>NC_138875.1:44877191-45526533 GCF_965194805.1 Balaenoptera borealis | reverse complement strand
CTGCAAGGCCATCCCAGACCCAGAGCTCTGGAGCTGTGACCTTCATTGTGACTTTGTTCCGGCTCAGCTTCCCTCTCTGCCTATTCTGTTTCATTCACCCTTCCAGGATGTTGATTTGAAGAGCACTCCCCCAATAAATGTCCTACAGGCTAATTGCTAATTTCCTTCTCAGTGTCTGCTTCCGAGAGTAACTCACCTGCAACCCCTCTGCTCACCACATTGGGTCTCGTGTTTCTAATTGGAAAATTAAGGAAGCTGGTTTTGTTCTCTAAAGCCTACCTCCAGCTCCATAATTCTAACTTGAAAGGGGGACTCGGGGTGGGAAGAGATTTTGGCGGCCTTAAATCACACCAAAGTAGCCTCCTCTTCCTGAATCAAAGCCTTGGTTCTGAAGCTGTGTGAGGACCTGCATGGGTCAGAAATCCCTACAGAAATTCTTCACTGTCACTGATCAATGTGACCTATTATATATTTTATTCTTTTCTAGGCTTTTCTTGTTTTTCAACATGTAGTTATGTATGCCGTGTGTGAGGTCATTTTTTCCCTTTCAAATAAATCATGTAACTTCTGTGTATGTCAAGAAACCCAAAGTAGAGAAATGTGAAATGCGAATTGAGAAAAGTTCAGGTGACTGAGTTCCATTAATTCTCAGAAATGACGAGTCAAGGTCAGTCAAAAGAAGAAGAATGAGAAATATCATAAAGTGATTTTCTTTTAAATGGGGGAAAAATAAGCCCTAGGAGGGTGTTCACCTTAGTTCTTTAGAAATATTTTATAGCTTATAAATAAGATGTAGGAGTTTATAAAACAAAGCCCACAAATGCAATACTTTAGAGAAGTAAAAACTTGACAATTTGATATATTTTGACTATATTTAATATAATTTAAAATAAAATCTCTCTCCATGGTACCAAAGCTTCCTGAAAAAAAAAAATTAAAAAGGCATTGAATGAGCATACTTAACTTTCAAATTTCATTAAATGGACATCAATATATATTTAATAGAAAATTCTTGTATTTCTATTTGTATATTTAATATTTAGTGGTAGGTGTTTGACATCATTTAAGAAAACATTGAGTTGATAATATAATTTTTTAATCCACTTATTTTAACATCACATAAATAAATAAGTGCTGGGAACAAGGCCAGAGATAATGAAAGCATAAAATTGCCCCAGATAAATTTTGTAAGGCATTTTCACTGGACCTTTTAATCTTTCTTCCTTCTTTTTTCAGGTCGACAGGCATCTCAATAAATAAAGCAAAAAAATTACACTTATTGGCCCCATACCAATAACAGTTCTTTAGAAAATGACATTTCTGGTAAACTTTAATACACTTACCCAGTGTTGAAACCAATCAGTGATCCTGAGCTTTGTCCTGAGCTGTATGAACAGGCCGCTGTCATTTTTCCTAGATGACTGTCATAGTCTCCACACTGATTCCTCGGCTTCTTCTCTTGTCTTTCTGTTATTCAAACAGTAGCCAGTGATGTCTTACAACTTGAATATGATTTCACCAGTCCTGTGCTTAAGGTCCTCTAAAGGAGCCTCATCACTTACAAAATACACACACACACACACACACACACACACACACACACACATACACACACACACACACACATATATATATATATACATTTTTTCCCCCCATGGCTTAGAAGTCCTCACATCTCCAGTCTCCTGTCTTTCTCTCAAGCCTCATCTTCTTACATTTCAATCTCTCTCTCTCTCCCCCACCTCTCTCATTCCCCTCTTTGTATGTACTGTACCATGAATTCTCTATTTCTTTAACACACCAAGCTTTTTGCCACCCCAGGGCCTTTGCCCTAGTTATTTCATCAGCATAAACATCACTTTCATTTTTACTATACTAAGGAGATGAATTATAAACCAATCATCTTAACATTTTCTTTAGATTTACATGTCCCAAATTTTACATGACTGGCTTCCTTTGGTAATTCTGCCTCAGCTTCAATTCAATTTCACATCTTAGAAAAGCTTTCCCTGACCACTGACTCTTAAGCAGCCTCCTTCCTCCCCCACATACATTATCACTTTAGTCTGTTTGCTTTCTTCTTTATTACTCTCTGAAATTGTCCTATTTAATAACTTGTTTAATGTTTGTTTTTCCTAACTCAGTAAATGTCCATGAAGTCAGGGAACTTGGTTGTATTCTTAATATGTAAAACAATTTCTAGAACATAACAGACACTATGATCTATGTTCTAGTAGATGTCGAATCAAAAAGAAAAAAATAGGACTTTGCCTCAAAAGCTGTAATCAACAGATCAAGGGAGATAATAGGAATGTTTTAATTGAATCATTATAAACTAGCTTTTAATCAATTCCCAAATAAAGTGTATTATTTCCAACACTCACCTATGACATGTTTTTTCTAGTCCCTCATAATCCATTGAATTTGTTTACTCCATTGAGTGGCCAATATATAGGTAGTCCTATATAAAAACCAGTTAAAGCACAAGGCTGTTTTATTAATTTTGTTATTCAAGCAATACAAGATAATTGTATAAGGTATAGAAAATGCTGATAAACAAACAAAAACGGTAAAACTCTGTGATTCTATTAACTTTAGTTAAGAATTTATGTACATTTTCCCTGGGGCTTCCCTGGGGGCTCAGTGGTTAAGAATCCACCTGACAATGCAGGGGACATGGGTTCAAGCCCTGGTCTGGGAAGATCCCACATGCCGCGGAGCAACTAAGCCCGTGTGCCACAACTACTGAGCCTGCGCTCTAGAGCCCATGAGCCACAACTACTGAGCCCACGCACCACAATGAAGAGTAGCCCTCACTCGCTGCAACTAGAGAAAGCCCACGCGCAGTGCCAAAGACCCAATGCAGCCAAAAATAAATAAATAAATAAAAATTTTAGAAAAATTTATGTACATTTTCCCAGCTTTTTGTTTTTTTCTTCTGGATAATTACAGAATTGGAATTTTGACCTACAGTTTTGGCAAATCAATCCTGATGCTTTGGGTAGAAGTTACAAGATAGAAAAGAATGGAAATAAGCAGTTATAGAAGATTTTGCAATATCAGAAAAGAAATTTAATAAAGGTATAAATTATGATTGAAATAGTGGGAATACAAATGATAAATTTGAAAGATCATTCACAAAATCTAAAACAACTAGATTTGAGGGACAAGAAAGAAAAAGCATTCAAAATTAATATGGAAATTCATGAAATTATGAATTCATTTATTTATTGAATAGTTCTTTATAATACTCTTCCCACATTTGGGCTAGTTGTTGAGTTAAGCAGAGAACAAATTAGAAAAGAAATATACTTTCACAGAAGTTTACATATAGGCCTAGATGCTATTCTTAACAGAAACAGCGACGTAAAGGGAAAAGATGTGGAATTCAGTTATGAAAAGTGCGGTTTGGTGCTGGAGGAGAGAGGTAGCCAGTGCAGGAAGTTGAAGAAGTATAGAACCTTCAGCAAAGTGAGTCACTGGCATTCTATGAGAAGAATGTTGTCTCATTTTATGAGAGTGCAGATAAAATTTCCTGAGGAATATTGCTCCAGATTACACAGCACAAAACTGTTTTCACTCAAAAATTATTTCAAAGACCATCCCCAGGGTTAGGTATAAAAATAAAAAGAGGATCTTGGCATTTTGGTATGTTAAAATGACACCAAACTGGGCTGATATTCCCCTGCACCGCCACCATGTCTTGCCCGTTCCCCATAGATATTTTTTTGTTCTCTTGCTTTCTCCTCAGGGAAGAATCACAGGGAGATTAGAAGGCAGAAGGGGAAAGATGCTCTGCTTGTTCTTCCCTGCTGCTTCACTTGGGCAGTGGTATCACATCTCTTATTCCTACCCATCACGACAGCTCCTGCCAGGTCCCCTTCATCCTCGGCTCTTGGCTCCATCTTGCACTGGGCCCAAGGAACACTATCCCCACACTTGTCCCTTCAGACCTAAAGTTGTTAGTAGATTCCCACTGCTACTGGTAGTCTCTGGTCTCTGGTGCTTAATGTTCTTTCTCTGTTCCTTACACCATCCACACTTCTACAAGTAGCGCCTTCAATTAAAGTCTCTTGAACCATCTGAGTGGATACAGTTGCCTTCTAGGACCCTGGCTGATACACTGGAGGTTTTGTTTACTATGTTTAAATAGAAATGAGTTTGAATTACTATTTTTAAAAGATATCACTCAAGGTTTGTTAGGTGAGGAACTTCTGTTTTCCTTAAAACACCTAAATCCTACATCTGTTCCTTCATTGAAACTTTTGCTTATTCAGGATTCATTTTCTGTTGTTCACATACTTACAACAGCTCCAGAAATTTTAAGCAAAACAAACAAACAAAAAAGCAAAACAAAAACAAGATTGCTTTTAATAGCGGACAGAAGGAACCTGATAGAATTAGAAGGTCCCAGTTCCAACTTGTACCTTGCATTAAAATTGTTCCTGGCATGTGCTAATGGTGCTAATTCTATGGCTAGTTGTGAATTGCTGTCCTAAACACTGAGCCCGAGTTCCTTTTTTGTCCCATATTATGAATGTGTTGTTGTCACAGTGTGCAATAAAAATTACTCTCAGGTGCATACAAACTCTGGATAGTAAATTGCCCCCCAAATAGGCTTACCTTCAATTTATGCTTTTGCAGGTTTCACCTCTCATAGTGATTAATATCATAACACGATATAAGGCTCAGGACAGTCAGCAATGTACACCATACTTCAGAAGTCAGACAGTGGAAAAACACTGTGCTAGGAACATAGCGTCCTTTGACATCCTGATTAATGAATATTTGTGTTACATAGAATAAAGATACAAACAGTATCAGGAGTTAATCTTGAAAACACACACAAAACCTTCCTTCTAAAAGAAAAGGCAATTGCAAAAGGATATTTTGGCAATAAAAAAGCAATAACTCACAGAGTGTACCCATTTAAATTTATGAAAACCCCACAGAATTAGACAATTTCCATCAATGAAGGGGTCAGAGGGTGAAGTGGGACTAAGTAAAAATATGAGCTTGGGGTCTTGGGTTCAGAACCATTTGGGTAAAAATATTCCTAGCATTGGATGGACTGCATCTTGGATTCAATAAAAGAATGTGTTTCCAAGCAAAGACCTTTAAAAACATCTAGAAAAAATACAAAACTGAGCTTTAAAATAAACTCCAATACCTCATCTAGGTCACATATTAAAGCAAACTTTGTTGAAAGAAGCTTTATGTTTTTCTTTTGTTTACATTTTTAATTTTTGCTTTGACTTGAAAGCTAATTTATTTTGTTCTACACATTCTAATAAATATTGTCACAAAAATTTAATAGGTTACCTAGGACCTTCTTAAATTTAAGCTGGGGACTCCTCTTTCCTTGTCAAACACTCTTTTGAGCCAATATTGCGCCTTGTACTTTGTACCTAGCACTTGATATCTTATTGTAACTGCATTTAGTGCATTATAAACTGTGGGCTAACACTTTGCCTGGTGCTGAGGATACAAAAGCAATAAAGTCCTTGCCCCTGCCCTCAAGAGAGGTACATTCTAGGAAAAGAGAAACAACATTTAAACAAATAAGTCCACTAAAATGTTATACAGTACACAGGAAAAGAAGGAAATGAAGGAAGAAAAGGAGACAACTCACGGAGGAGGCCGGTACACTTGAGAGGAAGTGACCTTTGAACTGCATCTTGAAATATTGGAATGTCCGTTTTCAACACACATTGGGTCCAATATATTTCAGGCTATGGAAGCACTACGAATGAAGGCATGGAGATCATCATGTAGGCTTGACACTGAGGCTCTAGCATGAGGAGTTATTATTTCATTTTAATTCAGGTATTCATTTATTTTGTTAGAGAAAGTGGTGATGCAGGGAGGAAGGCTGCAGAAATGAAGCCAGATACGTCTGCGGAACCTTGACTGTGTACAGCTTATGTCCTTAATAATGATTTTGGACATTATTTATTAAGCATTCGAGGACTTCTGAAGAGCTTAGAGCTATTTGAATATCTGCTTCCTCTCTCCTTTGAAAAATGGGGACAATAAAAAATATCTACCTCCAAAAAAAGGATTAAGTGAGAAAAATTATATGACTCTATTAGTTCTTTGTGACTCTCAGTTGCTATTATTACATATTTGGCCTGGAAGATTTATATTGGTCTTGAAAATGACCTTATAACAAAGTTAAGAGAGATTCATTCTCGGTGTTGAGCTCCAACAGCCCAAGTGTGGGCCCTGTAAAGGCAACTAGAAGGCTATCCGAGGGTAGTTTTGTCTTTTTATTTTTTTTTATTTTTTTTAAATTTATTTATTTATTTTTGGCTGTGTTGGGTCTTCGTTTCTGTGCGAGGGCTTTCTCTAGTTGTGGCGAGCTGGGGCCACTCCTCATCGCGGTGCATGGGCCTCTCACTATTGCGGCCTCTCCTGCTGCGGAGCACAGGCTCCAGACACGCAGGCTCAGTAGTTGTGGCTCACGGGCCCAGCTGCTCCGCGGCATGTGGGATCTTCCCAGACCAGGGCTCGAACCCGTGTCCCCTGCATTGGCAGGCAGATTCTCAACCACTGCACCACCAGGGAAGCCCCATAACAAAGTATTAATAGAAATATTTTTGTAGAGAGGCAGAAGCAATTCCCTAATACTAACATATATAATTACCTTTCCTTTGAATATCAAATTTCAAACTTTAGCATTTCTTAAATGCTCAAAATGCTGGATCAGGCCAAATGATCATTCTCTCACTTTAAATATTTTTAACTTTGCAATGCACATAATAATAAGTTCTAAATTATTAAAATTAAATATTCAGTACTTTCTTGGCTATTTGAAAATCACAAAAGAGTACTATATATTTACAAGTTAAATTCTAGTTCCTATGAAAACTCTAAATTTAATAGTGGAATAGTTCAGTAAGTTTCCTAAAATATCAAGTACTAATCCTTGTTCATGTGATAGTGTGATGATTACTCTGTAAGAATATGGACATGACAGTGTTCAGTAAATATTCAGTTGAACAATATTTTTTACGATACTTGAAGAGTGGTGTGAAACATGTACTTCCTTATGCAGAGCTAGAGGTTTGAATCTTATAATACTGAAAAGATTATTTTTTATAAAACTGACACGTGATAAAGCTGCAGGATTGTTGTGAATCTACAGCTACCTGTCATTATAATGTGAAGTAAATGATTCTGAGGGAGATCCACAAAATGAGGATATCAGCACGGACTAGAATGGTCACCTTCTTGTCCAATTTATTCAGTGCATTTGGTCTTGACAGTATGAAACACTCAAGCTGGCAGCTGGCATCATTTTGAGCGACTGCAGGTTCACAGCCCAGTCAGGGACTATTTAGAATCCTGTTGTCCTGGATCTATGTGCGTGGGATAAGGGTGTTGTAGCCTTTGATGTTTGTTTAAAAAGGGGCATGAGGAACTGACTTCTTGTAAAACTCATTTTAGGACTTTATAAAGAAAGGTTTTCCACAGTTCGTTGGTCTTCTGTCACTCATTTGCAAAATTGCTTCCCAAGGTCAGTGTGACATGGCTCAATATTAGAGTGCAGTGTTCATACTGTAGTTGTCCAATAGCACAT
Source organism: Balaenoptera borealis (assembly GCF_965194805.1). NCBI lineage: Eukaryota > Metazoa > Chordata > Mammalia > Artiodactyla > Balaenopteridae > Balaenoptera > Balaenoptera borealis. Next base: position 45,518,951 of record NC_138875.1, on the reverse strand, counting down.
GGGATGGTAAACAGTGAAAAATTAGCTCTTATTCAGTGATGAATGCTTAATGTTATTTGCCAAGAGTTCAGACCAAATAGGTAGAGTAGCTTTTGTCCAAATGGATTAAAGAAATCTTACTCCATTTGTGATTTACAAGAGAAGAAAAGATGAGATGGTTATGGAGTTTTATTGCACGTTTTGTTCTAAGAGATTTATGGATAAAATTTTGTCCTCAGATTTACATAAAAGGTTTATGGACTCTGTGTGCATATTAGAGCAGAAAATTGCTTTTATTTAGTGATGCTGTTTTCCTGAAATGATATTTCCAAGCAAAATTCATTCATCATCATTTTTAAAATTCATATGGGCCTTAGTTACTCCAAAATTAACCCATAATGCATTTTTAATCAAATCATAAATGTGGTATTTCTCAATGTAAGTGCACTGGGTCTTCCTGCAAATCTTATCACAATGTAGGAGAAAAAAATAACATTTTCTAGTTATCCAAATTATGAAAATTTGTGGGGTTTCAACTATGAATACTGTTTCTGTCTTTACTGAGAAACAGTAACCCCAAACCTCACTTCACATTTGAAAAATGAAGACAAGAGGGGGCCCTACCTCATCGGGCCAACACAATAGCCAACACAAATATAGTAAACACTTGCTAAATATTGATGAGTATTATTATCTCAAAGAATTGAATGGTCTCTTTTTTGTAATTCTATTTGTCTTGTATTTTTACATTTTGCCTCATTTGGATTCTTTAGCCAATAAAAATATGTAGTAATTGCACATGCTACTTATGGAAATGAAAAGGTTTCTGCTATTTTCTGCCTACAGTATTGAAATATTTGATGTTGATAATGAATTTTATTAAGTGAAGTGAAGCATACAATCAAATAGAAAACATGAAGAAAGTTGAAATTTAACCAGGCCCTATAATACATTGTGCCCTAGCCCAATAGCACAGTAACAGCATGAATTTTGAAAATAGGTTTTTTACATTTATTTACAGTGCATGTTAAATTTGTCCATCTCATTTCAACTTCTACGATGTGTCTCTTATCTAACCCACCGTTATCTCCCACCTGCATGGTTGCAATGGTTTCCTAACTCACCTTTCTAGAGTCACTAGAATCTAATGAAAGTTGGGTCCCTCCAATTCATTGTCCACACAAAAGTCAGAGAAATGCTTTCAAAACACAAAAATGTGTGCCACTCACTTGTGTAAGGCCTTCAGTGCCTGACGATTATACTCACAACAAAATCCAAAGACCTCAGTTAGACTGTCAGATTCTGAAGGCCTTCCAGCTTCATGCCTTGCCATGTTCCTTCATGTCCTATACTGACCTTCTCCCAGTTCCTTGAACTGATCCAACTCAGAGTGTTCAGAACGATTTGCAAAGCTATGTCTTTCTGACTATTTGTTTAATATGTGTCTGTCTCTCCCACTAATCTAATATTTCTAGGAGTGGAGTGTTGCTTCTATATTGTCCACTCTCCTGCCCTCAACACCTTACACAGTGCCTGGCACAACTAAATGATGTGTGATAAATATTTATTCAAGAAATGAATGAATATTGGTTAGGCACTTCCTAAGTGTCAAGCACTGTGCTAGGCACTGAGATATACATGAATATGAAAGTGTGCCTGTCTTCAATGAGCCCCTAGTCTAGCGGAAGGGATATGAGGTGAGTAAGCAAACAACAGTAAACAGTATTCTACCAGGACAAAGCATAGGGTGCTAAGAGAGAAGAAGGAGATCAGGAAATTTTCTCAAGAGAAGTGATTTCTGAGCTGAATCTTAAAGGATGGGAGGAGTTAGGCAGAGGAGGGGAGGGAAAGGTACAGTAGATAAAAGGCAAATGAGTGGAGTCATGTCAATACAAAGCAAATGCAAAGTGGTCTGGGAAGATGGACAAGAAAGAAAAAGTGAGACATGTATCAATGTTCATTTGGATCCCTTCACAAGTAAGAAAACATCTCATTAAGAGCTTTATTATAATTTCAATTTTATATTTATTATATATAATTATTATTCATAATTATTGGCAGAAAAGTTAAACATTTACCCAAGGTCGACAGCTAAGCAATATATCTGGGATAAAAAGTTGTATGTGTATATTTGTTATTGTTTACTCCAAAACCCATTTTTGTTCTTTTTATGGCAAGGTAGATTTTTAATTTAAATATCAGTAATACTAGTAAAATATATAAATCTTCACTATTACTCATTGCACTAAAAGTACAAATCAATCCGCCCCTTCATCCGATTAACTTTTAAGCATACATCAGAGTAGGAATACAGATCCATCTGTGGCATGGGTCCTAACTACACCTTTGCTTACAAGACCATATAATTTGCCCCAAGACTTTTTTCCAGAAAATATTGTTTTGTTGGTTGACCTTCATTTACTATCCCTCTTATAAACCATAAATCATAATCAATTTGTGTCTTTGACCATTTTTAGTCTTCTTCCCTAATAGAATAAGCTAGAAATCTTTTAAATCCTCGATTACAAAAATGTTGTGCAATGATGTATTTCATCATAGATAGCCCAGAGATTTGGGTGGTATTAATGATGCAATTATAGTGGAAACGAATGACTCTAAAACTGAAAAGATAAATAAGTATATCTTCTCTCACCCTGAGGGTCTTAACTATCACATTTCTTGAAAATTAAATTCCCTGTCCTTAAATGTAGTAGAGTGACAACAGCAAAACAAAGATCAACTATATATATTTAGAATGGAATACTACTTAGCCATAGAAAAAAAATGAAATTTTGCCATTTGCAACAACATGGATGGACCTGGAGTGTATTATGCTTAGTGAAATATGTCAGAAAGAGAAAGATAAATACTGTATGCTGTCCCTTACATGTGGACTCTTAAAAACAAAACAAAACAATGAATAAAACGAAACAGACTCACTGATATAGAGAACAAACTAGTGGTTACCAATGGGAAGACGGAAGGGAGCAAGGGCAAGATAGGGGTAAGGGATTAAGAGGTACAAACTACTAAGCATAAAAGTAATAAGCTTCAAGGATATATTGTACAGCACAGGGAATATAGCCAATACTTTATAATAACTTTAAAATGGAATAACAAATCTATTATAAAAATAATTATTTTTATAATCTATAAATATATTGAATCACTTTTTTAAAAGTCTTCTAATCTTGCCAACTGACATTAACATAATTTATCCAAAAATGACTCAAGATTTTAGAAACCCATCCCACTCACCAAAACATTAAGGATCCTGCCCTATCCAAAAACTTGCCAAGTTGTCTTTGGTAGATTCAATTGAAACTTGGTCTTTCTGATTTTAGTTAATATCATAGTGAACTAACTCAACATTAGTACATAAGACTAATATAGAATGAATTACAACCTGTACATACACACACAGCCACAGAAAACCAACAAAATCCCCACACCAATGTCTCTGATGTGGAGATCTAACTGTATGGGTCTTGTTTTGCTTCATTTTGTTTTTTAGGTGAGCATGAATATAGTGGTGAAAGCTCGAGTACAAATCCTTTGTCTCTGAGCAAATTCAAATTCCATCAAGGTCTCATATCAATGAGATTTTGTACATAAAGCCTCTAGCAGTAAGCCAGACAGTCACTTAACAACACTTCCTGAGTATCTATCAGATGGGATCATATTACGGGGTGACAAACATCAAGGTAAACTCACGTACAGAAAATCTGGAAAATAACAGTTATTCCCCAAGAGGTCATTGTTTCAGAGATCATTTGAAGTAGAAAAAATGAACTGTCAGATCTAAGCAGTGAACACAATATTATAATGTTAACCTGAAGTTTCTGCAAAGAGGAACTTCCCTTAAGTGATGATCAGTATTGGCTATTTTCAGCCTATCATTTTTATCATTGCTTATCTTCTTCCTAAAAGTGAACTCTAAAGTTGTATAAAAAGTTAAAATTTCCTTTGACATATAAACTAGTTTTTTATATCAATCATCTCTAATCTGACTTAATGCAATTTAAAAGGTAAGTTAAAGAGAATAAAGTTAATACAAAAGTTTATAAAAATCTAAAAATATGTTCTGAAATTTTTGTTGCCAAAGAATGTAAAGTATGTTATTTATGCTGTTTTCAGCATTATACATCCATTTTGACCATACTGTGGTTGGATCAATCAAGTCGATTACTTGTTACCTTTGAAAAGAGAAAATTAGAAAATTTATACCTTGATTGAAAACCTCTGGAAAAATTATTATATGATACAATGATGAAATGCACTTTGAATTCATTAAAAAATTGCACATCTTTTCACTTTCATATGAAACTTTTAGATGTACACCAGGCTTATAACTTTTTATGAATAAGGGCCTTGGTAAGGATATAACACACTCAATTTATGATTCAAAGAGATAACTGACATTGTGTATTTGTTATAGTAGAGGGAGAATTCATTGTCCAAACTAGGGCATACAAAGACTCCCAACATAAACAAAGTTTGTCTCAGCTACTGAAGAATGGTCACTCTAGAACAAAAAGCAAATTAATTTAATCTTTGATATTAAAAGTATACACATAAACTGTGTATATACACACATAAATAAATGTTTTAGGTATGTAATATATATATATCTTATATATAGCACATGTTTTATAAAAAGGCAAATGTAAGGAAGGGACTTAAAATGTATATAGCAAAAAAATTTTTGTACTTCTTTTTTCCATTACCTAAATTATATTCCACTATTTCAGATATATAGTGTTATAACATATACCCTAATGGATTAGAACCCCTCAGAGTAAAGTTACTCTCTAATGCTGGGAGTGGTAGCTAGGGAGGTCAAGATCTACAACTGTTTTAGATCATTGGGCTGCCACTTAGAACATATGATTCCAGGGAGTTAGAAGTTAATTATACCCTAGCTGACTGACGTTAATAAATTGTCTCTCTTGAATTGAATTGGCACTTCGATAGGCTAGGTCTTCACGACATCATAAAAAGAAAAAACAAGATAATTTAGCCTAATCTATTAATCAGTGAATTAATTTTTGATGTTGTTTATTTTTATCCAAAATTTCACATCATACAATGAATTGAATGATACAGTGAATAGACTGATGCAATGAATACATCAGTAATTTTAGGATACTATTTTAGACATGGGACAGAAAAATAATTCATTAGAGAACACTTCGTGTATATTGCTTGGTTTTTGACGTTTTACCATCCTCATACGTTAATTGATTCAGAACTTCACAATAATGTGTTGGGAACTTTGGATATTAACTCTTTCCTCTTACTTAGCTGACTGAGACCATTATTGTAATGGCCTAAAAGGCATAATATGCTTCTCAAACGTTCTAATTAATCCGGTACCCAAATCATAAATTATATTAAATTGCAGAGTCATAGAATCCTAGGTCCCATGAGAACTATGTAAGTCATTTATTCAAACCTCCCACCAGATGAATCAAATGGAAGCACTGGTTTGTTCTCAGAATGATTAACTAGCTCATTAGTTCTATAATTACCCCACATACCTCATCTCAGTTCTGTGCTGTATTAATCTATCCTCTTTAACCATGTCCTTGTCACTTCCTTTAACAATATAGTTTAAACATCTGAGTTTTAGATCTATTTTTCTATAAATATTTTCAAGTAATAATAATAAATCAAAATATTAAGATTGGAATTCACATTATTATTTCAAGGCTCAAGAGCTTCTTAGTAGTTGATATCTCGTTAGTAGTAGTAGCTGCTTAGTAGTAGATTTCTGAGCCTACTACTGTAAAATGCCAGAAACACGGAAATACAGATATATTGCAATTCTGACACACACAGATGATTCATTCTGCTCTCAGAAAAAATGTACAATTGGCACTTCCCACCATTATGGGAATGTTTTTGCTCCCTCCCCCCAATATTGATTTACCATAACGTTTGGATTACTGTAGATTGAATCACATTGAACTAAAGGTAATTCTTGTCCAGGAATTTCATACCAAGTTTTATATCAAGGAATGAAATATTATCTACAGTGAGATTGTGAATCCATAACATAAATATAATTACTGTTTTAATAATTACTAATTTAAATCAGTTATAATATTCACAATAATGTATATAATAAATACATCTTATATTTGAAAAACTATTTGCAATAATTTAAAAAATAGTTCATTGTTTCCCTTGATCACAGTAGTGCAATTTTTCAACCTGGAAATAAAATTATAATTTTACTCATGAAATATTTTACTGCCATAACTTGTATGGAATATGATATTCACCAAGCAATTCAGTTCAGTGATGTAATTTTTCCTGGTTAAAAACCGAGGATATTTATTAAATTACCATTAAGTTGCCATATATATATATACATATATATATATATATATATATATATATATATATATCTACAATTGAACAATGAAGAGAAATTTATAAAATAACCCATAATTTAAAAGAGATGGCTGCCTAATCACTTAAACTCCCTGGAAATTTGACAAGCCTCTCTTTAGAAAACTGATCTGGAACTGGATTATAGAAAACAAGGACATTGGTATGGACTACCCTTGAACTTATCTGTAAGGTTTAGATATTGATTTGATTACTACCAAATAACGATCAGCAGTATGTGATACAAAATGAATAAGAAAAAATTAGCTGAAAAAATAATTAGAATTAGGATAATAGATGAACTTTATAAAATAAGATGGTACAAATTACAAACACTATAAGTCTGTGTTTAGCCCCTACCACATTAATAAAATCTTTTTAACATCCTGTGAACTATAGCCATAAAAAGAAGCAGGTCACGGACTGAGTCAAAGCCCTAAATATTTTATTCCTCTTCCCTTTGAATAACATCTTTTTAGTGCCATAGGTGAAACTTCCCATTATTTCATCACTTTATGCCTAAGGAGTGAGAAAGCCAAGAGAGGGAGGAAAATATAAAGGGGAAAGAAGATCAAGAGACATGAAGAAAGAACATAATATCAAAATATTGCCTTCTTTTCTTTTCTCTCACTTTCTCTTTCTTCTCCCAGATACCACATTTGCAGTTGAATGCTAATTCTTTAGTAGAAAAACCAGACTCAAAAGTTGTGGGGTTTTATCAGTAACATGAGAGAGAGAGAGAGAGAAGAGGAGAATAAGAGAGAGACAGAGAAAGAGACAGAGAGACAAAGACAGAGAGACCAAGAAAGGGAAAATTAGTTAGTCAAAAGTCAAAGAAGGAGATCAGGAACAAGACAGGAATGCCTACTCTTACCACTTTTATTCAGCCTAGTACTGCAAGTCCTAGCCAGAGCAGTTAGGCAAGAAAAAGAAATAAAAGGCATCCAAATCTGGAAGGAAGAAGTAAAATTGTCTGTATTTGCAGATAATATGATTTTGTATAGAGAAAACCCTAAAGACTCCACCAAAATACTGTTAGAACTAATAAGCAATTTTGGTAAAGTTATAGGATACAAAAATCAATATACAAAAATGTGTTGTACTTCTACATACGAGCAACAAACTATCAGAGAGAGAAATTAAGGAAAAAAATGCATATACTGCAGCACTGAAAACATTAAAATACTTAGGAATAAATTTAGCCAAGGAGGTAAAAGACCTGTACACAGAAAACTATAAGACTTTGATTAAATAGATTGAAGATGATACAAATAAATGTATAGATATCCTGTGTTTATGGATTGGAATAATTAATATTGTTGAAATGTTCATACTACACAAATTAATCTACAGATTCAATTTAATCCCTCTCAAAATTTCAATGGCATTTTTCATAGAAATAGAACAATCCTAAAATTTGCATGGAACCACAAAAGACCCTGAATAGCCAAAGCAACCATGAGAAAAAAGAGCAAAGCTAGAGGTATTATGCCTCCTGATTTCAAATTGTATTACAAAGCTACAGTAATCAAAACAGTATGATAGTGGCATAAATGTCATATAGATCATATAGACACATAGATTGATGAAATAGAATAGAAAGCTTAGAAATAAACCTATGCATATATGGTCAATTAATTTTTTTTTCCTTTTTTACATATATGCATCTTTATTGGAGTATAATTGCTTCACAATGCTGTGTTAGTTTCTGTTGTACAACAAAGTGAATCAGCCGTAGGCATACATATATCCCCATATCCCTCCCTCTTCAATCTCCCTCCCACCCTCCCTATCCCACCCCTCTAGGTCATCGCAAAGCACCAAGCTGATCTCCCTGTGCTATGCTGTTGCTTCCCACTAGCTATCTATTTTACATTTGGTAGTGTATATATGTCCATGCCACTCTCTCACTTCGTCCCAGCTTCCCCTTCCCCCCCACTCGTGTCCTCAAGTCCATTCTCCATGTCTGCATCGTTATTCCTGCCCTGCCACTAGGTTCATCAGTACCGTTTTTTTTTTTAGATTCCCTATATATGTGTTAGCATACGGTATTTGTTTTTCTCTTTCTGACTGTCATACAGAGTGAAGTGGTCAATTAATTTTTGACAAAGGTGCCAAAAATATAATGGGGAAAAGGTAGTCTCTTCAATAAATAGTGTTGGGAAAACTAGGTAGCCACAAGCAAAAAAAATGAAATTGGACTCCAATTGTATACCATACACAAAAAATCAACTCAAAATGGATTAGACTTGAACATAAGACCTGAAACTGTAAAACTTCTGAAAGAAAACATAGGAAAAAAGCTCCTTGACATTGGTCTTGGCAATGATATTTTGGACAGCAAAAGCAAAGGCAAATAAAAGCAAAAACAAGTAGGACTACATCAAGCTAAACAGCTTCTGCATGACAAAAGAAACCATAACAAAATGAAAAGACAACCTATGGAATGAAAGAAAATACTTGCAAACAACATATCCACTAAGGGATAAATATCCAAAATATACAATGAACTCATACAACTCAATAGAAAAAAAGCAAACAAACAAACCTCAATTTTAAAAAGGCAAAGGATCAAAATAGACCTTTCCAAAGAAGACACACAGCTGGCCAAAAAGTACATGAAAAGGTGCCCAACAACACTAAACATCAGGGAAAGACAAATCAAAACCACAGTGATATATCAGCTCACACTTGTTAGGATGACTATTATCAAAATGGCAACAAATAACAAGTGTTGGCAAAGATGTGGAGAAAAGGGAACCCTTGTGGTGGGTATGCAAACTGGAACAGCCACTATGACAAACAGTATGGAAGTTCCTCAAGAAATTAAAAATAGAATTACCACATGATCTGGCAATCCCACTTCTGAGTATATATCCAAAGGAAACAAAATCATTATTTTGAAGAGATATCTTTACTCCCATGTTCATAATAGCAGCATCATTTACAAGACAAAATACGGAAAAACCTAAGTGTCCATCTATGGATAAATGGATAAAGAAGTTGTGGTATATATATCTATATATATATACAATGGAACATTATTATCCAGCCTTAAAAAAGAAGAAAACTTGTCATTTGCACAACATGGATGAAACTGTAGAGCATTCTGCCAAGTAAAATAAACCAGACAGAGAAAGACAAATACTGCATGGTGCATGATATCACTTATATGTGGAATCTTAAAAAAAATGTCAAACTCAGAAACAGAGTAAAAAAGTAGTTGCAGAGACTAGGGGTGAGAGAAATAGGTAGAGGTTAATGAAAGGGTACAAACTTTCAGTTACAAGATGTACAGTTTTGGGCTTCCCTGGTGGCGCAGTGGTTGAGAATCTGCCTGCTAATGCAGGGGACACGGGTTCGAGCCCTGGTCTGGGAAGATCCCACATGCCGTGGAGCAACTAAGCCCGTGAGCCACAACTGCTGAGCCTGCGTGTCTGGAGCCTGTGCTCCACAACAAGAAAGGCCACGATAGTGAGAGGCCCGCGCACTGCGATGAAGAGTGGCCCCCGCTTGTCACAACTAGAGAAAGCCCTCGCACAGAAACGAAGACCCAACACAGCCAAAAATAAATAAATAAATAAATAAATAAATAAAAATTAAAAAAAAAAAAGATGTACAGTTTTGAGGATATAAAGTGTAACATGTTGACTATAGTTGATAACATTGTATTATATAGTAGAAATTTGCTAAGAGAATAGAAAAATGTTCTCACACAGACACAAAAAGGTAAATATGTGAAGTGATGGATGTGTTATTTACCTCAAGGGGGTGAATCCTTTCACAATATATATGCATATCAAATCATTCCATTGTACACTTTAACAATTTTACAATTTTTTGTCAATTATACACCTAAATGAAACTGGGGAAAAAATCAAAGAAGAAATTTCTGGGTTTTAGCTGTATAGATCATCTTATAACCAACACCATTCAATTGACTTTTCATGTCACTTCTAAGGTTACAACAAGATTCTATATGTTGTGAATTCTTAGAGCTATTTGCAAGACATTTAACTTTGTTCATAAGGTAATATTACTATAGATTAAGGGCCAATTATTTTACTGTACACTTTGTAAAACTAAAACATGGACTTTTCCACATATTTTCCATTTAATCTTTTAGCATCTGTTTTTCATCTGTGAAATGAGTTATTAATATCTCCTCAGGTTATTTTCAAGTATAAAATGAGATAGCAGATGAGAAATTATTTTCAAATTTAAAGGCCTTAAATGAATATTTAGTGATGCACCCATCCTTTAAAAGCAAAAATTTGAGCTTAAAATAGAAAACTGCTATAAGTCTATTGGCTATGTATTGAAATTGCACCAAATACGTATTTATCTAGAACGTTATATGATAAGATTTGCTTTCATTTTTGTTTTTTAAAATGACCAAACACCAAATTAACTATATGTATACCTAAGTAACTCTAGGGCTAACAGAATTTTACTTGAATACCTGAAAATTACATTTCCTAATGCAAGGATTTTTTTAGAAATTCTGACTTGGGAGACTTCTACATATGTATGTTAACATCACAACATGTCAGAAGAAACAAAATTTGAAACAATATTTGAAAGCCTAATTGTGCTTATTTATTAAATAATTTGAAAAAGAATAGATACATGTACATGTATAACTGAATCACTTTGCTGTACACCTGGAACTAATACAATATTGCTAATCAACTATACTCTAATATAAAATAAAAATTAGAAAACAAAGAGACTACCATGCTTAAAAATGAATTATTCCCATAATAAAAGACAAAACCCAACTTTCATTCAAAAAAATAAAAAATACATGATTCATGTATAGAAATGTAATAACCCAAAATAAAAGTAAAAATATTCAGTCAAAGGAAACTATTTAAAATAAATGTATCTATAGATTATTTTCACTAAGCTGTGTTTTAAGGATGAATCTAATTCTTCACCTTTGGAGAAAGAAGGGGTACCTACTCTATGCACAGATTCAAGAGATACTGTTCCAAAGAAGGAATCTCTACCTTCAAACAGAAACTGGTGCCAAGCCCTCCTCAGAGGCAACTGAAGAGCAGAGAAAATAGTCACATATGAATAATGTGTCCGTTGCTCAGAGCAGCCATCAGTATTTTCTCTGGTGGGAATTCCCTGCTGCAATTTTTGAGTCAGCATAATTAACTTTTACTTTATTTTTATGAGAATAATAGTTACATCATCTTATCTACAACTACTAGGCATCAACATGGCTGTACCATAGATTCCTGAAACTCAACATTGTCATAACAGTTCTCTCTTGTTGTTGTTGTTGTTTTCATAAACTTGCTCATTGTTCTGTTTTTCCTACTCACCCTATTACCAAATATAGTTAATCATGGAATTATTCCAAACTGTTCCCCATCCGCCACAGTATATTATCCAACTGAATTGATTCCATCCCTGAATTCTCTCTTGGATTTCTTCTCTCCTCTCCTTCCACATTACTACTGTTTTAATTAAGGTCTGTTTACTTCCTGCCACACTTCTAATAACTGTAGCTCCTCTCCCTATCCAGTTTTTTCTACTCCACTCTACTCTTCACAGTTGCCAGTTCTCATTAAAGCAGAGCTGATTTTGGCACTTCCCTGTTGAGAAATCATTTGGAGGTTCTATATATGCATAAAGAAAAGTCTAAGTCTTTAAGGTGGTTTAACTAGATTGTTCTTGACCCACTCCTATACACTTGTTCAGACTCATCCCTTTTCCCTCCACTCCACACCTTGGGGTCGGAAGCCTCGTCTCCTCAGACAGCCCACCATCCTCAGACACCAACATTTACTACTCAGTCCCCTTGCTAATCCTATTTCCTCTGCTGTAATCATCTTCCTTCACTGGTCCTGGTGAATAACTCTTCACCCTTCAACATCATTCTCCCTATGAAGGTTTTCCATATATTTTCCCTTTCCTAATTTGGTTTAAAGTCAATCACTTCATATATCTACACTACCTTAAATTTTTATACTTACTTCTATGTCAATACTTGTCCCATTGTAATAATATAATTGTTATGAACTTTGGCTTTGGAGTCAGAGAGCCCAAGTTTAAGTATCTGTTCTGCCATGGACTTGCTAGGAGACTTGGAGCAAATTAGCTTCTTAAGCCTCAGTTTCCTAATCTGACAAATGGCATTATAATATCTACTTCATGGCATGATGGTGCTAGTTAAATGAGGTCATTTATGTAAAATGGGAAGTACAGTTCCTGGTGCATAGTAGGCACTCCAAAGATGGAAATTATTACTGTTCCTTATCACAATCAGTAATAGTTAATGCACTGCTCTCCTTTTCTGGACAATAAGCTATTTGAAAGGGAAAAAAATACATTTTCATTATCTTATCTCCAATCCTTGATTACACATTGCTTGGTATATACAAAGCAAGTTATATTTATCAAATTAAAAAAGAACTTGGAATAAAAATGTCAAAGGAAAGATAAAATCTTACACTCCTTGAATTTATCTTTATCGCATCCTGACTTGTAACATTACAGTACCATTAAGAAACCAATGACAGTCTTGATTCCAAAATACAAGATAAGAGACTACATATGTAAACAACAGTAAAACACATACATTCTTCCTGCTATCTCCTTAAATTCAGATTGATCAACTTTTTAATGCATGAGTTTAGCCAACTGAGACACAGTTGAGGTGAGGTATTTTCATTACAAGTTAAAAGAATTGACTACATTGGAAGATGATGAAGATGAACAGTATGACACTTTGCAGAATCATATTTTTTTAGAAGCACAGTGTTTTAACTACAGTTCTTATGTTATCAATTTTCAAAGCCCAGTTGCAAGATAAATTTTATTTTACTAATGCCCTACATATCATGTCTTTCTTTTCATTTACTTGCATTACTCATGCACCATTTAATAATTTATCTTTGCTCTGAAACTTACACTGTGTCACTTCTAGAAAGATTCATAATTATTATTTTTTTTATAAAACTAGAAAAGGGTTTGAAAAGTTAGAAATGACAATATGATGAGTATTTGAGAAAATATATTTGATGTAAAACATCCAGTTGTGTTAAAGTGCATTCATCACTAAATGCATAGACAGCAATATCAGTTTTTCATTAACCTAACAAAGCCCAGAGAACTTGGGGAATGCTGAGGAGTAGGGGAGCTGATTTCTAAATTGCCTGGTTTTTCATTCAAGAACAAACATGAAAAAAGAAAACTATATCAAACTGGTGAAACTATCACTGACATTTCAAAATTTAGGGTGGATTATTGAAGCATAGTATATGGCTAAAGTGAAATTTAAAAGCACCAAATTATGCTGAGCTTCAAAGAAAAGTTTTGAGCAGGTAGCAGGGCCAGGTTTATCACATCTATCCCTACAGTTTATACATGAGAAAATTAAGACTCAGGTAAGTTTCTATGTTTAAAATCAGGTTGATTTAGGAGACAAGTAAGACTAGACCATGTATGTTAACATATATATTACTTTCATCATTACTCTTGCCTTTAAGTTCATGCCTTACGTTCACATTCTCACTTTGTGAGAAAAAGTTTCATCCACTTTTGTCCAAGAAGGTAGAGTATTAGCATCTGTTTGGATGCTGCTGAATTAAATAAATCAAACATTAATTGATAGATTCCCATACTTCCTGTTGATTGCATTCGATTAGGATTATGTAGAGTTAAGTAATGTATATATCAAATAATGGTAGAAGAGACTAATGATCGGTATAGTGGTTCCTATACTCACACTTAAGGTCATTCACAGAGTGGTTTACCAAAGAAGGGTTTGAAGTGTGACCAGCATTCTAGAGTTCTCTGGGGAGCCGAATCCTGCCCAGTCCCACCCAGGGAAAGTCCAGATGAGCACTCACTGCTTTTCCTGGCCACAGTTGCCAATAACATCTCACTGAAATTCTAATTATGGCTTCTTGGCCAAGTGCAGAAGAAGCTCCCTACACATCCCAACAAGACTGTTCTCAATTTGTTACTTTTATTTACACATGGATATCCAAGGTCTATATATGAACGTTTTAATTAGTTTTATGTTGTGCCCAATTATCATGTAAATTGGAATTTCTTGTATATCTCCAGTCTTTCTTTTTGTCAAACAACTCTTCTGTCAAGTTCTTGAACTAATACTGTTTCCTACTGAATACTTACTCCACACATAATTATTCAAAATTAGCAATTACTGACTGAATAAATGAATAAATTCTAAGCTTTTGATATCTCTGAGATATGATTTAAAAGAATGTTATAATAGCAGAAATGTGCAAACATTATTTTAGTAAGAAAAAGAACTTGAATGCCTGGAAAACACATATATCCATGCTGATTTCAATGAAATCTAAGTAGTATGAGCACCATACACTTCTAGAAGAAAACTTTTAATCTCTTTTCTTTAAACTAGGTTCAAACCCAGCATAATAAAAAATTATCTCCCAACTCTTCATACTCAGTGAAAGCCTGGAAAATAGCCGTAAAGTCAAGTACATAGCTGATAATAATGCCTTACTTTATATACTGCTTTATAATTTGTAGAGTTCTTTCTCAAAGTTATCTCATTTGATCTTCAGAACTGCCTTTCACACTATACAAGTATAGATGTATGATCTTTTATCTCCTCTTTCAAAATTCAAAAATCTCTGAAGACCAAAAGGTTTTTTTTTTAATTTTTCAGAGTTTGTTGCCAAAACTCATTTAAAGGCAAAACTAATCTGAGCTTTCATCAGTATGTTTATAGACCTTGCTTTCCCCACTTAGTATAAATATTCATGAATCACTGCAAATATGTTTCTTTGTGGGATGCTGCTTCAGACCCTAGTTAGTATTAAATAAATATGATAGATGCATTACATGATTTTCCTAAGTTTGAATTTAAACACGATTGGATCCACAGGTTTCACATAATATGTTGTGGGCCATTGTTTATATGGTCAATTTAATGATTAAAAAACTAGTTCCTAGTGGTTAAAGAAGCTCACCCAAGGTCACACTTCCAGGTAACTCTCATTTCAGGTCCAGTGCTTTGATGGCTTTCTTCAAAAACATATTTGCTAGATAAAGAAGATTTTTAGCCAGTGCAATAAACACTTAGAGATTTTAGATCACAGTAGCTCCGTTTCAAATATACTACTTGTCCAGAATGTGAAGGACAACATATAATTTTTATTCTTGTGTAAATTGGCCTATGGTCAAACTATTCACAGGTCCTCTAAGAAAAGATATATAGATATGTCTCTCAATCTATAACTTACTTAAAGTGACAGTCCTTCAAAACTGTAAGTGGATATTTACCCAAAGTGAAAGTCAATTTTTCAATCAATATGGTGCACCATCAAATAAATATTTGACTAATAGTAGACACTCACTGATGTTTTCAGAATGAGCATATCAACTGAAAAGGAACATTTCTTTACAGATCCAGCTATCCTATTTCTTCTACCCTCAACAAACTTAGAATTCTCTTCAGAGATATGAAAGGTTACATACCAAAATTAATTAAAGAACTTTTTAAGGGGTTGTTATGAAGTAATACACCAGCTTCTAATGTCTCCTTTACCCACAAGTGGGTAACATACTATTAGTCATAAAAGACGGTGTTGTGGATATGAGCATAAACTTTATCATTTTATGTATCAGTACTTCCCAGGCTTCCACTCTAAATGTTCACAAGACAAACAGATTTTTTTCTCACTTGATAAACAGAATTGGGGCCTGTAGCATGTAGTGTAGGGATAAAGAAAGTCTTCTCTGCCTAAAAATGTTACTTAGAATCATGTAGGTCTTTAGAATCAAAAGACATCTCAGAGGCCATCTAGTTTAAAGAGTCATCTCCTGCACTTCTAGAAAGGAAAATTTCAATGCCTGCGTTGCATTTTTGTCATCTGTATTTACTAGAAAGTCAAAAAAAGCCTTCCTGTAGCTTCCATACATTTTAGCATGTTGTCTCTGAAAAATAGAGAATAATTTCAGTCCCTTCCATATAACAGTCCTTTAGATGGTTGAAGCCTGATACTAAGGCCTCCATTTCCCATAACTTTTACATCCCCACAATAATATAAATAGATATTTTACTTGATTTTGTAACTTGCAGATTTTTTTTATAGCAATGAAAATAGCAAAGTTGTATTAAAAGAAAGTGATAAATTGCAAGGTTGGATTAAAGACAAATGGTAATTATTATAATGATAATAATTAATGTTTACATGATTCTTACAATTGCCAGGAACTCTTCTAGAACTATTCTAAAATGTGTCTTGGGTAATAAAATTTAATCCTCACTCTCATCTTAGGGGCTATTTACTATTATTATTCCCATTTTATAAAGGAGGAAACTGAAGCACAGAGAGGTTAATTGACTTCCTCATGGTCACACAGTAAGTGGCCAAGCTGGAATTTAAACCAGTCATACCATTATGCTTATCCTCTATGCCATATTATAGAATCTCTAAAGGGCTAATGGAGCAAAGCATGCCCCCAAAGTACTAAACAAATTAACAATTGATAACCAAAATAAATGAGGACAAAGAGAAGGAACAAATGAGAAAATCCACATGTTGTCAGATAATATAATTAAACTAGTACAGTAGTGAGGTTAACTTCATGCAAAGTCACCTGAATTTTAAACTTTTAAAACCTCCAACCATCAATTAATAATTTGTTTGGAACAAGTTATTTCTCTGTAGGTGGGATCACATGGTCTCAGAATAGGATTATTAGAGAGAAGAGAAACCTAGAAATAATTAAATTGATCTTTAGTGGCTTCTTCAGTGGCATCCTAATTTAATATATATCATCCTTTTTTTATAAAAATAATGGAATAAAAGCAGTTTTACTATTATTGGTTCACCTTACATAAGACCCAAACATTCATTGTATAAATCATTATTGTGTCATTACTATATTCCAGATACTACTGAGCATCAAAATACCATAATAGGGGCTTCCCTGGTGGTGCAGTGGTTGAGAATCTGCCTGCCAATGCAGGGGACACGGGTTCGAGCCCTGGTCTGGGAAGATCCCACATGCCACGGAGCAACTAGGCCCGTGAGCCACTATTACTGAGCCTGCGCGTCTGGAGCCTGTGCTCCACAACAAGAGAGGCCACGATAGTGAGAGGCCCGCGCACCGCGATGAAGAGTGGCCCCCACTTGCTCCAACTAGAGAAAGCCCTCGCACAGAAACGAAGACCCAACACAGCCAAAAATAAAAATAAATAAATAATTAAATAATTAAAAAAAAAATACCATAACAAAAGACACTATCTCTGTCTTTAAATAATTCATAGACTGGTGAGGGAACACAGAAGTAAATCAAAAATTATAATCCACTGTAAGTGCAGGGTAGGTGTAATCACAGGTCTTGTGAAAATAGAGACATTTTAGGTAACCTTGATGGAAAGGAAGGAATTATTGCATGGAGTCTTAAAGAATTTTTCAAGTTAACTATGGGGAAAAATGGAGAAAATAAGCCTTTGAACAGAAGTAAGGCATGTTACAAAGCCTAGAGGTAAGAGAAAGCATCTAGCATTGGGAAAATGGCTAAAAACTTGTTCCCGTTTAGAGACCAGGTAAAGAGAGAATGCTGTTACATTTCCAAACAAGGTGGACTAAAAGGAACCATATTTACCCACTTGCCTTGCACAACCAAAATCAATCAGTCAATCAATCACAACATATATAAAAAAAATTATTTTAAAGACAGTGGACATCAGCCACTGATCAAAGGTGATTCCTGAGAAACAGGAAACAAACAATGAGAGCACTATGTCTGCCCCAGCTTACTGACTGTAATTTGTTTCCATGGTACAGGCAGGGGGAACCCAGCAGAACACCTGAGTTGAACTGAAAGTTCAGGGTGACCAAAAATGGTAGCGTTGGCAGGACTGAGTACCTGTGAGGAGAGTGCTGCTCAGAAAGCATACTCTAGAGATGTAAAGGGTCCTTCTCGAGTATTCAGCTAGTACTGATCAGCATACAGTTCCAAGGAAACTAGTTCAGGGCTGAGGGCAATCCAGAAGGATTAAAAGAAACAGTGCTGATGCTTACACATGGCAGAGGATAGTGACTGATCCCACTAGCTAGATTGGAAGACCTCATGACTCACTGGGCATTGGCTAGAGTACTCAGAAGAATCTTACCTCAGTAGTAGAAAATAGCCATGCACTAAATCTTGGTCTGCTCCCATAAAACAAATCTTAAAAGTAAGACCTAAAGGATAAAACTGTTCCAAGTACATAGCTGCATCCTACAACAAAATTCAAGAATATCTATAGGAATACAAGAATATCCAGGACCAACAAGTTAAAATTAACAATGTCTGAAATTCAATAAAAAATTTCCAGGTATGGACAGAGACAGGAAAATATGTCCCATAACAAGGAGTAAATCAATCAACCAAAACCAACTCATAACTGTCACAGTTGTTAAAATTAATCTCTTCATGCAGAATGAAATGATTCCACGTGGAATTGTGAATACACAGAAAGAAGGATATTGAAAATACATAATTATCGCCTATTATTTTAATCTTTTAAAAGGTAATTGCTTGTTAAAGAAAAATAGTATCAATTTTTGTGGGGTTTATTATATATTTAATACACAATATATGATAATAACATAAAGACAGGAATGGGAGAAATGCAAGTATAGGAAAGTTCTTGTACGTGAAGTGCTATAATATCACTTGAAGGTATACTGTGATAACTTAAAGATGTATACTATAAACCCTAATGCAAATACAAACAATAAAGCAAAGATTTATAACTAATAAAATAACAAAGGAAATAAAATAGAATCATAAAAAGGATTTAATCAAAAAGAAGGCAAAAAAAGAGGGAGACAGCAATAAAGAACTGTTGGGGAAAAATAGAAAAGAAATAGCAAGAAGAAAGACTTAAAATCAAACTTATCAATAATTACGTTAAATATAAATTGCCTAAAAATTCATTTCAACTATAGAGATTGTAGGACTGGATAACAAAAGCAAGAGTCTACTATATGCTGCTTATGAGAAACACACTTTAAATGTAAAGACAAGCATGGATTAAAATTTAAAAGACAGAAAATATATACCATGCTAATATTAATCTAAAGAAAGTTGGAATAGTTATATTGATATCAGATAAATCAGACTGCAAAACAAAGAATACTGCCAAGGCTGAAGAGGATCATTTTATAACGACAAAGTGGTCAGTTCATTAAAAGGACATAACAATCTTCAAAGTTTATGAACCTAGAAACTGAGATACGAAATGTTCATAACAACTTTATTAAAAAAATATTTTCAAAACTTCTAACCTACAAAGAATTCATTAACAAACTACACTTGACCCTTGAACAACATGGGTTTGAACCGTGTGGGTTCACTTATACGTGGAATTTTTCAATAGTAAATAATACAGTACTACACGATCCATGGTTGGTTGAATCCAAGGATGTGGAACTACAGATACGGAGGGCCAACTATAAGTTGTATTTTCCATTATTTTCTAACTGTAGAGGATATTTAGCAAGCTTTTTCTTTTTAATGTATTCTAACTTTTTAGGACTGGAAATCTACTAGTGTAAGTTGTTAGAACTCATCTTTTCTTCTTCACATATCTAAATGACAAACTCCTATAACAATGTTATTCTATCCATAGTGACAAATTAGGCTAATTCAGACTATTACATTTATGTAGCAAAATTAAAAAATAAAGTATAATCAATTTTTCTGTTACATAACTTTTTAATGTAAATAGGTAATATTGCATATCTCATGTACATTTACCCTAATATAACTCTAAGTCATGACATTTAAACAATTGTCATCTTTAAGATAGCACAGTTGAGATGATACATAACTTAAAAACTCTAATTTGAACTATACTTGTATGGGAAATATAGGCAAGATGTTTTTCCAAAATATACTCATTATAGTCCCTATTTTTATTCATACATGATTAACCAGCCATTAATGAAAATTTCTCTATTACTGTAAATATGATTATACCACTCTAATTTATTTTATTTTGGGATCTCTCCTTTGCTCTCTTAGGCACTAATATATACTGCCTAAATTATTGCAAATGGATTTCCTACTGTTATGTGCAAAAGCTAATAAAAACATAAGTTTAAAATGACAGAAGACTTAAAAGCATCTACTGGCAACTCATGATTACAAATATATTGTCAACAGGGGAATAATACTTTAAAGCTATAAAAGCCAATAAAATTATAAAAATTTAAAAATATAAATCTTTGGCTTCTACCAGAGAATAAAATTTTTAATTGTCTGTGCCCCTAGTGGCAGTTAAAGGTTTTAATTGAATATTCTTATCATCACAAATCTTAGCAAAAAAATATAAGATGCATAGATTTTTACTTGCTGTTAAATTAAAAATAAAAGAAATAATGACCCATTTTATACAAACATAAAACTAGCAGATGCATTCCATCAGGAAAATACCACCCACCTCTATTTGTCACCAGCAAATACACTGGACCAGTGTCTGTCTCTGGTCCAAGGTGTCCTTTAACTAGAGGTAAGGGTAAAACACAGCATGATCTGTGTGAAATTTAGACATAAACTTGATTTAAGCATCCATATGTTGAGCTTGACTAAATAAACTTTTGTAAAAACATTAAGCTGAACATGCAACTTATTAAAAAAGTAAAATAAGAGGTTGGCAGTCACAGGTCACTTAAATCTCACTTTTATGGGAGAAAAGTTGGAGTTTCCACATATAATATCTATATTCAAGTTCTAAACTTTGCTTTAATTACAATGTATTCTTCTCCATGTTATTTCTTATTTGCAAAAACAGCCACATTCTCTGACTTTGAATGCTATGTTAAATTAGGCAGCACTTGTGGAATCTGGTTGCTATGAAAAGTTCTAAACACCCCTTGTTTTATTGGAAGGAAATTGCATTCATCAGTGAATGAGTCATAAAGATATGTATATCCACCTCAGCTGTGTTATCATGAAGGATAGGGCTGAAAGCTAAAGGCAAAAACCAAACCTCTCCAATAATTCTAAAGCGGACATCAGTCTTTTTGTACTTAAAATCTCCAGAATTGATTATACCTGCAAAGTGAATTTTCATTAGCAATTTTAATGATTTAAAAAATTTTTTTCATATAAAAGATCATGCAGGGAATAGGTTAATGTTTTTTAATTTCCTTATTTTTTATCATGTTCTTCTCTTTTGCTTTAGAGACTATGAATCCTACTTGGATTTTGAAATCCATTGCAGCTTCCAATATTTCTCCTATTTGAGGCTAAGTCAAGGAATTGTTTAAAATTATATCAACTTACAATATTGAATAAAGGTAATAAAAATTAAAGTTTAAACCCATCAAAAATGTTTTGAATTATATAGCGATGTTCACGGTATGAAAATTTACGTACTCTTCCATCTAATTTATTAAACGGCTTTGAAGTAACTGGTACATTAACAAATATTTAACATAATGAATATTTTAAGTTAATCTTCCTTAAAAAGAATTTGAGAAAAAATTAAAACCCCAAAACTTATTTCAAAACATAATGAAACATAATGAGAATGTCCCTTGTCTGTACAACACTTCATTAGTTTAATGCTATCTTTAGATTCCCAACTTCTTGCTATACATTACATGGTATACTGTGCTATATAATATAGTCCAGAAATGGCATGGATTCTAACAAACGTACTCAGGAGCTTTTGTTACATTCTCTGAAGGCTCTGTCTATATAGGAGAATTATTTATCAAACATGGTTTATAAAGTCCAAATTACTAGAATGAACTTTACACAGGCAACTCTTACCTTGAAAATGAGACTCATTCCCAAACAACCATTTCCACACCATCTTGGATACCAGATTGCCACCTTCATGTCTTCTAGCCATCACCTCTGCCTTGTGCTATTATCCCTTCCCCTAGACTGCTTCTACAGAGATATTTCCTCTATGTGTCTTGTCTTTACATTCTTCACATTACCAAGGCTGCAGGGAAGGTATTTGGGCCAAGATGTTTTGCCTTTGCATAATGGTATTGTTACTTTATTCATTTCTCCCTCCCTCTACCTCCTTTTCAACATGGGACTACTGGATGAAACTTTCTTCTTTTTAATCTGTCCTTGTTTTCCTCTAATCAAAAACTACTGTCACTGGTTATGTCTTATCCATCTCCTTTTCCTTTGGAGAAATTCTTTTTCCTGGTATCAACTTTTATGCTTGCTTCTTTGACAACATGGCTAATTGAATGGATAGGAAGACAAGAAGATGATTTGTGAACTGGTGCTCTCTACTCTGTCCTCTTTAATACCAAATTTCCATTTCTCCAAGTGTCTTTAACTGGAATGGGTGTTACTTTAAATTTTATAGTAAGAAATGTGTAAAATATTCAGACTTCTTAGCTTCATTTTCCACAGCATCATTTCTCCTTGGCAATTATTATCTTCCTGTTTCTATATCTTTCCTCTTAATTTTTGATATCAGTGGGAAATGTAAGGGATTAGGCTACCTTTTACCTCAATCATCTTTCTGAAACTTTCGTATAATTTTTATCTGGAAATAGTCCATCAAGACAAAGACGTGTAAGTTATTCATCTATTTGATACCTTTAATGCCTTTACTAGATAGTAATATTTTGAAGGAAAAAAAGCCAATAATGGATATTGTTCCATTACCATTTATTGTATCTATACACTTTATCAGCTACATTACAGATTAAAACAACATTTCTGGATTTGTCTAGGAATTTAAGCCCATTAATGATAACATTGTTTGAGTTCCTTAGACTGCAAATTGGAAATTGCCCTTTTTATTAGAAAATTTTTAACCAATCATTAATTAAAGGTCTTACCAACTTTCCATTTCAAAGAAAACAGTTTTTTTGGTTTTTTTTTTTTTTTTTTTTTTGCGGTAAGAGAGTATCTTACCCTCACTCGCTGAACGTGATTCTTTTAACACTAAGAAGCTCATGACACTGTGATGATGGATTTTATTCTTTCATTGAAAAGTCTTAAGTCTTAGATTTCTTTCTGTGTACATCTCAGTGCCTAAAAGTTTCTTAGGATCTGACCCTACAGCCTGTATCTATGCTGAATAACTATGTTATGATCTGAAAATAATACCTGAGAACTACTTATCCCAGAAGAGCAAACACTTACTTTATTACCTTTTTTACAAAAAGGAATAAAAGCACAAAGATTTTGTGAAATCACTAGACTATCACGACCTGTTTTAAAATTTGTATGATCTGAATGGAATCTATGGTTTAATTCTTCACTAAAGGGAAACAAAACTGAACTTCAGCCACATAACAGGGAGGACTCTTAGGAAAAGTTAAGTTGACTTGCCTCAGAGCTGTAGCAGAATCATGAAGACCTAACTTAATTATGCATGAGTAAGGAAGAGCCAGAATTCTCAGAAAAATCACGGGTCAAGGGAGCAGTTAGTTTGCCCTGGCTGGTAGTTTCAGGATCTTGGGAATGATAACTTAACATAGGCATGTTCTTTCCTTTGGATTTTTCTTTAGAGTTTTTATAAATTTGAAAAATGTTCTTCAACAGCCAAAGTACTATTTGCATTTAGAGACAAAGGATCCAAATATAGCTATTACTAGGGAACTATCTTCTTTCTCTTAGCAGTAAAATCTCCTGATGGAAGAGCCCACTGTGCGGGGAATGAGGGGAATGGGGTGGGTATTTTGACAGGCACATACAAAGACTTTGTCTCTACCGCCTGGCCCTGCAGTTGTCTTTGAGGAAGCTGGAAGAAAGCCTTTTCTGTGCTCCAGGAGAAGGACAGATGTTCACAGAAAGTTCAAAAAGGATGGAGGATAGGGGGCCTTTGAGGGAAATTAGAACTATATTTTTTGGGGTCACCTAAATTCTTAGCCTTTTCCTGCTAAGGATTCTTAGGAAAATCTACATTATTCACTAGTGCTTTGCAAAATTGACCTTTTTTTAATGTGATAAAAATGTTGTTTCAATATTGGCATAGAGGAATAATAGAGGCTGCCTCCAGGACAGCCAACCATAGCTGGATTAAATGTAGCATGAAAAGGAGATTGTTAAAAAGCAGCAAAGATAAATCTGGAGTCTCAAACTCTGTTTGTCTGGATTTGGAGGAACGCTGAGAGCTGGAATACTCTCTCAGCTTGGACAATAAGAACATTAAGAGCTTCTCATAACGACTGTGGCTGACACATTATTGGTGGTCATGGAAACTGCAAAGAGCACTCTTAAGAAAGTGGTAGATGTATCAAGAAGCATCAGGATGATGGTGATCAAAATGGCCTTACAGTTCCTCTCAGCTTGAATGAACTTCAGACAGATTTCTTTCTGACTATAGGCCCCTAACCTCCACTTCCTTAGAGCATTTATTTTAGAAAATTTGTAATTGTAAGTTCTCTCTCTGCCCCTTTGGAATGTATGTGAATCTTCTCCTAGACTTTTGCCAACTTTACAAGCCAGGAAATGTCTTTCTCAAGACATTTCTCCCATGCGTATTTTCCTCTGAGTATTTCTTTGATTATGTGATTCCTCACATATGTTTAGCAATGTATCTCTGTCATCCAGCACCATGTCACCCAGGCAGCACTACAGAGTTTCCCAGTATGCCAACATGATGACAGGGTCCCTCTGGTGACCTCTGTGGTTTCAGCCACTTATAATGCTCTGATGGCAGCACATAGTAAAGTGGGGGGACGTGATACACTTGGTTTTCGGTTTCTCACTATGCTTTATTAATGGGTCTCATGGTAGTGTTTCTTCTGCTCCCATGGTACTGGTCTCGAGCCAACAATTCAATAATACCAAGAAATGTCTATTCATCTCAGAAAATTAGGTTTAATATTCATGGGGCATTCTTCCCTCTTGTGGAATGAGTTTTCCTCAGAGACTCCTCATTCCTTGTGTAGCCAGAACCCTGGCAACGACTCAGGATTCAGGTCCCCTCTATTTTACCAGACATACCCAAGCCCATCTGATTTTCACTTGGTCTCTAGAGGGGCCCTGACACATTAAAACTAAACTAACTAAATGGAATTTTTACCAGCTACCTTTAAATGTAAATATTGGTCACCTCACTTTCTAACTTTTTTTCATTACATTACTTTATGTCTTAATTTACAATACTGAACCTAATAGAGTTCACCATTTAATCAACTTTTCTTTTCTTATTAATCATTTTCTTACATTCTCTATTTAATCTGACTGTTTTAATTACAACATGAAAATACTTTTATATTTTTGAATTCAACCCAGCTAATATTAGAATTTATATATGTGCTGAATAATAATATCGTGTTAGTAAAATAGAGATGGACTCTCTAAAAATGGGAAAATATTGCTAAAACCCTCTTTTAAGATATTTTGCTTTGTTCTTTATGAGGTGCTATATAGGAACTTAAGTATATTTGCTGTTAACAAATAACTTTTAAATATTTAACTATCCTGACTTTTGATAGAAATATTCTTCATGTAACTATGCATGATAAATGGCTACACTTCCAGATTTTTAAATCTGTGCCTGATATTTAGAAAAACATGGGCAAAAATGGAATTTATGGTTTTCAAAAAATAACTTTATTACATCCACACATCTTGAAAAGATGCTTTGCTAACCTCTCTCTCAGAGAGCATACACCTGGCATCTCCAGGGCAGATGTTCTAATTTGCTTGGTGCACCTAAGAATGAGCCCTAATGCTCAAGAGAATATACTCTGTAGAATGTGGAAAGTCCTCCTTTTCTGTATTAGAAAAGTAATGTTGTTAGTTAGCATCCTCCAAAATGTGTTTAGAGGTGAAATCAGTATTTTCCATGATGTTCTAAAGTTTCACGGAGAAAAGTTGTTTTAAGAAACAATTAACATTACATCTCCAAATACAACTTATCACTTTATTTCTCTGCCAGGTAGAATCAAGTTTTAGGATTGATGTTCTAATAAAAGAAAAACCTCTAAAGAATGATATCTTTTGGCAATTCTAAATCAAATATATTTTGTCACCAAGGAGAGGTCATGCTTTCAACTTGTTGTTTTATACCAGATGTCCATTTAGGCCCATTTCCAATTTTAAATAAATCTCAGACACATCAATTGATACCAATTAATCTGATTCCATGTACAAAGGTTAGCATCCATGTAGTAAAAATTTAAGAAACCCAGCAAATAAAACTGAAGCATAACTACTTAAAATGACATGGATAAAAAGAACTGTGGAAATTAAAGGAAGTAAATCCTGCAATATTATCCTAAATCCTAAATCAGCAAAGCATGAAATCCAACTCTTGGAAGGATTTTTGAAAAGTATTTAACACAACAACATTCCTTGAGCTCCATTCAGTCTTACTTTTGTTCCATGGTTTATACTGTGCCAATCAAATAATTTCACTTAGGCTTTACAGAACTCATGGAAGTAGAGATTATAATTACCTAGCAAGTTAGTACATGGCAAGGCTGGAACACAACTGACTTGGAAGACTGTGTCAAGAAATCAATATTTATGATTAATGTTGATTTCCAAGACATCAACATTAATACTTTCTTGTCAAAAGATTTCTTGTACCAGTACTTTCTTACCAAGTGAGTATTGGTGATATTTATCCAGAGTTAAATCCATGACTTGAAATCAAAGGACAATCAGTAAGTCAGTGGATAGAGTCTAAGAGTCTGAGCTTTGGAGTCAACCAGACCAACACTGAATCCTAGTCCTGCATTAATTAGCTCCATGGCATTTAGCAAACTACTGATTCTCCCCATTGTGTGAAATGGGTCAAATGATAATTACCTTAAAGATTTTTTGTAAATAACAGTGTAGTCAAATGGCAGCTACTAAGAGCACTATATAAATTATTTCAGGATACATGAAATAATGGAAAGCAGAGTTCCCCAGAATGATGAACATGTACTTTGAATTGATCTTATGTGATAAGTGAAAAAATCTATTTTGATAGTTATATACTTATTTTATATTAGAACAGCAATAACTACTACCTCAAAACTATGATTTTATGGGCATATTTCCTTAAGTTGAGTGTTCCTTAGCTTGAGGCTAAGACAATTCAGTGAGTTAGTTTAAGGTTAATTAAAAAAAATATTAATATCTTTCAATGGGACCAAAAGATTTATAACCTGGTAAAAATATGGTCAATAAATTTTAAAAATCAATTTGGATGTTCCTCAAAACCCAAATTAATGTATTTGGGGGAAAAAAAGAAGAAAGGGGAGAAATAAATAAAATTATCTTGTAATCATTGTATAGAACATATGATTTGTAGGTTTAGCTAAATTTATTTTATAATATTACATACAAAACCTAATTACATATTATCATATGAGTGACCTATTTTGATTCTACATAAAAATATCACTATAATTTATAAAGAGATTGGTTCAAGATGGCAGAGCAGAAGGACGTGCTCTCACTCCCTCTTTCGAGAACACCGGAATCACAACTAACTGCTGAACAATCATTGACAGGAAGACACTGGAACTCACCAAAAAAGACACTCCACATCCAAAGACAAAGGAGAAGCCACAATGAGATGCTAGGAGGGGCTCAATCACAATAAAATCAAATCCCATAACTGCTGGGTGGGTGACTCACAAACTAGAGAACACTTATACCACAGAAGGCCACCCACTGGAGTGAAGGTTCTGAGCCTCACATCAGGCTTCCAAACCTGGGGGTCTGGCAATGGGAGGAGGAATTCCTAGAGAATCAGACTTTGAAGGCTAGCAGGATTTGATTGCAAGACTTCAACAGGACTGGGGGAAACAGAGACTCCACTCTTGGAGGGCACACACAAAGTAGTGTGTGCCTAGGGACCCAGGGGAAGGAGCAGTGACCCCATAGGGGACTGAACCAGACCTACCTGCTAGTGTTGGATGGTCTCCTGCAGAGGCAGTGGGTGGCTGTGCCTCACCATGAGGACAAGGACACTGGCAGCAGAAGTTCTGGGAACTACTCCTTGGCATGAGCCCTCACAGAGTCTGCCATTAGCCCCACCAAAGAGCCCAAGTAGGCTCCAGTGTTGGGTTGCCTCAGGCCAAACAACCAACAGGGAGGGAACCCAGCCCCACCCATCAGCAAACAAGCAGATTAAAATTTTACTGAGCTCTGCCCAACAGAGCAACAGCCAGCTCTACCCACCACCAGTCCCTCCCATCAGGAAATGTCCACAAGCCTCTTAAATAGCCTCATCCATCAGAAAGCAGACAGCAGAAGCAAGAAGAACTACAATCTTGCAGCTTGTGGAACAAAAACCACATTCACAGAAAGATAGACAAGATGAAAAGGTAGAGGGCTATGTACCAGATGAAGGAACAAGACAAAACCCTAGAAAAACAACTAAATGAAGTGGAGATAGGCAACCTTCCAGAAAAAGAATTCAGAATAATGATAGTGAAGATGATTCAGGACCCCGGAGAAAGAATGGAGGGAAAGATCGAGAAGATGCAAGAAATGTTCAACAAAGATCTAGAAGAATTAATGAACAAACAAACAGAGATGAACAATACAATAACTGAAATGAAAACTACACTAGAAGGAATCAATAGCAGAATAACTGAGGCAGAAGAACGGATAAGTGATCTGGAAGACAGAATGGTGGAATTCACTGCTGTGAAAACAATAAAGGAAAAAGAATGAAAAGAAATGAAGACAGC
Organism: Balaenoptera borealis; assembly: GCF_965194805.1. Lineage (NCBI taxonomy): Eukaryota > Metazoa > Chordata > Mammalia > Artiodactyla > Balaenopteridae > Balaenoptera > Balaenoptera borealis. The sequence goes on along the minus strand of NC_138875.1, from coordinate 45,489,933 downwards.
CTAAGAGACCTCTGGGACAACATTAAATGCAACAACATTCACATTATAGGGGTCCCAGAAGGAGAAGAGAGAGAGAAAGAACCCGAGAAAATATTTGAAGAGATTATACTTGAAAGCTTCCTTAACATGGGAAAGGAAATAGCCATCCAAGTCCTGGAAGCGCAGAGAGTCCCATACAGGATAAACCCAAGGAGAAACGCACTGAGACACATAGTAATCAAATTGGCAAAAATTAAAGACAGAGAAAAATTATTGAAAGCAGCAAGGGACAAATGACAAATAACATACAAGGGAACTCCCATAAGGTTAACAGCTGATTTCTCAGCAGAAACTCTACAAGCCAGAAGGGAGTGGCATGATATGATATACTTAAAGTGATTAAAGGGAAGACCCTACAACCAAGATTACTCTACCCAGCAAGGATCTCATTCAGATTCGATGGAGAAAGCAAAAGCTTTACAAACAAGCAAAAGCTAAGAGAATTCAGCACCACCAAACTAGCTCTACAACAAATGCTAAAGGAACTTCTCTAAGTGGGAAACACAAGAGAAGCAAAGGACCTACAAAAACAAACACAAAAAAATTAAGAAAATTGTAATAGGAACATACATATCGATAATTACCTTAACGTGAATGGATTAAATGCTCCAACCAAAAGACACAGGCTTGCTGAATGGATACAAAAACAAGACCCATCTATATGCTGTCTAAAAGAGACCCACTTCAGACCTAGGGAAACATACAGACTGAAAGTGAGGGGATGGAAAAAGATATTCCATGCAAATGGAAATCAAAAGAAATCTAGAGTAGCAATACTCATAAGAGACAAAATAGACTTTAAAATAAAGAAGGTTACAATGGACAAGGAAAGACACTACAAAATGATCCAGGGATCAATCCAAGAAGAAGACATAACAATTATCAATATATATGCACCCAACATAGGAGCACCTCAATACATAAGGCAATGCTAACAGCTATAAAAGAGGAAATCGACAGTAACACAATAATAGTGGGGGACTTTAAGACCTCACTTACATAAATGGACAGATCATCCAAACAGAAAATTAATAAGGAAACAACAAGCTTTAAATGACACAATAGAGCAGATAGATTGAATTGATATTTATAGGACATTCCATCCCAAAACAGCAGATTGCACTTTCTTCTCAAGTGCGCATGGAACATTCTCCAGGATAGATCACATCTTGGGTCACAAATCAAGCCTCAGTAAATTTAAGAAAATTGAAATCAGTTCAAGCATCTTTTCTGACCACAACGCTATGAGATTAGAAATGAATTACAGGGAAAAAACATAAAAAGCACAAACACATGGAGGCTAAACAATACGTTACTAAATAACCAAGAGATCAATCACTGAAGAAATTAAAGAGGAAATCAAAAAATACGTAGAGACAAATGACAATGAAAACACGACAATCCAAAACCTATGGGATGCAGCAAAAGCAATTGTAAGAGGGAAGTTTATAGCTATACATGCGTACCTCAAGAAACAAGAAAAATCTCAAATAAACAATCTAACGTTACACCTAAAGGAACTAGAGAAAGAAGAACAAACAAAACCCAAAGTTAGCAGAAGGAAAGAAATCATAAAGATCAGAGCAGAAATAAATGAAATAGAAACAAAGAAAACAATAGCAAAGATCAATAAAACTAAAAGCTGGTTCTTTGAGAAGATAAACAAAAGTGATAAACCATTAAGCACTCATCAAGAAAAAGAGGGAGAGGACTCAAATCAATAAAATTAGAAATGTAAAAGGAGAAGTTACAACAGACACCACAGAAATACAAAGCATCCTAAGAGATTACTACAAGCAACTCTATGCCAATAAAACGGACACCCTGGAAGAAATGGACAAATTCTTAGAAAGGTAGAACCTTCCAAGACTGAACCAGGAAGAAATAGAAAATATGAGCAGACCAATCCCAAGCACTGAATTTGAAACTGTGATTAAAAATCTTCCAACAAACAAAAGTCCAGGACCAGATGGCTTCACATGTGAATTCTATCAAACATTTAGAGAAGAGCTAACACTCATCCTTCTCAAACTCTTCCAAAAAAGTGCAGAGGAAGGAACACTCCCAAACTCATTCTATGAGGCCACCATCACCCTGATACCAAAACCAGACAAAGATACTACAAAAAAAGAAAATTACAGACCAATATCACTGATGAATATAGATGCAAAAATCCTCAACAAAATACTAGCAAACAGAATACAACACCACATTGAAAGGATCATACACCATGATCAAGTGGGATTTATCCCAGAGATGCAAGGATTCTTCAATATATGCAAATCAATCAATGTGATACACCCTATTAACAAATTGAAGACAAAAAACCATATGATCATCTCAGTAGATGCAGAAAAAGCTTTTGACAAATTCAACACCCATTTTGATAAAAACTCTCCAGAAAGTGGGCATAGAGGGAACCTACTTCAACATAATAAAGGTCATATATGACAAACCCACAGCAAACATCATTCTCAGTGGTGAAAAACTGAAATCATTTCCTCTAAGATCAGGAAGAAGACAAGGATGTCCACTCTCACCACTCTTATTCAACATATTTTTGGAAGTCCTAGCCACGGCAATCAGAGAAGAAAAAAATAAAAGGAATCCAAATTGGAAAAGAAGAAGTAAAACTGTCACTGTTTGCAGATGACATGATACTATACATAGAGAATCCTAAAAATGCCACCAGAAAACTACCAGAGCTAATCAATGAATTTGGTAACATTGCAGGATACAAAATTAATGCACAGAAATCTCTTGCATTCCTATACACTAATGATAAAAAATCTGAAAGAGAAATTAAGGAAACACTCCCATTTACCATTGCAACAAAAAGAATAAAATACCTAGTAATAAACCTACCTAGGGAGACAAAAGACCTGTATGCAGAAAGCTATAAGACACTGCTGAAAGAAATTAAAGATGATACCAACAGATGGAGAGATATATCATGTTCTTGGATTGGAAGAATCAATATTGTGAAAATGACCCTACTACCCAAAGCAATCTACAGATTCAATGCAATCCCTATCAAACTACCACTGGCATTTTTCACAGAACTAGAACAAAAAATTTCACAATTTTTTTGGAAACACAAAAGACCCCGAATAGCCAAAGCAATCTTGAGAAAGAAAAACGGAGTGGGAGGAATCAGGCTCCCTGACTTCGACTATACTACAAAGCTACAGTAATCAAGACAGTATGGTACTGGCACAAAAACAGAAATATAGATCAATGGAACAGGATAGAAAGCCCAGAGATAAACCCACACACATATGGTCACCTTATCTTTGATAAAGGAGGCAAGAATATACAGTGGAGAAAAGACAGCCTCTTCAATATGTGGTGCTGGGAAAACTGGACAGCTACATGGAAAAGTATGAAATTAGAATACTTCCTAGCACCATACACAAAAATAGACTCAAAATGGATTAAAGACCTAAATGTAAGGCCAGACACTCTCAAACTCTTAGAGGAAAACATAGGCAGAACACTCTATGACATAAATCACAGCAAGATCCTTTTTGACCCACATCCTAGAGAAATGGAAATAAAAACACAAATAAACAAATGGGACCTAATGAAACTTAAAAGCTTTTGCACAGCAAAGGAAACTGAACAAGACGAAAAGACAACCCTAAGAATGGGAGAAAATATTTGCAAATGAAGCAACTGACAAAGGATTAATCTCCAAGATTTACAAGCAGGTTATGCAGCTCAGTATCAAAAAAACAAACCACCCAATCCAAAAATGTGTGGAAGACCTAAATAGACATTTCTCCAAAGAAGATATACAGATTGCCAACAAACACATGAAAGAATGCTCAACATCATTAATCATTAAAGAAATACAAATCAAAACTACAATGAGATATCATCTCACACCGGTCAGAATGGCTATCATCAAAAAATCTACAAACAATAAATGCTGGAGAGGGTGTGGAGAAAAGGGGACCCTCTTGCACTGTTGGTGGGAATGTAAATTGATACAGCCACTATGGAGAACAGTATGGAGGTTCCTTAAAAAGCGAAAAAAGAACTACCATACGACCCAGCAATCCCACTACTGGGCATATACCCTGAGAAAACCATAATTCAAAAAGTGTCATGTACCACAATGTTCATTGCAGCTCTATTTACCATAGCCAGGACATGAAAGCAACCTAAGTGTCCCATCAACAGATGAATGGATAAAGAAGATGTGGCACATATATACAATGGAATATTACTCAGCCATAAAAAACGAAATTGAGTTATTTGTAGTGAGGTGGATGGACCTAGAATCTGTCATACACAGTGAAGTAAGTCAGAAAGAGAAAAACAAATACCGTATGCTAACACATATATATGGATCTAAGGGGGGAAAAATGGTCATGAAGAACCTAGGGGCAAGACGGGAATAAAGACACAGACCTACTAGAGAATGGACTTGAGGATATGGGGAGGGGGAAGGGTAAGCTGTGATAAAGTGAGAGAGTGGCATGGACACGGATACACTTCCAAACGTAAAATAGATAGCCAGTGGGAAGCAGCCGCATAGCACAGGGAGATGAGCTCGGTGCTTTGTGACCACCTAGAGGGGTAGGATAGGGAGGGTGGGAGGGAGGGAGACATAAGAGGGAAGAGATATGGGAACATATGTATATGTATAACTGATTCACTTTGTTATAAAGCAGAAAGTAACACACCATTGTAAAGCAATTATACTCCAATAAAGATGCTAAAAAATAAAAAATAAAATAAAAAATATATTACTGTGTTTTTGAGCTATTCATACAATTTTGTACTTATATCCATTCTAATCTCTTTTCTTATTGGATTAGATCATGCTAGTAAATTTTCTGATAAATATTTTTATACAGATAATGCATTTTTGATCAGTAAGATCAAACTGAATAATTTAAGTCCATGGGCATAGACTTTTGATATATATATATTTGTAAAATATAACAGTTTACTTATATGTAGCACTTCTTTCTCAGTATGTAGTTTCACATAGCCTACATGCTTAAGAATGTGGGTTTTCAGTATTAGAATTTCAGTTGTGTTAACTCAGGGAACACCAGCTACTTCTGCACCTTCTCATCAATATTGCAACCATCATTCTTTCTGAGCTCCTAATCAAACCATCTTCTAATCAGTTTTATTTAAAGAGCAGAGCACATTTCATATTTAACCCTCTAAAAAAAGCATGCTTCTTTTCTTCTGAAGGACTCAGAACAATGATCTTTTAATTCTGTGTCACTCTGAAATGACAGTGTAACTTTGATTTTTAGATTTCTTCTCATCAGAATTAATAGAACAAATTTCAAAAAAAAAATTTACTATAAACTCATCTTTATTTTCCAGTGTCCTTGAAAAACAGAGACCCAAACAACAGTCCAAAATTTAAACTTAGAAAAATATGTAGGGCGCAACAACTTTGTGAATCTAAATTCTAATTTGGTAGAATTAATTAGTGAAAAAAGATTCCATTTGGGAGCATTTCGGAGAATCAACAGATATATTTAAGTGCCACACTACTACCATCACTTCAAGTAAGGAAAAGTAATTTTCGATAAAGAGCTATCTGTCAGAGAAGATAACACAACTGATGAGTTATTTTCTTAACTGCCATTATTTCTGCTGTTAAGATTTTTTTGCCAAGGAACCAATTTTAGGAAAACTCACACTCTGAGCAAATCAAGCTATTTCTTCCGCTCACTGACTTCAGATTACCTTAAGGTCCTGGATATATAATCTATTTCCTCAATTTTTTCACAAAAATAATTTGAATTTTTGCAATAATTCCAACACACATGGTGACAAAAGATGGGCACAAACTGAGAGACTAGCCAATAAACTACTTCGGAGAATTATGTTGGACAAGAAAGTAGTAGCTAATTATTCTGTCAGAAATTGTCAATGCAATGAATTGAAAGATTGGTTTCAATGACTTTTTTCTTTTAAAAAAATCCCCAAATCAATAAGATAATTAATTATGGGTATGTGGAGATTAATTTGGGAAAGGCATTTTTTGCTTAACGAAAGTAAAAAGATTGATCTCAGTCTTCCAGGATTCACGAACTACACGTAGAAAAAGACTGTATACAACACATTGCACGTTGAAATCTAAATAGATGAGATCAAGGGGAGCTTCAATCATTTAAGACACCTTCATGATTTCTTCATGGAGGAAGTAAGACCTCATCTGGATGAAGAAGGAGCAAGAAAAAGCATCATAAATATCAGAGGACATAGCAATTTTGACAAAAATGTGAAAGCATAAGTAAATATGCTCAGATCACAGGGTTTCTGTAGGACAGTGAGGCTGTTTTAAGGGTGGGGTTGTAATTCTGCATTAACTGCTAAGAAATTTAGCATAGGGTTGGGAAACTTTTGAATTTTTTTTATTTTTTAGCTATGGAATGAATTTAGAAGGCAACATTTGTTATGGGTCACCAAAGTGATACTTCTATAATAATAATGTATGATTAAAACTTATTTTTTCTACTCCTCAATACTCTAGGAGTGTGTAGTGACTGTGCACTGTGCCCATTTGTAGGACTATCATTTTATGATGTAACGGCTGAGTGGGCTGCATCAAAATCTACCTTTTGTCAATCCCAATCTCCCAATTTATCCCTCTCCTCTGTCCCCCTGGTAACCATAAGATTGTTTTCTACATCTATAACTCTATTTCTTATTTCTGGAAATAAGTTCATTTGTACCATTTTTTTAGATTCCACATATAAGCAATATCACACAGTATTTGTCCTTTGCTGTCTGACTTACTTCACTCAGTATGACAATCTCTAGTTCCATCCATGTTGCTGCAAATGACATCATTTCATTCTTTTTTATGGCTGAGTAATATTCCATTTTATATATGTACCACATCTTCTTTATCCATTCATACTACTACATATAAAATAGATAATTAATAAGGACCTACTATATAGCACAGGGAACTCTACTCAATACTCTGTAATGACCTACATGGGAAAAGAGTATAAAAAAGAATGGATATATGTATATGTATAACTGATTCACTGTGCTGTATAGCAGAAAGTAACACAATATTGTAAATCAACTCTACTCCAATAAAAATTTTTTTTTAAATCTAGCTTTTGGGATATCAATCTCATTATGAGAGAAAGACTCTATTTGGGGCTTGAGCAACAAGCTGAGAACACTGGTGTCCTGAGGAAGTGCATATCACCTCTGCTTGGGAATTCAGTCAGAGCCACCAAGTCTCTGAGCTACAGTGCAAAACCCTAAATCCACAATACATTGTCTAATCCAGTTTTCAGAAAGTAAATATTCCAGAATAAAAACTTTGATCGAAATATAATTTTTTGGAAATTGAGGCGAAATGAGTTGAAAAATCTAGAGATATTGGAAAAAGAAAAAAAAAAACAGTTCCAAAACACAAACAAAATGTTAAGGATTTGGGGAGGTTTGACAGCACATAAGCAAAAGCAGATAGTTGAAACAAATTTTGCTCAATATAACCTTGGTAAACTAAAGGATAAATAAGTCATGTTAACTTAGAAAATTTCACAGATAGGAAAACCCTTCTTTCCAGAACAGTATTTCCACACTGCTCTGATACCTTAAACTGGTGAATAAATATTCCTGCTCTTGTATCCCTAGAGTAGAGTGAAACCAGAAGAAATCTCTAAACGGTAATGCCTTCCTCTCAATAATAACAACGTGAAAACTATGCATTTACAATTTCACCATTTTCTGCTCATCAACACAGTTGGAACTTTAGATTAGTTCGTGCAGAGAGCCTCACTGCCCTCAAGTCTTGGCACAAGAATCTGGACTTATCTGTGTGTCACAAAAAGGTTTTCTTGACAGACTGCTACCCTAGGGGAATCCAATATCCCAAATGTAAGGCCCTGGATTCAACCACCTGGTCTCAGTTTCAAAACCTTGAAGTTAATATCTGTAAAAAAATTCAGAGTTTTGGATAATAAATTGTACAGGCTAAACTGTCTAAGCTTCAGAAAGGAAATAAAGAAAGGGAAAAACATTCATTCATTTAACAGTTACTGAGGTCAATTAGCATAGAAATAGTGTTCACATATAAACCTCACATGTATCTCATCTTGTAAAATTTCCACTTTGTTTGGTTTTTAATATTTGCTATTATAGTCCTGATTACATGCCAGAAATTTCCATTTAAGTTGAAACGGAATTTTATGATTATGTCTTCTGCCCGGGACCAATGTGGAAAGTAGGAAGTAATAAATTCTTAGAGGCAAATTTTTCATGGAACCAAACAGGGGAGGAGCATTCTGGCCACTAAGTGGTAGCACCGAAATTCACCTTTCAACATGCATGGGCTTCCTCAGAGGTCAGTACACGACCCCCCAGGCAATCTCGAGACCGAGAAATGGAACTGACCATCCCTTCAGTTACTTTGCTGCGCATCTCTGAGGTATTCAGAGACATTGCATATCTGACAGTTATGAAGCTGGAGACTTGGGGACCACAGTTGCTACCGCAGAGCATGGAGACTGCAGGAGAGGCGTGGTGGAGGAAACTCCTCTCCCATCTGTCTCCTGGCACATTTTTAGTTTGATATTTAAAGAGCAGAAAAGCATTACTTCAATTTTAGACCATTACTTCATGTTGATCATTCTTGAATTTATATCACTTTGGTCCTATCAAACTCAGTTAAATATTCAAAAATAAAATCTTTAAGTCTCCAGTAAGGTACGACTAGTCAAGAATTTCTAGTTAAGGAAGAGCAATGTATTGTTTGTCTCCGGTCCATCTGTAAGCAGAATTCAGTTTAAATGGTGTTTGTTTTAATAATTTTTTAAACTTTCTGAATATATTTTAAAGATAATTAAAATATGATGCATGCAACTGATTATATAGTTAATATTGATGTGGATAGAACAAGATCATTAGAAATATTTCAAATGATAGAAACATCCTGAAATAAGAAGATATATTTGACAAGTCTATTTGTAGATCTAAATAAACAATAATAGACATTTAAAGTACAAAATAAGCATTCTATTTGTGTCTGCATCTGCAACAGAGAACAAAACTGGAGGCAATGCATGTCATAGTGCTTAGCATTGTGGGGCCTTCATAAGGTGGTGTAACTTTCCTTAGGACTCATGCTACATACAATTCCAGGCCAGAGAGGCCCTTTTGGCCATAATAACACAAATTTCTCTCATGCAAAATAACACTCACCCCCACCCCATCCAAAAACCCTCAAACGTCTTATCTAATCATAGTATCAAGCTCAAAGCCTGGGACCTGGTGTTATATATCAAGTCTAGATATGGATCCTCTTGATCTAGAGACCTATGAATGTAAATAGATTGAGAAAGAGAAAGAGAGCGATAAACAAACAAGTCAATTTTTTTACCTCATATATACATCACACAATCTGTGGAATAGAGACAAGAGAACTCCTATAAACAATCACATTTGAAAAGGAGAAGCACACAGAAATCACCATTCCATGGTAACTCAGAATCCTACTATGCAAGTCTGTCCAGTCCCCCCTATCTGGAGGTAAGGAATGGTCCTTGATTAGGTCCAAGTCCTGGGTGTGGCTCTCATTCTATACCTCCCCATGGCTTTAATCTCACTGCCATGGGGGATTATTCTTTTTTCATTACCATTATCCAATTCTAAAAAGGTTGTTAAAGAAGATACGCTCTGTGGCAGCTAAGTAGCTTTCTTAGTCTAATTTCTGTCTGCAAAACTGGGGACCAAGAGTTATTTTAGATTTTAAACAGCTTCAGTCCCTTTTAGCCTTGGCTGGAGGTGCTTTAGCCCTGTTCCCCAACATCCCTGAGGGTTTTATGTACTTGATTTCAGTCAACTACATTTACAAAAGTAACAAATTTGTGAGTTTTATTATGTATTCTATTACTGTAAACTATATTTACAAAAGCCACAGACCTTTGGGTGCTTTGAGTACTATTGGCCCATCAGGAATCTGTGAGACCACGCTTTCTAGAGGCCTTTAATCCCTGTGAGGATGCTCTAGGTGCCACCTTAATTCTTTCAAACATCTTAGGAAAGCATAGGAGGGTTATTCCTTAATTTGGTCTATACCCCTAAGCTACATCTTAAAGACCCTTGATTTTATCTTTGCCCCAAAGCTGTATCTTAATTTGATAATATTTGACTGTCTGGCAGGGTTAAAGAGGCAGAAGAATTTTAGAGTTTTACAAACCAGCACATTTGGGGAGCTCTCTATTTTCTCTTCATTCTCTTTACTAACTAGATAGTTCTTTTCTGAGATCATCTCTCTTTTGTTACCTTATTAAATACATCTAATGAAGCTAGATCACTCATTCTACACTCTGCTTGGAATCCAACTTGCCCAAATCCACAAATTAATTAAATCTGATGTCAGCCTTCCAGATGATCACAAGTGACAGTTTTTACAAACATTTCATGACGATATCTTATGGGCTACCATTTTCTAAGCCTCTTCTTATATTAGCTTCCTTGTCACTTGCCATCCAAGCCTGGAATCAGCGCCCCATATTTTAATTTCTTGTTTTATCAGCACTCCACTTCAAGTACCAATTTTGGCATCAGATAACTTTTGCTGCAATAACCACAAAAATCAATAACATACCAAAACAAGAATTTATTTCTCACACATCTTACACATTGACTGAGGTACCTCTGCTTTTGTTGGCTGGACTCACTCCCACATCAGTGGGCCTATTGAGTTTAGTTGGGCTTACCTGAGTAGTTCTACTTCAAACATAAGGCTGTGGATTGGCCAAGGAGCTCTGCTGCATGATTCACACAACCTCCTTGGACCTGCAAGCCAGCCAGGGCACAGTACTCTTATGGCAACAGCAAAGGTGCAAAAGAACATGTCAGGCACACAAGCACATTTCAGTCCCTACATGCTGAAAAAGCCCTTGCTTTTAACATTGGCCAAAGCAAGTCATCCCATTATCCAAGCCCAGAATCTAAGTGTGGCGAAGAACACTCTGTATTTTTAGGGAGGGATTGCAAAATTATGTGAAAAAGGTATCAGTTGAGGAAGGAATGGGATCTACTTTACTACCAAAACACTTTTGTAAAAAAGATAATGAGTTTGTTATATTTTATACTCAAAAATGTATGTAAACATTTGGGTATATCCAGGAGGCAACTGAAGTCAAAGACTTGGTGATATCAAAGCTAGGGAAATAGATTTGGGCAACACTGCTATATAGATGTGTAAAAACTTTGCAGTGCATACAATATGACAAGGATAAAAGGGATGGTATTTTGGAATAAATGCAAATGCGTGATGATAGATTGCAGAAAAGAAGATAGAAAAGGAGGCTAAGAAGGAGCATCCACGTATAAAGTAAAGTACATGTCAGCAGTGTGGTAGATACCAGAAGAAAAAGAGAATTTGAGGGAGGAAGAAGTCATAAAATGTACAAAAAAGTAAATAGGGCTAAGACCTAGAAATAGATAATTACATTTGGCAATTAAGAGGTATTATTCCCAAGCTACACATATATATGAAGTAATCACATAATCTGTACATGGTTTAATGATATCTAAATACAAATTATGGATCACAGCATCTGACTTTAGGGCTGCCTACCCTAAGTCCAATTTAATAAACATTAGACCTTGCCCTTCATATTTCTAGGGGCAAATCAAATATTAAGATTCTTTGATATTTATATCTAATATACTCTTATAATTAGATGCATGTGGAAGGAGAGTAATTCAAATGACAAAAGTTGAAAAAAACAATTAGTCTGACAATGCCTCTTCAGTCTATCTCATTTACAATATGGGTAATAAAAAATATAATTAGAATAAAGCACATTAGGAGGAACAAATTCCCCAAGCCTACCCTACAAGTTTTGACTCTGTGCTCCAGAGGGAACTTATTTAAATGAGCAAAAAGGAAATGCAATTCACTGGGAATAACAGAATCATAAGTAATATCAGTAAAGTTGTTTGCTCCCCACAATAATAATCAGTTGGAATATTATACAAAGAGAAATAACAATGTTAGATTCTAACCCACCAGGAATAATTTTCTATCAAAATTTGTTCAGCTAAATTAAATAAAGAGAATGCTATACATGGAATATGCCTAGCAAAGGTTCGTGTACCTTCTTTATACACATGGCAAGAAACATAAAGTAATTTTGGCCACAAATGTTGATTTTCATGTATGCAAGCATTAGGAGTTAAATTGTGTGCCTTCAAAAAATATATGTTGAAGTCCTACTCCTCAGTACCTCAGAATGTAACCTTAGTTGGACATAAGTTTTTTGCAGTTGTAATTAGTTAAGGTGAAGTCCACCTGGAGTAGAGTGGGCCTCCAATACAATATGCCAGTTTTCACAAGGTCGCGTCCCTTCCCAGGGTGTTCTACCTCCAGTGACTCATCAGTGCATGCACAGAATGTCCTGATCGACTTGGCCTGTAACTCCAAAAGGTCATTCGAGCTCAGAGCTCACCATAACGTTGGCTGAGACCATGATTGGAGTCGCATCCTCCACCGACCCTTCTGGTCACTTCTGCATCATCCCCTCCCTTTCACAGGTATTGATCCCAAGGGCTGTCCTTAAGAGGACCTTGCTCAACCAACTCCATCTCACAGTTGGCTTCCCAAAAAATAAATCTGCAACGCCCACCTAAGCCAGCTTTATTTCAAAGAAGACATCACCATAAATGCTTGTCAAGGCAGGCCTTTCCTCTCCCTTTAGCAAATTAATCACACTCGTGCAATCATTTATTCATTCACGTACTTGTTTTCAAAGATGAGTAAACCATGCTTTCTTCCCTGCAGGCTTCCTTCCCTATAAACTAGGAGAGGAAAACAAACATGTAAAATAAATGTGAATAAAACAAGATAGTTGCTCTTCCAGAGGTAGGTGTGAGGTCCAGACAAGCACACATGAGGAGCTAGAAATCGCTATTGCTGTGCTGATTCACAGGCCATTTTGCCAGCTTTCCTTTTCTTCTCTCCTTATGCAAATCCTACACATATGATAATGACAAACTTGACGTTCATCTCCTCTGGGGAACTTCTCCTGGCAAGTCGTCTCACTTTATTTATTTAGATTTTCACTGCAAATTATGAAAGTCTTTCTGGTTAAAATATCATTACCTTTACTTTCAATTCAAAATATGTGTCTGCAATAGGCAAAGTGTAAAGTGCAGAGTTTCACAGAACTGATTGGAAAAATATGTGTAAGTTAACTATTTTCCTGAATTCCAAAGTTGTCAGTCTGCAGAACTTTCTGGAATGTATAGAAATGTCAATAAGAGGTTTCAAGATAAAACAAGGCAGGCTCCCTTAGGACAGGGTTCATTACTTTCCAAAGGAAAAATAATATTGATTTCTACCGTTCTGCTAAAATATTCTCTGTTTCTTTCCATATCGCCAGATAAAGGCCGGGAAGTTAAAGGAAATTGGGGAAATAACAAAAGTTGTTTCACCTGACCTACAAATTTTTCATTGATCACTTCATTACCAAATTATTCTACATACATCAAAATGACACCATATCATCTTACTCAGAATCAATGGAACAAATTAGGAGCTCAGTAAACATGTAAAATGAAATACTTAATGAATAAATTAATAGAAAATCACCTGCAGTTTATTTCCCATTAAAAAAATCTCAAAATTATACTCTTTGAAAAGCATTTTTGCATGTATATACTATGAGCATGATGCATTATAAGGCTTTGCCTCTAAATTTTTAGGGTTAAGTGAGTAAAAAATAGGGTTGCTAAAATAAAGCCAGGTAGGCAAGTAAAAAACTGTATCCCATAGATCTGTGGAATTGCTACCATACTCCAGCAGAAGCAGCAACATATACGGAAGTTCTACTTTGCACCTTTTTCCTTGGGTAACTGCATTTCAGAAATTATATATTTAAAGTTATTCTGCGCTATTATATTTATAGAATATTTCAGTGATAGTTCTGCCCAAAGTCATGTCTAAATAACCATTTCTCTATAAAGTTGCTCTAAAATTAATACTGTACTCAACAGTTGTTCCTATGTGCTCTGGCAGCATTTCCGCACCTTGAAGAGAGGATATTTAAGAACATTATAGATATTCTGTTTCTGATGAGCACACTAATCAATTACCCTTCCCAAGATACTTAAATATAACCTCAAAGAAGTAAAAATTCTTGGCTTTTTTCATTATTATGTGTGGGTAGCATTAATAGCTTTGAAATAACAAACTGCAGTGAGCTGACGACTCCACCACCATTAGACTACCATAAACTGTAAGAAAGGGCAGCCAAGCCTTAACCCCTTGTGTGTTTCTACTGCAATGAGATTTTTACTGATTGTCTAAGACCTTCAACGAAGCATCAATGTTAGAATACTTAGTTTGAGCTCTGTAGGATTCTGGAGTAAATGGAGAATTTAGGGCTGAAGCAGCACAGCAGGATCTGGGATAAAGCAATTGATGGGGGGGGTGATAGATTTGAATCTAAGTCTAACATCTGAATTCAAATGTGATCCTATACTAATCTCTCTAGCAGTTTACTGCCTACAGTTAAATTAACCTAGAAAATAAGTCATTAAATGCAGCCAAAGAAAGGTACGTTTATGTAGAATCTGGACAAGTTGGCAGTGACTCAACTCAAAGTAACCTTTTTCATACACTCTGCATTTATCTTTTTTAGTACATTTGTATACACAGGAACAAACATTATTGCTAAAATCATCTTCGGATGGCAGGATTGTAAATTGGGTGAAAATATTTAATTACTGGTGCTCAATTCCAGGGAACATGAAAACAATATGATTGAAGGGAATGGGAAAAACATGAGTTAAAGGAAATATTCTTTCTAAAAAGCATTTGATCCTTTTCTCCCCTATTTTTTTCAGGTTCAGAGGTTGGAACACTATGTCTCATTCTTTGACTGACCTTTCTTTCCCACTTAGTGACTAAGCAAGCAAAATCTGCAGGGCATGTTTTACAGAATTAGTATAAGAAATGTGAGAAATAGCAGGCAAAATCTATAAGGAATTCACTGTAAATATCCCCCCAAGATTTGTCAATCTTGAAAGTGACTACAAATCCTATTAAAGTTTATAAATTCTTAATACTTGCAACCTTTTTATAGTGAAAGATTTTAGACAGCATTTAAGTTGCCTAAGTTCCTTCTGTGATCGAACCAAAGATCTTTGAGTGAGGATGCTATATAGGAGAGAAGTAATGGAAAGAGAGTAATGGAAACAGAGAAAAAGAGAACCAAAAAAAGATCAAGCTTGGACACAGTGCCCTCCAATTACCTATTCAGTTACAATAATAGGTAATTATTGTAACTGAAATGAAGATAGGAAGAAACAATGTTCAGCTTTTGTATCAAAGTAAACAAATTAACCCTTTGGCCAATTCTTTAGCTTTTTGAGTTGCAAGAGGCTACGTCACTAGAGCAAGAGCCAAGTTCTTGTTATTCATATAGGCAGAGGTGAATAAGTAATTGATCAGTTCATGATATCCCCAGGCATCTAAAACTACTAAAGATTTTTGCGGTTTGGGAAGAAGGGAAGAAAGGCAGAAAGTGAGAGGCATTGAAGGGGCATTGGGTCTTGCCCAACCTAGCATTAGCTCCAGAGTGCATGTGCACCTGAGGAGGAGGTTGATCCTACAGATGTTTCAGGGGTGACATGTGTCTTGCATGCTAGGAAGCAGCCTGTGGCAATGTCAAGAGAGTCCCCACATGCTCCGATAGGGCACAAGGAGCAACCAACCCCCTGCCCCTTCCATGCCCCTTGGTGGAGAGTGTCAAGGATATGACACTCAGCTGGTGGTCCTGAAAAAGATGCCTTGTTGGGATTGGAGAATGAATCAGATGGGAGGTCTCTGGGGACAAGCCAATGGGAACAATGCCAACAGCACTGACTGGGAGCTTCTGCTCTTCCAGATATGATTCTATGTACAGCACACGGAGGAAAAAGTCTCCCTGGGAAGATGCAGGGTTGAGAAAGAATCCTAAATTCATTTTTTTAAACCTCAAATTGACTGAGTTTGTATGAATTGACCGAGGAAGATTATATTTTTCTCCAATCAAGATGAATGGGAACATTTCTGTTGAAACAAACAAAGTTACCACTTGGCACACCCGAGTTGTAGCTTGAAATTGTGTTCACAAAATTAGGTCTCTCTTTTTGTGAGCTTTCAATTATTTGCTTATGTTGTCTTTTGAGAAACTCTAGTCTGGTCTCTAGTCTCTACCTTATTAAATTTACCTGTCCTTGTTATATCTCCAATGCCTTGAGTTATACCTGTGGCATTAAGTTGTCACTCAACAAACATATAGTAAGAAAAGAAAGAAGGAAGGAAGGAGGGAAGGAAGGAAGGGAGGAAAGGAGGAAAAAAAGGAATAAAGGATTACTTGCTTCCCAAAATAATGAAAACCATGGTTTAAATCTTAGCCTGCCAGTTAACTTACTTTAACTCTCTAAGACTTATTTTCTTAACTGTAAAATAAAGATAATGATACCTCTCTCCCTGGATTCTTATGAGAATTTAGTCAGGTAATGCCGGTACAGTGTTTACTATGGTACAGCATTTAAAATCAGCCTTAAATATATGGTGGTTATTATTACCATTATTGTTTGTATTATTGCTAATAGTGTACACTGTCTATATCTCATCACTTAGCACTTATTATTTTCTAATTATTTCACATTTATTCATTCGCAAATTTAGGATGTAATGTGCCAGGTACGTCCTAAGCATGTAACAAAACTAAAAATATTTAATACGTAAACAACAACCCTATAAAGTAGATACTTCTATTCTTTTCTTTTTACAAGTGAGAGTATCAGGGCACAGAGAAATTAAATAACTTACACAGGATCTCACAGTGTACAAATGGCAGAGCCTTCTTCACCCCAATATTACGAGGCCTCTCACTTATAATCATCTCTTCCCTCCTACTAACTTTCAGGTTTTTTGAAAACAAACTCCTTGTTCGAAATCTGCTTTTAAATCTCCTTTGGCTCCTAACATAGTCCTGAAAACATGGCTGGTACTTTCTCTTTTTTTCTTTTTTTTTCACTTTTTCTCATACTTTGTTACAAACTTACAATTTTTAAAATGTAGACTGTAAAACTCCATCTGCAAAGGTCTGCTATTGTAAGGAGTCCATACCAGCAGTAAGGATTCTTTTTTCTCTATGAGTTTTTCTGTCAGTTTTGCTGGATAGTGGTAAATACGGGACCCGCCATTTTACAGACCTGACTGAAGCTTCTGGCTGTATTCACATTGCACTTTTGAAGCATCCCTGCTCGCCCCAAAATTGACTGGAGTCTGAGCTTCAACCTCCAGGCAGTGAGATCAACAGCCCTTCTAGACTCTGGTTTTGAATGGTTTCCAGGAAGTATGATTTCTGAATGGGTACTGTACTTCACGGATTTGTTTGAATCGCCCATGCAGCTCTGTGTTTGTTAAAGAGCATTCTTCTTTTAAAAAATAAGAGGAATAATCTTTACTCTTTAACCAAGGTACTTTAAAAAATGAACTTTTTGGTCTCTCAGCAGATATTCCCAAATTGATCCTATCACTACAAATTTTAGTGTTCTACTTCCAAATAGTTATAGGGTAACAGCTGGAGGGGACCTTATAAAATTAAAGGTGCAGCTTCTCTTGAAATGGCTGTTACTTTCTAAGCACTGATTAATTGATTAATATAAATTCATCTATTTATTTTGGCCAGATGATGGCATCATTTCAGTTGTAAGGACAAAATGTGTTTGTGGTACTTACATTTTAAAAGATACAAAATCAGTGCTTTGCTAGACCCTTAGTCATTGTATATTGATATACCCTGTACCTTATCCTATTCTATTTGATTGTGGTTGCCATGTTTTCACGGTCAATGTCAGGAGTTACAGGAATGTGTCTGCAATGAAAACTTTGGAAATTCCAAATAGACCTGAGACAAGGGGTCTCTCATTCATTGGGCTAATCATTGAGAAACGAATTTATTATTCGTGGAGATTTTACTAGCAGAGATAAAGCAAATTAGTAATGCCTAATAGTGTGTGGGTGGCTAACACACATTCTGCCTAAAAGAAATATCTAGCAGCAGACACATGCTGTCACTTGAGTTGCATCTACTGCCATCAGCTGACCAGTTTAATAATTTCTAGCTACCTATTTAGTAAATGGGGTCTGAAGGAGTATTGGGTCAACATAAGGGAAGATATTGAAACCCAAAAATAAAAAACAGAGATGTATGTTCTACTATTCAGTGACTGGCCAAAGTAACCAGCTGTATAGCATTGCAGTCCGGTCATTGGAGAAAGGTCTTCCATCAGATGTTCTGCTCTTCCCCACTATGGACCACATCCAGTCATAGGTCCCTCCACATTTTTTTCCTTAGCTCTCTCCCCAATTTTGCATTATTCCCTTTATTAATATCCTACTTCCCATGTACTTTTGGGTATTTACCTGTTCTTTCTCTTCAGTGGTAATGGATGTCCCTTGATGGCTATCGAGATACTGTTGTTAGCCTCTTTGGTATTTGCTTATTCAGGAACCTGCTCTTGTAAAAACTTCAGTTCAAATGCGGTTGACCAACAGTATGAACTGTGATCTGAAACTTCAGCATGAAATTGCGAACATCCTCTAAGGCTGTACAACCAGTGCCTCCACATATCCTACTCAGCATCTCCAAACGCATTGGAAATTCACTGCTTATTTTGCCATCATACTTGATACTTGATCTACCTGTTCCACTTTAAGAAGAAAAGGTAAAGCACATTTGGGAAGGAATAAGATACTAGTAGAGACAAGTAGTCCCGTGAAAGGGGTTTCTGTCCGGGAATCTGACTGCATCTACATGTATGATGATTTTCAAAGGTACTACAAGAATGTTTGGGGACTATTTCTTAAACTCAGGTTTGAGGAGTAATTTTCTAAGATATAAAGCTAAGCCAGATATCATTAAGGAAAATATTTTAGATTACAGAACACAACAAATATAAATTGAAAGATATACTTCAAAAAGAGGCAACTATTTTAGTACATAGGACAAGAGATATTCCAAGTCAAATACAAAAAGATAAAATTAGAGAGAGTAAGCAATGAAAATGTATAAGAAATCATTAGAAAGTTATTTTAAACATATGATCATTAAAATATGAGAATTAACCTCACTAATAATCCAATAATTTAAATGAGTTTTTTCAAAAATTAAATTGGCAAATTAAAAATTGATAATAAAAAATGAGAATAAAAATGATAAAAGCCCAGTGCCAGATCCAACATTTTGGAGCGCAATTTGACAATAGATGTCACAATTTTTAATGTGCATATACTTTGACCTATAAATATCACTTCTGAAAATTTAGGAAATAAATAGACATATAAGTGGTAAATATATTACAAGGATATGCACAACTGAGTTGTTTATAGTGGTGCAAAGTATCATTAGCCTAAATGCTCATCAACAGTATTTAGCTACATAGTCTAGATCCATACAACAAAAAAAATATTCTGCGGAAATCAAAAATAATTATGTTGTTGACTTTTGGATGGGTCCAAATTATATTAAGTGAAAAAAGGAAACAGAACTAATCTAAATATTAAACTGCCTTTACAAAGAAATGAGATTAAAAAACAATATGTCACTTAAATAAAAAGGCAAATTATATGAACAAGAATTTCACAAAAAGTAAAAACAAAATGGAAATAAATTAAAAAATTAATGCTCAGATTTATTCACAAGAAAGAAATATACTACAAAACAACAATAATGCTCCATTTCTAAACAACAATAATGCCCCATTTCTAAAATGATTCAAGATAAAATATTTTATAAAATCATGTTAGTGAAGCTGTGAGAGGGTGGATATCGTCACCTATTGTTGATGAGATATGTCGAATTTTGAAAAGCAATTTGGAAGTATTCTTACTGCAGATCAACATATCAGCAAGCCCACTTTCAGAAAATATCCAGCAACTTTAAAACTAAAAGTTTTAAAGATATAAATATCTGAAAACTCCTTTAAATATTAAAAACAATATTAATATCAAGAAGTAGGAGACAGATCTAATAAATTATTATAAATCTATACAATGGAGTATTATGCAGGGATTAAAAAGAATGTGGTAAATTGACAAAAAAGTGGATTGTAATAAATGCTCAGTAAACATAAAATAAAATAAAGGGTAAATCACAGAAAGGTGAGTTAAGAATAATCATACTGTATGAAATAAGCTATTTATGAGTATATGTTTTATCATACAAAACTGACTAGTTCTGGGAAAGAGAGGATGTGATCATAAAGACTGACTTTTTGAACTTTTATTCATATAATATACCCTCTGTATCTTTGTGTGTGTGCTATTGGTTTGTCATATATTGGTTTGTATTACTACTTTCTTAATAGACCATTTTAAATTATTGCAAAATATTTAAATATAAAATGCCAAGCAGTATAGTAAAAATACTGGTTTTCTGTGATATGGTCAAATTTCTATTTCTATACTTATCCAAATATAAAAGCCATAATCAAATAAGTTTTAAAATTCAAAACTGGAATAATACACTCTAATATATTGATGCTTTTATAACTTTATATCTTTATATTCCTAATGCTAAAAACACACAAAATTAAAGATAAAAGTATTTTGTGTCATAAATATAGAGTAATTGTTAGTACTTACATAATAATAATAATATTTATAATATCTAACTTTTTTTAAAGTTGTCAAAGGCTCATATGTCAAAGGCTCATATCTTATTTGAGCTTCATAACAGCCATGTAAATTATAGATGAATATAATACAATTTTAATGGAAACTACTCCCAAATCCCCACATTCCATGCACATAAACATCTTAGAGACAAAATGTTACATTTAAAAATGCATTGTAAATATAAACTGAAACACAGATTTTAAAAATGTGTCTACCTTAAAATTTACCTCTCTGAAGGTTTAGAAGAATAAAAAGTACCATATTAGCATATCTTATGTACAATAGCAAATTGTTTATCCGTATTTAAAATGAATACTTATAATTGTTGTTGTATATAAATTAAGTCTAGTTTGCTCCACGTGCAGTGAATTTGTATAAATTAGGGCAAAAACAAAATTTCCTCCTTCCTAGTTGCAGCAGTATATAAAGCTGCTACAAGACATACTTGTCAACACCACACAGGTAGGACTCATGCAATAATGAAGCAAACTGATTTTTTTTCTTCCACTGTCCTTGCAAACCCTTTCAGTGAGGCTTGTCTCCTTTTCCGAATGAAATCTCAAGCAGAGCCCATATATTTTTCGGTCACTGTCTGCTTTTATAAAGGCCTCCAGTCACATTACTCTCTCTAATCATCCAAGGGATCCATTCCAGTAACTGGTATGTTCAGGCAAAGTAATAGCCAAAACTCCAAACTTCGATAAAATTCAAAGCTTCTTCCCTCCCTTTTCTTGGGCCTATTGAAGGCAAGAACACTTCAAGTGGAAATCAGTAAGGAGCTGCCTGGCCCCTCTCCTTATTCTCTCCTCTTCCCCTTTCCTCCTCCTTCGCTAAGCTATTGATAGAACAAGCAAGGAGTCAGGAAAGTCTTATTTCTGTCTATTCTGAGGCCATGGTAAGCCGTCCATGGATTCCCACCCACTTCCTGGGAAATACGTCTTTCTTTTGGGCTTTCTTATCCCCCATCATACTTCATATCACTCCAAAGAACTATTGCATAGGAAATATGTATTTGCTTTTAATTTGTCAATTCAAAACATTTGGCTGGAGAGGCATGACGGTGAGTGTAGTTGAAGACGGCAGTACCCAGACAAGGAAGGGGGATCTCTAAACCCAGAAACCAAACTGGGTGAGTGGTTTGGGAGAATCATTTTCACACAGCACTACACCTAAGGCAGCACTTATGCTCAAACTCTGAAAGCTTGCATGAAAATGTATTATCCAGTTTAATCGTATTCATACTACTTCTCAAGCACCCATCATGGTATCTTAATCTTGGTTGTAATTATATTTTGTGTATATACTTATAAATACAATTTATATAATATATATGTGATATATATTATATAGTATATATAATAAATATGTAATATGTGATATCTTTAAGCTTTTTAAAAACAACTTTAGCATTAGTTTCTACATTGAGTGGTATGTAAGAAATTTTTCAAAATATTTTCTAGATCAGGAAAGACCCAGAATAAATGATTTTAATACTTCTCCTATATATGCATAGATTCAGCTTATCAGGAACCTCAAAATAACAGCTTAAAAATAACCACTAGAGAAAGAAGCAATTAGTCAAGTGAGGAATTTTCAAGTCAAAGTAAGTTGACGTTGTAACTTTGTATTAAACTGTTTGCAAAATATTCTATTTCAAATAAAAGAAATTCAATTTTCGTATTTGTTGACAAAAACTAACATAGGGATGAATAAGGTATTGCTTACGTCTGCATCTCTAGCAGCTACCTAACTCTACAGGATCTAATCAGTAAGCTCACCACCCACATACTACAATCAGCGTCTATGTTTTTGAAATTGATAAAATATCTCGCCCTAGTCCTTGTAGGAGAAAATGGAGATGAGTATCTTATCACTTACTTATCACCGCAGGAAAATAAAATACGCACTTCTATTACAGCTTTGATGTCACAGAACAAATATAAACATCTGAATTTAGGATTTCTGCTTTCTAATAGACAAGATTTTTCAGTTGATATTTGTCTGGCAACCAGTGGGAAATCATTCCCTGTTTATCACTATTGTCAAAAAGGATGGCAATGTCAGTGTCTATGTAGTTTGTCTCTCACAAAGACCAAAGAGTTTTAAGAGCTAGTGTTCAAGATGTGGTTATGAATGAGGAATTATTTAATCATATTTTGGAAAAGCTATCAAGTGTTTTTCTATACTTGCATTCAAGAAGAGATTATCTGGTTAATTTGTTTATTCTACAAAATATGTGCTATGCATCTACTCCGTTCAAGCACTCTGTTAGGTACTCAGGATACAAATATTGGGGAAGGGGGGAACTAGTTTCTACCTTCTAGGACTGTACAGAATGGAGATAGAATGAAATAGGCATGCTAACCAAAAATTATAATGCAAAGTGTTGTTGCTGTAATAAAGTCACATACAAATGCAAGAAGAACTCAAGACTGACAGGATGAAGAGGCACTTGGGTGACAGCGAGGAGCAGGCATGACAGATGAGAGGACTATCAGATGTGAAGGCAAGAGTCCGACAGGGTCTGGCAACACTAAGTGATTCAGGAACAGGAAATGGAATGTTGAATCAGGTGAGATACAACATTTATGTAAGGTTCATACGAAGAAGAATCTGGTATGTTATGCAGAAGACTAGATTTGATTCTTTAATTAAGTTTTTTTAATTGCATTTCCATTTGTAGGTGACCAGTTAGCTTTCCGTGTTGAAAAGATCATTCTGGAGATGATATTGAGTCTGGACTAGAGAAAAGTAAGCATAGAAGAAGAAAGATAATTAAAGAGATTAATATAATTATCCAAGTGAGAAGAAGGAGGGAAGAGAATTAGGGCAGGGGCAGTGAGGATGAAGAGGAGGGGACCAAGAAGAGAGATGTTTAAGACAGTGAGAAGGTGCTAAATTTTTGACTCCAGAAGGTAACCAAGAGGAGATATCTAGGCTGAAGTTCCTCTGTTTCTGGATTGGGCTAATGAGAAGATGATCTTAAGACAAGGGATATAAAATGGAAGATAAATTTGTTTTGTTTTGTATTTAGCAAGAGTTTGAGGAGGGGCTTCCCTGGTGGCGCAGTGGTTGAGAGTCTGCCTGCCAATGCAGGGAACACGGGTTCGGGCCCTGGCCTGGGAAGATCCCACATGCCGCGGAGCAACTGGGCCCGTGAGCCACAACTACTGAGCCTGCGCGTCTGGAGCCTGTGCTCCCAAGAAGATAGGCCACGATAGTGAGAGACCCGCGCACCGCGATGAAGGGTGGCCCCCACTTGCCGCAACTAGAGAAAGCCCTTGCACAGAAACGAAGACCCAACACAGCCAAAAAATAAATAAATTAATTAATTAATTTAAAAAAAAAAGAGTTTGAGGAAAAGAAAGTTCTCTTTATGTTACATTGAAATGGAAGTTCCTATGAAAACCTTTATGGATTTTCCTACTGGAGAAAAAAATATTTTTAAAACTATTTTTCTTTTTGTTTTACATGATTAGGAAGTTTTCATAAAATCTCTATAAATGGCCAAATAAAGCTGATATCTAACGTTAGTAATATTTAAACCACTGATATTAGAGCAGTTAATCCAGAAATTGTATTGGAAGTACATGGTTTAAAGAAAATATAAAGTATTGGTTCTCTACTCTTTAAAAAAAGAATGTTTATTAATGCCAAATTGTCATTTTTAGTATCATGCTCTAAGGCTTTGACTTCAAATGTTTTTGAAAATGGCTCAGCTAATGTACCCATTCACACCTTCCAGGGGAGTCAAGGGGAGGTAGATGTGAGAAAATTCAGTGATAAAATGAGTGTCACCACCATCAGCCAAATTACAGCAGGACCGATAGGAAGCTGACCCAGGCCCTGGAGTGCAGTAAGATGGATAACATTGCATTACCAAAACTCATCTTGAGCAGAATATTAGACATGGTTGGAAGGAAGATGTTGATAAATCATGTAAGGTCAGGGTGGAGGTTTATCAGAATCCCATGGGCCATTCTTGAATAACAACATATGATCACTAAATGGTCTTCCAAGAAAGGTGAGTCCTATTATATATATTCAAGGGCTTTCTGGAAAAGAGCATGCAGTTTCTGAGACAGAACTAATTTCTTAGTTATAAAATAGGAAACAGCCAACTCTTCCTCCATGGGTTCCCCTTCTCTGCCTCGGTCTCAACCTCTCCTCTAAAAATTGTCAAAATTTTGTTTAAAAAGGTGCCAAGTTACTTGGCCTGCGTGAAGCACCCAATTATTAATATTCTTAGAGTACTCATGCATTTAATCCATTTAGTCCAAGAAGATAAATTTAAAATGCTCAAAAAAAAAGTCCTTCATGGTCTAAAAGGTTTTGTTTTTCCTTCCATTTTTCACTTCTACCCATTTGCTATTATCTATGGTGTGCTTGCATGTGATAGAAACACCTCTTTTAGGGTCAGTATGTTTTATCTTGGCATGTTTACCTCTAATATCCAAACTTGAACAGGTTTATGATTATGAAAAAGAGGCAATATGCTGGGGATATTAGTACATAAATCATTGTCAGGAAACCAATCCTGTGTTTCAAAGCAGCAAAAAGCTTTGAAAGTATTGATACAGGTCCAAACAAAAGAGCATGCAGAATTTTTTCTTTTGTTCTAATTGGATATCTCCTTGAGATGTGGCATTTTTTAAGTCTTAAGAAATTCCACTGATTGTAAACATTCTTATAAATAGATTCATTTAACAGACTTTGATGAGAGAAAGGCTGTCAAAAACTGAAATTCTTTTCTTAATACCTGTCATTTTATACTTCATTCTGTAAATTTTAGAGTTAGAAATGTAAATTGTTCTTCTAGAACTAGAGCACTCAACCAAAACAACAACTACAGTGTTTTTCTAAAACAGCAGAAATAAAGACAATCATTTTTTTTTAAACGTCTTTATTGAAGTATAATTGCCTTACAATGGTGTGTTAGCTTCTGCTTTATAACGAAGTGAATCAGTTATACACATACAATATGTTCCCATATCTCTTCCCTCTTGCATCTCCCTCCCTCCCACCCTCCCCATCCCACCCCTCTAGGTGGTCACAAAGCACTGAGCTGATCTCCCTGTGCTATGCGGCTGCTTCCCACTAGCTATCTATTTTACATTTGGTAGTGTATATATGTCCATGACACTCTCTTACCCTGTCACATCTCACCCCACCCCCTCCCCATATCCTCAAGTCCATTCTCTAGTAGGTCTGTGTCTTTATTCCCGTCTTGCCACTAGGTTCTTCATGGGCTTTTTTTTTTTCCTTAGATTCCGTATATATGTTAGCATACTGTATTTGTTTTTCTCTTTCTGACTTACTTCACTCTGTATGACAGACTCTAACTCCATCCACCTCATTACAAATACCTCCATTTCATTTCTTTTTATGGCTGAGTAATATTCCATTGTATATATGTGCCACATCTTCTTTATCCATTCATCTGTCGATGGACATTTAGGTTGCTTCCATGTCCTGGCTATTGTAAATAGAGCTGCAATGAACATTTTGGTACATGACTCTTTTTGAACTATGGTTTTCTCAGGGTATATGCCCAGTAGTGGGATTGCTGGGTCGTATGGTAGTTCTATTTGTAGTTTTTTAAGGAACCTCCATACTGTTCTCCATAGTGGCTGTATCATTTTACATTCCCACCAACAGTGCAAGAGTGTTCCCTTTCCTCCACACCCTCTCCAGCATTTATTGTTTCTAGATTTTTTGATGATGGCCATTCTGATCGGTGTGAGATGATATCTCATTGTAGTTTTGATTTGCATTTCTCTAATGATTAATGATGTTGAGCATTCTTTCATGTGTCTGTTGGCAATCTGTATATCTTCTTTGGAGAAATGTCTATTTAGGTCTTCTGCCCATTTTTGGATTGGGTTGTTCGTTTTTTTGTTATTGAGCTGCATGAGCTGCTTGTAAATCTTGGAGATTGATCCTTTGTCAGTTGCTTCATTTGCAAATATTTTCTCCCATTCTGAGGGTTGTCTTTTGGTCTTGTTTATGGTTTCCTTTGCTGTGCAAAAGCTTTTAAGTTTCATTAGGTCCCATTTGTTTATTTGTGTTCTTATTTCCATTTCTCTGGGAGCTGGGTCAAAAAGAATTTTGCTGTGATGTATGTCATAGAGTGTTCTGCCTATGTTTTCCTCTAAGAGTTTGATAGTGTCTGGCCTTACACTTAGGTCTTCAATCCATTTTGAGTTTATTTTTGTGCGTGGTGTCAGGGAGTGTTCTAATTTCATACTTTTACATGTATCTGTCCAATTTTCCCAGCACCAGTTATTGAAGAGGCTGTCTTTTCTCCACTGTATATTCTTGCCTCCTTTATCAAAGATAAGGTGACCATATGTGTGTGGGTTTATCTCTGGGCTTTCTATCCTGTTCCATTGATCTATATTTCTGTTTTTGTGCCAGTACCAAACTGTCTTGATTACTGTAGCTTTGTAATATAGTCTGAAGTCAGGGAGCCTGATTCCCCCAGCTCCATTTTTCGTTCTCAAGATTGCTTTGGCTATTCGGGGTCTTTTGTGTTTCCATACAAATTGTGAAATTTTTTGTTCTAGTTCTGTGAAAAATGCCAGTGGTAGTTTGATAGGGATTGCATTGAATCTGTAGATTGCTTTGGGTAGTAGAGTCATTTTCACAATGTTGATTCTTCCAATCCAGGAACATGGTATATCTCTCCATCTATTTGTATCATCTTTAATTTCTTTCCTCAGTGTCTTATAATTTTCTGTATACAGGTCTTTTGTCTCCTTAGGTAGGTTTATTCCTAGATATTTTATTCTTTTTGTTGCAATGGTAAACGGGAGTGTTTTCTTAATTTCACTTTCAGATTTTTCGTCATTGGTGTATAGAAATGCAAGAGATTTCTGTGCATTAATTTTGTATCCTGCTACTTTACCAAATTCATTGATTAGCTCTAGGAGTTTTCTGGTAGCATCTTTAGGATTCTCTATGTATAGTATCATGTCATCTGCAAATAGTGACAGCTTTACTTCTTCTTTTCCGATTTGGGTTCCTTTTATTTCTTTGTCTTCTCTGATTGCTGTGGCTAACACTTCCAAAACTATGTTGAATAATAGTGGTGAGAGTGGGCAACCTTGTCTTGTTCCTGATCTTAGTGGAAATGGTTTCAGTTTTTCACCATTGAGGACAATGTTGGCTGTGGGTTTGTCATATATGGCCTTTATTATGTTGAGGAAAGTTCCCTCTATGCCTACTTTCTGCAGGGCTTTTATCATAAATAGGTGTTGAATTTTGTCGAAAGCTTTCTCTGCATCTATTGAGATGATCATATGGTTTTTCTCCTTCAATTTGTTAATATGGTGTATCACATTGATTGATTTGCATATATTGAAGAATCCTTGCATTCCTGGGATAAACCCCACTTGATCATGGTGTATGATCCTTTTAATGTACTGTTGGATTCTGTTTGCTAGTATTTTGTTGAGGATTTTTGCATCTATGTTCATCAGTGATATTGGCCTGTAGTTTTCTTTCTTTGTGACATCTTTGTCTGGTTTTGGTATCAGGGTGATGGTGGCCTCGTAGAATGAGTTTGGGAGTGTTCCTCCCTCTGCAATATTTTGGAAGAGTTTGAGGATAGGTGTTAGCTCGTCTCTAAATGTTTGATAGAATTCACCTGTGAAGCCATCTGGTCCTGGGCTTTTGTTTGTTGGAAGGTTTTTAATCACAGTTTCAATTTCAGTGCTTGTGATTGGTCTGTTCATATTTTCTATTTCTTCCTGGTTCAGTCTCGGCAGTTTGTGCATTTCTAAGAATCTGTCCATTTCTTCCAGGTTGTCCATTTTATTGGCATAGAGTTGCTTGTAGTAATCTCTCATGATCTTTTGTATTTCTGCAGTGTCAGTGGTTACTTCTCCTTTTTCATTTCTAATTCTATTGATTTGAGTCTTCTCCCTTTTTCTCTTGATGAGTCTGGCTAATGGTTTATCAATTTTGTTTATCTTCTCAAAGAACCAGCTTTTAGTTTCATTGATTTTTGCTATTGTTTCCTTCATTTCTTTTTCATTTATTTCTGACCTGATCTTTATAATTTCTTTCCTTCTTGTGGCTTTGGGGTTTTTTTGTTCTTCTTTCTCTAATTGCTTTAGGTGCAAGGTTAGGTTGTTTATTCGAGATGTTTCCTGTTTCTTGAGGTAGGCTTGTATTGCTATAAACTTCCCTCTTAGCACTGCTTTTGCTGCGTCCCATAGGTTTTGGGTCGTCGTATCTCCATTGTCATTTGTTTCTAGGTATTTTTTGATTTCCCCTTTGATTTCTTCAGTGATCACTTCGTTATTAAGTAGTGTATTGTGTAGCCTCCATGTGTTTGTATTTTTTACAGATCTTTTCCTGTAATTGATATCTAGTCTCATAGCGTTGTGGTCGGAAAAGATACTTGATACGATTTCAATTTTCTTAAATTTACCAAGGCTTGATTTGTGACCCAAGATATGATCTATCCTGGAGAATGTTCCATGAGCACTTGAGAAGAATGTGTATTCTGTTGTTTTTGGGTGGAATGTCCTATAAATATCAATTAAGTCCATCTTGTTTAATGTATCGTTTAAAGCTTGTGTTTCCTTATTTATTTTCATTTTGGATGATCTGTCCATTGGTGAAAGTGGGGTGTTAAAGTCCCCTACTATGATTGTGTTGCTGTCGATTTCCCCTTTTATGGCTGTTAGTATTTGCCTCATGTATTGAGGTGCTCCTATGTTGGGTGCATAAATATTTACAATTGTTATACCTTCCTCTTGGATCGATCCCTTGATCATTATATAGTGTCCTTCTTTGTCTCTTGTAATAGTCTTTATTTTAAAGTCTATTTTGTCTGATATGAGAATTGCTACTCCAGCTTTCTTTTGATTTCCATTTGCATGGAATATCTTTTTCCATCCCGTCACTTTCAGTCTGTATGTGTCTCTAGGTCTGAAGTGGGTCTCTTGTAGACAGCATATATATGGGTCTTGTTTTTGTATCCATTCAGCCAGCCTGTGTCTTTTGGTGGGAGCATTTAATCCATTTACATTCAAGGTAATTATCGATATGTATGTTCCTATTCCCATTTTCTTAAATGTTTTGGGTTTGTTATTGTAGGTGTTTTCCTTCTCTTGTGTTTCTTGCCTAGAGAAGTTCCTTTAGCATTTGTTGTAAAGCTGGTTTGATGGTGCTGAACTCTCTCAGCTTTTGCTTGTCTGTAAAGGTTTTAATTTCTCCATCACATCTGAATGAGATCTTTGCTGGGTAGAGTAATCTTGGTTGTAGGTTTTTCTCCTTCATCACTTTAAGTTTATCCTGCCACTCCCTTCTGGCTTGCAGAGTTTCTGCTGAAAGATCAGATGTTAACCTTATGGGGATTCCCTTGTGTGTTATTTGTTGTTTTTCCCTTGCTGCCTTTAATATATTTTCCTTATATTTAATTTTTGACGGTTTGATTAATATTTGTCTTGGCGTGTTTCTCCTTGGGTTTATCCTGTATGGGACTCTCTGTGCTTCCAGGACTTGATTAACTATTTCCTTTCCCATATTAGGGAAGTTTTCAACTATAATCTCTTCACATATTTTCTCAGTCCCTTTCTTTTTCTCTTCTTCTTCTGGGACCCCTATAATTCGAATGTTGGTGCGTTTAATGTTGTCCCAGAGGTCTCTGAGACTGTCCTCAGTTCTTTTCATTCTTTTTTCTTTATCCTGCTCTGCAGTAGTTATTTCCACCATTTTATCTTCCAGGTCACTTATCCTTTCTTCTGCCTCAGTTATTCTGCTATTGATCCCATCTAGAGTATTTTTAATTTCATTTATTGTGTTTTTCATCGTTGCTTGGTTCCTCTTTAGTTCTTCTACGTCCTTGTTAAATGTTTCTTGCATTTTGTCTATTCTATTTCCAAGATTTTGGATCATCCTTACTATCATTATTCTGAATTCTTTTTCAGGTAGACTACCTATTTCCTCTTCATTTGTTAAGTCTGGTGTGTTTTGACCCTGCTCCTTCATCTGCTGTGTGTTTTTCTGTCTTCTCATTTTGCTTATCTTACTGTGTTTGGGGTCTCCTTTTCACAGGCTGCAGGTTCATAGTTCCCGTTGTTTTTGGTATCTGTCCCCAGTGGCTAAGGTTGGTTCAGTGGATTGTGTAGGCTTCCTGGTGGAGGGAACTAGTGCCTGAGTTCTGGTGGATGAGGCTGGATCTTGTCTTTCTGGTGGGCATGTCCATGTCTGGTGGTGTATTTTGGGGTGTCTGTGGCCTTATTATGATTTTAGGCAGCCTCTCTGCTAATGGATGGGGCTGTGTTCCTGTCTTGCTAGTTGTTTGGCATAGGGTGTTCAGCACTGTAGCTTGCTTGTTGTTGAGTGAAGCTGGGTCTTGATGTTGAGATGGAGATCTCTGAGAGATTTTTGCCGTTTGGTATTACGTGGAGCTGGTAGGTCTCTTGTGGACCAGTGTCCTGAAGTTGGCTCTCCCACCTCAGAGGCACGGCCCTGATGCCTGGCTGGAGCACCAAGAGCCTTTCATCCACACGGCTCAGAGTAAAAGGGAGAAAAAATAGAAAGAAAGAAAGAAAGAAAGAGGCTATAATATAGTGAAGTAAAATAAACTATTATAAAGCAGAGCTATACAGACAAAATCTCACCCAGAAGCATATACATATACACTGACAAAAAAAAGGAAAAGGGGAAAAATTAATATATCCTGCTCCGAAAGTCCACCTCCTGAATTTGGGATGATTCGTTGTCTATTCAGGTATTCAACAGATGCAGGCACATCAAGTTGTTTGTGGAGTTTTAATCCGCTGCTTCTGAGGCTGCTGGGAGAGATTTACCCTTCTCTTCTCTGTTCGCACAGCTCCTGGGGTTCAGCTTTGGATTTGGACCCGCCTCTGCGTGTAGGTCGCCTGAGGGCGTCTATTCCCCGCCCAGACAGGATGGGGTTAAAGGAGCAGCTGCTTCGGGGGCTCTGGCTCACCCAGGCCACGGGGAGGGAGGGGTACAGAGGAGGCGGGGCGAGCCTGCGGCGGCAGAGGCCGGCGTGACATTGCACCAGCCTGAGGCGCGCAGTGCGTTCTCCCGGGGAAGTTGTCCCCAGATCACAGGACCCTGGCAGTGGCGGGCTGCACAGGCTCCCCGGAGGGGCGGTGTGAAGAGTGACCTGTGCTCACACACAGGCTTTTTGGAGGCGGCAGCAGCAGCCCCAGCGTCTCACGCCCGTCTCTGGGGTCCGCGCTGATCGCCGTGGCTCACGCCCGTCTCAGGAGTTCATTTAGGCGGCGCTCTGAATCCCCTCTCCTTGCGCGCCGTGAAACAAAGAGGCAAGAAAAAGTCTCTTGCCTCTTCGGCAGCTGCAGACTTTTTCCCGGACTCCCTCCCGGCCAGCTGTGGTGCGCTAACCCCTTCAGGCTGTGTTCACGCCGCCAGCCCCAGTCCTCTCCCTGCTATCCGACCGAAGCCCGAGCCTCAGCTCCCAGCCCCACCCACTCCGGCGGGTGAGCAGACAAGCCTCTCAGGCTGCTGAGTGCTGCTTGGTGCTGAGCCTCTGTGCGGGAGTCTCTCCGTTTTTTCCTCTGCGCCCCTGTTGCTGTGGGGTCCGCGCTGATAGCCGCGGCTCGCGCCTGTCTCAGGAGTTCGTTTAGGCGGCGCTCTGAATCCCCTCTCCTCGCGCACCAGGAAACAAAGAGGGAAGAAAAAGTCTCTTGCCTCTTCGGCAGCTGCAGACTTTTTCCCGGGTTCCCTCCCAGCTAGCCGTGGCACATTAACCCCTTCAGGCTGTGTTCACGCCGCCAACCCCAGTCCTCTCCCTGCGATCGACTGAAGCCCGAGCCTCAGCTCCCAGCCCCGCCCGCCCCGGCAGGTGAGCAGACAAGCCTCTCGGGCTGGTGAGTGCTGCTCGGCGCCGAGCCTCTGTGCGGGAATCTCTCTGCTTTGCCCTCCGCACCCCTGTGGCTGCGCTCTCCTCCGCGGCTCCGAAGCTTCCCCCCTCCGCCACCCGCAGTCTCCGCCCACGAAGGGGCTCCTAGTGTGTGGAAATCTTTCCTCCTTCACAGCTCCCTCCCACTGGTGCAGGTGCCGTCCCTATTCTTTTGTCTCTGTTATTTCCTTTTTCTTTTGCCCTACCCAAGTACGGGGGGAGTTTCTTGCCTTTTTGGAGGTCGGACGTTTTCTGCCAGCGTTCAGTGGGTGTTCTGTAGGAGCAGTTCCACGTGTAGATGTATTTCTACTGTATCTGTGGGAAGGAAGGTGATCTCCGCGTCTTACTCTTCCGCCATCTTCCTCGAGGCACCAAAGTCAATCATTTTAATTCATGTTAAGAATTTAGAAGAGTAAAGATTTATTGTTAAGTTTGGTCAAATTCTAACATGCCAATCATGCTGAGATATTCAAATAATGTGTATTTTCTTTAGCATCGTTCAAAGCCTCCATTAAATTGCTTGCATTTAGCCTATTATTTCATCCTTTGACCTTATGAAGCAAGTTTTGCTGAGGGATATTGTAAAACATGATCTGAATGACAATGTTGAACTTTCAAGTCACAATTGTTTACTTCATTAAGACATTTCCACACTTCCTCCAAATGTAAGACAGGATCAGAAGGACAGACTCTAGTGAACAAAAGAGGAAAACATCTTTAAATGTCTAATTAAATTAATTTTTTTTTTTTATCTCTGAAGTTAGAATCAAAAGACTTGAGACCTGGTTCTGCTATGGGTTGTTTGTGCCTTTAGTTTGAATGAGCTTTAAATCCTTACATCTCAGTTTTTCCCAAATAGAAATGAATGGAAAAAAACAAAACCATTTCTATGCACCTAGTTTATTCCACTGTTCTATGGTTTTATGATAAAATAAGTTTAAATAATGAACTTTTTGTTCTATTTATTTCCCAAAATCCTAAACTCTGAGACAACTCCTTAAATTTTCTTTTGATAAAAATATAAGTAAAATTAAGTTAAAATCATATGAAAATTCTCTTTTCTTTAAAGAAACAGTGATTATCCTACACGACGAAAGTAAAACACTTTGACAATAAAATTACCTTTACCTGATTAAACACCATGGTGAAATGCAAGTAAAGGAAAGAAATCCATATCAACAAAAGCAGTAGAACAAGTAGAAAGGGAAAATAAATTATTTGGAAACATTTCTTGCACAGACATAATAGTACAACAGATTAGTTAGCAGATGATAGAAATAGACATGAGTTTGAATTATGGTACCATAACTTCCTAATTGTATAACCTCTATCAGATAAATTATCCAGCCCTTTAAACCTCAGTTTTCTAATCTATACAATGGGGATAAAAATAGAAAACAACTCTGAAATTGCTTTGAGGATTAGATAAAATAATGCATTGAATTTGCTTACTATAGGACCCAGCAAGCACTCAACAGGTAGAATTGATCTCAAACATGCCTGGAGTTTAGTCTTGGTAGAAGCCTCAAGAATACTTGAAAATTTAATCTTCAGTTTACTAGTCTCATGGCAAATATTCAAGAATGAACAATGATAGCCTTGTAACGTTTCCTTGCTTGTGGAGACCAGACAGACAGGTAGCAGCATCTCCAGAGACACTAAAAAGCAAAATGACCATGAGAGTATGGGAGAGAGCAAGTTTTTCCATCGGTCAGAATTCTCACCTGAGTGAGTGAAAGTATCAGTAATTCACGCCTCTGTAGGCAACAGTGAGGTAACTGAGAACATTGTATCTTCATCTCGAATCATGACACAGCCATAACTGTATATATGATTTATATCTATTGCCATTAAAGAAATATTTTATTTTTTTAACTTTCCATCACTCTCATTTTCTTCCCATTTTTCTGGCAAGGAGAAAAAGCATAAATGTGGGGTTTCCATGTTAAAGCCTTACTTACTCTAGCCAAAGTTCCCCTTTCAATCCCAATCCTCTATAGAAAGTCTCATGAGGTGTCTTAAGTCATGGACCAGGAACTAGACCTAAAATTGCCAGGATGGACAAGCTGGGAAACGGTATCGAAGGCAAATCAGAGATGGTTTCAACAAAGTCTTTAACAATAACTTTAACTTTTGTAAATAAATATTTTCCTGAATCTTTGCATTTCTTTAGGTTAAACTGCTCAGAATCATCTTATTTCCTCTCCAATGGCATGTCCCCTCTCCCGCCAGATCCCCACTTACAATTTGTTTCTAAGTATTGATTTACAAGCATGTCCTCCCCTGTGTTATTGGCTTGAGACTTTCAAGTAACACCCCAGTTGAATCACATGTTACCTTGAAATCACCGTCCTCCAACTGAGGAACCCTTGGAGTTTTGCTTTGGTTTTGGTGGTATTAGTTTTTGATAAAGATGGTACCTGTCCTTTTGGTCAAATATTGTCTTTTGGAGGAAATCCAAATGCCCTAAAATAGAATTATTTCTATCATAAAATAAATAACAAAAAAATCCAAAGAAAAATTTAATTTGAATAGAATGAGCTTCTTAAACTTTAATTTTGAGAACCTGAGACTTTTCAATGAATTTTCTGTTGCAAAATTCAGCTTTTCTTGGTCCTAGCAAAGTGAATTAGAACACAGGAAACTGTTCATACTTCTAAATTTTGTAACAGTCTCTATGTTTTACTCAGTTTGTTATTGCTCCTTCATGCTGTGACTATAGTAAATAGCTAAGATGTGTTTGTTGAATGAGTCTAGTCCAAATCCATACCAAAACCATATAAATCATGGAGCAGAAGGTACATTTATTTGTATTGCATTGCCTGAAGTGATTTTCTACACTGATTTAATTTAAAAGAGAATTATTTTTCTCTTCATTCTGCCTAGTGGTCTTATTTGCATGATCTCTTCCCTTGTTGTGTGTGGTTTTTTTTTTTTTTGGAGGTGGGATCATATTGCAAAATTAAAACTTTTTGGACTATTGCATGAGTAGTATGTATAAAAGTAGTACAAAGCTAATAAAATCATTGTGAGTTACATGACATAATCAGCTTTCAGTAATAACAACAGAAAGAAAAATCCATGATTTATGTATAAGAGTATTTGGATACTGCTGTCGCGAAAGTCACTCAAATTATTACACAAGCTTGAGTAATGAACAACGGACCCTCTGCCAGGTTTCTTTCTGTCTTTTAGAAATTGCAAAAGATACAACAAATATGTGCTATTGTGGTCTTTAAAATGTTGAAATGTCCTTGCATCCCTGGGATAAATCCCACTTGATCGTGGTGTATGATTCTTTTAATGTGTTGTTGGATTCGGTTTGCTGGTGTTTCGTTGAGGACATTTGCTTCTATGTTAATCAGTGATATTGGCCTGTAATTTTCTTTTTTGGTATCTTTTTCTGGTTTTGATATCAGGGTGATGGTGGCCTCATAGAATGAGTTTGGGAGTGTTCCTTCCTCTGAAATTTTTTGAAATAGTTTCAGAAGGATAGGTATTAACTCTTCTCTAAATGTTTGATGGAATTCGCCTGTGAAGCCATCTGGTCCTGAACTTTCGTTTGTTGGGAGTTTTTTAATCACAGTTTCAATTTCAGTACTTGTGATTTGTCTGTTCATAATTTCTCTTTTTTCCTGGTTTATCTTGGGAGATTGTACCTTTCTAGGAATTTGCCCATTTCTTCTAGGTTGTCCATTTTATATAGTTGCTTGTAGTGATCTCTTATGGTCCTTTGTATTTCCGTGGTGTCAGTTGTAGCTTCTCCTTTTTCATTTCTAATTTTATTGATTTGAGCCCTCTCCCTTTTTTTCTTGGTGAGTCTTTAAGAATGTTGATCTTTAAGCCCTGCTAGTTTCAGGAAGCATTCTCAATTCAGCAGCAGTATCTGACAAAATACGCATTGACTGTTCAAGCCAAAACTCAAGGTACAACATAGATAAACCCTGAAAACATTATGCTAAGTGAAAGAAGTCAGTCACAAAAGACCACATATTGTATTTTGCCATTTATATAAAGATCAAAAATAATCTAGTGATTGCCTTGGTCTGTGAGGAACTGGGGCTGGGGGAAATGGGGAATGGCTGCTAACGGGTATAGTAGCTTTCTTTTGGGGGTGTTGAAAATACTCTGAAATTAAATAGTGATGATGGTTGCACAATTCTGTGAATACATTAGAAACATTACACTGTATGTTCTAAATGGGTGAATTATATGATATGTAAATTATACCTCAATAAAACTGTTATAAAAAAATGAAATTGAAGGAAAGGCTGCCCACAATCTTAGAAGAGATCTGAGGGTTATGCTTATAGAAGGACTCACTTCCAAAATCTTCCCTGTGGCCAAGAAAAATGACACACATGGCTTGGCAAAGCCTGAGTATTGCAATTCTGCTATAAGACCATGGATGGAATCAGTTCCTAAAGAACCACTTGAATCTCCAAATGCAATTCAGGAGTTTTTGAAAGGAGGGAGTGGGGCAAAGAATACAGTAGAGGCATAAACAAGTGTCTGTCAAATGTGGCAGTCATTTTTGTTCTTTTTTTATTAACCTTTTTTTTTTTGACTGAAGTAGGGATTTTTATACTTCTTGGTAAAGAAAGAGAATCCCACACATTGCTTTTTAAAGCCTCACAAAAACTTAGTTAAATAAAATTTTTCTTTAATCCCCATTTTATGGATGAGAGACTGAATGATTTAAACAATCCAGAGCCAGTCTAGGAAGAGGCAAGATTGGAATGCAGATCTTTTAGCCAGAGGCTCTGTGGTCTTTCCATATATCAAAGTGCCTGACTCGTTCAGGATTCCACTCACTCATGTTACTTAGAGTTCTCTTGTTTTGAAACTAGCACCTTCCTCCAAATGACTGCAGAAAGGGGAGAAATATTCTACTCTTTAAGTTCTTATTTAGTGGATTTAGCAGAATGAACATAATCTGAAGAAGATGTTTAATTAAATGAGTGTTCTATTCTGTGCCTACAACATCCTGCCATAAAAAGTGAAAAAAATAATATTGCAAGAGGGCTACACTTCTATTGGGAGTAAAATTCAGGACAGTCACTTTGAAAAACCATTTGTCAGTATTGACTCAGGGTGAACAAATGCACACTCTGTGGCCAGGCAATTCTACTCCCAGTCACACACCCACCAAACACGTGCATACGGTCACCAGTGACATGTTCAAGAATGTCCAGAGCCGCCTACTCTTAATAGCCAAAAAACCCAAAAATTATCCAAATGGAATACATTTGTTCTATTCGATTAGTGGAATATTATAGAGAAATCCCTGAAAAATATGCGACTATAGAGGGCAACATGGACAAATCTTGAAAAACAGACAAACAGACAAACAAAAAGAAGCCACACAAAAATGAGTACATACAATTCTATTTGTAAAAAGTTCAAAACCAGGAAAAACTAACCTAATGTCTTAGAAATCAGGCTAATGGTTACCCCTGGTAGGGGGGATGGGAGGTAACAGTACCTGGAAGTAAAAATGAGGGTAGCTTCTCAGAGGCCAGCTTCTCAGGGCAAATAGCAATGCTATTTGTTAATATGGGTGCTGGTTCATGGGGGGTGTTAATGCAGTAACAATCAACCAAGCTATCCACACATGATTTCGTATTTTTATGTGTGTATGAGTGTTCATATTCTAGTATTTATTATGTGAACTCCTTCAGGAGCGTTATCCTGAATTTCCAGATTGTTGCCTGACAAAATATCCTATATAAAATATGCATGTGACAGATTTTCTCTCTTACACAGTGCAGAGGCCCCGGGGAGAAGTCCTCCACTATCATGGATCATATATGTGTTTGTTTCAAACAAGCACCTATACACAATCACACAACATGGCACTGTACACCAATGACAAATTGCTCCAGGGCATATGCCTAAGGAGACCTGATACCACCTGAGAGCTGATTTTGACACTAAAGAGAAAGAATGTAGTAAAAGCAACTGTAAGACTCCAGGAACTGTTCCTGAGCAGTTGGCCTTGAGGAGGTAACATTTAACAAGAAAGAGCCAGTGATGTGAAGCACTTGGGACAGAGCTGTCTCGGCAAGAAGCAACAGTAAATGGTAAGCCCCTGAGGTGAGGACGAACGTGGAATTCATGAAAAATAGAACAAGGCCTGGTGACTGGCTACAGTGGAGGCACCGAGAATTGACAGAGACGGTCAGACAAGCAGCCAGTGGCGGGGACTCAGGTCAATGCAGGTAAAGAAAATGAAGTTTAGTGCAACTCTGAAGCCACTAGAAGGTTAAAGCAGGTCAGTAACATGATCAAATCGGCATTTTCAAACGTTCATTCTGTCTACTGTATAGAAAGTGGATTGTGGGGCAGAAATGGAAGCTGAAAACCCATCATGAGGTTACCACTGTAGCCTTGATGAGAGGCAATGGCAGCTTAGAGTTGATAGGATGCACTGAAGAGTTGCATATAGGGGTGAGAGACATAGAAGAATCCAATGTATGGGAGCTTGAACATGTCAAAGGATGGTAGTTCCATTCACTGAGAAAATTTGGAAAGACAAAGATCATCTGAAAGGATGTATTTACAGCATTTAGCACAAAGCATAGGAATGTTTAATTAATGTTATTTTTGTTATTGTTTTCCCTATTGGATTGCCTGCATTGGGAGGTTATAAAACTCTTAAGAAAAACCATGATCTGTGCCCTCGACCATGACAGCCATAAAAAGTCCCATGCAAAGCTCCTCAACATCGGTGTTCATACTTAATTCTGAAATGAGCTTCCCTTTTACAGGTAATGAAACAAAATTAAAAAAAATGATTTTTCTCAATGCCAACTTTATTCTCAAAGCCAAATTGTCCTGAAATCTACTCTTATGAATATAAAATCTCTTTTAAATTGCTATATAGTGGAGCAGACATATTATACCTAGAACCAAAATCTGCAGCAGTCACTTGCTCCCTCTCAGGGTAATGGTACAGCTCATACGATTTGGAAATACATCTCTATTCTGCAAATGCCAAAACTGATTCAGTATTTTCTGTGCTGCTAAATGATGGAACCTGAAATAGATAATTTATCTGTTGTCAAACAGAGCACATTAATGAGTCTTTTTTATAGCAAGGTAGAGTCAGAAGGAGTAGAGAATTAAACTTCTTCGTATGTTAGAGCAAATGAAGTTGAGTTTTCAAGCTGACTCTTCGGTAGAAAAGACCACACACAAATGTTTTGCATGAAATTTTTTTGTAGGTTAGAACGTCATGAAAATTTGGTTGATGTTCCATAACTGGTTAGACAGAGGGCAAAGGGAACAAAGGAAATTAGGCAGTGGATACTTAGAGGATAAGTCATAAATTGTGTTAATTTGAAACACACACTGTACACACACACACACACATATACACACACACACATATGTATACAAACATTTCTTAAGGCGCAGGGTGACTTCA
Source organism: Balaenoptera borealis (assembly GCF_965194805.1). Taxonomy (NCBI): domain Eukaryota; kingdom Metazoa; phylum Chordata; class Mammalia; order Artiodactyla; family Balaenopteridae; genus Balaenoptera; species Balaenoptera borealis. The sequence goes on along the minus strand of NC_138875.1, from coordinate 45,449,865 downwards.
GCTGACATCTGTGTTACACTTAGAATGTGTTAAGTGTAAAAGACTAACATCATAAGATCAATAATTTCTAGAGCTGCAGAAACACAAGTGTGCAGTATAAACATCTTTCTTGAAAGGGTAAATTTTACAGTTCATATAGAATAGTTTGGTTTTCTAAAACTGCATGCGGTATTCAAATATATAAGCTTCAAGTTTCTACCTAATATCGGACTCCATATAAAGATAATCATTTCCCATGATGTTTATATGAAATGAATGTAATAAAATTTTTGATTACACATTATGGAAATCCATATGAAAAGACAGAAGATACCATATGTATAGAAAACCTTTCAAGTTCTCATAATTTTTTAAATCTCATTTTTCCATAAAGAATAATGATATCTCAGGATAAACTTCCTAAACTTCAAACGGTTCTCTTTTACTCTTTTTTTTTTTTGTAATCATGTGAAAAACACACACACAAAAATAAATGCCGTGAGCTAAAATGAGCTTAACATTTAGCTTTAATGTCATCTCTCCCTATAGAGTGACTCTTTATGTGAGTAAAACATTCAGTCAGTATATCACACAAGCAGTAAATTTTCTGGAAGTTTCTTCTCATGTGGACAGCAAGTGTCCTCATGAGACTTCCATAATTATTCTGCACAGTCCTTTACATTCTCTTCATAATTTGAAGAAGGTGTAAAACAAAAGCCTAGAAATCTAGATTGATATGGCATACTTGAAAAGAAAACTGTTAGAAGTAGTTGAGATATCTTTATGCCTTTGTACCAACCAGGCACACATGTATTAAAAGCTGGGTGACAGAAAATCAATAAAATGCATTAAGCCTGACTTGCTTCCACGAGTTAAAAAATAAATAAATAAAAATGAAAACAAAACCTTATTATTCCATTCAGAATACATGGTCACCTACATGGTCTTAATCCTCTAGGAACACACCTGTCTTAAAGGATTTACTGATAAAACTAGTAAATAGGAGGGTCAAGATTTAAGATCCACACTACGTTTTACTATATTTGTAAAGAGTATTCATTTTCCTCAAATAGCTGAGAAATATTTGGCCCATAACAAAGAAGTGCCACATTTGATCCAAATTGTTAACATACTGCATTAAGGATTAAGGACTTTTTTAAATCCCAGCTCTGGTTGGTTTCTTTGTATTCAGCATCAACCAAAGCTATCCTGTCACTTGGCAGAGAAGCTTCTATGGGAGCAACTTTGCCCAGGGCTGATCCTTTGCGCACTGAATCGCTATCTCAGAGACGTGTTTGGTGTTCTGTCTTGCAAAAGCTGCTGCTTCTTTGTGGATCCACCTGCTGTTTTAGACTCTGTTTGGTCCTTTGGTCTCAGGTAGTTATCTATTGCCCTGATGTAAAAGAAAGCATTTTGTTTCCACACAATTTGGTGTAGACCCTTCTGTTTGCAGACATTCTGAAACCATCACTCTTTGTTGGCTCTGATGTCCTATGAGCCTGCTTAGAGTGTACGAAATTCCTTCCACCACCACGTGCTCAGTAGAGGAGTAGAAACCCTGACTCCCTTCAGCTTCCAGCTACAGCTAGCCTAGCAGAGGAATCCTGCAATTCCTTACATGAATCCTAATGGACTGACTTTGCTCCATGACCTCAGTAATATCAACTTGTCATCTAATGTTAAAGTTTATTCAAGGATTGTGTGTCCTTGAACATAACATTTCTTATCAGTATGTCTCAAATTACTCATGGGTAAAATGGAGGGCGTAAGGGATAGACAAATTCATGTGCTATTCTAAATACGAGAAATGAAATAAATCATTATTTACTGTAAGTCAGTCAGTCATTCAGAAAGAAAGAGCAAAGGATTAGTTACTCACATTAATTCATTCATTTATTCACTCATTAAAATATAAGCTCCATGCAGACAGGAGACTTGTTTTTCTTCTCTGGGGATCCAGTACTAAAAAACAATGTCTGACACATATGCTTACATCAAGAAGATACAAAGATATATTAAAGAAATAAAAAAGTAACTTCTCACCCTCAAGTAAGTACGCCAGTTGTTACTGGCGTAACAACATTACAGTGAAAAAAGCTTGGTGTGCGGGGGGAATTCAGAAAACCAGAGTTCCTCCTTCCACTTTGAAACCTACTTGGTATATGATCTTTGACATCATTTAACCTCTAGGTACCTCAGTTTAGTCATCCGGAAATGGAATAATGTGCACTGCATGAGGATAATATATTGAGTTCCGTCATATATAACAGAAAATCCAAGTGAGTAATAAAGTCTTAAACAGGATGAGCATATATTTTTCTTCAAGTAATAAAAATTCCTTTATTGGCAATTTAAGTCAGACTTTACAGCTCCACGGTACTATCAAAGCCCCAATTTCTTCCTGCCCCCCTGCTCAACTGTCCTTAACATGTTCACCTCATTTTATGGTGACAGATGGCTGTTGGAGCTTCAGTATCACGATATTGCAGGCAGAAAGATGGGAAGAACAAAAGTTCAAAGGGTCAATCTGGCTGAGTTGGCTTCCTTTTAAGGAGTTAGGCACATGCTATACCTTCCCTTATATCTCAATGGCAAGAACTATATCACATATTTACAAGGGGTGCTAGGAAATGTAGTTTTTTAACTGTTCGTTTGCATATCCAACAAATTCAAAGCTCTGTTAAGGAGATTGGGAAGAATAAATCCTGAGTAATAAACTAGCTGTTTTAGTCACAAGAGTAATCTGTTTATGTATATAATCAACATTTATTGCATAGGCATTTAGGGTTAAGTATTTTGCAGTGGTTGAGATGGAGAGCAAAGAATGTCCAGTGATGAATAAGATAAGTAAAATGCTTTCTCTAGACTATTTGTGTCCCCCAAGATTCATATGTTGAAACCTAATCTCAAAAGTGGTAGTATTAGGAGATGGGACCTTTGGGAGGTGATTGGGTCATGAGAATAGAGCCTTCATGAATGGAAATAGTGACCTTTTAATTTTTTATTAATTTTTGTTGGAGTATAGTTGCTTTACAACGTTGTGTTAGTTTCTGCTGTACAGCAGAATGAATCAGTTATATGTCTACATATATCCCCTCTTTTTTAGATTCCCTTCCCATCTACGTCACCACGGAGCACTGAGCAGAGTTCCCTGTGCTATACAGTATGTTCTCATTAGTTATCTATTTTATATATAGTAGTGTATATACCTCAATCCCAATCTCCCAATTCGTCTCACCCCCCCTTCCCCCCTTGGTAACCATAAGTTAGTTTTCTACATCTGTAACTCTATTTCTGCTTTGCAAATAAGTTCATCTGTACCATTTTTCTAGATTCCACATAAAAGCAATATTATACGATATTTGTCTTTCTCTTTCTGACTTATTTCACTCTGTATGACAATCTCTAGGTCCATCCATGTTGCTGCAAATGGCATTATTTTGTTCCTTTTTATGGCTGAGCAATATTCCATTGTATATATGTTAAACAGACCCCAGGAATCTCCCTCACCCTTTCCATCATGTGAGAACACAGGACCATCTATGAATGAGGAAGTGGATACTGGATCTGCTGGAGCCTTGATCTTGGACTTCCCAGCCTCCAGAACTGTGATAATAAATGTTTCTTATTTAAGCCACCCAGTCTATGGTACTTTTGAGGGCACCTATTTAGTGTTGTTCCTAATGTCTTGGAAAAAGATAATAAAATAATATTTATAAATCTTTTTTTCCCATCAGCAAGTCTATTTTAAAAGCTTAATAAAAACTTGGCACAGAAGTCCCAAGGCTAATGTAAAGGATGGGGAAGCTGATTCTGTTACAGACTTGGGTTCTTCAACTCTTTAATCGATAGAAATTGATAAGAGGCCAGATGAGAAATTCAGGCAAGGCTTTATTGGGACTCCTGCTGCAGCATGAGGGCGCAAAAACAAGAAACAGGTTCCCTTACTCGCTTCTTGAGGGGAGGGCAAGCTGTACACTTAAATGAGGTAAGGGTAGGATGGGATCATTGGTTAGGGCAGGAGGGGTGGCTTAGGTGGTCCGCCCACCCTCCTGGTGGTGTCGTGTGCAGGGATCATAGGCAGTACCCTGCTTTTGCTCCCAGCATCTCAGAGGTGGCAGTTGGATTTTGACCTTTTTGTATCTTATTGTTCATAGGGCTACTGACTACTGGGCATGTGTGAAGTTATTTTTAGTCCCTTAGTGTTTCTTTGTATTCTGTTGCTCTAGGAGACGTTTGTCCAGGTGCAAGCACTCCAGTAAAGGGTACCAGGTCCCAGGTCTCAACCTGTCTCAATTCTACATCTTTGTTAGAGAAGCATGGCAGGAATTTCTATATCCATTTCTGAAAACAATTTTGTACATTTCATAAGGTGATCCATGTTATTTTGGTAAGCTGAGTGGCTGAGTAACCACCTGCTACGTTAGCTTTCCTTACCAAGGTCAAAATTCTCTGAAGTATGCACTCACTAGGAGACAGTACCCTGAGACTTAACTAATTTTAAACTCTCCACCTACATTTTTCAGGGATAGTTGCCCCATAAGAAGCATAAAATTCTCTACCATACTATTTTGTTCCATTTGGCCCATTCTGTAAATTTCAAATTGGCTATCTTGATTATGATAGTATTTTATGAGTTTTCTCATATTTAAAATTGGAATGATATCACCTACCTCGTTAATCCAAACAAGTTTACATGTTAGATCAAATAACGGAATGAGAGTTTTTCACCAGCCACAAATTACTGTACAAATATGAATTGTTGTTATTATTATACTTTGCTTTGGCTCCTCTTGTTCTGCTCTATCAACATGATTCCTTCTCCCACACAAATTCTTTGCTCAGTAATGATTTCATAAAAACACATCATCTTCTAATGGCATGGCAATCCTTCATAATTAAAATGAAAGTAAAAGAAATTAAATACAGCCATGATTTTATATTCTTCTGAAAATTCTCCCCTAATTTGCCATCCTACTTATTACTCTCACATCTCACTGCACTAACCAATGTGAATTTCAAAGTATATTTGAATATTTGAATAGTTATTTATTCATTTCTATAATTTATACTCTTTGCAATATATCACCCTATTCAAATAATTTATTTACAGAAAATTCAACTATTAGCTATAATGAAGAGAAGCAGGACACTGATAATCTAAAAAAGTGTTCAGGGCAGTTCAGATTTGCTTGAGGGAGGTGAATTTTTTCAGAGGATTTGTTTTCGTAATTATATATATTTTTCTCACTAGAATTAAACTTTATTTGCATTCCTTGGGCAGGAAAGTGTGAGATACTGAGGAGAATTCTGAGTACAGAGAGAAGATGGTCTGGATATAAACAAAATTCCATCATGAAGAAGCGACACAGTTTTAAAATATACCGATCATTCACAGCTGATCACATAACACATTTGCTTATGTTCATTCCATTTCTCCACCATATTATAAAGTCACTGAGTAGATGGACCAGCTGCAAACAAATTATATAACTATTAAAGTGAAATGTACCATACCAAGCCCTTGGATGGTATCCAAGTCTGGATACGTTCAATAACTCTAGCAAGAATATTGTCACCTAATTCTGGGGTTGACCCAAAAGCTAATAAGTTCATGTGATTTTAATGTGTCTTTTATCCTCTCTTTTCTAATATAAACATTTGGTGTGTGTTTATGCATATGTATATGTGGAGAAAGGGAGAGAGAGGGAGGAAAGGGGAAATTGGATAGAATAATGAAAGAAAATGATGTTCCAACTGATTTTTCTTTTCTGCCAAAATTCACAGTGGCATAAAGAATGATTTCGGAGGAGAAAAACAATAAAAAACATTTAAAACTCATATTTCATAAATATAAAGTGATTTTGGAGTTTACCTCAATGAATATAATGGAACATTTATTGCTTTTATTTAATTTAGAGCAGGATATGCATTAGCTGTCTCTTTGCTAGATTCATTTATAAACTATTAATGATTTAATTTGCATTTTCATCAAGAAGGAAAAAAAACAACAGTTATTGGACAGGTCTCTTTTTCTCCAGACTCTGAGTCATTATTTAATTAAGTACTGTTTATGGTTTTATATACCACATTTGCATTTTCATCTAGGTGCTGCAATTGAGTAAATATATTTAATTTATCATCTTACATATTTTTTAATCTAGGCATATGGAAATCATTAGCTTTTCTTATAATGCCATGTTTTCTTTAAATTCTTTAACTCACAGACAGTAGTTTCGCTTCATTTTCTTTGAAAATAGTGTCGCTAATAAGTTAGAGACCAAAAGAAAACCAAAATATTCTGTACAAATTTTCAGTGACCTAGTTCACAGATTCCATTTTAAAAGTAATTGCATTTTTACTATATATTGTGTAGTATTTCCAATTACTTTTTTACACAGACTTAATTTTCCCACTGCATGTCTCCTTTTAAGAACTATGTAAGTTGTTAACCATGTTTTGAAAATTCTACAAAATCCTTAATAAAGCTTAAGCTAACATAAAAGAATATTATTAAAATGGAAGAAATGAATACAATATATGAGCTCAAGAGACTGTGATTATTATCTACAATTACAGAAAGAATTGTTTTCAGGAAACAGAAGTATAAAATTATAAAAAAGAAAATTGATTTTGAATATTAGGGAAATAGTATGGAAGTCTTTAAATTCTGTTATACTCTTCTGAGCTATGTAAAATAATTCCCTTATGTGGAATAGTTTCTTGGCTTCTTTAAAAGAATGTGAAAGCAAAGTGGCAGAGGAAACTCTATAGCTACCTCTATATCATCTATCTATCTATCTATCATCTATCTATCTATTTATCTATCTATCATATATCATCTCTGTCTCTATCTCTATGTCTATATGCAAGTGTTTAAAGAGAATATTGAAAACGTACCAACACTTCACCAGAGTGGTGAGGTGTCCCCAACCTAAGATTCACTCTTTATACCTATTGCTCTCTTCAGAAATGGTAAGAGGAGTCTTCAGGCTCAACTTCTGCCACGTCCCCCACCACAAAAAAAAAACAAAAACACGAGGTCAGGGGACCAAGAATTAGAGCTTCAGTGGCCTGGAGTTGGAGCATCAGAAAGTTGGACTTGGAGATGGGGCTGAGAGATTTGGAAGCATAGGGCCAAATACAGAGCAGCAGAGAGCTGGAGCAGACAAGCTGGTGGGCTGGCCTGAGCCTAGTTGCCCTTTGTCATATGACTATAGGAAAGTAGTAAGGTGAGAAAGTGGAACTTGAGACATCTCTTCTGAGTCAAAAGAGAAATGTAAGAGCTGTAAGTCAGGGGTGGCCACTGTCAGAATTAAAAGCAAACTATATCTGGAGGAAAGTTTCCCCAAGATAACTGCAGGATTAGGATCGCAGACAGAGACTATCAAAAACTATGAAGCCAAGCCTCTATCATGACAAACAGCAGAAACAAGACACAAAAATTTGAAAGCACGGACTGCAGATTTAGGAACTGCCAGATATAGAGGATAGGATAGCTATGTATAAAATGTAAGGAAATGAAAAATGCATTTATAAGGTAGGCATAGAACAAGAAGCCATAAAGAATGATTGGTATATTTGAAAAGTAAATTGAATTTCTAGAAATGAAAGACATAGCCGTTGAAATAAAAACAAACTCAATGGACAGGTTAAATGACAGATTAGATGCATTTGAAAGAGAATTTTATGAACTTGAAAAATATATGTTAAAAATTACTTTGAAAGCAATAAGAAAAGATCAGAAGGTGGAAAACAAGAAAGAGAAATTAAGACACGTGGAGTACAGAATGAAAATTCCTAACACATCTAGTTGAAGTTCCAGGAGTAAAGATTAAGCAGAATGCTGAAGAGACAATATTTAAAATCATAATAGCAGCAAATTTTCCAGATGTCAAAATATAGATCCACAGATTAATGCTTCTGAGTCAGGATTAAGAAAAAGAAATTTATGCCAAGACACACTGTAGGAAAACTGAAAAAATTACCAAAGACAAAAATCTTGAAATAGAAAAAAGGAAAGACTACCTACAATGGAATGACTGTTAAAAGGACCACAGGATCTCAACAACAGCAACAGAAGTCAAGAGACATGAAATGTTGTCTTTAAAGGATTGAGAGAAGATCATTGTCAACCGGGATTAATACTTAAAATGCAATGCATTATGTTATATTCTTATGATATTCTTTTATATAATTCCAAATTGTTAACCTAAACACTGTATGTTATATAGGATTGAATATATGTGTGATAAAACTATACTTACTGGGCTTCCCTGGTGGCGCAGGGGTTGAGAGTCTGCCTGCCAATGCGGGGGGCACGGGTTCGAGCCCTGGTCTGGGAGGATCCCACGTGCCGCGGAGCAGATAGACCCGTGAGCCACAATTGCTGAGCCTGCGCGTCTGGAGCCTGTGCTCCGCAACAGGAGAGGCCGCGATAGTGAGAGGCCCGCACACCACGATGAAGAGTGGCCCCCACTTGCCGCAACTAGAGAAAGCCCTCGCACAGAAATGAAGACCCAACACAGCCATAAATAAATAAATAAATAAAATAAAAATTTAAAAAAACTATACTTACTGTATTTTTGGAATAGTGGTTATGCTAAAAGGATGGGGAGGCAGATAAAAGGACGGGATTAGGGAGGAGCACATTCACAGTACAGATGTATGTTACAAGCAGTGTTGAATTTTTATATGTGAGTTGGTTCATGGGTTTACATTGTATCATAATAAAAAAGCAAGCAATCATAGACCAAAATAAAAGTGCATCATTAACCAAGGTCTGGGTTATAATAAAACACCAAACAAAAAATAATCTTTATCCATTAATTAACTGAACATAAGAAGTAGATTATGAGAAAAAATAATTACTTAATACAATTATTTAACTGTTAATAATTGTTAAAATTTTACAAAAGAAAGAAACAGCTCTCAAGTTTATAGATGTACTCTGTGAATAGTCCTCATCAACATCGATTGTTTTTCTCCCCTCAGGGTTGAGATGGAAAGCACAGCTACAGCATGATTTCCTAGCGTCATGGACTCTGAACCTCTTTTCTATTACACACAGAAAAACCACCTATTATCAAAATAAATAGTTAATAATCTGCTTCTAATGGTTGTACACAGGCTCAGAAAGAAATAAGGTGAACTTGAAATGCTGCAGTAAGTACAGGAGCCACTATACGGGGAAAATAGCTTAAGGGCAATATCAAATATAAATTACCTAGAGAGAAATGATTCAGGATGACTATGTTCATGAACGTTCTCTGATTTCATTTTGCAAATTACTGAGTGCTGTTATTTTAGATCATGATGCATTTTGAACTACTGTCTCCATTAGTTCTATATCACTTAAAATTATTTCTGTCATCACTTTGTGTCACCTTGGCCCTGAGTAGCAATATAGAGAAAGAAAGAAAGACACTGATTTGGATCACAGAGTCTTGCCAGGATTTGTTGATCCCATGATGGCTGCTGACAACATTGGCATAAAGCTACAGATAAATTCAGTCAAGCTCAAATGATATATTTTTGACCAAAATTTATATAAGCTAAACACACACATTTCAACTTGTTTTTTTATTAAAACAATCATATACTTGTAAAGGAGTCTTTATACTTGACTTTACTAGTAGTTTTTTTTTTAATAATTAAAAAAATTGTTTTTAATTTATTTTTGACTGCGTTAGGTCTTCGTTGCTGCGCGCGGGCTTTCTCTAGTTGCAGCGAGTGGGGGCTACTCTTCATTGCGGTGCATGGGCTTCTCATTGCAGTGGCTTCTCTTGTTGCAGAGCTTGGGCTTCTCATTGCGGTGGCTTCTCTTGTTGCAGAGCTCGGGCTCTAGGCGCATGGGCTTCAGTAGTTGTGGTGCATGGGCTCAGTAGTTGTGGCTTGTGGGCTCTAGAGCGCAGGCTCAGTAGTTGTGGCACACGAGCTTAGTTGCTCTGCAGCATGTGGAATCTTCCCGGTCCAGGGCTCGAACTCATGTCCCCTACATTGGCAGGCAGATTCTTAACCACTGAGCCAGCAGGGAAGCCCTACTATTAGTTTTTAATAAACATTATCAAGGTACTATATCAAATTCTTACATTGTCCATATATCATCTGTATTAAATTAACAAGTCTTTCACATCTGAAAATATAGATATTAAATGTTTGTATTAGCATATTTTTCTATCAAAAAAATCTTTGATGAGGTTTAATAGAAATAAATATGTTCCTAGAAAACTTGTTATAGATTCTTTCAGAAGAGTACTGCTTCAAAGACTTGAAATTAGCCTAATACATATATAGTAATCTTTCATGATAGTTGCTGATGTAAGAATAAGACTGTAAATAACTTCAGCTCAGTTCAAAGAAACTTTCTAATGTAGCTTCCAAGATTTCTTTCCTTGCATCATTGAAGATTTTAGAGCAATAGTCAATTTTTATACCATAACAAGAACTTGAGTAGCTCTATAGAAATATAATATATTATATTATACAGGCATAACTGAGATATACAAGCCTAAATAAATATAATAAATAAGACATATTATTCAATGTAAGGTACGTTTAGCCTCCAGATTAATCTATGCTGTCACAAATGGCAAGATTTCCTTTTTTAAGGCTGAATAATATTCCACTTCATGTATATACCACATTTCTTTATCCATTCATTTGTCAATGGACATTTAGTTAGCTTCCAAGTCTTCACTATTGTGAATAATGCTTCAGTGGATATGGGAGTGCAGATATCTCTTCAAGATCCTGATATCAATTATTTTGGATATATACACAAAAGTGGGATTGCTGGATCATGTGGTAATTCCATTTTTAATTTTTTGAGGCAATTCCATACTGTTTTCCATAGTGGCTGTGTCAATTTACACTCTTACAAACAGTGCACAAGGATTCCCTGTTCTCCACATTCTCAGCAACACTTGCTTTTTTTTTTTTTTTTTTTTTGGTGACAGCTATCTTTACAGGTGTGAGGTAGTATCTCATTGAGGCCTTGACTTGCATTTCTTTGGTGATTAGTGATGCTGAACACCTTTTCATATACCTGTTGGCCAGTTATGTGTCTTCTTAGGGAAGATGTTTATTAAGTACCTTTGCTCATTTATTAGTTGGATTATTTGCTTTCTTGCTATTGAGTTGCATATTTTAGATATTAACCATTTATGAGATATATAGTTGGCATATATTTTCTCTCATTCTGTAGGTTGCCTTTGATTTTGTTGGTGGTTTCCTTTGCTGTGCAGAAACTTTTTTTTCCTGTATTTCTTTTATTTTCTTAAACCACTGTATTGAGCTATAATTGACATATTAAAATCTGTACATATTTAATATAAACAATGTGATGGGTTTGAAGATAAGTATACACTTGTGAAACAATCACCACAATCCCGACCTTTTATTTATCAGGAGTTTACATATTGTCTATGAGAAATTTATAAGGCTTTACTTTTATGAGAAATCTAAAAGAGTCAAGCAGAAGGGGAGAAGCAGCATGGCAAAAGGAGGGCCTCTGGAGTGTGGAGTTCCAGAGTTTGGAGCCGTGTGGCTGACAGGGTCTTGGTGCTTTGGCCAATGTCAGGCCTGAGCCTCTGAGGTGGGAGAGCCAAGTTCAGGACATTGTTCCATCAGAGACCTCCCGGTCGCTTGTAATATCAAACAGCAAAAGCTCTCCCAGATATCTCCACCTCAATGCTAATACCCAGCTCCCCTCAATGACCAGCAAGCTACAGTGCTGGACACCTTATGCCAAACAAAATAAGACAGGAACACAACCCCACCCATTAGCAGAGAGGCTGCCTAAAATCATAATAAGGTCACAGACACCCCAAAACACACCACTGGATGTAGTCCTGGCCACCAGAAAGACAAGATACAGCCTCATCAACCAGAACACAAACCCCAGTCCCCTCCACCAGGGAGCCTACACAACACACTGAACCAACCTTAGTCACTGGGGACAGACACAAAAAACAATGGGAACTACGAACTTGCAGTCTGTGAAAAGAAGACCCCAAACACAGTAAGGCAAGCAAAATGAGAAGACAGAGAAATAAACAGCAGATGAAGGAGCAAAGTAAAAACCCACTAGACCAAACAAATGAAGAGGAAATAGACAGTCTACCTGAAAAAGAATTCAGAGTAATGATAGTAAAGATGATCCAAAATCTTGGAAATAGAATGGAGAAAATACAAAAAACCTTTAACAAGGACCTAGAAGAAATAAGGAGCAAACAAACAATGATGAACAACACAATAAATGAAATAAAAAACTCTCTAGAAGGAATCGATAGCAGAATAATTGAGACAGAAAAACGGATAAGTGACCTGGAAGATAAAAGAGTGGAAATAACTACTGCAGAGCAGAATAAAGAAAAAAGAATGAAAAGAATTCAGGACAGTCTCAAGACCTCTGGGACAATATTAAACTCACCAACATTCGAATTATAGGGGTCCCAGAAAAAGAAGAGAAAAAAAAAGGGACTGAGAAAATATTTGAAGAGATTATGATTGAAAACTACCTTAAAATGAGAAAGGAAATAGTCAATCAACACCAGGAAGTGCAGAGAGTCCCATACAGGATAATCCAAGGAGAAACACGCCAAGACACATATAAATCAAACTATCAAAAATTAAATACAAAGAAAAAATATTAAAAGCAGCAAGGGAAAAGCAAAAAATAACATACAAGAGAATCCCCATAAGGTTAACAGCTGATGTTTCAGCAGAAACTCTGCAAGCCAGAAAGGAGTGGCAGGACATATTTAAAGTGATGAAAGGGAAAAACCTACAACCAAGATTACTCTACCCAGCAAGGATCTCATTCAGATTCAGTGGAGGAATCAAAACCTTACAGACAAGCAAAAGCTAAGAGAATTCAGCACCACCAAACCAGCTTTACAACAAATGCTAAAGGAACTTCTCGAGGCAGGAAACACAAGAGAAGAAAAAGACCTACAATAACAAATCCAAAACAATTATGAAAATGATAATAGGAACATACATATCGATAACTACCTTAAATGTAAACGGATTAAGTACTCCAACCAAAAGACATAGACTGGCTGAATGGATACAAAAACAAGACCCATATATATGCTTTCTATAAGAGACCCACTTCAGACCTAGGGGCACATACAGACTGAAAGTGAGGGGATGGAAAAAGATATTCCATGCAAATAGAAATCAAAAGAAAGGTGGAGCAGCAAGTCTCATATCAGACAAAATAGACTTTAAAATAAACACTATTGCAAGAGAAAAAGAAGGACACTACATAATGATCAAGGGATCAATCCAAGAAGAAGTTATAAAAATTGTAAATATTTATGCACCCAACATAGGAATACCTAAATACATAAGTGCTAACAGCCATAAAAGGGGAAATTTACAGTAACAGAATCATAGTAGGGGACTTTAACACCACACTTTCACCAATGGACAGATCATCCAAAATGAAAACAAATAAGGAAGCACAAGCTTTAAATGATACATTAAACAAGATGGACTTCACTGATATTTATAGGACATTCCATCCAAAAACAACACAATGCATTTTCTTCTCAAGTGCTCATGGAACATTCTCCAGGATAGATCATATCTTGGGTCACAAACCAAGCCTTGGTAAATTTAAGAAAATTGAAATCATGTCAAAGATAGCAGAAGGAAAGAAATCATATATATCAGATCAGAAATAAATGAAAAAGAAATGAAGGAAACGATAGCAAAGATCAATAAAGCTAAAAGCTGGTTCTTTGAGAAGTTAAACAAAATTGATAAACCATTAGCCAGACTTATGAAGAAAAAAAAAGAAGACTCAAATCAATAGAATTAGAAATTAAAAAGGAGAAGTAACAACTGACACTGCAGAAATACAAAGGATCATGAGAGATTACTACAAGCAATTCTATGCCAATAAAATGGACAACCTGGAAGGAATGGACAAATTCTTAGAAATGCACAACCTTCCAAGACTGAACAGGAAGAAATAGAAAATATACACAGACCAATCACCAGCACTGAAATTGAAACTGTGATTAAAAATCTTCCAGCAAACAAAAGCCCAGGACCAGATGGCTTCACAAGCAAATTCTATCAAACATTTAGAGAAGAGCTAACACCTATCCTTCTCAAACTCTTCCAAAATATAGCAGAGGGAGGAATACTCCCAAACTCATTCTAAAAGACCACCATCACCCTGATACCAAAACCAGACAAAGATGTCACAAAGAAAGAAAACTACAGGCCAATATCACTGTTGAATATAGGTGCAAAAATCCTCAACAAAATACTAGCAAACAGAATGCAACAGCACATTAAAAGGATCATACACTATGATCAAGTGTGTTTTATCCCAGGAATGCAGGATTCTTCAATATACGCAAATCAATCAATGTGATACACCGTATTAACAAATGAAGGATAAAAACCATATGATCATCTCAATATATGCAGAAAAAGCTTTTGACCAAATTCGACACCCATTTATGATAAAAACCCTCCAGAAAGTATGCATAGAGGGAACTTACCTCAACATAATAAAGGTCATATATAAGAAACCCACAGGCAACATGTTCTTAATGGTGAAAAACTGAAAACATTTCCACTAAGATCAGGAGCAAGACAAGGTTGCCCACTCTCACCACTGTTATTCAACATAGTTTTGGAAGTTATAGCCAGAGCAATCAGAGAAGAAAAAGAAATAAAAGGAATCCAAATTGGAAAAGAAGAAGTAAAACTGCCCCTATTTGCAGATGACATGATACTATACATAGAGAATCCTAAAGATGCTACCAAAAAACTACTACAGCTAATCAATGAATTTGGTTAAGTAGCAGGATACAAAATTAATGCACAGAAATTTCTTGCATTCCTATACACTAATGATGAAATATCTGAAAGAGAAATTAAGGAAACACTCCCGTTTATCACTGCAACCAAAAGAATAAAATACCTAGGAATAAACCCACCTAAGGAGACAAAAGACCTGTATGCAGAAAACTGTAAGACACTGATGAAAGAAATGAAAGATGATACAAACAGATGGAGAGATATACCATGTTCTTAGATTGGAAGGATCAACATTGTGAAAATGACTATACTACCCAAAGCAATCTACGGATTCAGTGCAATCCCTATCAAACTACCAGTGGCATTTTTCACAGAACTAGAACAAAAAATTTCACAGTTTGTATGGAAACACAAAAGATCCTGAATAGCCAAAGCAATCTTGAGAAAGAAAAAGGGAACTGGAGGAATCAGGCTCCCAGACTTCAGACTACACTACAAAGCTACAGTAATCAAGACAGTATGGTACTGGCACAAAAACAGAAATATAGATCAATGGAACGGGATAGAAATTCCAGAGATAAACCCACGCACATATGGTCACCTTATCTTTGCTAAAGGAGGCAAGAATATACAATGGAGAAAAGACAGCCTCTTCAATAAGTGGTGCTGTGAAAACTGGACAGTTTCATGTAAAAGAATGAAATTAGAACACTCCCTAACACCATACACAAAAATAAACTCAAAATGGATTAAAGACCTAAATGTAAGGGCTGACACTGTAAAACTCTTAGAGGAAAACATAGGCAGAACACTCTATGACATAAATCACAGCAAGATCCTTTTTGACCCACTTCCTAGAAAAATGGAATTAAAAACAAAAATAAACTAATGGGACCTAATGAAACTTAAAAGCATTTGTACAGCCAAGGAAACCATAAACAAGACAAAAAGACAACCCTTAGAATGGGAGAAAATATTTGCAAACGAAGCAACTGACAAAGGATTAATCTCCAAAATTTACAAGAAGCTCATGCAGCTCAATATCAAAAAAACAAACAACCCAATTCAAAAATGCACAGAAGACCTAAAAGATATTTCTCCAAAGAAGATATACAGATTGCCAACAAACACATGAAAGGATGCTCAACATCACTAATCATTAGAGAAATGCAAATCATAACTACAATGAGGTATCACCTCACACCAATCACAGTGGCCTTCATCAGAAAATCTACAAACAATAAATGCTGGAGAGGGTGTGGAGAAAAGGGAACCCTCTTGCACTGTCGGTGGGAATGTAAATTGATACAGCCACTATGGAGAACAGTATGGAGGTTCCTTAAAAAACTAAAAATAGAACTACCATATGACCCAGCAATCCCACTACTGGGTATATACCCTGAGAAATCCATAATTCAAAAAGAGTCATGTACTACAATGTTCATTGCAGCGCTATTTACAATAGCCAGGAAATGGAAGCAACCTAAGTGTCCATCGACAGATTAATGGATAAAGAAGATGTGACACATATATACAATGGAATATTACTCAGCCATAAAAAGGAAACGAAATTGAGTTATTTGTAGTGAGGTGGATGGACCTAGAGATTGTCATACAGAATGAAGTTAGAAAGAGAAAAACAAATACCGTATGCTAACACGTATTTATGGAATCTAAAAAAAAAAAAAGTTCTGAAGAACCTAGGGGCAGGACAGGAATAAAGACTCAGATGTAGAGAATGGACTTGAGGGCATGGGGCGGGGGAAGGGTAAGTTGGGACGAAGTGAGAGAGTGACATGGACATATATACACTACCAAATGTAAAATAGATAGCTAGTGGGAAGCAGCCGCATAGCACAGGGAGATCAGCTTGGTGCTTTGTGTCTACCTAGAGGGGTGGGATGGGAAGTGTGGGAGGGAGATGCATGAGGGAGGAGATATGGGATATATGTATACATATAGCTGATTCACTTTGTTATACAGCAGAAACTAACACAACATTGTAAACAAGTATACTCCAATAAAGATGTTTAAATAAATAAATAAATAAGCCAAACTCATAGAAAAGGAGAGTATATACAGGTTGCCAGAGACTGGAAGAAGGGGGAAAAGGAGAAAGTATTAATCAAAGAGTACAAAGTTTCAGTTCTACAAGATGAATAAGTCCTAAAGATCTACTGTAGCACGTAGAGCCTATAATTAATAATAATGCACTATATACTTAAAATTTGCTGAGAATAGATGTTAAGTTTTATTATTACAAAATTAATACTAATAAAAAGGGTGGGAGGAAACATTTGGAAGTG
The DNA here is from genome assembly GCF_965194805.1 of Balaenoptera borealis. Classification (NCBI taxonomy): domain Eukaryota; kingdom Metazoa; phylum Chordata; class Mammalia; order Artiodactyla; family Balaenopteridae; genus Balaenoptera; species Balaenoptera borealis. The sequence goes on along the minus strand of NC_138875.1, from coordinate 45,432,793 downwards.
GTAGATACGTTATGGCATAAATTGTTGATGGCTTCACAGATATATACTTATCTCCAACCTTGTCAAGTTTATACATTAATTATATACAGTTTTTGATATGTCAATCATACCTCAGCAAAGTTTTTTTTTAAGAGCATTTTTTCCTAAAATAACCCTACCTTTTTCTCTGTTTTCACATATGCTCCAAAAATCTCAAATATCAATGATTGAATTATGATACTCTACCCTAATAAATTAAATGTTTTGAGGAGACCTCAAATATGTTGCAATATATTGGTGGATATGCAGTATAGAAGAAGAGCTTGCAAATATAAACATTTAAGATAAATGTCATACAGTCTGTGACACAGGCATAAGAGATAGAACTGAATTTGAAACTTGGCTCCATTACTTCCCAGCTGGTGACATTGGGCAAGTTTCTGTATCAGAAAATGGAGATGGTAATTATCCTAGAGATACGTTTTTAACATTAAATGATAAATGCACATACTGTCTCGGCAGAAGCTCTGTCACTTAATAAGCACTGAGTAAATGGTCATTATGTCACTAGCTTATTTTGAAGGGTAGCATAGGAAGAGAAAGAGAAATGCTCATCCGAGTGCTGATAACCTAAATACTCAGTGAGCTTAATAAAATTCCGGGTTTAGTCTGAGGCAACTTAATTAAATATAGTCATTCTCTCACTTCGTTTCCCTATAACTCAATTTTGGAAGGAATCTAAATTTTAAAGGAGATGGACTCTATTTTTTTGCAAGTGCTTGCTTTAGCTTCATGATGTGAAACAGCAAAGCAGATGTGATACTAGGAAATATGAGATGGCAGAGAGCAAATTTGGTGGGCCAAATAGAATTTCTGTGGGTGTAATGATTTTTAGGAACTGACAGCAAGCTGTCTAACACCATATTTCCATATTCATCCTCCAGTAGTATGAACCACAAAATTCCTAGCTCAAAACCTTCCTGGTTGGCTGGGTGATAACTTTGGGAAGTTTTATAGCTGAACTTTAAAATAAATCCACATGATTTGGGGCTTTAAATTCAATTTTTGGAATATTAATCTAAGAGAACAACAGACATTTATTCTGTCCAAATGTACCATTGGCTCTCTTAAAACCATGCTGCATAATTCTCCTGTGAATGATTGAGAACCTTATATTGCCTTCTTGTCACCATAAGTTCCATGAAAGGCAGTAACTCCTTAATGGATATTTGTTCACCTGTCTCATCTACTCCAGTAAAAAGCTGAAATACGTATACACTTGAATTGCTTTGAGGATTTATTCAGAGAAATGATCTGTCAGGAGGTTAGTTACATCCACGAGACATTCGTTTCTTCTCCGTGTGTAGTCAGCCACCAGATGGTAGCTCTCCACATCTCTCATGGACTGCGCATTGGCAGTAATTGAAACATCAACACTCGCTTCAAGGCTCCCGTAGAGGAACCACATCCCCAGTTCTCCAAGTCCTCTGAACCATGAATTTAGAGTGTTCTGCATTTAATGTTATTGTTTTTATTTTGCAAAAGTCAATAACATCTTCACAGAAAATGTTATACATGTGGTGGAAAAAATCCTTGAAGTTTTATCATTTACATTTTATATAATTTTATCCTGATTCTAAATGGCTCCAAATAGCATTTGTTTCAAGATGGTATAAAACATTGCATGTGATGAGTTTCACTCTAAGAAGGATATTATTTTGAATTGCTTTGATTTCGTTGAAGACATACGTAGATTTTTTTAATGATGGGAAATAAAAATAAATTACTATTTGATTATCTCCTGTATCATTTTCATGACTCTGAGCTAGACAGACAAAAGGACACAAACTGATTATAGCTACTCAAATAAACAATGCTCCATCTCCCTTATTTTTCCAGCAAATACTTTATATTGGTCAAGTTCCTAACTGTTGACAAAATACTATAATAAAATCTTGATTCAATTTATCAAATGTTTATTGAAAACTCACATGTACTATCCATTGTGCTTGGCATGGCAGAAGAACAAAGATGGCTATGAAATAATATCTGACAATTTGAGGCTTCCTTTCCAGTGGGAGAAACCGAGCATAGAAGAAGACACAAAAAGAATGATTTCAGGGAAATTGTGGTGTTATAATAGAGGCATAAAGAGTAACTTTTCCTGGAAAGAATTTTTAAAAAATCTTTGGAATGTAATAAAAAATAAATTGGATTATCATAGATGAAGATGGGGCAAGGACATTCCAGACAGAGAGAACAAGATTATAAAAGAATAAAATATAAAAATAGCAGCATAAATTCCAGAAAAGAGACTGAGTACACAAACAAAAGGAGAAATGGACTCTACTCTGGAAGTTAATTGGTGACTTCACAGGGATATAGTTTTCACTGATATGGAATTTTCTTGATATTACTAGAAAATAAGACAAAATAATTATTTTTATTCTGAGATTAATAACTCTTCTTGTATCTCAAAGCAGGTTCATTTTTACATTGCACATCTCCTCAGTACAAAATGGTGAGGTTGAAAGTCAGATTACAAAGAAATCAAGGATTAAAGGGCAACCAAGAAGATCAGCATAAGAAGTGTGGATGGTGTGGCATGTCAGAAAGCATCAGCCCTTACAGATTAGATAGTGTGTAGAAAAAAATATCATACTTAATGGAAATATGTTTCAGATTGGTTGATTGGATTTCCCCAAAATTCGATTTTGTCATGAGATTACTTTAGCAGGAAAAATTCGAGCATGAGAAAATCTGGGAAGCTAAAGAGAATAGTATGAAGAAAGTAATTAAGAACATGAACACTGGAGTCAACACCTGAGTTCGAATCCAGACTCAGGCTTGTAACCTCCTGCAAGTTATTGAAACTCTTGGTGTCTCTGTTTTCTCATCTATATGAGGTAACTAATACATACTTCAAAGTGTTGCTGTGGATAAATTAAATAACATAAAGTGCTCAGAATAGTGCCAGAATGTAGTGATCACTCAATAAAAGATACCTATGAAAAATTGATCACAGTTTACAAACGATAAACTAGTGAAGAGCTGATTATAAAAAAGAAATTATCTGTTTAAAAAACCTATAACTGCCTCCTCTTGTACATCGAAAAGGAGTGAAATTCTTTTGGCAAAATGCTCTTTCAGAGTTTAATTTCCACCAATTATTCTGTCTCTCCTCAAAGAGAACAGCCATGGTAGCAATGTTCTCGTAACAGTATTTTGAGTGATATTAGTTGCTTCAAATAATTTTTAATAAATCATTTAGTATATTAGTATATATTTAATGTCTGCTAAATCCTACAGGCAAATGAGCTGAAGTACAAAATACATCACAAGTGTTTCAAATACCAGTACTGAGGATGGTTTTTTTGTTGGCTTTGTTTGGCATTCTCACAGGATCTGAATCAATCTCTCTCTTTCTCCTTCTCTTCCCTCTCCCTATCACCATCTCCATCTCCACCTCTATCTTTCAGCAAACACTAATCACCATATGCCTGGACTCCACAGTGGGTCTCATCAACAGAGTTATTGCTTCAGATCTGGGCTATAACCGTTTCACAGAGGTCACATCATTCAGACAATACATAGAATGCCATATTCCAAAGGAATTTCAAAGTTGGAATGCTTTTAGTGTCAATTAAAATAAGCTGAGTGGTTTGTGACAGCAAAGAATCAAAATGTATGTGTCCCACATCTCTAAAAAAAAAAAAATCTCACGCCAATAGGTAGAAGTGAAAAGAACAACCAATTGATTTGTTTGAACAAGTTTATTTTTATATTAATGAAGAATATTGTTCAACTTCAGAGGAAAAGTCCAAGGTACACACTATTATGCAATTTTACATCCTATGTAACATTGTTTTCTTTCATTTTTACTTACGTATATGGCACAGTCAATGTATCTTTTTTTACATAACACTAGTATTGAGAACTACTTCAAAAAATCAGAAAAACATTTTGAAGGCAGTACTGTAGAGGGTTAAGAAAATCTGATGGCCTTGTCTCTAACCCCAGCATTACCACTTTCTATTGTCTGCCATGGTCTTTCACATAACAAGAACCAGCAGATTATGGTAAATATCAATCAAAGGAACATTTGCTAGATTGTTAAAAGTTTACAGAAATAATGTGCACTTAGAAACGATCCAAGCAGAATTTATAAGATGATATGAGATAGTTGAGCTAAACTTTAAAGGATAAGTATAATTTTTAATTTATTTTAGATATATCAAGCATACAAAAGACTACATCTACATCTATAGCTGTAGTTTAAGGAATAAGAAATAATGTTGACAAGCCTACCACCCACCTTAAGAAACTAAACATTTTTTTACCTCTGAATGCCTGTGCATCCCCTTCCTCAGTGATGTCTCACTCAGAAATAGCCACTACCCTTGAATTGGAGACCAATCATTCTCTTGCATTTCTTTATACTTTTACCAAATATACATGTATCTCCAAGAAACCATCTTTGTTTCATCTAGTTTTTTAACCTTCATGTAAATAATGCTATCTGTATTTTCCTAAGACAAGTTTTTTTAATTTAATTTTTATTTTATATTGGGGTATAGTTGATTTACCATGTTGTGTTAGTTTCAGGTGTACAGCAAAGTGGTTCAGTTATACATATATAATATCCATTCACTTTCAGATTCTTTTCCCATATAAGTTATTACAGAATAATGAGTAGAGTTCCCTTTGCTATACAGTAGGATGTGGAGAAAAAGGGAACCCTCCTACACTGTTGGCAGGAATGTAAATTGGTACAACCATTATGGAGAACATTATAGATGTTCCTTAAAAAACTAAAAATAGATCCAGCAATCCCACTCCTAGGCATATATCCAGAGAAAACTGTAATTTGAAAAGTTATGCACCCCAATGTTCATTGTAGCACTATTTACAATAGCCAGGACATGGAAGCAACCTAAATGTCCATTGACAGAGGAATGGATAAAGAAGATGTGGTACATATATACAATGGAATATTACTCAGCCATAAAAAAGAATGAAATTTAAAAAACAAAACAAACAAAAAGAATGAAATAATGCTATTTGCAGTAACATGGATGGACCTAGAGATTGTCATATTGAGTGAACTAAGTCAGACAGAGAAAGACAAATATCATTTGATATCACTTACACATGGAATCTAAAAAAATGGTGCAAATGAACTTATTTACAAAACAGAAATAGAGTCACAGATGTAAAAAACAAACTTGTGGTTACCGGGGTGAATGAGGGAGGTGGATAAGTTGCAAGATTTGGATTGACATATACACACTACTAAACATAAAATAGATAGCTAATAAGGGCCTACTGTATAGCAACAGGGAACTCTACTCAGTACTCTGTGATGACCTACATGGGAAAAGAATCTAAAAGAGTGGATATATGTATATGTATAATTGATTCACTTTGCTGTACAGCAGAAACTAACACAACATTGTAAATCAACTATACTCCAATAAAAATCTTGATAAATAAATAAAATGGATTGAGTTCATTTTCCATGTTTACGTCTGCTTCATAGGCGTTTGTTTAGATGTAACGTAAAGAGAGTAGACCTATTTAAGCTTTTGTTCCTTTTTCTCTTCTCATACAATGATTTTTTAAAGTAACGTTCAGTATTCTTTAAGCACCATACTGGAATACTTTGCATAAATACCTGTATTGTTCACATTGCTTCATTGTGCCTTTCCTGGTTCTCATTGCCCAAATCAGGACAGAATCTATATAAATCTCTAAAATCCTTAATCATTAACACTATTTCCCTCACATTAAACTCGAACTCTGTCATGAAAATATTAATGAATCTTAATATGGCTCCATGAACAGTCTCAACTGTGATGGTCCTGAGTGTGTGTGCCAAGCTGATTGAACCATTTTTTTAACAATAGCTTTTTAGTTCAGTGTAGGGAAGGAAAGAGCCTGCTTTTACACAATGCCAAACCTTGAAGAGTTCCGATTTCAGCCTAATCACACAGTTCTTAAATTTTCCCTCTGCTTGAATAATGAAAAAGAGTGATATGAAAATTGTATGAAACTAGCATGCCCCAGGACACGTAGGGTACGATGCAATTACATATGCTTCAACAGCTGTAGCAACGTGCTGTAAGGAAGGCTTTTAAGGTGGCAGAAGTTAACTGCACACGTTTTAGGGCAGAAGAACACGTATGTGAAGAAGCAAAGGGAAAGGACACAAACTCCGAAAGGGTGTCAGATTTAGAAATTTGAGAGAAAAAGGATTATTCCAAATTAGAAATGGACTTAAAAAGGTAAATGGTGAGCCACTTTTTTCAATAGAAGAAATAAAAAGGAGACTCTTGGCTGAGTGGAGAGCACTGTATTCCTTGCTCGCCTCCCAAGCATAAAAAAGCTCTTTATGATGTACCTGCATATAAAATAGGATGTCCTCCTGTAAGCCAGGCTGTGATATTTCCCCAGTGACACTGGTCCACAAGGCAGCTCAGTAAGAAAGAGCACATTTTACTGCAATATCTGTAATGACAGTGGCGTCTATCTTGGACTAGATATTTAGGGCCATAGAAACCACAATGCATTCAGTCTTGCCTCCAGCTGAAAAACACAAAGCTTTTGAAAGAGACTCTTTGGGTGGCATTTCTCTAATGAAGGCTGAATCACTTTTTGCAAGCTGTGTGAGTTTGTCACAAAGAAGAGAAAGGGACTATGTATGATAGTAGGTGTCACATTGAAAATAAAAGTTTCAAAAGGAAAAAGGGAGTAAGTTGTGTTATCAATCTTGGTCTAATCCCTCTTCCCCAGAGGGCTGCCTTTTTACAGAGCTAGCTGGACATGAGCTATGCTGTTCACTTCTGGTGGGTGTACAATAAACACAATATCTTAGAAACATATTCTTCACTTGGCAAATGTTTTCAGAAAGAGTATGTGATAAATCACCAAAAAACAAATCTTCTTGGATTTTGTATAATTACGGACTCTTCTAGAAATGTGGAGAGGTGTACAAGTATTTTTTATAACATTATAACATTTGCTAAAGGATATTATCACTAGATCTTTAACTGATACTAATAAATTAATTGTATGGCCCTAAAATAATAAAGACGGAGGCTTGCTCAGAGAGTGAAAGTTTACTGTTGAATTTTAATGCATAATTCAAATATATCAGTTTAATTACTCATTCTTCCCCATTCTTTGGACACTTCATTTTGATTAGCTAAATGTGTTTTGAAGACATTTTTTCAGTTTGCTGAAAAAGTCAAAATCTTTCCTAAGCTAGAATGTAAACACAAACACTAAATCATTTGTGAAATATCTGTCAGCAATTTACAATCTCATAACCTCATTTCAAATTAAAATCTCTTAATGCTCTGTCATTCTCCCCGGGGGAGATCAGCTTGAAATTCTCAAGGCAAATACAAATTTTTCATCCAGATTCAACTTAATCCTGATTTCTCATTAGAAGGCTTATTTAGAGTAACATGATGTAATCTGCTTTCTCATTATGGGCAGCTGTGTTTATCAGCCTCCAGCTATATTAAAGGTACAGATATATTCATTCATGATTTTAAAAAAATAAAGCAATTTGAGTCACTTTTGTAGTTCTTTTGTATACCCTTGCCTGAAAAATTTCACCTTAGTTCTGTATGTGGTCAACTTCATTTTTATCTCAACAGTTGGTTATTTTTCAAAAACAGAGTATTTGGGAAAGAAAGAATAACCCAGATTTTACTTGTCCTTAAAGTGTTTTTAATGAGTGAATCTATACACTTTCAAATTAAATTATAAAATTAAAGTACAAAATTGAAAGGTCTATACCACATTAATGCATAAGATATACAAATATTTGGGAGATTCATGGAGGGGGGTAGTTGAAAGGAATTAAGGCACATCTTTAAATTATCCTCCAATCTCTAAGCAAGATGATACATAAATCATACCAGAGGAAAATTTTGAAGTTTTTAAGAAGATCTCCAAAGAAATTCACTCACTGGCCTGTCTCCAAAAGACTCTTCCTTATATATACATGAAATCTAGCATAGTGTAAAAACTATTTTTTCCTTATCCTTTTCTTGGTATTGATGAAGAGTAATGAATTATAATTTCAAAATAATAATCTTTCTCACACCAGACATCTTGCAAAGTGGACCAGGGACCAGTTACACCATCATATTCACCAGTGTTGGTTGCCAGCTCTACTCCAGATTGTGCATGAGCAGAGAACCAGTCCAAAAACAGATTCGCATCTCTGGGGCCTGCAGGGAAATGGAATAGTCCCCCGCATCTCTCTGCTGCTTTGACAACAAGAAGGAGTTTATAGGGCATAGCTTTCCATCTCAGAGAGTCAAGAGTAAGCTAGATACTGCCTTTTGATGTTGACCTCATTTTAAACCCCTAAATCATCTCTATGATTCTAGAATAAATTCTCTACTCTTCCTTGATTGATATTTAACTGTACATAGCACCAGTTCCAGGTATAGAGATACAGAAAGATGATTCTGATTTCCTTCTTATTTGATATTATTCAAGTTGATTAAAAAAAAAAACTGTACCACATTACTTTCTTATAATAGTCAAAGTCTGTTTGATGAATTTCTTACAAGCAAAGTATGTCTCTGCTAAGCAGCTATTTCTTGAACACCTGTCATATGAACAGGATTATTGGAGACATTTGGGGGACACCAAGGAAAGAGGAAAAAATAATGCTGTTGCTGGCCTCTAGGAATATACAGTCTCTGAAACAATACATAATCAAGTATAAGAGATTGTCATTGGGCTTCCCTTGTGGCGCAGTGGTTAAGAATCCGCCTGCCAATGCAGGGGACACGGGTTTGAGCCCTGGTCCGGGAAGATCCCACATGCCGTGGAGCAACTAAGCCCATGGGCCACAATCACTGAGCCTGCACTCTAGAGCCCACGAGCCACAAGTACTGAAGCCCACGCACCTAGAGCCCGAGCTGCACAATGAAGAGTAGCCCCCGCTTGACGCAACTAGAGAAAGCCGCGCACAGCAACAAAGACCCAATGCAGCCAAAAATAAATAATAAATAAATTTAGTTTTTAAAATATGTTGAAGAAATAGTCATAATTGTATATTGTTTGTATATATTTATGTACATATATACACATATTGAATTGATCAAGTATAATTTTAATTATATATATTATATATGCATATTAGATATTGTGTATACGTACATGTGTGTATGTGTATGTATAAACATGTGTGTATATATGTATATGTGTGTGAGAGAGATAAAGAGAGGGATATGGCATTCAGAAGTGATCTAATATTTGGGCTAGGAATTTCTAGTTGGATAAGAACCATTGATGGAACAGAGAAAACTTTCAACAAAAGAATAACAAGTAAAAATTAAACACAGAAGATGGAAAATGAGTTGAGACATCTAAACTACCACTTTAAACCCCTTGTTATTCCCATTTCCTAGACTATTTTGTTGATGGTGAGTGGTTTCAGGTTTTAGATGGGCTCTTCTGCCACAGATAGATATTGGTGTTTGATCAAAGGAGAGGGCAGGAGAACTAAAAGGAACGTGCTGCTTTACTGACACATTAACTAATACAAAAGCTGTAAGCTCAACTCTTTTCTTTCATCTTTTTACATCCGTTATAAGACAAAGTTAAAAAATTTAAGAATTTTGAAAACAATCCAAAAAAATTAATGTCCATTTTTATTGGTTAATGATCATAAATCAGTCCGTTATACAACTGAAAATGGTTCTTCTTAATGTAAGAGATGCAACATATTTATTCAACTGAAAGTCCCAAATATTAGCTAAATGTTTACAAGATATTTCAAAAACACAATGCAAATATTGTGAATTCAATTCTAAGTTCAGAAAATCTCAGACAAATTTGCTGGTCAAAGAAATAGGAACCTTCCATTGCTGAACTAGCTCACAAAGGTGCATGCACCAACAAGCCACAAGGTGACATTTTCCTAGGATTAATAGTTATGGTTAAAAAATGTCTCATACACATCATCCTACAAGAAAAACAGAAAGCATATATTAGCCTGGCACCAGCATGCACCACCTAATAATGCTGGTACTCACTCCTGGTCTCCTGTAATCTGAATCCTTGTTGGACAGCTGTCTAGAACAGGCTATGGCTTCCTTACCTTCCCTTTAGCTGAACTTTCTATCTTAACAACTTTCTTACCTAGACCCACAGTATTTTATGGCCTTTCCCTGGCCAGTCAGACTGATCCTTACTCTTGTTGGTCAGCCTTATCCTATTGTCTCCTAAACCCCAGTGTGAAAAAAAGGCATCCTACCTTTACCCAAAGTTACCACAAGTCCTCCATTCTTTAAAACCCTATCAGTTAAGAACAGACAATACAGTTAGACAATGCAAATAGTATTCAATGGTCACCAAAGACTAAACTAATTTTTGTTGGGAAAAACTCATACATTTATATATCAAAATAATGCTTTCCTTGGATCTTGAGCAAAATCAAAGCATCGGTGAATAATAAGTGGAAAATAGGGGAGGGGAAAGAAGAGAGAGGATATCTGTGTCTATCTGTATTTGCTGAGACGTGCCTATGATGCTCAGAGTTTTATGAATGATTAGGGCTATAGTTAGGGTGAACATTTATCTTGGTTTGCCAGAGACAGTGATAAATTTTGCCTTTTCCTGGTGTAATTACTAAGAGCATCTTTATTACACTTCAAGGTGTTCCCATTTGAATAATAAATCTCATGATCATTCTACCTAGAGTCAGAGAAGTTGTCGTTGTGAGGATGCGTTGTAAAAAAAAAGTTTTGACTGAGAGAAGAGTGTCATGACTTGTGCAAAGCAATGAGTCAACAGTAGGCAGTGAAATGATAGGAGACCAGGACTGGAGGTTGGGGCTGCTGATTCTTATGTGGGTGAGAGTGAATATATTTGCTTTTGTGGAGTGCAGTGTTTGACTTTAAATGTTACAGAAAATGAGATCAACTAAGCAGAGAGAATCCTAGTGATTAAGAATTTTGAAGCCCGTAATTTAGAATTTTAATTAGACTTTAGCTAGTAGTCATCTTCCTTCTCAGAAGAGGAGCTTGGCTGTCCAATTTATACAGATGGATTCTTGATTCTTGTTCCTTTAGAAAGTCTCAGTTGAAGGCACAATATACTGACATCAGCATAAGTGGCTGTTGTCCTGGTCTAGACACAGTACGGGTAAAATACAGACCATGATTGTGCCTGTGCGGGTTAAGAGGTGTCAAAAAGAAATAAAAACCTCAGCTATAGATACTGTGAGGGTGATATAAAAGCAGCATCCCTTCTCAAATGATACATGTACATTTCATTTACTTGGAGAGTATAAAGAGAAAGGCATTTGAAATATTAATTAATAATGTGCATCAAGATTTTTAATTTCAGTGAACTCCATTTCTTTATTGACTTTTCTCCTATTGGTGTCTCAGGAAAAGAAATAAAAGCAAAATGTTAACCAGATAGTACAAATACATCTTAGGTTATTTATTTACTATACACACGTCTTACATATTTTAATGTTTATGTGTTTATTTTGTGCCAGTCTGTGGACTAGGTGATGGAGGAATGACAAGGAGCAAAACAGAAAAAGATTTATTTGCCTTCAGTGGGGCTCCATTGCTCATAACATGGAGAATTGGGACCGTGCTTTTGGGGGAAGTAACATAGAAATATATACCAAGGGCATATATGTCCATATCTTTTAGGTTATTAATGTTCCTCAACAATTAATTCTAGTGAAATAAGAACAATTATAGACGATAAAGTCCAGTACACAAGATCTTGCTTGCAATGGTGTCCGCAATACCAAAAGTTAGGCAACCGATAGACTATTAAGTAAACACACACAAACACACACACATATAATGCATATCTGCTATTTCTAGATTACTTTAAAAACTAGAATGTAAAAATACAAAAATAAATGTGATTGTTTTGGAGGACAGTGATTTTATAGATTTTTTTCTCTATTTTAAAAACTTTCTGTAATGTCATTTTCTCAAGTCCATTTTTAAATAAAAATAAAGAATAAATTCACATTAGCCTAACAAATAATTAAGAATGTAAGACACTGAGGCTTGAAGTTACTTTCTTCAAGATGAAAAATTAAACACTTATGAAATGAATATTTCTTTGCTTCATTCTATACATAATAATGAGATGAAGCCTCAGTGTGATTAAAAAAAAAAAAAAAGACCATGGGCTGAGAGTCACAGGCTGGGGTTTTTGTTGCTTTTCTGTCAATAGCCAATAGCTAACTCTGACTAAAATTTCTTGGACTGTAGTTACTTATCTATAAACTGATGAATCTGAACTCAATTAGCTATTGGTCTATAAAAAGCTTTAAAAAAAGAATAAAAACATTTTAAGTCTATGAAAGGCTGCTATTACAAAGAGCTACAACTAATTACATTTCCATTGTAAAGTGAACCTCATTTGAAATAAGGTTTACATTTGTAAACCTGCATTTATCTTTTTATGCTTAAAGTGTAATTTTATACATCACTGATAAATCCAGAGACACACAATTTTAATATAAAACCATAAAAATAGTAGGCAGTATCATCCTCAACTTAGAAAAAATAGCTATCTTGCCTTCTTTCTTATTGTAAGAGTACTGGAGTTTCAAGGAGCCGTTTGAAAAAAATCTCGTGTACCGTATGACATTATGACTCTTTACTAAATGAAACAAAAAGAGAGTCCCCTGGGTAGCATGTCCCTAATGAACAGAGAGTTGACATTAAAATGTGACCGGTTGACAGGATAATCTGAAAATCTCGAATGTACTTAGTGCATTTGTATGAATAGCCAAGAGACAGGAGCTAAACAAAATTACTATCTTAATTTATTTTGTCATTGTTATATGCATTTTAATTGACACAGAAATTGTTTAAAAGTTCTTTTTTGAAGAATTTTGCATTCATAAAAAACAGTCATGTGGAAATGCATAATAGATTGAGTAAAGGCAGGGCCTATTCCATATACATATTTCTATGTATACGTAGATTGTCCTCAATACATATATATTTAACAATTAATAACATACTGAAAAGTAAGTTCCATGGGAGCAGGAATTTTTGTCTTTTTGTTGACAGATGTATACCAACCTCCTAGAAAAGTGACTGGCACATAGTAGGTGTCAATAAATATTTGTCAAAAGAAAGAGCAGATGATACACAGGAAAAATATCCAATTTCTCACCTAAACTCATTGAGTTATATTATTGTTAAAATGTCCCTCTCAAAAATGTAGTATTTAGGGGGCTTCCCTGGTGGCGCAGTGGTTGAGAGTCTGCCTGCCAATGCAGGGGACACGGGTTCGAGCCCTCGTCTGGGAAGATCCCACATGCCGCGGAGCGGCTGGGCCCGTGAGCCACAATTACTGAGCCTGCGTGTCTGGAGCCTGTGCTCCGCAACAAGAGAGGCCGCGATAGTGAGAGGCCCGCGCACCGCGATGAAGAGTGGTCCCCACTTGCCACAACTAGAGAAAGCCCTCGCACAGAAATGAAGACCCAACACAGCCATAAATAAATAAATAAATATTAAAAAAAAAATGTATTTAGAAAGAAGCTTAGCAGTTTAGTTGTAGGGGGTAACAAAAAGGTGATGGTGAATGCAAAAGTAGATGAACACAGGCCCATGAACTACCTTCAATCTTCAGCATGAATTATTAGATTACTGGATATGTAAACGCTTTCAATAATTTCTTCATAAAATGGAACAATAAACATACTAGCATGTGATATATCTATCTGAGTATGTTTACTGGTTATTTATTTCTTCATATCCAAAACTTAGTGGCTTAAACCGCAATGAACTTTAATAGTTCTTAGAGTGTCTGTGTGTCAGCTATGTGAGGATGGCTCATCTGGGAAGTTCTGACTCAGGGTCTCTTGTGAGGTTACAGCCAAGATGTCAGCCAGAGCTGGAGTCATCTGTACCTTTGTCTCAGGTTTGCAGATCTGTTGTAAAGAAGGCTCACTCACAAGACTGACAAGTTGGTGCTGACTCTTAGCAGGAGATTTCAGAGTCTCCCCACCCGGGCTTTTATCTTGGCTTCTGGAGCATGGTCAGAACATGGCAGCCTTGTGGCCTGAGACTGCGTCATGAAGAGAGCTAAAGATAGAAGCCACGGTGTCCTTTGCACCCTAGGCTCAGAAGTCACACTCTGTCACTTTCATGATATCCCATCTTTTGAAAAGGGTCACTAAGTGCAGCCCACATTCAGCAGAGGGGAAGAGTGAGGCTGCTCCTTCTGAAAGGAAGAATATATTTGTGGACATATTTTAAAACCACCAAAACTATTTAGTTGATTTTATATGTAAGCTCCTTATCCATTGCTATATTCATGAAGGGGAAATAAACGAGGTTGGGAGATTTTCAATTTTACAATAAAATGAGTCATATAATCATCCAAATAGATATTCCTGCACACTAAGAATCTTTCCCCCCAAACTAGTCAAGTTATTATCTCCATTTTTCATTTCATTTTGTCTATGAGCACATATTATATGTACAGGAAAACTTTATTACCAAAGGGTCTAATATTTACTGTGTGGACTATTGTAGGTATCCATAAGAACCTCCTGGGGAACATGTATTAACAATGCAGATCCTTGGGTTCCATCCCAGCCCGACTAAATTAGAATCTTGTGAATAAGATACTGGGATCTTCGTTTTTGACAAGCTCCTAAGGGTGATTCTGATTCTGGGTGGTCCATTAACTCTAATCTAATAGGCTCAGGTAGAAAGAACTGGTAAAACAGGGCATCATTTTTAGTGTAACCATGCTAAAACAAATGTCTGGATATAATTTCCCATGTCAGGGGCTAGTTAATGGAAATAGGATTGCAAATGTGTTTTGTTCCAACTTTATGAACTACAGCATCAAATAGAACTGCTAGAGGAAAATCATAATGTTTTCCACAACTCTGCTGTAGGTTAGGAACCAAGCAGGAAATATGGATAGGTTTAAATCGTTACGGAAACCTGAAAATTTTTTGAAGTGAAAAATTGCATCATTTAAAATTAGGCTTCTGAGTTACCAAGCAGGAAAGGCAAAGAAATCAAGCATCACTCGTCACCAGTTACAAAAGATATTATGGAAAATGTTGCATCATAACAACAAAAGGGAGGAGAAAGTCCTGGCAGTGACTCTTTCTATACAACGGTAATGTTTGCAACTATCTTCTGAAAATAAAGAAACAAGCCATTGTTTAATATTTGTAAAATGTCAGGAAATAATTAAACAGCTCTAACTTTATTAAATTTTAATTGTATTAAAGCAATTTTCAGTGCACATTATTTTACATTACTTTTTAAGTAAATTTGGAGCTTTGTGAAAGATGGCCTACAGCTCTATCTTTTTCCATTCATTCACAATACTGGAGGAATGCAGGCAGCAATATATAACATGGATATAAAGGTAGGACACATATTTTTAATGGACTCCTCTGAACATATACATACAAAATTTATATCCTTGCAAGATACTCATTTTGTCAGCTCATAGACTTCTTGCATATACCACTCATGCATTGAGGGGTTACATTCAAAATCAGTTAATAAATTAACACAAAACAATGTTATATGTATGGTATGTAGAAGCTACAAATATGAGTCCTAAATACAAAAACTAGTGAGTGCCAGAGCCAAAATTTGAATATCTTCTGAGCCACAAATCCCATTATACCATCATCGCACCACCCTTCCTCCCTGAAGAGATAGGTACATGTTACTTTTGACCACAAGAGTCTTATTCGTTTGAATTCCCATGTTTTCACCAAACTTTGTGTGAATGTTTTATTTTTCCTTCGCAGTTAGTCTTTCCGTACCTATAATTCTACGTCTTCCTTTCAATGTAAATAACATTTTACATGCAATATGTATATAGTTCCACAAAAGAAAGTATAGGTGGTGGTGGTGATGGTAGGAATCAATTTTAAAACACTAAGGTATTCATGATACACACTTTATATGTATGAATTTAGGAATGTAATTGTAATGTCACAATGATACCTTAAAATTTGTACAGATAATTATATTTTATGACATTTATTGAAACTTACGTTTAGCCTTTTTAATAGACAGGCTTTACGTTATTAACCCTAAAGATCCAGGACCAAACAAGTTAATTTGATTAGAATTGTAATACTCAACAAACACTGTCTGATGGCGCTCACATTTCGGAAGTAAGGAGTTCCATATTCACCTTGCAAATGCGAAGTCCCTCAGCATGTTTATCACTGTCTATCTGGAAAAGAAAATCTTTTCTTACTTTTCAATACCTACTGGCTCTGTATACTAGTTTAAAAAAAAAAAGAAACTAAGTAGCAATAGGTGAATGATTAAGTGACATTAGTTTCAATTTTAATAGGTTTAAAAAATGTTATCTGTGTTTAGGTTATATACTGCTACATGACAAGTTACTGCAAAACCTAGCCATTTTGGTATAATCTAGCATGTTTATGAGTCAAGAATTTAGTCAGGGCTCTGACTAAATTCACTAAATCACTAAGTGATTCTTTGGCTCTATGTAGTGTCAACTCAGTGGTCACTCAGTGGTATCCGGCTACTTATTCTCTCTCATTGAATAAATAGATCTCAAATGGATGAACGAGCCTGGAGAGTCCAAGACAGCCTCAGTCACATTCCCTGTGCCTTGGCTGGAAGGCTGTTCTCAGCTGGGACTGTTCACCAAAGTGCTCACCCCTGGTCTCTTGAGCATATTAGTCCCAGGGCTGCTGGCCTTCTTTCAGTGTCTCAGAGCTCCCAGAGACTGTGTTTCAGAGAAAGGATACAGAAACTGCCAGTTTCCTATGGCCTGGAGCTGGAAGCTGACATAGTGTCTCTTTTGCCATTTTCTATCTGTCCTGGCTGTCACAGAGCACCCCAAGATTCAGGGAGGTGGGTCACAGATTCAATCTCTAAATAAGGAGAGTAACAAAGAATTTGCAGCCGTTTTTAAGCTGCCATAATTAACCAGGGCTCTTTTGGTTGCAAATAACAGCAAACTAAATTGAAACTGAATTAAACAATAAGGAGACATTGTTGGTCACAGAACCAAAAAAAGACATGGGCCTTGTATGCAGCCTGATTCAGGGGCTTGACCTCTGGATCTAGGAACTGGTCATTTCCCAACTTCTGGCTCTCAGTTTACTGTTATCAGAAGAGTGAAGGATGAGGAAGAGCAGAAACAGCACATGTTCATCACACGATTATATCTTCATCCATCATATGCATGTGTGCATATGTGTGTGTATTCACGTGCTTTTAAAGCATTGAAAAATGGTGGTCAGACACAAGGCATGCAGAATAAACTTGGAATAAGAAAGGCTGGCTGTTCTCCCGTTCAGACCTTGAAAGCAGTGAGACCAATTCTGCCACCTCCCAGAGTCTGCGTTTTGTCACTTCCTGGCAATTACCTCTCCCAGGAGACTGAGTTGCCTTGTATTGCCAAATCTGTCAAGAAAATACTAAAGTGCGCCATGTTTTTGGAGACACTTTACCTGTTTCTATTTGCTGCCCACTCTTCTTGGGGGTCAGTCTTACGCCAGGATTCTGACTCCAGACCTACATCCATGATTCCTCTCTTTAATTACCACACTTTGTCTTGTCTGTTGTAGCCTTGCTTATGTTAGAACCCAGCTGAGTTGTATTTATATTGGAAATTTTACATAAAAATCAGTGTTTACCTTCTAATTAATTACCCTGAGTGACTGTCCGCCCATTCCAATGATGTTATACAATTAAAGACTTTTTGTAAGTTAAGTCGTCATTTGAAATGGTTCTCATAGCCTGCACACATTCTTCTAAACATCTTCAGGAAATGGGATTGTTGACTGTTTTGAAATAGCAAAACTCACTGATAACCATTTTGTAAACCTGTCCTTTGAATCAGTGTCCAATGAACTCTCCCCTACAGGACTACATTATACTATGGTGAGTTCTTTAATTTAGTCATTAAATTTAATTCATGTCATTTATATATACATGGATAAATCTTAATCTGTATACAGTAATTAAAAATTGGTTTCATTACTTTCCTAATTATTGGTTTTCTCTAAGTGACTGAGTGTAACACTAAAGTATACATTAGAACCATGGAAGGAGTGTTTTAAAAGTTAAAATTCTAAGACTTTCATTCCAAAGATTCTGATTGAGAAATTCTCAGGCAGGGACCGTAACATACTTGGTTTTTTCCTTTATGAAAAATTTCTTTAGTTATTTTTTAAACAGCACATGCTTGTTTAAAGAAAAAAAGTTGAATCTAAATATTCATAAAGCATAAGTTAAATATTCCCCTGTATACTTTTCTTTCTTTTTTATTCCTATTAGGTAACAATCTGCTGTGAATCCCTCTACAATTTTGTTTATGCTAAAATAAACATATTTATCTGTTTTACTTATTTGTAAATGGGGTTATATAATAGACATTCTCTGCAGTCTGCAGCTTTTTTTCACTGAATAATGCATTACAGATATTATGTCAATATATTTAGGCCAAACTCATCTGCATTACAAACATTATGTCAATATATTTAGGCCAAATTATACAATATTTCATGCCATAATATGCTACATTTTAAAAAATCCTTTACACACTGATGAATGTTTAAGTATCATTTCTACACCTGTTCTTTGTCCTGCACTGAGTGCCCCAGAGATGAAACCTAGAAGAATATTTTAGGTGGGCTCCAAATCCATTATATTCTTGAACACAATATAGTTTATTGATAATTACAGAAGAAGACATAGAATGCAGGTAATATAACAGCAACACAAATAACTTTAGCCATCACCTTTCTATATTGTCTTGTATTCCTACTGTAAAAATGTCTTCGGTATGCAATATCTTTATCTGCTGGTGTTTTTATTTTGAAATGTGATTGCTAATCAATGGTATCTGGCTTTTAAATTTAAATTAAAATTTCCAAGTTACTTTTTAAAATGTTGCATCAATTCAGACTTCATAAGCAATGTAAGATGGTGTTCATTTCCTTGCATAATTACTAGCACTATATAGTATTACTCTTCGTAGTTTTTCTAAATTTGAAGAGATAATCATGATACCTCATTGTTGATTTAATTTACAAAATATATGATTCAAAACGTCAGTATCTCCAAAATGCAATAATCTCCTGTAAACTAATAACAAGAGAAAACACCCCAATGGAAAAATGTACAAGGATTATGAATAAGCAATTCAAAAAAGGAAATCCAAGTGGCCAAGAATCAGACTAAAACATGCTCAGCCTCATGAAAAGTAGAAGACATATCTCCTCAAAAAGATGTAATTCCCAAGAGGGAGTAATTTCTGTCTGTTCTGTTTACTGATGGCACAACCCCAGCACCAAGAATGCCTGGCACATGACAGGTGCTCAATAACATATGGTGAAAATTTGGTGTCTGTGCAGAGAGGCTGAAAATAATGGAGGGAAGGAAGCTGGTTAATAAAACCCAAAATGACCCCAGACTCATTTATATCAGATATAACAGAGGCAAAAAAATTAGAAGTGTGGTAAAAAATCAGGTACTAATTGAAGGTACTCTGGCATGTGGAAAGGCCAATAGCTAGGCTTTTAACGAAGGAAAAATGTGCACAAACTCCCTGTACTTTTTGTGTGGTATAGTGGAAGAACACTCTAGATTCAGGCATTGGAGGAGCCTTCAGTGAAATAACCAGTTCTTCATGGGT
The DNA here is from genome assembly GCF_965194805.1 of Balaenoptera borealis. NCBI lineage: Eukaryota > Metazoa > Chordata > Mammalia > Artiodactyla > Balaenopteridae > Balaenoptera > Balaenoptera borealis. Next base: position 45,413,125 of record NC_138875.1, on the reverse strand, counting down.
TAAGCAGTACTTGCCACCCAAAAGTGCTATCCATGTAAACAAAAACTCAAGCCAGCTTCTTATTCCTTCATTCTTATTATGAAAGACCAAATGAGAATCATTAGACATTTGAGGAACTCTTACAAGCCAGAGGAAGAAACAAAGATAAAAAGAAAATGGACCCTAGAGGAAACAGAGATAATTCAGGGAACAGAGAAAGTCAATGAAGGAAAGAAAGGAAGGGAGGATAGAAGCAAGGAAGGAAGGGAGGATGGAAGGAAGGAAGGAAGGAGGGAAGGAAGGAGGGAAGGAAGGAAGGAAAGAAGGAAGGAGGGAGGGAGGAAGGAAGGAAGGAAGGAAGGAAGGACAGATGATAGGAAAGGAGGAAGGAAGAAAGGGCGGAGGGAAGGAAAGAAGGAACCTAATTATTTTCTTCATGGATATTCAACATTGCATCCACAAATCAAGAATCAGATCCTATGAAAAAGTAACAATCAGAAAAAGTAAGGACTAAATCCTAGCACAGCACTAAGTCAGAACACAAATCTAAAGTGGCAAATTGGGAAATATTAGTATAATCATTTTTTAAATATGAAAAAGATAAGTAAGAAATATATGTGGTTAAAAGTAGTTGCCTCTGTGGAGTGAAACAGTGGGGAGCAGTGGTACTAATTCTTCTGGGATATTTAACTTTTGGCCACTTGTATGAGCATAATTAAAAACACTTAAATGATGAAAGGGTATTCCTTCCTGGATTATGGAGGAGGAAAAGAAGGACCTGAACTAAAGTGGTGGCCACATCTCTACACTTTAAAATAATAATTCTTTTTTAAAGCAAGATAGTATGAGAACTATATCAGATAGTCTGGAAAAATCATTTGTGACCAATTTAAGCCTTTGCCACTATTTTGCTGTTCATCAGTCAGCTGTTTCTTAGAGTGATAATAAAGAAATCACAGGGAAGGTGCAATCTTAGTGATATAGCACTGTGTGCACTGAATGGATATCCTAACTGAGGAAATCAAAATGAAATTAGAATTCATTAGTTAACTATTCATTAGCCAAGTAACAGCTTACAGGAGGCCGAAGACAGATTTATAACCCATCGGCAGACCCCTGTTGAATAGGTGTCACAAAGCAGGTTCAAGGTAAATTTTTGAATGATTATTGGATAGTTCAAAATAAAGCTGCTTGGATTTCCAAATTATGCAAGTCTATTTTTCCGGAAAGTCAATTCACTATGTCAAAGCTACAACCTTAATGCTTGAAAAACAGCATGGCAATAAGATTATATTTTATTTCTCCTATGCCAGAGAGAAGAATTCTGAGTTATCCAAGCATCCAGATAATGTGGAAGAAGAAAACTGCTGAGGAGCCACTGTTTCCAGCATGAACTGTAGGAGCATGATGGGAAAAAAAAGTGAGTGTATGGACCGTTATTGACCTTCTTATATCTCCATTAAACACCCGGTCTGAGTTGCTTTTGTTACCCAGGTATCCAGTAAGCAAATCTGACAACCTCCTTGTACAAATTCAAATGGCAACTAATGTGTGTACTATCTTTCACAGATAATGGATATTTTAATCGTTACTTAATGTAAATAGTGCCTTAACTAGAAAGTACTCTGGTGGTGGAAATTTAGATGGGCTAGTGAAAGAGATGGTTCCATGTAGCAATCACCGAACCCTTCAAACTTATCACAGTTGGTCACTATTCTGCTGTAGGACCTGAAGAAGTGAATGACATCCAGGGATTGGGTAAGAGTGTTGGTGGAAACATGAGAAAGGTGAGAAAATACTCATTGCTTTGGGGTTTTTTTTTCTCATTCTAGATTCTCCTCAAAATCTTCTACTTCTATGTTTATTGAAATTGAGACATAAAGTCATTTCAATTATTTTCTTAGAAATAAAAAGTGAGATACAAAATAGAACTAGAATTTACTTTTTCTCATAACATTCAAAAATTTTAATTTAATGAAACATCAAAAAGAAATTGAGGGGCTTCCCTGGTGGCGCAGTGGTTGACAATCTGCCTGCCAATGCAGGGGACACAGGTTCAAGCCCTGGTCTGGGAAGATCCCACATGCCGCGGAGCAACTAGGCCCATGAGCCACAACTACTGAGCCTGTGCGTCTGGAGCCTGTGCCCTGCAACAAGAGAGGCTGTGACAGTGAGGGGCCCACGCACCGCGATGAAGAGTAGCCCCCACTCGCCACAACTGGAGAGGGCCCTTGCACAGAAACGAAGACCCAAAACAGCCAAAAATAAATTAATTAATTAATTAAATTAAGAAAAAAAAAAAAAAAGAAATTGAGAGGCTTCCCTGGTGGTGCAGAGGTTAAGAATATGCCAGCCAATGCAAGGGACACAGGTTCGAGCCCTGGTCCAGGAAGATCCCACATGCCGCAGAGCAACTAAGCCCGTGCACCACAACTACTGAAGCCCACGCACATAGAGCCCGCGAGCCACAACAAGAGAAGCCACCGCAATGAGACGCCTGTGCACCACAATGAAGACACAACACAGCCAAAAATAAAATAAATAAAATAAAAAAGAATAAAAGTTCTTATAATGTAAAAAAAAAAAAAAGAAAGAAATTGAAAGGCAAACTGCTAAAACATTTCTGGGCTAGATGTTGAGGATTATCACTTATAATTCTGTCTTTGTCATCAAATACCTGTATGTTCTCTACCTGTCATAGGGTCGCATGTAAATCAAATGAGCAGTTCGGAAAGAGAAAAAGGGAAAGAAAATGTTATTTATATTTTATAGTTATTATTGAGCTGTTTCATAAAGGATAGGATACAATAAAAATACCTGGTCAATAATATACTGTTTTGATAGAACCATACAGTTAATCTATCAAATGACTTAGCACTTCTCAAATCCCAAAACAAGTTACTTTTAAAATGTTTTTTTTTCATTTTTGAGGTAGAAATCACATAGAAAACTGTCTTTAACTACTATAAAATATCCCCCAAAAAGTAGAGCCCATCATCCTAGCAGAAGTGACAATTTTGTACCAAATTTTATTTTAAAATATGATGAATTTCTGTGTATATATTTTTTTCTTTTAGTTTTTTTGTTTGTTTTTTTATACAGCAGGTTCTTATTAGCCATCAATTTTATACACATCAGTGTGTATACATGTCAATCCCAATCGCCCAATTCAGCACACCACCATCCCCACCCACCTACGGTTTTCCCCCATTGGTGTCCATATGTTTGTTCTCTACATCTGTGTCTCAACTTCTGACCTGCAAACCGGCGCATCTGTACCATTTTTTTAGGTTCCACATATATGCGTTAATACACGATATTTGTTTTTCTCTTTCTGACTTACTTCACTCTGTATGACAGTCTCTAGATCCATCCACGTCTTAACAAATGACTCAATTTCGTTCCTATTTATGGCTGAGTAATATTCCATTGTATATAATGTGCCACATCTTCTTTATCCATTCATCTGTCGATGGGCATTTAGGTTGCTTCCGTGACCTGGCTATTGTAAATTGTGCTGCAGTGAACATTGGGGTGCATGTGTCTTTTTGAATTATGGTTTTCTTTGGGTATATGCCAAGTAGTGGGATTGCTGGATCATATGGTAATTCTATTTTTAGATTTTTAAGGAACCTCCATAATGTTCTCCATAGTGGCTGTATCAATTTACATTCCCACCAACAGTGCAAGAGGGTTCCCTTTTCTCCACACCCTTTCCAGCATTTGTTGTTTGTAGATTTTCTGATGATGCCCATTCTAACTGGTGTGAGGTGATACCTCATTGTACTTTTGATTTGCATTTCTCTAATAATTAGTGATGTTGAGCAGCTTTTAATGTGCTTCTTGGCCATCTGTATGTCTTCTTTGGAGAAATGTCTATTTAGGTCTTCTGCCCATTTTTGGATTGGGTTGTTTGTTTCTTAAATATTGAGCTGCATGAGCTGTTTATATATTATGGAGATTAATCCTTTGTCTGTTGATTCGTTTGCAAATATTTTCTCCCATTCTGAGGGTTGTCTTTTCGTCTTGTTTTTGGTTTCCTTTGCTGTGCAAAAGCTTTGAAGTCTCATTAGGTCCCATTAGTTTATTTTTGTTTTTATTTCCATTACTCTAGGAGGTGGATCAAAAAAGATCTTACTGTGATTTATGTCAAAGAGTGTTCTTCCTATGTTTTCCTCTAAGAGTTTTATAGTGTCCCGTCTTACATTTAGGTCTCGAATCCATTTTGAGTTTATTTTTGTGTATGGTGTTAGGGAGTGTTCTAATTTCATTCTTTTACATGTAGCTGTCCAGTTTTCCCAGCACCACTTATTGAATAGACTGTCTTTTCTCCATTGTATATCTTTGCCTCCTTTGTCATAGATTAGTTGACCATAGGTGCGTGGGTTTGTCTCTGAGCTTTCTATCTTGTTCCATTGATCTATGCTTCTGTTTTTGTGCCAGTACCATATTGTCTTGATTACTGTACTTTTGTAGTATAGTCTGAAGTCAGGGAGTCTGATTCCTCCAGCTCCATTTTTTTCACTCAAGACTGCTTTGGCTATTCGGGGTCTTATGTGTCTCCATACAAATTTTAAGATTATTTGTTCTAGTTCCATAAAAAATGCCATTGGTAATTTGATAGGGATTGCATTGAATCTGTAGATTGCTTTGGGTAGTAGAGTCATTTTCACAATATTGATTCTTCCAATCCAAGAACATGGTATATCTCTCCATCTGTTGGTATCATCTTTAATTTCTTTCATCAGTGTCTTATAGTTTTCTGCATACAGGTCTTTTTTCTCCCTAGGTAGGTTTATTCCTAGGTATTTTATTCTTTTTGTTGCAATGGTAAATGGGAGTGTTTCCTTAATTTCTCTTTCAGATTTTTCATCATTAGTGTGTAGGAATGCAAGAGATTTCTGTGCATTAATTTTGTATCCTGCAACTTTACCAAATTCATTGATTAGCTCTAGTAGTTTTCTGGTGGCATTTTTAGGATTCTCTATGTATAGTATCATGTCATCTGCAAACAGTGAAAGTTTTACTGCTTCTTTTCCAATTTGGATTCCTTTTGTTTCTTTTTCTTCTCTGATTGCCGTGACTAGGACTTCCAAAACTATGTTGAATAATAGTGGTGAGAGTGGACATCCTTGTCTTCTTCCTGATCTTAGAGGAAATGCTTTCAGTTTTTCACCATTGAGAATGATGTTTGCTGTGGGTTTGTCATATATGGCCTTTATTATGTTGAGGTAGGTTCCCTCTATGCCCACTTTCTGGAGAGTTTTTATCAGAAATGGGTGTTGAATTTTGTCAAAAGCTTTTTCTGCATCTATTGAGATGATCATATGGTTTTTTTTCTTCAGTTTGTTAATATGGTGTATCACATTGATTGATTTGCGTATATTGAAGAATCCTTGCATCCCTGGGATAAATCCCACTTGATCACGGTGTATGATCCTTTTAATGTGTTGTTGGATTCAGTTTGCTAGTATTTTGTTGAGGATTTTTGCATCTATATTCATCAGTGATATTGGTCTGTAATTTTCTTTTTTTGTAGTGTCTTTGTCTGGTTTTGGTATCAGGGTGATGGTGGCCTCATAGAATGAGTTTGGGAGTGTTCCTTCCTCTGCAATTTTTTGGAAGAGTTTGAGAAGGATGGGTGTTAGCTCTTCTCTAAATGTTTGATAGAATTCACCTGTGAAGCCATCTGGTCCTGGACTTTTGTTTGTTGGAAGATTCTTAATCACAGTTTCAGTATCATTACTTGTGATTGGTCTGTTCATATTTTCTATTTCTTCCTGGTTCAGTCTTGGAAGGTTGTGCATTTCTAAGAATTTGTCCATTTCTTCCAGGTTGTCCGTTTTATTGGCCTATAGTTGCTTGTAGTAGTCTCTTAGGATGCTTTGTATTTCTGCAGTGTCTATTGTAAATTCTCCTTTTTCATTTGTAATTTATTGATTTGAGTCCTCTCCCTCTTTTTCTTGATGAGTCTGGCTAAAGGTTTATCAATTTTGTTTATCTTCTCAAAGAACCAGCTTCTGGTGTTATTGATCTTTGCTATTGTTTTCTTTGTTTCTATTTCATTTCTTTCTGCGCTGATCTTTATGATTTCTTTCCTTCTACTAACTTTGGGTTTTGTTTGTTCTTTCTCTAGTTCCTTTAGGTGTAAGTTTAGATTGTTTATTTGAGATCTTTCTTGTTTCTTGAGGTAGGCTTGTATCGCTATAAACTTCCCTCTTAGAACCGGTTTTGCTGCATCCCATAGGTTTTGGATCGTCGTGTTTTCATTGTCATTTGTCTCTAGGTATTTTTTGATTTCCTCTTTGATTTCTTCAGTGATCTCTTGGTTATTTAGTAACGTATTGTTTAGCCTCCATGTGTTTGTGTTTTTTACGGTTTTTTCCCTGTAATTCATTTCTAATCTCACAGCATTGTGGTCAGAAAAGATGCTTGATATGATTTCAATTTTCTTAAATTTACTGAGGCTTGATTTGTGACCCAAGATATGATCTATCCTGGAGAATGTTCTGTGCGCACTTGAGAAGAAAGTGTAATCTGCTGTTTTAGGATAGAATGTCCTATAAATATCAATTAAATCTATCTGGTCTATTGTGTCATTTAAAGCTTCTGTTTCCTTATTTATGTTCATTTTGGATGATCTGTCCATTGGTATAAGTGAGGTGTTAAAGTCCCCCACTATTATTGTTTTGCTGTCGATTTCCTCTTTTATAGCTGTTAGCAGTTGCCTTATGTATTGAGCTGCTTCTATGTTGGGTGCATATATATTGATAATTGTTATATCTTCTTCTTGGATTGATCCCTTGATCATTATGTAATGTCCTTCCTTGTCTCTTGTGACATTCTTTATTTTAAAGTCTATTTTATCTGATATGAGTATAGCTACTCCAGCTTTCTTTTGATTTCCATTTACCTGGAATATCTTTTTCCATCCCCTCACTTTCAGTCTGTATGTGTCCCTAGGTCTGAAGTGGGTCTTCTGTAGACAGCATATAGATCGGTCTTGTTTTTGTATCCATTCAGCAAGCCTGTGTCTTTTGGCTGGAGCATTTAATCCATTCACGTTTAAGGTAATTATCAATATGTATGTTCCTATGACCCATTTTCTTAAATGTTTTGGGTTTGTTTATGTAGGTCCTTTTCTTCTCTTGTGTTTCCCACTTAGAGAAGTTCCTTTAGCATTCGTTGTAGAGCTGGTTTGGTGGTGCTGAATTCTCTTAGCTTTTGCTTGTCTGTAAAGCTTTTGATTTCTCCATTGAATCTGAATGAGATCCTTGCTGGGTAGAGTGATCTTGGTTGTAGGTTCTTCCCTTTCATCACTTTAAGTATATCATGCCACTCCCTTCTTGCTTTTAGAGTTTCTGCTGAGAAATCAGCTGTTAACCTTATGGGAGTTCCCTTGTATGTTACTTGTCATTTTTCACTTGCTGCTTTCAATAATTTTTCTCTGTGTTTAATTTTTGCCAATTTGATTACTATGTGTCTCGGCGTGTTTCTCCTTGGGTTTATCCTGTATGGGACTTGCTGCGCTTCCTGGACTTGGGTGGCTATTTCCTTTCCCACGTTAGGGAAGTTTTCAACTATAATCTCTTCAAATATTTTCTCGGGTCTTTCTCTCTCTCTTCTCCTTCTGGGACCCCTATAATGTGAATGTTGTTGCGTTTAATGTTGTCCCAGAGGTCTCTTAGGCTGTCTTCATTCCTTTTCATTCTTTTTTCTTTATTCTGTTTCACAGCAGTGAATTCCACCATTCTGTCTTCCAGGACACTTATCCATTCTTCTGCCTCAGTTATTCTGCTATTGATTCCTTCTAGTGTAGTTTTCATTTCAGTTATTGTATTGTTCATCTCTGTTTGTTTGTTCTTTAATTCTTCTAGGTCTTTGTTAAACATTTCTTACATCTTCTCGACCTTTGCCTCCATTCTTTTTCCGAGGTCCTGGATCATCTTCACTATCATTATTCTGAATTCTTTTTCTGGAAGGTTGCCTATCTCCACTTCATTTAGTTGTTTTTCTGGGGTTTTATCTTGTTCCTTGATCTGGTACATAGCCCTCTGCCTTTTCATCTTGTCTGTCTTTCTGTGAATGTGGTTTTTGTTCCACAGGCTGTAGGATTGTAGTTCTTCTTGCTTCTGCTGTCTGCCCTCTGGTGGATGAGGCTATCTAAGAGGCTTGTGGAAGTTTCCTGATGGGAGGCACTGGTGGTGGGTAGAACTGACTGTTCCTCTGGTGGGCAGAGCTCAATAAAACTTTAATCTGCTTGACTGTTGTTGGGTGGGGCTGGGTTCCCTCCCTGTTGGTTGTTTGGTCTCAGGCAACCCAACACTGGAGCCTACCTGGGCTCTTTGGTGGGGCTAATGACAGACTCTGGGAGGGCTCATGCCAAGGAGTACTTCCCGGAACTTCTGCTGCCAGTGTCCTTGTCCCCACGGTGAGCCACAGCCACCCCTCCCCTCTGCAGGAGACCCTCCAACTCTAGCAGGTGTGTCTGGTTCAGTCTCCCCTGGGGTCACTGCTCCTTCCTCTGGGTCCCGATGCACACACTATTTTGTGTGTGCCCTCCAAGAGTGGAGTCTCTGTTTCCCCCAGTCCTGTTGAAGGCCTGCAGTCAATTCCCACTAGCTTTCAAAGTCTGATTCTCTAGGAATTCCTCCTCCCGTTGCCGGACCCCCAGGTTGGGAAGCCTGACATGGGGCTCAGAACCTTCACTCCAGTGGGTGGACTTCTGTGGTATAAGTGTTCTCCAGTCTGTGAGTCACCCACCCAGCAGTTATGGGATTTGATTTTACTGTGATTGCACCCCTCCTACCGTCTCATTGTGGCTTCTCCTTTGTCTTTGGATGTGGGGTATCTTTTTTGGTGAGTTCCAGTGTCTTCCTGTTGATGATTGTCCAGCAGCTAGTTGTGATTCTGGTGTGCTCGCAAGAGGGAGTGAGAGCACGTCCTTCTACTCCGCCATCTTGGTTCCTCTCCCTCTGTGTATATTTAAATAATAAAAAGTATTTTCCTTGTTTTCAGAGTTGGAAGATAGAAGCAGTACTTGGTTAGACACAAAAATAATGTCTCAGTTTAAAATATTATCCACAAAATCCATTCCCAAGAGTGTAGAGTCAAAAACTGTATGTTGAAGATATAGGTTAATTTTAAGAAAATTTAAATTGTTTTAGGCAAATTATTTTGAGAAAAGGGTTATAATTATTCGTTCCATTAAAATATTTTTCCTCATTCCACTGCAGTTTAACCAAATAAGAGAAAACTAAGGAATTAAATTTTTTTCTGGTTTGGCTAGAATAAAGGATAATGAGCAAATGAGGTAGAGAAGTGGAAAGGAATCAGATTTACAGTACATAAATTCCAGAAGGAGAACTTGAGACATTATTCAGTAGGCAGTGTTGAATCATAAAAGAACACTAAGGTAGGCAATGGCAAAATTATAGGCTACTTTAAAGAAGATTGATCTTGACTATCTGAGAGTTGACCTCTGAGAGTTGTATTCCAGAAGAGCATTGTTAATAAGTCTTTGCTATATGCCAACATCTTAGAAGCAAAGGTATGTGAAGTAACCCTTACTTTGGTCCTGCCCTTGAAGTAAACAGTCACTCAATACTTTAAAATGCCATACAGATGTCAGCACATCACCTTGGTCAGCTAGGTATACTTGAATATTTTTCAATACCATGTCCTATTAACATCCAAAAAGATCTGCAGATGTCTCAGACACATTTTCATGGTTCACTTTGCCTGCTAGGCTTCTGTTTCTGTGTATGTTATTTCTAGGCTTTACAATGTCTCTCCAGATATGAAACCCAGGAGAATCTTTGAGATGATCCCAAGATCCACTCCCAAAATTTTACATAAGCATAGAAAATTTCACCAGGGGAGATGGAGGAGTGCTTTGTATCACAGCAAGACAAACAACCTTTAAGGGAACATGAACCAGCATCATTTTAAATTATCCTTTAGTCTACTCACCTCCCCAAAGCTTACTGATCTCCATCATTCCAGCTTCTTTTCATTTTATGAGCGTCTCTTTTCCTCTCTTTTTCATCACTCCTTATTTTTCTCTTCTCCTCCATTCTGGACCAAAAACTACAAGTTACTAATCCCCCACCTATCATAAATATAGCTTCCTTCCCCTACATATGATGAGTTGGTATCTCACAACATTCATGCCACCCTGGCCCCATCTGTTCCTAAGAACGCATACAAAGTGTTTCCAAATGAATATACATCGCTTCCCAAAAGGTCTAAGTGCTAGCTGGTAAAATAAATAAATTTCTCCCCCAATTAACTGCTTGAGAGTTGAAATCTATGTTCAGTACATAAACTATGCACAATAAAGAGTGAATGCTATTTTTTCCAGCTTTATTGAGATATAATTAACATAACATGGTGTTAGTTTAAAGTGTACAACTTGTTGATTTGATACATTTATATATTACTAAATAATTACCATTATAGCCTTATCTAACACATGCATCACGTCGTATAATTACCATCCTTTGTAGTGAGGAGACATTTAAGATCGTACCAACTTTCAAGTATATAATTATTAAATATAATCACTATGCTGTACACAGTAAAGATTGGATGCTATTTAGTTAATTTCTTGGGTTAGCAGGCTGGGGGTTGTCAGGGGGCAGAGGTAAATTTTGAATCCAACTCCAGACCTCTATCACTTATCTCTTTTTGTATCTTCTTAGAGTGTGCATGTGTTTCATTGACTTAATCGAAGGATAAGACCCCTTGAGAATAATTAGCACAAATCTCAGATTTGACCTCAAGATTTGGTCTTTTCACCCCTCTGGCTATAGTTTCTAGAAGTAAATTTCCAAGTGACTGTATTTTGACTTATGTCTTGGACTGGATGCAATAATTATAAAAGTAAATACAAAGAAAACCTGGAATCCCCACTTCTTTCTGATCTGAGCTACAGTGTTCAAGTCTTAGACTCATGGTCCTCGGTTATAGTAAGGAAAAGAATACTAATATCTGGCCAGAGCCCAGTAGAGCTGTAAGAAAAAAAAATTTTTTTTTCCAAGAAAATCCTGTTAAGAGTTTCAAATTAATATTTTGTAATTATAAGTAACACATGTTTTATAGGCAAAAAAACAGTTAATTTTTGCACATTTGAGTATTTTTCCAAGATAAATAGGTAGAAGACTGAAATGTTATTAGATGCTGATACTGAAGCATAGCTCATATGGCTACACACCATACTTGACACAGAGGATGGACCTATTTTTTTTAAGCTGACTTGATAAATACATTTGAAAGTAAAGGTTTTAGAAATTTAACTTTTATTCCAGCAAGTAATATGACTAAATATGATTACAGATGGAAAAGGAGAAAGATACATTTATAAGGGAAGTATTATCATTCCACCATTAACACCGTCAATATCGTAGTTAACATCTTCAAGCAATTTTCACGTATCAGCCATTGTGCTTGAACATATATACAATGTTTTAATTAATTCTTTCAGAAACCCCATTTTAAAGATAAAAGAGGTGAGCTTTAGGATTTTTAGGTCAATGACTTAAGGTTACACAACCCGAAAAATGTCAGGTTCACAAGGTTCTAGGACAAGATACAACCCTGCCTTCCAGAACAAATATTTTATGCTTATATAAACACTGCCTTCTGAGATCCAGACACATTGGGACTATAGTAAAAACTTGGGGTAATCCCATGTTTCTGTAATTTAAACTAATGAAGAGTCTAGGTGCCTTGGCAATAGAGTGGAAGAAGATAAAGAAGTAGAAACGAATAAGACAAAACTACATATTTTGGGGTGATTGACATCATTAGCCTTCGACTGTGACTGATTAATTTGAATTTTCTTATCACTTGTTCAGTTTTGCTGTGTAGTCTGTCGTATATTATTGTAGGTAGCTAGCTACATATAATAATTTTTTTTCATTTCTGTGAAATCTGCCTAGGCGCTATGGTGATAGTCATTATAAAATGAGTTAAATAAAATTAAGACCACTACGTGTATAGGAAAAAATCAATAAGGTAATAATTTAAAAGTAGACGTTTGGTTTTTTATATATTGTTAGAGCACAGAAATAGAATTACATTTGCCCTAAACAGTTGGCATCTCCAGTTTTACATTAATGCATATGAAAGAGGTAGAAAGAAGAAAAGTTAACATAGAGTGATCACATGAAAAAAGTGAATCATGTAAGATGTTCTATACTGAGACTAAGAGTATATAATAAAGCATATTGTTTTTGGTTCGGGGGTTCTAAAATTAAATTTCAAAACTGATTTTGAAATATCAGTCCATACCTCATACAAGTTTTCCTAAAATTATGGTTCCGCCCTTTTTGTTCATCTGTATTCAACAAAAGAAAATGGAAAATACCCTCCTTTTTCTTTTAAACTACTGACTCAATTACTACTTGGTATCTGGCAGACAACCAAGAGTAGACAATTCTCCACATGACAGTTCTTTTGTCTTCCCACACATTCATCCTCCCTAAATTCAAAATATGTGTCTTCTGATGACAACAGATTGAACATGTCTTTGGAGAATTTGAGAAAATATCCTAGAACTCCTGTGCTTTCACTATCTCCTGTTCACATCTAACACTGCCCATCCCTTTCTCAGGAGCAGAGAAGCTTATGGGAGCTTGAAGACCAGAGTCCATAAAGTTTAATCTGCTCTTTTACATTGTGAGCAGTTTGTAAATCGATTCCTTACCAGATGCTGTAATTCTTTTGGCCTGAAGATAAATTGTTGAATTCCAAGAGAATACAATACTAAGAAAACCATTAACCTTGACAATTCAGAGACCAAATAAAGCACATTATTCATTTGCTGTTCTTGTAAAAGAGTATCAAAAAGTTAAAAGTTAAAAGAACATTCATGTACATCTTTTCACCTATTTAGGAAAAATAATTGGCTTACTTATGAACAACAAGAGTAGAAATTTCATTAAGGAATGTAAAATTAATGGAGAAATGAAAGCTGGGGAATCTCACACAGGATACAGCACAGTCTTATCAGTTATGTTGACAGTCAGGGCTTCCTTTTTTTGTTTTGTTTGTATTGTTTTTGTTTTTAATAATCTTGCTCTAGTGACTTTTTTCTCAATTGAAAACACGACGAGTCTGAGGCACGTTAGCTATTGGTGATTGGGTCTGGAGACTTTCATTCAGAAAACTTTACGAGATACACTCCCACATGCAGAAAAAGCCCAGGATTCCAAGAGAGAAGCATTCTTATTTCATTATCACACACACATCTCCAGCCTCTGTGAATTTATCATTCCCTCGATGACTACCTGTCTCACCTTAGAAATTAACATATATTTTACTTTTCTTTCTCTAACATTAAAAATTCATTGCAATGAATAATATAGCAGGGCTGTGTATAAAACTAAACTTTCTGTATCCCCTTTTAAATGTTTGTTCCTCAGCAGAGATCCTCTGAGGAAAACGTATTGAAAGGATGAACAGTAATTTAATTTTTCATCACAAGCATTAGTGGCAAATAAAGGACAAAAGTACTTTGCAAGGCTAAAGAAAAAAGATGAGATATTCATCAAGGGAAAATACTGCCTTCATACTGACTGCCAGGTCATGCATATTCTTTTTCTTTTCAAACAGAGAAAATCACAAGATTAATATGCAGACCCTGGAAATATTTTCTATGTATGTCACAAGCAACAAATATTGAAGACACTTGCTATACATTGTTGGTGCTTTTAGAGAGATATCTTAAAGCTTTTATGAAAAAAATGAGGTTACTAAATAGCCTTTTTATTAAAATATGAATCTAAAAGTCAGAACTGTATTGTTTTCCAAAGTCTCTTGAATCATGATCTTTTCTGAAACTCAGATAAGGGAAAAATCTGTTATCAAGTTAGATTGTTAATTAGCTGTATAAAGTAAGAACAAAACAGAATATTAATTTTGACGGTGCCCAAAGTAGTCATGACATATTCTACTTCTCCATTAATTTTGCTAATTTGACTAACAGAAAGCTTAAAAAGCCTACAGATCAAATTCAGTGAAACAATACTGCCAATCATTGCTTTAGAATTTTGCAGCAGTATTAAAAAGAAGGATTAAAATAAAGTATTATCTTACATTTCTAAGGGAAAGTTTAGAAATTATTTTATATTTGCCTGTCATATTTCTAGGTTCCATAATATTTGATCCATGGGTAATGACAAAAATATTTAATCAGGAAGGCTTTATGGTCTGTGAGGAAATAAAACCAAGTCTCATGTAGCAATAACTCTATTAAACAATAATATAATTAAATTGTTCACCTAGACTTGAATTGAAGGCCTCTGTTTAATTATCTGTCCTGACCTTTAATTGCAGACCAATGTTGAGGAAAAAAACTGTAATACTGGCAGCATCCCACCTTCAATAAACTGAATCTTCTTATCCTAGGCCCTGTCTCCAGTTTTCCATTTTTCACCCGTGAGCAAAGTTTCCCAAACATGGGACCTTTAATGTCTCACCAATTTCTTAACAGTTTCTTTGCCCTTAAGCCAAAAGAAATAACTGAGTTCCACTTATTAAGTTGTGATATGCAAACAACTTAATAAGTATTTATGTCCTAACAGTTTAGTTGACTATTGAAAAGATAATACACATAATTGAAAGAAAAAAGTAATAGCATTATTTCATTCTTAAATAACTGTAATTTCTTACTTACCTGCAGGGCACTGCACAACTTCTGACATTTGGAAACCAGATTGAACATTTCAAGTACTGATTTGTTCTTTTTATGGCAACAACTTACAAAAAAACCCCAGCTTTTCAAAGATATTATGTAATTGAATGGAATATCATATGATCTAATGTCCAGTCTATGAGAACAACATTGAGCTAGTAATTTTCCCAGCGTTCAGCCAATGTCAAGTATTGACACTTCCTTCAAAAAATTAAAATTCCCATAGCAACTCTAAATTCACTGAAGCCCCCAGAGAAACAGCACAGAGTTTGGGACCTACCTCCCTCAAAGAAATTCTAGAGGGTAATCAGGCAAGCTAGTTGTATGCCTATCCTTCTCTTTAAAGCCCAGATGACAATCTTTTGCTTCCAATTCCAATTTCATCTCCCTCTCTCTCCTCTCTCTCTCTCTCTCTGGCACACACACACACACAAACACACACACACACACACACACACACACACACACACACACAACTGATCACCTTCCACCACTCATTTCATTCATTCATTCAAGAAATATTAGATATTATTAAATGTCTACTATAGACACCTTGATAAATTTTATGGACACAGTGATGAACAAAATTCAGTCTTTGCTCACAAACAGAGGTAGTGGGAAAAGCTAAAGAAGCAATTACTCAATTATAATGCTATTCTCCTAAGTAGGAAAGAGAATAGTGCATTATGGGAATACATAGACAAGTCAACTGGCCAATCTGGGGAATTTGAGAAGTGTCATATAAACCAAAAGTCTAAAGTTATCCTTAGATATCATATACAAATATTATTCTCTGTAGGGCTCAGTTTTCACTTAAATGATGTACTCTAACATAAACATACTTTTTTCCATCCTTTAAAAATAAAGTCTCTAAAATTGGGAAACATTTGAAAGAGTTGTACCTTTTAAACCATTAAAGGAAAAAAAATAAAGCCTACATCATAATGCACCTCCAAAAATGGTATCAGAGCTAAATAGACAAAAGCAAAGTATGTAAACCTAAAGGACTCCTCTTTGGGATGGTATTTTGAGGCACTTTGGAAAATAGACAGTCGCTTCATTGGAATTCTGATGGAAGAGTATCAGATTCGCCAACTCACTGAAAAGGATCTTTGGTATCCAGAGGATCTCCAAACGCATGCTTCTGTTTTTGTTTTTGACAATGTTTAAGATCACATATGTATATGCTCACTTAAGTGTATGAAGACCTCAGTACAACTATACCAAACATCATTTTTTTTTCTTTCTTAAAATATTTCTGTTTGGGAAGTCATTTAGGTACCAAATTAAGTATACATCTTACAAGCTTATTGTCTCTGGCTTTCAAGTGGCAAATTACTGCCATCATTGACATACTTATTACTTCTGTCTATACATTTACACAGTGAAACTTAAAGCACCTGTGATGCCAGAAGCCCCAGGGCATATTCCAAAAAGTGTTTGTGACATGGCATAGAGAATGGGTATCATCTGAAAGAAAGCATGCTCGCTGGTAAGGCTTCAGTTCTATGCGTCCTTTCACAGCCTTCCCTAAGTGAACGAGAATAATAATTGCAAGCTCTTATGCCACACTTACTATGAACCAGATAATTTTCATCATGCTTTACCTATGTAAACTGATTGCCTTCCATACAACCCCATGAGTTAGGTACTCTCATAATCCCCAAATAAGAAATTGAGACCGAGAAAAGAAGCCAGCAAATGGTGAAAACTGATTTAAAATACAGACTACCTGGTTTCAGAGTCTGTTTTCAAACCAGTATATTATACTGCTTCCTGCCCCAGATTTTTATGCTAGTTACTGCCACCAGAGATACACATTCACCTACAACCCCTGAAGAAAGGGAACCTAAGAGGAAATGTTGGGGATTTTTGAAAAAGGAGAACATCCAATATTCTCAAGTTCAGTGGAAAGATTCAAGTTTACAGTTATTGCTAATTAAGATTCTCTTCTTCTCTGAGCTTTCCTTCAAAGGATGTCACCATATTTCACACGACATAAACAGATCTTTCAAGCTAAACACAGTTCTCCCAAATTGGTGTTAACTAATATGTTAATAGGAGGCATCTGGACCTCTCTCTCTCAGTGACTATATATAAAACCTGCCTTGCTGTCCTTTGGCTCTTGCTGCCTACATTTTTAGTCTGTCTATGGTTCCCTAGATTTGATTTTTAGCTCTAATCCTTACTTTTAAACTTTAAAACTGCTTTGCAATATCGACCTGTTTCCATGATATTGCAGGTGATTGTAGGTGACCTGACCTCTATCTTTCCTGCCATTCCCTAAGTCTTTCGCAAGGACATGAGCCTCTGTCAACATCTGGCACTGTCATCCCTACCCAGAACCATACCCAGAGGCCTCGGGATATGACCACAGTACATCTGGCAGGAGCAGGGGGAAGGCAGGCTCCTTTCCTGACACCCGAGCTGGCTTGAATAGCATGCCACAGAGGTGTTTATCCAGTGAACAACCTATAGTCAGAAAACATTTCTTCAGTAGTCTGTGTGTGAAAAACATTAATATTCAAATGCAACAATATTGCATTGGTTTTCAATGTCTGGCTTTTTCTTGTAACCAGTGAGTCATCCAGGCTTGCAGTCCTTGCAGGTAATTTTCAACCTCACTGCATAAAGGGAAACAACACGTCCTGTATTTTAGAACTTATTTTTTTTCATGCAGCTTCCAAGATTTACATAAATAGCAAGAATAACATGGTTAAAGCATTCTTCAGGTTGGTTTTAAGCAGAGAAGTAACTGAAGTCAAATGTCATGTGACTGTGATTTTTTTTTCTGTTCCGTAAAGAACGATTGTGATAATAACTTGATCATGAGTTTGATAGAAAAGTGTGGGCTCTGTATTGTTCCTAAGCAACAGCACCACCTTCTGTCTGCAGAAATACCAGGTCCCAGTGAAAGCAAAACTTGCTTCGCCATGTGGGAGCCTAATTGGGGGCTTAGGCAAATAATGTAAATCCCATTTTCTCCTTATTTGACATCAGTGAAGTCAAAATTATTTTCAAATAGCCCAAACTGCATTTTAAGACAAATAAACTAAAAATTGCAATGAAGCACATATAAAGAAACATCACAGCTTCACTATAGTTCTGCTAGACCTGCTAAGCTCTTCCAGGTATATCCTTTTATCTATTCTCCCCACATGGAAATTCTCCAAAAAAGGCTGCAAATTTCGTGGTTTTTACAAAAAAGAAAGTGTGAGCTCTAGTCTGTTACAACTGGAATGATTTAGAGAACCATGTCTCAAATCTTGTAGTCACCTCCATCTGCTGTTACAGTATGGGGAAAAAAAGAGATCTAGGGGTGTGAGTAAAATCACAACCCCTTGAAGTATGTGTGCCTTCCAAACAAAAAGCTGTGTGAAGCACACATTGTTGCTCTTTTCTGCGCTCTAGTTCAGGTAAGTGAAATAACTGAAGCCTTGAGCAATTAAAGAAATTATAAAGCCAAAGTTAATCTGCTACTAAATTCATAAAATTCGTGAAGTAATGCAATGAATAGCAATGTAAATAAATGTGGAGGAGGTCACAGCAGGAGTCTAAGTGGTCCTTGGATAATATCTGGGTAAGTCTATAAAACAGGGACATGGTTTCTCCAGGAGTCTGTCTTCAGGAGAGCTCTTGGAAGAACTCATCCTGAGGTGAAATGAATTCAGGTACCATGTTCTTAAACCAGTCGTTCAT
Organism: Balaenoptera borealis; assembly: GCF_965194805.1. Classification (NCBI taxonomy): domain Eukaryota; kingdom Metazoa; phylum Chordata; class Mammalia; order Artiodactyla; family Balaenopteridae; genus Balaenoptera; species Balaenoptera borealis. The sequence continues at coordinate 45,394,749 of NC_138875.1, read as the reverse complement.
CCTAAACCATCGGCAGTAGGACAATTATGAAAACATGGCTTCCATCCTCAGATCTGCCTCGTAAAAACCGAGAAAGCGAGAAAGCTATGACACTAAAACTCTGTAACACGTTGGAACATGGGCAGACCTACCTCTATAAAAAACATCACTTAAGAGGAGTGAGGTTTTCTATCCAAATTTGCCACACACCACCGTGCAATATTGAAATTGTAGAAATCCTGTTCATTATTGATGATGATGTCAGGCAAAGTATCTCCAGTGCTTGGAGAGAGAACTTTGCAGAAGACAGTTTTGGTGAATCCATTTGAAAAACATCCTAGTAAGACTTCTGAAAATACGTGGTACCCAAAATGGGCAGGAAGGATACATAAGGAGGAAGGATTTGCAGGAGACAGTGAGGCTCACTGTGAGAGAGAGAGAGAGAGACAGACAGACAGTGCAATTGCAGTTATCATTGTTATCATAAGCCCTCTGTCTCCACTTGTGAGATTATAGAACCCAAGTGTGAACATAAGAAGGCTCAATTCTGGAAAAACAGGAGAAAAAGATACATATCATTGATATTTTATTTCTCAAAGGGCTGTATCCATCCTTTTTGAATTATCTCTACATAGTCAAAGTATAATAGAAAGTTATGAGTTAATTTAAGATGGATCCTTCAGGCAGAAATGGAATCTTTCCCCTTAAAAAATTACCTACATTTCCTGTGAAGTCAACCAAAATTCACTGGCAAATTACACAAGTCTCCATTTAGTTTTGGTTAGATAGGTAGACTTGGACATTATTAAGAGGTTTTTTTTTTTCTCTGCCTGGAGACATAGAAGGGAATAAATGATCTCTTGAAGTTCCTTCCTATCTGTGATTCCGTTTGTTACATTGTTTAAAACTTTCTACAGAAAGAAGTTCCAATTAGAGCCAAAAGTTTCATGGCAGAACTCTGCCCAAGTCCCAAAGTCACTGATTCCCAAGGACTAAGCCACAGTGCCAATATTCCTGTGTACACTATAGGAACCAAAATCGTGCCAAGTATAGAAATGTAGGTGTCCCAAATGTCATTTCAATGGCAAACAAGTGACTTTTCTTCCAGAATAGAAGAAAAGCTTACATAAATTTCAATCACTGCAATTCAATTTTTAAAAACCATTGGCTACAGGAACCCACTGATCAATGCAAAAATACAAGCAGAATAATAGGTTGCAATAAAAAGTATATAAATTAACCATCAGGTAGAAATATTCGTGAGTTTTTCATAATTTATACTTCTCTTTAATGGTTCACAGTCTGCATTAAAATCTCATTAAAAAGTTCTCAGAACCAATACTCGTGGTGCTATATTTTCTTAGTTTCCCTCTTATAAGAACACTGTCAGCGAGTAAATTATCCTCCTTGTAAATAATACTTTAAGGATACCTGCTTTTCAAAGACTTTTTAATGAGAGATGAGAATGTTAAGGGAATATTCCTTAAGTTTCCCAAAGAGTAGACCATTTTCAAACTACCAGCAACATAAATTGCCACTTGGAGGGTATTTTTTTTTTATGGTTAATATCTGAACAAGTACCTTTCAGCACATTTGCCTATGTTGCAGACTTACTGTGAGTCTTTCACCAACACACAATGACCTTCTGAGACAGCAAAGCCACAGCCGTTCAGTTTATAAAAGCATCATCTGCTTTGTTAACCAGGCACTAGGCAGCTATCTCTAGTGTCTCCCTTTGCCCTGTGTTCCCTGCCAATTTTAATCCAGGAAAAACAGGCCATTTCACATTGGGATTCAGCTTTTCATTCAACGCTGCTGCCCCTTATTCTCCTTTGGATTTTAATCATATTCTTAATGTGAAATAGTGTCAGGGAAAAATCATCCAGGACAGAAGGCAAATACTTAGCTCCTACTTTGCTTAACTATACCACTGCTTTATTCAGCTATTACAGAATTGGAAAGAAATTAAGTATGTGAATTCTTTCTGCTCAGAGCAGGACCCTAAAGATTAAGAATACTAAAGTTGGTTCCGAATAAATCCTTATACTAGGTGTTATAAAACCAGCCTTTCTGTACCTCCCTCTTAAAACTCAAAATTAATCAAGATACTGATTAGAAAGCACTACAATAAGTGAGCAACTTCAAGGAATCCATGAAAGGGAAGGACTCTGGTCCAAAAGAAACAAAATATTGGCCTTCCCTTTCCCCCATAATATCAGGGAACACTGATACTCTTTTCCTCTTCTAATACAATGATCTGTTTGTTGCTTTGTAAATTCCTAGATCAAGAGAGGATAAAAAAACTCAAGGGTAAAAGCCTATCAAAATATATCCCATAATGTGATTGTTTCAGAAATATGCTGGCTTTTGAAACCAAAAAGCCATAAATAAGAAGTTTTGTTACTACCTTATAAATAAATACAGAGATTATCACTGGCCAGACTGAAATCAGTATTTGCCAAATTTTATAATTTGAGTAACTTCTTTTTTAAAACTACAGTATTACCGTCTACCATTAAAAATCTTTTCTGTTTGTATAGCAAAAATACAACTTTACACCAACATTATAGTAACTCTGAAATCACTCTGCTCTTTTTCCCTATTTGCATTCATTTCAACTACAGAAATACAGGAAGGATTCACCTCCCTTTAGGCTGGCACCTGTCTAAGTATTACCTATGAATGAATAAACCATTCATTAAGAACAGAGATATGTATGTAATGTGGTGGGCAAAGTTTCATTTAAAAAAGAAATTATTAGAATTTAATGATGTTAAAGAAACTAAAATCCAACTGTTCCTTTCTAAATTCTTAAACGGACACATGCCAAATCTTCACATGTTACATACATTCCTTCCTACTTTACCAACTTTCTGCTCTATTAAGCAAATAAGTAGTGAAAGTATTTATCATATTTCTTCCTTGGGTATTTGCTTAAGCAAATTATGAGCTGCCACTTTAAAATATCCTTCTGTTGTCATAAATTCTGAAGAATTCACTGTTCAGAATATCTGCTAAGAAATTTTCCTTCTCTGTCATGAAGAAGGGTCTGAAGCAAAGACAGACGTGAATCATTTTAGAAGATAAATAAGGGATTATTCATTTACAATGAGATTATCAAGAAAGGCAAGTCGTTTGAAGTAAATGGGAGCTCATTTTTTTAAAATGCAGGGGAGCTAAGAGCCTAAAAAATCATTATAGCTTATTTTACATTGGAGAATTGGGAGGTCAAGCCATTAACTTTGTGAATTTGTAGAGGTTTCCCAGAAGCTTACTCAAATCCACTCCTAGGCCAATGTTAAACTTATTCAGCTTATTAGCATAATAACATAAATGACCATTTGCAAAATGAAGACTGATAAGGATTTCTAAACTCTGCTAGTGAAAGCTCAGGGTCACACTGAAAAATGATAAAATGATAAACAAGGGTCTACACCAGCACCAAACCAGGCAAAAGACAAGCCAGTCTTTTATCCTCCTATAAAAAACAACTAGTCTTATTTCTCTGCGTAAACTTGTTTTTATAATAATTACTAGAAATAAAAAGTAGTAGACTCTACAAGTAATAAAAAATAAATGAGTTGAAAAGAAAATAAAAACACCAAGTATTTTTATTAAATATTCTTAAGGTACTTACTAAGTAAGTTTTAAATTGTTTTATGTTGCTTGGCAATTAACAGAAAAAAAATAAGTGATAGTGACTGATAGATTTTAAACAATACATTTCTTTACTTATTCCAGGCTAAATCATAGCTGTATTTAATTCAAGGAACAAAAAGAGATGAAAACATTTAGCCATGACAACTCTTGGCATTCTTAACAATTTTGAAGCAAAATTCATAGTTTGTATGCATGTTCCATCTATGATTTTTTCCTCCAGCCAAACATCCAATATATTAGAAAAGATATTACTTTGCCAATGCCTAAGAAATACCTAGAGAGAAAAATATACATCAAAAGCGCTATATACTACTTGACAAACCACAGAATCCAAGAAGACTGTATTACCATAAAAAAGCAGAACATTTATTCAAGACTTCAGATTAGAAATGCTGACAGATAACCATTTAGGTTGTATGGATTAAACAGAGATATATGCAGGAGGCCTAGATTCTGAATTTAGTTCTATTACTTACTCATGTGGTTGTAGTCAGGATTAGATTAGGTAGTATAGGTGAAGTACTTAGAGCCTATTGCTGCAAATAATAAGATTGTCTGGTATCCTATTCAACTGCTTGACAATCAATAGATACTTACAGCATACTTTGTAGACAACACTGTGCTGGGTTCCATAGAGAAATCACAAAACTATATGACACAACTTTTCTGAGCCCTTAAGGGGCTTACAGAAAAGACAGGCAGTTAAGAAACATACAGCTAGGGACTTCTCTAGTGGTCCAATGGTTAAGAATCTGCCTTCCAATGCAGGAGATGTGGGTTCGATCCCTGGTTAGGGAACTAAAATCTCACATGCCGTGGGCCCGCATGCCGCAACTACTGAGCCGGTGTGCTCTGGAGCCCGCGGGCCGTAACTAGAGAGAAGCCGGGTGCCACAGTGAGAGATCCCACGTGCTGCAATGAAGATCCTGCATGCCACAACTAAGGCCCGATGCTGCCAAATATAAATAAATAAATATATTAAAAAAAGAAAGAAAGAAACATACAGCTAATAAGAAGGAACGAAATAATGCCATTTGCAGCGACATGGATGGACCTAGAGATTGTCATACTGAGTGAAGAATGTCAGAGAAAGGCAAATATCATAAGACATCACTTATATGTGGAATCCAAAAATATGGTACAAATGAACCAATTTACAAAACAGAAATTGAGTCGCAGATGTAGAAAACAAACTTATGGTTACCAAGGTGGGAAGGGGGGGAAGGATAAATTGGGAGATTGGAATTGACATATACACACTACTATATATAAAATAGATAACTAATAAGGACCTACTGTATAGCACAGGGAACTCTATTAAATACTCTGTAATGACCTATATGGGAACAGAATCTTAAAAAGAGTGGATATATGCATATGTGGATATATGCATATATAACTGACTCACTTTGTGATACAGCAGAAACTAACACAATATTGTAAATCAACTATACTCCAATTAAAAAAATAAATAAAAAAAGAAACATAGAGCTAAATTATGCTTTGAGTAGAAAAAAATTTGTAGTTCAGATTAAACAGTGATCAAAGAAACCGGGAAAAGAATCATAACATCAGAAAATGTTCTAATTGGAAGAAATCTTAAAATTATCATTTGAAACATCCTCCAAAGTGGAATCCTTCTTAGGTCATCTCTTATTTCCTAATTGATAAAGATCTCTAGCTTTTTTTAAGTCAAAATCTTCCTTTTTGGTACTCCCAGACTAGATGCAGTTTTGTCTTCAGGGAAGTCTTCAAAATTTAGATATTTTGATGTTCAGAGATTTTCTGAAGAATAAAGTTTAAAATAAGTACACTGGGCTTCCCTGGTGGCGCAGTGGTTGAGAATCTGCCTGCTAATGTAGGGGACACGGGTTCGAGCCCTGGTCTGGGAAGATCCCACGTGCCGCCGAGCAACTAGGCCTGTGATCCACAACTACTGAGCCTGCGCATCTGGAGCCTGTGCTCCGCAACAAGAGAGACCGCGATAGTGAGAGGCCCGCGCACCGCGATGAAGAGTGGCCCCCGCTTGCCGCAACTAGAGAAAGCCCTCGCACAGAAACGAAGACCCAACACAGCCAAAAATAAATTAATTAATTAATTTTTAAAAAAAAGAAAAACTCATAGCTAACATCTTAAAAAAAATTTTTTTTAAATAAGTACACTAACAAAAATGATTAGGAAAATTAAGAAAATTATTGTATTCTTTCTATCAACAGATATGTTTCAACATTATTTTATGTTGTGTTAAGAAATTTGTCATCTATATGTCATCCTCTAAGTCTGATGTGAAGTTAATTCTTCACTAATTATTTGGCTTGATGCCATCCTGAGAAGCACTTACTAGGAACCTATGCCTAACACAGATTCATTCACCGATTCATTTATACAACAGATATGTATGAACACTTCTATGTGCTAAGCAGTATTATAAACCCTGGGGATGGAGCAGTGAATATAACAGATAAAATACTGTTGTTGTCAATTTATCCCTCAGAAATCATGTTAACAACCACAAGAGTGATTTCACTTACCTTCTATTTGTTTGACTCTCTTCCCAATATGTGAAGAAGTAGGGGGAAAAAATCCATTCCTAAATAAATCAGAAGACCTCACAGAGTACACGTACAGACTGCCTTGCTAATAGTGAATTCCTGAAGACTTTGAGGGAATAAAGTAATTTGTATTCTAATTCCAAACTCATGAAGAGTCTTAGAATGTCAAGGAAAGTTGTGCTCTTTGAAGATGATCTAAGTAAAGATATACAGTTCAGCCAAATGTGCTCAGATTACTATAAACTCTTTTCTCTTACCAATTCCTAAAAATGAGGATATCATTTGCTTTGACACATGCTTTTTATTACAGTGACATATCTTAAAGAATTGATCTTGGCCAAGTAAGAAAAATGCTAAACCCTTTGTTTTTTGCTTATGTCCACCATGGAAAGTATCCTGTCTGCTGTCATTAAAACTGCTGGGCTAATAGTAAAGACTAAACAGTTTGTTTCAAACAGATCTGTATAAATAATTGAGAGTTCTGAATGCTTAGCCACTTTTTCAAATCACACAAAATCCTTGAAACTTTACAACTGATATACATCAAAACAACCAAACCCGGAGCTTTTCATCAAGTAAATCAGGCTGAGAATTTTGACATTTCTGCAATTTATTATTTTTTGGCTATTAGTGTAATTGAAAATTGCTCCTAGAGACACAGGTTCGTCCCATATGAGTCACAAAAAATGTTCAAAGAAATACCATATGAACTAGTTTCTGCACTGAACCTAGATGAAATGACAGCAATGTACAAAGAGGAAGCACCCTGCTTATCCTCTTGTGCAAATTCTGATACTGTTTTCCTAGTTGGGAGGAAAAAGAAAGATCCTTTATTTATTTACACTGTTCCTAGCACAGCTTTGCCCTTTAGTTCTTTCTGATCCGTTTCATGATAATTTGGTCATCAATCATATCATGAGGTCAACCATCCAGCATACGAAAATACTATTTCACCATCGTGTGAAGAAGCAGCATGTAAACTCTATAAGTGGAGAGCCCAGAATTTATCTCCACAGAATAGAGAAGAGGAATATAGATTATGTTCACATTTCTTCAGATTCTTTTCATTCTACTCCCCAATGACTCTTCTTCCTAGTCTAGGTCTGTGTCTGCTTAATTACTCATGTTATACTCTGTGTATAAGTTTAATCTACTCCTGCTAGCAGTACCAAACATTCCCCTTTTCCTCCAGGAACCTAAGTACATAATTTTTTCCCACTCATTGTTATAAAGTAGTCCCCTGGCTTCTCATTCATTAAAGCTTCTCTATAATCTTGTAAGTTTTCCTAGCCAAGCAAATCACTCAAAAATGTTTCTTCATCTATAAACAGGAACACAATTCCTAGGTCATAGAGTTGTTAGAAGAATCACATTTAACAGGATATGTAAAACGCTAACACTATGCTATGCCAGGCTCCTGGCAAAAAAAGGAGCTCCTATGTTTATTCTGTTACTTACCTTTTCTTATTTACCTGCTGTCTACAACCTACGTCATCCTTTCCCATCACTTAAATGCTCATGTGTTGTTCTGCTTTCAGTAGATCCATTCTGATTCATTATTCTGCTGCTCATTTATTGCTTATGAATTTATGGTTACATCTGTCCATCATAATTAACATTTATGTGAGACTTTTCTAAACAATAACATCAGTACAGAGATTCACAATACAAATTTAATACTCTTATCAGAAAGTGCTTACTCCTTCCTTTACACTACCATATCTCTTTTTGTAATTATAAGTATAGTGCTTTTTAGCATTTGCATCATGTATGTGTGTGTGCTTATGTGTATCTATTACATATATATACATAAACGTGTGTGGGTGTGGGTGTGTGTATAGAGAGAGAGAAAGAGACAGAGACAGAGAGAAAGACACACAGGTAAAAGGGGAGAGACAGAATATTCATTTTTGAAAATAAAAATAAAACTCTGTTTAACATTATGGCAGCAGTGAGACCCGACAGGGTATATTACACAAGGCAGCATATATTTTAAAATGTTTGTTGAATTAAATTTAATAAGGACAGGATTTACAAGTCACAAAAGATTAGGATGCCACTGAAGTGATGAGTCACAGTGCTTCTTAGAAATATAAAAATTTTGTAACATTTATCCAAGTGGCAATTCCATTCTCATTCCTTGAATCTCAACATATTCTTCATACAACTTGCACTGGTTCCTAACTCCTGTGCTGCATGGTCCCAATAGATGACCTCTCTTTGCCATGGCTATACATACACCCCTAAGAGGTAAAAAGAGATTACTTGTTTCCTTCTGTTTCTTTTTAATCACCCATAGTGTCTAGGGCTTGAACAATTGGACACTCAATAAAAGTTATTAATCGTCACATTCACTTAACTGAGGTCCCTCATATTCCTAGAATCTTGAAGAGTTCTGCCTATGAAAACTCACAGGACCAGTACCGACAGGGATATGGCAGGGGTGTGGGCAGGGGGTGGGGGGAGGGGAGGAAGGGGGGCACAGTTCTACTTTGCCAGTGGCCGAGTACTGCTGTCAAATTTTCCAGGAGGAAAACATTTTGGTTGTGTTAATAAAATCATATTAATTATTATGTTAAATCACTTAGAGATACCTGTCCAAGTCAATTTTATTGCTATCACAGAAAATTGCTTATGATGTCACATGACAAATATTTCCCTAAAATGAATTGAGAATATAAAGTTGTATTCTTTCCTTATCCCCATAACATACACTCATGTTGCCAAAGTGTCAGACTTCATAACAGCCCATTTGCAATAATTCTGCCCATGCATAAGTTAGTGTTATATTTAACAACTATCCGTGTTTTGAAGTGCCCCCTTCCTAACACCATTTGTCATTTCTTGGCATCTCTAGCCATCTTTTGGCATCAAATAGACCCAGCAGAGGTTTACCAGTCATCAATAATGCACCGAGAGCAAAGTAAAGAGCTTTAGCAATATAGGGACTAAAGGACAGGTCTCCTGATGCACAGGAGAAAAAAAATCGACTGTGGATCACATAAAGAAAGCCCAGCCTAATCTAGCCTTTAGCACTGTTTGAATTGTGGTTTGTTTCTGAAAAAAAAAAAAAAAAAAAATCTCTAATTAAAATAAATAATATAAGACATAGAAGTTTATTAAAAATGTAATGATTTATTTAATAATTCAGTTTTATATTATAGGCCAATTACTGGAGAGTCACAAAGAGAAAAAATAAGAAACAGGTAAGGGGGATATGTAGGTTTTTTAAAAAGGCATAGAGAAAAAGAAAAGAGACTCGGGAGTATTGATACAAACAAAATGTTTTCATAGAACTGTTTTATTTTGTAGTTTGTAGGAAAATTCTTCCCAAAGCTTTTAGAACTTTTTGTGTCCTTGACAGGAAAAAAAAGGAAATTCCAACCATTGGCACATGATCCATTGGTACAAGAAGCAATGAGCCATATTCAGAAACTGAATGTTGAAAAGGCAAACTATTTTAGCATTTCAATAGGGCTAATTGCATTATTAAGTTATAATGGCAAATGCTAACACTTGATTAAAGCAGCAATAAGTTAATTATTATGCTTATGATAATATATCAATCAGGACAAGGACTAGAATGCAGTTGGAGAGAGTACAAAATTGATTAAAAGTGGTGTCAAGAGTTACTAAAAATTAAAAGCAAAGAAAATCCAATTAGAAGAATAAGTAACAGTAGAAGCAAACGTAACCATTAACATTTAATCTAAATCCTACAAGGTCCTACAACAAAGAAAAGTTAAAAATAGGATGCATAGTTGGGCAGAAATGAATTTTAATCTCTTTCAGAGTTTGTATCCTGGGAATAGGAAGGAAGAATTACCAAGAAGAAGGCAAAGCTAAAGCAGGAAAGCTTAGACACATTTATGGTGTTTTGCATAAAAGGGTCACTCCATTGAAACCACCACTGAACACGAGTCTCACTTTTCTATGACTCTAGCTGGCCAATAGGTGCTCCTCTGAGGAGATTCTTCAAAACTGACACTAAATCAACCAAATTTTAAAGATAATATATTGACATGATGGTTAGGACTGTGACGAAAAGTCATTAGAAGGAGCAGTATGAGAACAAGATCATGAGAATCAGAAATTATAGGCAGAAGAGGCACATTTCAGGCAAGGCATGCATCCACTTCTCCTATCTGCAGAGTTCCTCCCATTCACTTTTTTTTTTTTTAATTTTATTTAAGTATAGTTGATTTACAATGTTGTTCCCATTCACTTTTATTTTGCTGCACTAAGAAACTTGTAGAGAATGAAAATGAAAAACATGGATGATATTTACAAGGCAATTTGGGTTGTATTAACTTAAACAGTAACTTACACCATGTGAGAGCACTTTGTTAATTTATAATTATATACATTTAATCATGCTGTCTAGAGAGAACCTTTAACTTTAAAGGAAAACTTTAAACTAAATAAGATATAAATTTAACACACAGTCCTCAGAGTCTGTTCTCAAAGTTAAAAGTCCAAAATATCTGATGCAGTTCTTTTGTTTTCTAACTGTAATCATCAACTGCAATCAAACAATAGCAAAGATTAAAACAAAACAAAACAAAAAAGTGTGTTTGTATTTATAAATGTCAGGACTGTATAATAATGCATTTAACTATTTATACATTTCAGGCATTCTGCATTACAGTGTTTTCATAAGTGTTTCTAATTAAAACATTCTGATTAAAAATTGGGGAAAAAATGTTCTCATCTAATTTGAATGCTTTAGCTGGAAATCAGTTGTCTCCATACATGAATTCAACCATTGCATCTCTCTGTTAGCTGGTTGAACACTCCAGAAGAGGTCATATCTTCTGAAATTATTAAGAAATAATAACATAAGCCTTGTCTTTTCCTAAATATTCTCCAAAGTACTCTATCATACTTCACTATGTACATATATGTTGATAATGATGACCTTGTTACCACTGATACACATTTTATAATAATTTTACTTATAAAATTTTAATAATTTTCTATAAGAAGTATAATTTATGTCTCATTTAAAATATTCTAGAATATGGCCCTGAAAAAATTATATAATTAATTTAAATATCACCTTATCCTCTCATTTGACTAAGATGGCCTCAACAGAAACCTCAGCTTGACTAAACTGTAGGCAGGTTGTTTTCTGACTCTGGACCACTGACCTCCCTTTTCTTAGAGCATTTACTCTAGAAAGCTTGCAATCATAAATTCTTTCTCTGCCCCTTTGAGATGTAAATAGTCTCCCAGATTTTTGCCAGTTTTACAACCCCAGAACATCTTTCTCAAGAACCTGAGAGCCGTTCCTTTGAAATATAATCATCTAGAAAGACAGTGCCTTTATCTCCCAGTCAGTCTCTGAGGGATAAGTGACACTTAGCAATCCTGTAAGTGACAATTAGCAACCACAGATAACATAATCATATTGACCAATCTCCCCTCTAATTTCCTCCAGTACTTCTCCGCTAGTCTACACTGGTGCTTAAAAATTCTTCCTGCTTTTTGTTTCAGTGAACTTGAGGTCAACCTCTCTCCCCTATTACAATAGGCTGGAATAAAGTCTTTTTTGCCTGCTTAACTTATCTAATTGAACTTCTCTTTGAGACATTACACCCTGTATCATCTCAGTGGAGGAACACATTCTCTAAAAGAAGTGATATTTTAAAAGAATTCTTCAGAGTAATACTTTGATGTGCCATTTTTTTTATTAGGATGATAAAAGACAGCAGAAGAAACGATGTGGAAACAAGACTGTGATATATAAAGAAGGGCTTTAAGTATGCTCATTCCCACACTGGCTCTAACCATAGCCATAGCCCGGCCTCACCCTCACATGCTGACATCCCCTGATGTTAGAATCTGACTACACCTCTGTGAACACCAAGGATTACATACTACTTACAGGCAGAATCCAGCTAGGAGGCATGTTTGCATATGAATTTGAATGTCACAGAGTTCACCATTACCCATATATCTTACACAATTTCATTTGTTTACATTACCTTCTTGAGTTCATTTGATATATTAAGGCTTTTAATATATAACACCTTTTAAAAATTGAGTCAGAATCTTTTAGTGAAACGATATTTTTTTCCTAAAATGGAAATGTCTTCAATATTTAATAGTTTCAGGCTTATATGCTTTTTCTTTTTGAAAATGTAGGGTTTTTTTTCTCCTTATAAAAGTAACTTCAGGGGCTTCCCTGGTGGCGCAGTGGTTGGGAATCTGCCTGCCAATGCAGGGGACACGGGTTCGTGCCCCGGTCTGGGAAGATCCCACATGCCGCGGAGCGGCTAGGCCTGTGAGCCACAACTACTGAGCCTGCGCGTCTGGAGCCTGTGCTCCGCAACGGGAGAGGCCGCGGCGGTGAGAGGCCCGCGCACCGTGATGAAGAGTGGCCCCCGCTTGCCACAACTAGAGAAAGCCCTCGCACAGAAACGAAGACACAACACTGCCAAAAATAAAAATAAATAAAATAAATAAATTTAAAAAAAAAGATTGTGGCATAGATTGGTATTGAAAATAAAACGTTTAAAAAAAAAAAAGTAACTTCAGACTTTTGGTTTAAGGTGGTGGACTGAGCACATGCGTTGTTTACCAACCCCACCAAAATCTTGTTGAAACAGAACTGAAAAGTTACATAAAGGAATAAATCATAAAAGCACTGAAAACAGCAGAGGGAAAGAGATTAGTAGACTGCAGACTTTGAAGGATGTTTAGAAAAGATAAACAAAGTGCATTAAATAAGTTGGAGATGGAGATCTGAAATTTAGAACATGTACTGTAGGTGGCTACAAAATATATAGTAGACATTCTTCCTGGTTAAGCCTTGGAAAATTTCTAAGCTTGTAATTACCAAAGAACAGTGAGTAAATGTGAGATATGGGGAAGTCAACAGATTAATCTGTTCAAGAACATCCTGAGGGATAACTATGCCAGTTAATTCCTGTTATCTCACCAACATCAAAAAACATAATCAACAGAAATATCTCTCTTAAGATATCTCTATATCTCTAAAGAAACTGAGCAATCTGCATAAGGTCTCTGGTGAAAGATGTTTATTTCATCCCAGAACCCCCAAGTCCCACAAAAATAATACTGGTAACATTGACTACCATAGTTCATTTAACTAGTGGCTATGCATGCTATTTTGAATTATTTTATATTGAATACGGTTCTTCAGAGAATATCATTGTATAGACTTGTGTATGTTCTTTGAGATTAGATTATAATTACTTTAACAAGTTCATAAAAGTTCATTGGAATTGGAAATAAATTCTATGTCTAGATTAATTTGGAAAGCATTGACATATTTACAAATGGAGGATTTGGAAGTGACAATGACTCATATATTGATTTGTAAGAACTCCAGCCCCTTAAAGAGCATTGATGACAGAGGGGAAGGAATGACTGTTGGTAACTAGATATGTTATTACAACAATTGTTTGAGGGGGAAACAGAACAAAGCCATATAGTAGGAGAAAATAACACCAGAGTAGAGCAGAGCTCCAACTGCGAAATGTCTGCTAAAAATTAGAATTATGAGTTGCATACATCTGCTCTCTGAAAATATAATTTTCCCATCCCTAAGGTGGAGAGAAGACAGAACCGGGGCAATAAAACCAACTTCTTATTTAACAAATACTGAGTGAAGAACAATCTTGTCTTAAAAGAAAGTGAATAAAGAAAAAAATCATAAAACCAATAAAATTTGTTTATACATTGTGAAAAAATTCAGAAAAGGGAAAGAAAAAGAACTTTAAAAAATCAGAAAAAGAATTGTCTTCTAAATTGTATTTGGTTCAGGATCTAAAAAACAATAGCAGAAAGCTGCTAATGATAGTTTATAAGTCATGGCTTTTCTGAGAAGGCAACAGGATGGAATGGAATATTGACAGAATGAGAAGAAAATTAGGTAGATGGAATAAGAAAGGATACAAATAAACCAAAAAATTAAAATCTACTTTAGAGGCTACAAAGTTCAGAGAATATGAAGACCAATATTAGGGGTTCAATAAATATGAGTTAAATTATTCAAAGGCTAAAAAAATAAATCTGTGAGTTGTAAACTTGTGCTTTCTTGAAATATAAAACCAAGTAGATAAAAATAATGGAGAGAAACTGATAGATAAGGAGGCTAGAGAATAGAAATCCTATCTACATGCTGATAAATTTCCTTAAGAAGAGACTAAAACAGATGACACTAGAAGAAATAGTCAAGACATTTTAAAAAAGATGTTTCCCAGAGAAAAAAGAACTGGATCTGATAATTCTAAAACTTCAGCATATTCAAAGCAAAAAATTATGTAAAGAGACATATTTTTACACATTTTATAATGTGTTAATGACAACAGTAAGGTCCTACCATCAGACAGCTGGGGTAAAAAAGACAACAACCGAGTTACTTACCAAAAAAAAAAAATAGAGCGAGTAACATTAGACAAAAATGTTCATAAAAATCAATGTTCATAAATAATATAAAATTGAAACCTCACAAATGTACACTGTCAGGAGAATGGCTAAATCTTAATATACTCATAAAATAGAATAATAATAAGCTATAAAAATAAATGATTCACAACTAAAGAATGTGGTTGAAATTTTGATATTAAGTAATACAAGGAATACTCATTTTTATACAGCTAAAAAAACACAATAAACATTACATTGATTAAGCGTACATGCACTGGATAAAGCTACTTTTTTTTTTTTTTAAGATTTTATTGATTGATTGATTGCTATGTTGGGTCTTCGTTTCTGTGCTAGGGCTTTCTCTAGTTGCGGCAAGCGGGGGCCACTCTTCATTGTGGTGCGCAGGCCTCTCACTATTGTGGCCTCTCTTGTTGTGGAGCACAGGCTCCAGACGCGCAGGCTCAGTAGTTGTGGCTCACGGGCCTAGTTGCTCTGCGGCATGTGAGATCTTCCCAGACCAGGGCTCGAACCCGCGTCCCCTGCATTAGCAGGCAGACTCTCAACCACTGCACCACCAGGGAAGAAAGCTACTTTTAAATATCAAGGGAATAATAGACAGAAGAAAGAGGTATTATTAATACTGTTAAGAAGTGGAATGGCATAGGGAAGAGCACATGGGTAGCTGCAAGTAATCGATAATATTGTATTTCTTGGGTTGCATGGTGAATTCACTGATATTATTTATATTATTCTTTATAATTTACAGATAAATTACATATATTCTTTTATGTGTCAAATATCATAATAAAAAAACAAAGAGAAGAGACTTTCACTTCCAGCAAGATGAAATAATAAGGACTGGTTTAACTCTCCTATCTAAACTAAACTACTGAAAATCAATTAAAATACAAAATCATTGTTTTCCAGTATACTAGACCTCGGTCAATAATAAAAAGTAATTTCTAAGATATAGAAAACAAATGCAGACATCCACAAGCAAAGAGATAAATCTAGAGACAAATCTTATACCCTTCACAAAAATTAATTCAAAATTGATCATAAACCTAAATGTAAAATGTAAAACTATAAAACTTCTAGGAGATAATATAGGAGGAAACCTAGGTGACCTTGGGTTTGGTGACACTTGGGTTTTAGATACAACACCAAAGACCTGATCCATGAAAGACATAATAGGTAAGCCAGACTTTGTTAAAATTAAAAACTTCTGCTCTGTGGAAGACACTATCAAAAAATTAGAATACAAGTCACATACTGTGAGAAAAACTTGCAAGAGACACATCTGATGAAGGACTGTTACCTAAAATATACAAAGAACTCTAAGAACTCAGCATTAAGAAAATGAACAACCCAGTTAAAAAATGACCCATAGACCTTAACAGACACCTCACCTAAGAAAATATAAAAATGGCAAGTAAGCATATGAAAAGATGCTCCACCTCCTATGTCATCAGGGAAATGCAAAATAAAGCAACAATGAGATACCACTAACCATCTATTACAGTGGCCAAAATCTGGAACGCTAATATTACCAAATGCTGGCAAGCATGTGGAGCAACAGGAACTTTCACACATTGCTGGTAAGAATGCAAAATAGTATAGCCACTTTGGAAGACTTCAGTTTCTTACAAATCTAAACATACTCTTAATATGCAATCTAGCAATTGTGCCCCTTGGTATTGACCCAAAAGAGTTGAAAACCTATATTCACACAAAAACCTGCACATGAATGTTTATAGAACTTTTATTCATAATTGCCAAAACTTGGAAGCAACCAAGATGTCCTTCAGTAGGTGAATGGATAAGTAAATGGTACATACAGACAGTGGAATATTATTCAGTGCTAAAAAGATATGAGCTATCGAGCCATGAAAAGACATGGAGGACACTGAAATGCATATTATTAAATGAAACAAAGCAATCTGAAAGGGCTAGGTTCTTCATGATTCCAACTAGATTACATTCTGGAAAAGTCAAACAATGAAGACCATAAAAATCAGTGAATGCCAGTAGTCGGGGAGGGGAAGGATGAATAAGCAAAACACAGAGGATTTTTAGGGTAGTGAGAATAATCTGTATGATATTATACTGATGGCTATATATCATTATACATTTGTCTAAACGCATAGAATGTACAGCCCCAAAAGTGAACCATAAAGTAAACTATGAACTTTGAGTGATTAGAACATCCCAATGTAGGCTCATCCTTGGTAACAAATGTACCATTTTGGTAAATAATATTGATAAAGGGGGGATGGGTGGCTATGCATGTATTGAGGCAAGGGATATATAGGAAATCTCTATACCTCCCTCTCAATTTGTTGTGAACCTAAAATTTCTCTGAAAAAAACTTAATTTTGGAGAAAAAAAAGAGAGAGAGAAAGAAAGAAGAAATAAAGTTACAAGAAAGGCTTGTATCTAAAAAATAAAAATAATACCTCAAATGCAATCATAAGAGAACAAATAACAAAACTTTTTAATGAGCAAAGAATTTGAAAAGGCACTTGACCAAAAAAGCACATGAAAAGAAACCCCAAATCATTAATCATTAGGGAAAAGCACTTTAAAACCACATTGAGATATCACTACACACCTACTAAAAGTGCTAAAAATCAGTAAGACTAACCATACCAGTTATCATTCAGAATGTGGAGGAACTAAAACCCTCATGTATTGCTTTAGTAATATAAAATGCTACAAACACTTTGGAAAATAGTTTGGTGGTTTTTTTTACAAATTTAATATATACCTATATATTATCCATCCACTCCACTTCTAGGAATTTACCCAAGAGAAATGAAAGCATGTGTCCCATACAAAGATTATGCACAAATATTCACGGGAGCCTTATATGTAATGCCCACAAACTAGAACAACCCAAATGTCCATTAACAAATGAATGAATAAGTACAATTTAGAATATCCATGCAATGTAATACTACTCAGCAATAAAAGAATAAACTATAGATACAAGCAACAATATTGATGAATATTACAATTCATGACAACTTGATGAATCTCAAACTGCTGTGTGAAAGAAGACAGACCAAATGAAAAGAGTACATATTGTATAATTCCATTAATATAAAATTCTTTAAAAAGCAAACAAATCTAGTGGCAGAAGGAAGATCAGTGGTTGCCTAAAGAAAGAAAAGGTGTAGGTGGCAGGGAAGAGCAAAATGAGAGGGTTACGAAGGAACAGGAGGAAACTTTAGAAGGTGATGGATATGTTCATTATCTTGAATGTAGTGATGGTTTCACAAGTATATGTATGTATGTGTGTATGTTTAAACTTAAGAAAATTACATAGTTAATATATATGCAGTTTATAGTATGTCAATTTTACCTCAAACTGTTTAAAAAATAAGATAAACAAGTACCCATTCCTGATAAAATCTCTCAGCACACTGTGAATAGAGAAGAACTGCATCAACTTGATAAACCACAAAAAGACCCTACAGCTAACATCTTACTTAAGAGTGAAAGACTGAATTCTTTCCCACTAATATCTGGGAAAAGGCAAGATTGTCCATTTTTATTATTTGTATTCAATACAGTTGTGGAAGTTCTAGCTACTGAATAGGCAAGATAAAGAAATAAAAAGCATACAGATTGGAAAGGAAGAAATGAACTATCCCTTTTGTAGATGATATGATTGTCTACATTGAAATCCCCAAGGAGTCTGTAAAAGTCTCCTAGAACTAATAAGTGAGTTAGCAAAGTAGGATACACAAAAATCAATCACATTTCTATATACTAACAATGAACCGTGGAGATCAAAGTTAAAAACAATGTCATTTACAAGCACCTCAAAGAAAATTAAATATTTAGGCATAAACTCAACAAGTGTAGGATTTGCATGTTGTTAATCACAAGATGCTGATGTAAAAAAGATCAGAGAAGACCTAAATAAATGGAAAGACATATCCATGTTCATGGATTGGAAGACTCAACATAGTAAAAATATCAATTCTTCCCAAATAGGTCTATAGATTTAATGTAATTCCTACCGAAATACGAGCAAGGATTTTTATAGACATTGACAAACTTATTCTAAAATTTATATGGAAAGGCACAAGCCCTAGAATAGTTAAACAATCTTTACAAAGAAGAATGAAGTGTGAGTAGTCACTGTATGATACTAAGCCTTACTATATAGATATAGTAATCAAAATATGTGTTATCAATAGAGGGATAGATACAGAGATCAATGCATAGACTAGAGTACCCGAAAGTAGCCCAACTAATGTGCCTAACTGATTTTTGACAAAGGTGCAAAATTAATTCAATCAAGGAAGGATGGCCTTTTCAATAAATGGTTCTGGAACAAATGGATATCTATAGGCAATTGATGAAACTTGACCGAAACTCAAAATGAATGATGGACTTAGTGTAAAATGTAAAACTATAAAAAACTTTTTAAATAAGAAAATCTTTGATATCTAGGGCTAGACAAAGAATTCTTAGACTTGATAGCAAAAGCACAATCAATAAAATGATAATTTGATAAAAATGAATATCATCAAAATGAAAACTTTTATTCTGCCAAAGTCCATATCAAATAGATAAAGATACAAATTACAGACTTGGGAAAAATATTTGCAAACCACATATCTGACAAAGGACTAGTATCTAGAATATATAAAGAATTCTCAAAACTCAACAGTAATGAAACAAACAATCCAATTACAAAATAGCAAAATATGCAAACAGACATTTCAACAAAGAGAATATACAGATGGCAAGTTAGCACAGGAAAAATTGTTCAACAAGATTAGCCTTTAGGGAAATGTAAATTAAACCATAATGAGATGTCACTACTTACCTTCAAAATAGCTAAAATGAAAAATAGCAACAACATCAAAAGCTGACAAGGGGGCTTCCCTGGTGGCACAGTGGTTGAGAATCTGCCTGCCAATGCAGGGGACACGGGTTCGGGCCCTGGTCTGGGGGGATCCCGCATGCCACGGAGCGGCTGGGCCCGTGAGCCACAGTTGCTGAGCCTGCGCGTCTGGAGCCTGTGCTCCGCAACAAGAGAGGCCGCAATAGTGAGAGGCCCGCGCATCCCCATGAAGAGTGGTCCCCACTTGCCGCAACTAGAGAAAGCCCTCGCATAGAAACGAAGACTCAACACAGTCATAAATAAATAAATAAAAGAACGTGAATTTCTAAAAAAAAAAAAAAAAAGCTGACAAGGATACAGAGAAACTGGATCACTCATATATTGCTGGTAGGAATGAAAAATGGTATAGATGCTGTAAAATAACTTGCAAATTTCTTGTAAAACTAACTGTGCAATTATCATGAAACCCAGCAATTGCACTCTTGGGCATTTATAACAGACATTCAAACTTACGTTCACACAAAAATCTATGCAGGGATCATCATAGAAGCTTTATTCATAACAGCTCAAAACTAGAAACAACGCAGATGTCCTTCAACAGGTGAATGGTTAAACTGTGGTCCATCCATACCATGGAAAACGATCATCAGTAAAAAGGAACAAACCTTTGATACACTCAACATCCTCAAGGAATCTCCAGAGAATGATGCTGAGTAAAAAAAAAGTCACACCAAAAAGGTTACGTGCTATATGATTCCATTTATATAACCTTCTTGAACTGATGAAATGATAGAAAAGGACATGATCTGAATGGTTCCCGGGGCGGGGGCAGAAAGAGGTAGAAATGGCTACAGAAGGGTAACAGGAAAGATCCTTATGGTGATGAAAGTATTCTGTACTTAACTGTATCAATGTCAACATCCTTGTTGTAATGTTATACTATCTTTTGGTAAGATGTTATGGTGAGAGAAAACGGTAAAACATACAGGGTATCTTTCTGTCTTATTTTTCACAACTGCTTGTGAATCTATAATATCTCAAAATATAAAGTTTAATTTTAAAAATAAAGGGAAGATGTTTAGGTTCTGCATATTTCATACTAAGCAAAGTTATTTGTCAAGTGTGAAAAAAACAAGAACAGAGTTGTAAAAATACACTATTTTAAAAAATACTTGAAGATATTATCAAACAAAAATAATGAAGCAAAATTAAGTCTCACGGATAGGATATACAGGATATTTTTTAAGTGATTAGCTCTGAAACCAAGGAAACAAAGACATACGGCTGAAGAAATGCTGCACAGCTGGCTACAAAATTGATGTGCAAATATAACAAGTTACCTTTACAAGGAAGGAATATAAATGAAAATAACATTTTAATAGAAGTAATCTATATTTAAATACCAAATGTTCTTTTAAAAACAAAATATTAAAGATCAGGCAATTTAATGGCTTCTGTTCCACATTTAACTCTAAGAGTAAGATAAATAGTTGCTCTACAAATCTGTGGTGCTGGATAACAATTTTTGAATATAAGATTTTTCTTTCATCACTTTCTCACAATTTCTCTATTATTCACTACAGATTTTCTCAAAACGAAAACAAGATCAGATAAAATCATAATTACCTATTAAATTTTATATAAAGTTACATGTATCTGTGTTTACTTCATTAAGTACCTACCTAAAGTTAAAATAAATGTTTGCAATATTAAGTTTAACTTCTGCATCCAATTATTAAACACAAGTTCATCTAAGTGAAGCTCAATAAAGCTTCATCATCCATAAACAGTATTTATGGTTTGGCACTATGTGCCAGTGTTTGGATCTGTTGTTTGTTTATGGTTTTGCATTAGGTGCCATATAAAAAATGATGCATATCCTAGGTGACAGAGTACCATGATGAACACATAAAAACAGCAAGCAATTTCTCAGTTCTCCATTTCAATGTTCATTTAAATTAAAGTGACTAAACATACCCTGTAATCCTACATAAAATTATGTGACTTTGACACTTACTCTGTTATAAGTTTATAATGAATATCACAATAAAAATGCTTAGATAGGCCCTAGGCATCTGAATACCACATCCAAAGCAGAACTGTAGAAATTGTCTTTATTCAGGGAGAGAGACAGAGAGACAGCGAAAGACTCAAAAAGTTCAATCTAAATGTATTTTATTTGGATACTAAGGCAAACATTAAAATGATGCTGTGAGATAAAGCCTAAAATCCACAATTCTATCGCCTGTATTATCCATCTAATTGTCTCAGCCATTCATCATGTTTTGGTTAAGGTCCCTTAGTTTGTATCATCACCTTTCTTTACATTTTTAACATTCCAAGCCAGAATAATATTTTCTTACAGCAAAGTTTCCATGATTAATTCTAAGACCTGAAAGTAAGCCTATGAACTGACCTAAACAAAACTTTGATCTTATATATTTTCTACTATACATTTTCTATCCTACCTTTATTTAAAAGCTGTACTTAGAGACATTATACTATATCCCACAGTTTCTCCTTAGCAACTTCTGCAGTGCCCCTGAGCTACAGATTTTAATTCCACCACATGATGTATTTCTTTAAAGTGTAACATGTCTAAAGCTTAAGCTTTTGTATATACAAAATTCAGCACATTTTCAAGTTTTCCTATAGGTAATTATAATAGCATCTGTTAGTAGCTGTAGATAGAAGTAAGATAAGCTCAAAAAACAGACAATGAATAGCATGATTTCATAAGAATAACTAAATTATGGTTCTTTTGAATTTAACATCTAAATCCTCTTATAGAGATCCACTATGTTGGATCCACATTTAAATCTTGTTTCTGTGCTTGGTCGAAAAGAAGAAATACTGTCATCTGAATAGCTTAAAATGCATCTCTCTCATAGATAGCTTAAGGATATTACTTTCTGAGCCCCTTAATCCTGAACAACATGAAAGTTTTTGTATCTAAACTGAGTCCAAGTGCTTTTAAGCTTTAATGTGTACAATTATATCACAGTGATTTTGCATCATTTTTTAATTTAATTTCTATCCATTGCATTTCAAATGGAAAACAGAAAAATGCAAGAAATTTTCCCATCATATTATCAATTTACCATTCTATTTATGTTAATCTTATCACCCATTTTCTCCATAAAAACAAAAGAACAGATGTTTAATCACAGTAGATGCTGAAAAGGAGTAACTAAGATAGCAATAATGTGTGTATGTTGACTGCATCTATTGCTAATAGTGAGCCTATTCATTCTGTAAACACAAAATCACTCTCAGTCCTGTATAGGAGACGCAGAGTGATGACATGGAAAGAGCATGGACTGAACAGGTTGAAAAGGTTGGTTCAAAACCCAATGTCGGGTTTTTGCAACCCTTCCTTTTGGTAAATTACTTACTTTCTCTTTACTTACGGCCTAGGCTCTATAACTGAATAAAATGCATCTACTTTAAAAGACTTTGATGGAGAGGAAATAGGCAGTCTACCTGAAAAAGAATTCAGAGTAATTATAGTAAAGATGATCCAAAATCATGGAAATAGAATGGAGAAAAAACAAGAAACATTTAACAAGGACCAAGAAGAACTAGAGAGCAAACAAACAATATGAACAAAACAATAAATGAAATTAAAAATTCTCTAGAAGGAATCAATAGCTGAATAACTGAGGCAGAAGAACGGATAAGTGACCTGCAAGATAAAATAGTGGAAGTAACTACCGCAGAGCAAAATAAAGAAAAAAGAATAAAAAGAATAGAGGACAGTCTCAGAGACCTCTGGGACAACATTAAATGCACCAACATTCGAATTACAGGGGTCCCAGAAGAAGAAGAGAAAAAGAAAGGGACTGAGAAAATATTTGAATAGATTATAGTTGAAAACTTCCCTAATATGGGAAATGAAATACTCAATCAAGTCCAGGAAGCAGAGAGAATCCCATACAGGATAAATCCAAGGAGAAACATGCCAAGACACATATTAATCAAACTATCAAAAATTAAATACAGAGAAAAAATATTAAAAGCAGCAAGGGAAAAACAACAAATAACATACAAGGGAATCTCCATAAGGTTAACAGCTGACCTTTCAGCAGAAACTCTGAAAGCCAGAAGGGAGTGGCAGAACATATTTAAAGTGATGAAAGGGAAAAACCTACAACCAAGATTACTCTCCCCAGCAAGGATCTCATTCAGATTTGACATTAAAACCTTTACAGACAAGCAAAAGCTAAGAGAACTCAGCACCACCAAACCAGCTTTATAACAAATGCTAAAGGAACTTCTGTAGGCAGGAAACATAAGAGAAGGAAAAGACCTATAATAACAAACCCAACTCAATTAAGAAAATGGTAATAGGAACATACATATTGATAATTACCTTAAATGTAAATGGATTAAATGCTCCAACCAAAAGACATAGACTGGCTGAATGGATACAAAAACAAGACCCGTATATATGCTATCTACAAGAGACCCACTTCAGACCGAGGGACACATACAGACTGAAAGTGAGGGGATGGAAAAAGATATTCCATGCAAATGGAAATCAAAAGAAAGCTGGAGTAGAAATTCTCATATCAGACAAAATAGACTTTAAAATAAAGACCATTACAAGAGACAAAGAAGGACTCTACATAATGACAGAGGGATCAATCCAAGAAGAAGATATAACAATTGTAAATACTTATGCACCCAACATAGGAGCACCTCAATACATAAGGCAAATACTAACGGCCGTAAAAGGGGAAATCGACAGCAACACAATCATAGTAGGAGACGTTAACACCCCACTTTCACCAATGGACAGATCATCCAAAATGAAAATAAATATGAAACACAAGCTTTAAATGATACATTATACAAGATGGACTTAATTGATATTAGGACATTCCATCCAAAAACAACAGAATACACATTCTTCTCAAGTGCTCATGGAATATTCTCCAGGATAGATCATATCTTGGGTCACAAATCAAGCCTTGGCAAATTGAAGAAAATTGAAATCGTATCAAGTATCTTTTCTGACCACAATGCTATGAGCCTAGATATCAATTACAGGAAAAAATCTGTAAAAAATACAAATACATGGAGCCTAAACAATACACTACTTAATAACCAAGAGATCACTGAAGAAATCAAAGAGGAAATCAGAAGAAACCTAGAAACAAATGACAATGAAAACACGATGACCCAAAACCTGTGGGATGCAGCAAAAGCAGTTCTAAGAGGGAAGTTTATAGCAATACAATCCTACCTTAAGAAACAAGAAACATCTCAAACAAACAACCTAACTTTATACCTAAAGCAATTAGAGAAAGAAGAACAAATAACCCACAAAGTTAGCAGAAGGAAAGAAATCATAAAGATCAGATCAGAAATAAATGAAAAAGAAATGAAGGACACAGTAGCAAAGATCAATAAAACTAAAAGCTGGTTCTTTGAGAAGATAAACAAAATTGATAAACCATTAGGCAGACTCATCAAGAGAAAAAGGGAGAAGACTCAAATCAATAGAATTAGAAATGAAAAAGGAGAAGTAACAACTGACACTGCAGAAATACAAAGGATCATGAGAGATTACTACAAGCAACTCTATGCCAATAAAATGGACAACCTGGAAGAAATGGACAAATTCTTAGAAATGCACAACCTTCCGAGACTGAACCAGGAAGGAATAGAAAATATGAACAGACCAATCACAAACACTGAAATTGAAACTGTGATTAAAAATCTTCCAACAAACAAAAGCCCAGGACTAGATGGCTTTATAGGTGAATTCTATCAAGCACTTAGAGAAGCACCAACACCTATCCTTCTCAAACTCTTCCAAAATATAGCAGAGGGAGGAACACTCTCAAACTCATTCTACGAGGCCACCATCACCCTGATAGCAAAACCATACAAAGATGTCACAAAGAAAGAAAACTACAGGCCAATATCACTGATGAACATCGATGCAAAAATCCTCAACAAAATACTAGCAAACAGAATCCAACAGCACATTAAAAGGATCATACACCGTGATCAAGTGGGGTTTATCCCAGGAACGCAAGGATTCCTCAGTATACGCAAATCAATCAATGTGATACAGCATATTAACAAATTGAAGGAGGAAAACCATATGATCATCTCAATAGATGCAGAGAAAGCTTTCAACAAAATTCAACACCATTTATGATAAAAACCCTCCAGAAAGTAGGTATAGAGGGAACTTTCCTCAACATAATAAAGGCCATATATGAAAAACCCACAGCCAACATCGTCCTCAATGGTGAAAAACTGAAACCATTTCCACTAAGATCAGGAACAAGACAAGGTTGCCCACTCTCACCACTCTTATTCAACATAGTTTTGGAAGTGTTAGCCACAGCAATCAGAGAAGACAAAGAAATAAAAGGAATCCAAATCGGAAAAGAAGAAGTAAAGCTGTCACTGTTTGCAGATGACATGATACTATACATAGAGAATCCTAAAGATGCTACCAGAAAACTACTAGAGCTAGTCAATGAATTTGGTAAAGTAGCAGGATACAAAATTAATGCACAGAAATCTCTTGCGTTCCTATACACTAATGATGAAAAATCTGAAAGTGAAATTAAGAAAACACTCCCATTTACCATTGAAACAAAAAGAATAAAATATCTAGGAATAAACCTACTTAAGGAGACAAAAGACCTGTATGCAGAAAACTATAAGACACTGATGAAAGAAATTAAAGATGATACAAATACATGGAGAGATATACCATGTTCTTGGATTGGAAGAATCAACATTGTGAAAATGACTTTACTACCCAAAGCCAACTACAGATTCAATGCAATCCGTATCAAACTACCACAGACATTTTTCACAAAACTAGAACAAAAAATTTCACAATTTGTATGGAAACACAAAAGAACCCGAATAGCCAAAGCAATCTTGAGAACGAAAAATGGAGCTGGAGGAATCAGGCTCCCTGACTTCAGACTGTACTACAAAGCTACAATAATCAAGACAGTATGGTACTGGCACAAAAACAGAAATATAGATCAATGGAACAGGATAGAAAGCACAGGGATAAACGCACGTACATATGGTCACCTTATCTTTGATAAAGGAGGCAAGAATATACAGTGGAGAAAAGACAGCCTCTTCAATAAGTGGTGCTGGGAAAATGGACAGTTACATGTAAAAGTATTAAATTAAAACACTCCCTAACACCATACACAAAAATAAACTCGAAATGGATTAAAGACCTAAATGTAAGGCCAGACACTATCAAACTCTTAGAGGAAAACATAGGCAGAACACTGTATGACATAAATCACAGCAAGATCCTTTTTGACCCAGCTCCTAGAGAAATGGAAATAAAAACAAAAATAAACTAATGGGACCTAATGAAACTTAAAAGCTTTTGCACAGCCAAGTAAACCATAAACAAGATGAAAAGGCAACCCTCAGAGTGGGAGAAAATATATGCAAATGAAGCAACTGACAAAGGATTAATCTCCAAAATTTACAAGCAGCTCATGCAGCTCAATATCAAAAAATCAAACAACCCAATCCAAAAATGGGCAGAAGACCTAAATAGACATTTCTCCAAAGAAGATATACAGATTGCCAACAAACACATGAAAGGATACTCAACATCACTAATCATTAGAGAAATGCAAATCAAAACTGCAATGACGTATCACCTCACAGCAGTCAGAATGGCCATCGTCAAAAAATCTACAAACAATAAATATTGGAGAGGGTGTGGAGAAAAGGGAACCCTCTTGCACTGTTGGTGGGAATGTCAATTGATACAGTCACTATGGAGAATATTATGGAGGTTCCTTTAAAAACTAAAAATAGAACTACCATATGACCCAGCAATCCCACTACTGAGCATATACCCTGAGAAAACCATAATTCAAAAAGAGTCATGTACCACAATGTTCGTTGCAGCTCTATTTACAATAGCCCGGATGTGGAAGCAACCTAAGTGTCCATCAACAGATGAATGGATAAAGAAGATGTGGCACGTATATACAATGGAATATTACTCAGCCATAAAAAGAAATGAAATTGAGTAATGTGTAGTGAGGTGGATGGACCTAGAGTCTGTCTTACAGAGTGAAGTAAATCAGAAAGAGAAAAACATATACTGTATGCTAACACATAGATGTGGAATTTAAAAAAAAAAAAAAAAAAGGTTCTGAAGAACCTAGTGGCAGGACAGGAATAAAGATGCAGACGTAGAGAATGGACTTGAGGGCACGGGGAGGGGGAAGGGTAATCTGGGACGAAGTGAGAGAGTGGCATGGACTTATATACACTACCAAATGTAAAATAGATAGCTAGTGGGAAGCAGCTGCATAGCACAGGGAGATGAGCTCAGTGCTTAGTGACCACCTAGAGGGGTGGGGTAGGGAGGGTGGGAGGGAGACGCAGGAGGGAGGAGATATGGGGATGTATGTATATGTATAGCTGATTCACTTTGTTATACAGCAGAAACTAACACACCATTGTAAAGCAATTATACTCCAATAAAGATGTTAGAAAAAACAAGAAGATTTTGAGGGCAGTGTTTTGCTTTTTAATTGAAGAGGTGTTTTTTTTTTACATATTATGTCCGAAGAACAAGCACTGACTAGGACTCAAGAAAGGTGGATTCATCTAACCTGAAGAAGCCTGTATCCTTTGCATATTTATCGACTAGGCATTGGCAGTTTTGCTGAGGCTGTACTTCAAGATTGGACTATGCTACGTGAGCAGACTTGGAGAGAGTGGGAACTTGGATGCATTTTCATGGGTGGTTCCGGTAGAGCTGATGGTGACCCATCCTGATTTCAGAGGCATAACAACACAAAGGATGGAAGATTTTTTTGATAATTAAATGAGACAATGTAATTTTCATAAGCAGAGATGTTCATAACACATAATAGGCATTTGGAATAAATATTAATTATCCTTTGTTTTGTCTGTTTAATTTTCAAATAACACCTTTTGAAAAATAATAGTGTAAATATAAATAATAAATAGTGTAGTATAAAATTAGGAAATAATTTAACATTTTCTAAGTGTTGCCATATGTTATATACACATTTACATAGATGGAAATGTAGATTCTAAGTAGACAATCAGATCGTTATTAGTGGATGTTTACTCAGTTCCAAGTCCTGTGCAGAAAGTTTTAAGTTAATCCTCAAATAGTTTTATGAGATGGATACTATTATTGTTCTACTTTGCAAAAGAGTAAACTGATTTGCAGAATAAGTTACATGGGTAGGAAAGGTGAGGCCAGGCAGGACTAAACTGTCCAACTGCAGAACCCACTTACAGCAGATGTCAGTAATAAACCACAATAATTGCACCAAATACATGTTTTAAAATATAACTTTAATAAGGATTAGACACATGTCACTCTTTAACATATAACTTTAAATTTATTTCAAAATCCTCTGGCTTATTATACAACTACCTTAATGTTCAGGAAATAATTTTAAAGAATATTGCAATACTTCAAATCCTATTTGTTCTCACAGATTTTTAATCAGAATTTTAAGACTTTGTCAGGAACTATACTGATATAATCACAGACTACAAATATGAAAAAAAGTTTCTGCTTAAAAAAAAAAACTATCAAATGCCTGCTATAAATCCCACCCCCAAACATAAACACTGTCTTTTTAAAAATCTGTGCACTGGGTTCTCTAAAAGATTAGATATCTGTTGGGAAAGACAGCCTGTCTTAGAAGTCAACCCCAAACTATCTAACTCTGTAGGAGATAGAGATTTGCCTGGAGAGGGAAGCAAAATATTGCCATGAATCATCTCCCTTACAGCAGTTCTGAAGCTTTTAATTTTCAGCATTGCTGGCTTCCAGGTACGTGCCCTTGATTTACAGTTAACAGAAATTGAACCAACTCCATGCAGAGTTCTCAGTATTAGTGTGTAACACTATTTTCAACGTCTTCCTTCTTTCTCCTCCTTCCTCTTCCCCTCTTCCTAAATTTGTACTCATTTCTCTTGCTTTATTCTCTTTAAAAATTTTTACATTATTTATTTATTGCATGAATATCTCAAACATATTCCAGACAAACTAAGAAATAAATGCATATATGT
Organism: Balaenoptera borealis; assembly: GCF_965194805.1. Lineage (NCBI taxonomy): Eukaryota > Metazoa > Chordata > Mammalia > Artiodactyla > Balaenopteridae > Balaenoptera > Balaenoptera borealis. The sequence continues at coordinate 45,365,217 of NC_138875.1, read as the reverse complement.
CTGAGTTTTTTGTTGAATTACTCTTTTTCTTCTTCTTCCACCATCACTTCCTAAACCTTATAAGTAAACTGATCAGATCTTCTCTGGGAAATGATTCAGCAAGGATAATACATGCAAACTACTGCCAAGAATAGCCTCTATCTTCCCATCCTCTCCTTTGTTTCTTGTTCGTTTTTTATTCATCATTCTAGTTTCTCTTATATCAATTTTCCTGTGTTTTATCTCCTTGGGGTACTTGGCTTTCACAGCGTTTAAATACTGATGCTCAGATTTTCCAGGAATCAGGCTTAAAGAGTCTCTCAAGAAATTTGGTGGCCTTATTTGAGTTTGTATATACCATAAAATGCATTTATTTTCTCTCTCTCTCTTATTTTAAGGCAACTGTATGGATTTTGTGAAATGTGTCGTATATATTTGTAGATAATTGTGTAAATATGTTTAATTAATACATTAGCAACCAAAAATAGTAGTAAGAAGGATTATCTTTTGGAGCATCATTCTAACCTCCAACAAAAAACTTAAATAATAAATCTGCTGGGAAATCTGCTACCTACCATGATACTAAATTTACATAGTGTGAAAGACGATGTTATTCAAAGACAGGGTCAACATCAAATTAGGAAATAGCTGCTAGACATAAAGAGCCCAAAGTGTCATAAGATAAGTATTTCTTAATATCAATTATAAGCTCTAGAGAAAAACATGTAAATAAAATGTGTTCCTTGACTTCTCAATCTCCTACTAAATGCAGGGATGAAATATCCTCAGCCTCAGCCTCCCATTGTAAACCCAGGGACCTGCTTCTGTGCCTTGCTGTCCCTGCAGTTCTGCTTCCTGGTGGGTAAGATAGCTGCACTGGTGATTTCCAGAGCACTGTAACCCACTCGCAAGTCTCTGCAGGTTTAGTCAGCTTTTGTGTCTTTGCCTCCTTTTTATCTCCTAAGGCTGGTCCTGGTCGTTCCAAAGAAACCAGTGCTTCCCCATCTCTCCTTAGCAGGCAGTTCTGTGTTCAGCAACTGGTCCATCCACCTCCTGCAATAAAGTCCAGCTCTTACAACAAATGGCCAAAACCCATCAAGAGGATGGGGAGTTATCCAGAAGCGGTCCAGCCTGTATCTATCCCCTCTCCTTTGGTGCTTACCCCATCCCCCTGATCCTGCCCAAATCACTGTACCTTACTCCTCCTCCTATGGCATTGCCTCACTTGGCCCTGTGTACAATGTGACCAGAATCATGAATCATGAGTCAACTAGAGTTGATGCTCAAATGTTGTACACTGGCTTATATAGCTAGAAGAAAACTCCTCTTCTTCCCAGAGCTCAAACAAATTTACATTTGCAAAACATACAAATTCTTAGGTAAATGCATGTTAAAACCACGTATTAGCAGAATGCTCAATTGTGTATACATTGGCAATAAATGTTTTAATGTTTAATGTTTATCACTAAGATTTTGGCTAAATGTCAATTGTACGCTTTTACATGCCTAAACATTCTTTCTAAAATTAATTTCCCAAGGAAGTAATTTGGAGTTAATTGCATGGTAAGTGAATTTTAGTGTTTTTAGTGTTGTATACTTAAGAAACCTCAAGCCATTCTCTCCCTTGGATCAATAGATACTTGACATATAATAGCTTCATTTTGTAATCTAATTAAAGGATTATTTGACATACTTATAGCTTTGACACATTGAGTCAAGACTTCCTGACTGAGAGCACTGATGTTGAATGTTTATTTTCTTAGGAAATACTTACTTATTACACTGAGGACTTTTCTCATAATGAAATACCTCATGTATAACATTAGCAGTCATTGGTATCAAAAAGTACTGAATAATTTCTAGATTGCTTAATACCATCCATATGACAAAAACTGTTTGTATCATATGGAAAACCAGGAGAATCAATAATTTCAATTAAATCTCAGGATTAAAAACATTCTGAGGAAAAAAAATAACCAAAATATTGCCTTATGATTGTAATTTGTCACTTCCAATTCTTCAAGTTAGTACTTGATTTTGTATAGCCAAATTTTATGACCTTTTTCTCATTTAAACATAATTCTTAGGATGCAGTTTACCGCTTCCACTTGGAATAATAGTTATGTTATCCCCAGGTTCATCATAATGATGAGTCTTTTATTTATATATTTATATTTTTTATAAAATACAAATTTTCACAGTATACTTTCCACTTGTGATACAGATGATATTGATCTAGTTTTATCAGTGAATGAAATCAAGGTTCAAATGTCTTGCCTTAGGTCACATAGCTAATAAGAGTTAGAGCTGGGACAGGAATAAAATCTGTTCTCAATGCACATATTCTCGAAATCACATACCCTCTTGTTGTGCCCTCAAGGGAAGCTTAGCAGCAATATGGATGGGGATGGAAGACCAATAGAAAATGTGCTCATCTAGGGTGATTGACACTTCCATGTGCTTCATTCCTTGTGCATATTTTGAGATTGTTTTGGAGGGTTCTGAACTAAATCTTAAAGCCATTCACAGAGATCACAGATAGATGAACATGACTTTACAAATCTTGTTCTTGACTTTGGGAATACATTTTTTCCTCGCTATCCATGTATTCCAATCAATTATCAAATTCCTTCATTTATAATAATTAATGAGAGTAGTTATATTTACTATTTATTCATTCATTTATTCATTTAACAACTATTATTGAGAACTTACCATGTGTCAGGAACTTCTCCTACAACTTGAGGTGCAGTAATGATAAAAGAAGAGCACAACAGCAATTTACTTTAAATTATCTCAATCTTTCAAGTGGCTACCATGATTTTGATGAGAAAACTCAAGCTTAGAGTCGTTACTCACTGAAGGACTCAAAACTGTTAAGTATCAGAGAGAGAATTTAAATCCAAATAGGTGTCACCTAAAACAATGCTTTCCCTTTTTCTTGCTCCATGACTTCATATCCATTCCATTGACACAAACCATATTTGGTGTTCGCCACCTCACAATTTAATTGCTACATCAGTCTCCTATCCTACTGTTTAGCCTCTAGCATCTTTCTATTCAAATTGATTTTATATACCATAGTCAGACCAACTTTTTAAAACATCAGTTCCATCATTTCAGTCATCCACTCAAAAATGTCAATACTCTCCATTCTCTTTTCCAGTAGGTGAAGCCCAAACTGCTTATTCAAGTATTCCAGGTTCTGTGTATTTAGTTCAATCATACTTGTCTAAACTTATTTCCCTCACTATTTCTCCTTACAACCCATGCCTCTACCCCTCCCCTTGTAAGATCCCTGTCATTCAACCACATCATACCCATCCTGACTTCTAGTCTACGTTAGCTTGTTTCTCCTACCTTGTGTCCTGCCCCTCAGTTTCAATTATACCCATCTTGGCTTCTAGTCTACATTAGCTTGTTTCTCCTACCTCAAGGGTCCTTCTCCTCAACTTCAGTTCTCCATGTCTTACTTCAAGTTCAGCTGAAGTTCCAGTTCATTTGCTTCACTTTTTCCATCCTTTCTAGTACAGGGTAGTCTCCCTTTTCTAAAATCTTAATGCACTTTATCAATCCATTTGATTGTGTTCCAGCAACATAATTACTCAACTGCTTTCTGCATCTATTTCTTATGTTAGTAAACAGATTGTAATTCCTGGAAATCAGAAACCATGTCTTAACATTCCTTTTCAACTTCTCCTCAGTAGTACAATGTACACACTTAATAAATACTATTAATTTAATTTATTAATATAGTAACTGTACTTAATATACTATTAACTAATATATTTCTCATTAAAATCTGCAATTACAGACTGACTGTAATTTGGGCAGATTTTCTGTTTGTATGCACAATGATATCTTGCTAGTATTGTATTTGATTGAAAAAGTATAAGGCATCATCATTTTACCTATATCTTTAACTTTTTTATCCCATTAACTTACAAGTATTTTCATTGTTACCACATTTTTCATGTTTTCAATTGCAATACCTTTTATATTGATTCTTCCTTCTACATTTGCATAGTTACCAATATATTATAGTCCCTCATCATTTTATTTCAGAATTATTTTTTGACTCTCTATGAAACGATTGTTTACCTCATTAACAAAATAAAGAATGAATAAGAACAAAAAAAAGACTTTCCAAAGTTCAAGCAATTAAGAAATATGAAGACATAGTACTACAAGAATGTACAGTCTGTTTATTAAAAAACAGGCAAATAATTACAATGCTTGTATGATAAAATATGTATAGAAAAAACACCAAGCAAAACTGGGTAGTGGGAAAAGAAAGGTGGACAAGAGAAAGAAAACAGAGAAAAGTGTAAGAAATGGCTTCCTGGAGAAGAGGTGCTCAGGCTGTCTGGAGGGCTTACTAAGCTAACACTAGGAAGATAGGAAGGTATAATGAAAGAATTCTGAGCAGAAATAATAGTGAAAATATTCTTCCATTGTATTTATACTTCTTTCCATAGAATACCCAAGATTGCACAGGTCATTACTAAGACTTTTAGGGTCCTGGCAGGACATAGCACACTCAGAGAGGGTGATTGACTATTACAGGGTTATGGGCAGGGTTAAGGGAAACTAACAGGGAATAGTGAATACCAGGACTAACAGCAGGGGGAGCTGTTACAACCCTTGGGCTTAAAGGAACAATGGGAGGGAATAGTTACCTGAACCTGGAGTACATCAGCTCTGAAAGGCTCTGAAAGGAGCCATGGCCTTTGCCAGAGAGACGCTACCAATCTGTTGCACTCAAGCATGGAAGGAGCCAGGGCAATAAAAATCTTAACCTTAATTTCTTCCCAACCTCTGATCTCCCAATAATGTCTCTCATGGGTACAGGCAAATGGAAGCCGGCAAGTAAGCATTGCTGTTCATAACTCTGCTTCATGGAGCACAGAATAGAGAGGAAGAATAGAGAGGAGATCTGAAGGGATAAACAGAAAATACCCAGCACAGTTCTTTAATTTCCCACAGCACCAAGAAAAGCAGGCTGTATCATTTTAAATATTTTACAAAGCACTTGAGGTTAGCAGCAAAGAAAATTACCCTTAGAATCTTTCACAACTGGCTCTTAGAAACAGTGTTCCCAGAGCTGAAAAATGTTGGCCATCCTCAGGGGTTGCCTATACACTTGCTTCTCTACCTCAGGCCAGGTTCTCCTCCTGCCTTGCTTCCTCCTTGCTTTCCTGCGACAGAGGTACACTATATTTCCCTTGTACCCAGGACAGTTCCAAGCTCACCTAGACTCTCCAGAGTCCAGACCTAACAAAGGAAAACTGGTGGTCCCAAGGCTAATTGACTTGCCTCGGGACTTGCCTCTTTCCACTATGATTAAAATTAGAATGTACACTTACTTTAGTAGACACCTCACCTTCTACCTGACTTTAACCTATGGCCCTGGGAGAATAATAATATACAGTTGAAGTAGCCCAGTATCTGTACAAGGGGTGCAATAGCAGAGGGGTGATTTTTATCACATTTCACCCTTCTGAATTATCAAAAGAAAGGACAAATCTTTCCTCTTACATTTCTCAATATTTGGATTATTTAACTTTAAATGACTACAGATGTCCTTGTCAACACTACAGTCCTGCTAGAGCCTCACAAAGACAGAGAGTTGGGGTTTCTCCCTAAAAATAAGATAAAGAACATAACTCATATCCTTCCTGCAGTTTGTAAGTCTCACTTCCAGGCTCTTCCAAGCTGCATCTTTAAAAAAAAATATATGTATCTCCAAAAAACAAGCAACAATTTGCAATCACACTATAATTAAAATCTATTTTGAAAAAGATACTTTTCTCAAGAGGAAACATAACATAGAGATGCAATTCTGCTTACAACACAAAAATATTATACATTGCTACCCAGGGTGATTTAACTACTTAGAGTCGCAACTTCTCACATATCTCAACTTCTGCTTGTGTTGGGGGTCCCCAAGACCACCCTCAGGCCTGATGACACACTAGGCTTCACGGAACTCAGAAAAGCTGTTTTTCTCAAGGTTAGAGTTTGTTAAACAAAAAGATGCAGACTGAAATCAGCAAAAGGAAAAGGAACATAGTGTAGAGTCCAGGAGAAGCCAGACTCAAGATTCCAGTTGCCTTCTCTTGGTGGAGTCACACGGACAGAACTTAATTCTCCCAGTACCATGTATGACAAGACATTCAAAGTGCTACTCACCAGGGAAATTCATCAAGCCTTGGGTCCCGGTTTTTTTAATTGGGGCTCAGTCACACAGACTTGGAACATCTGCATGACTGACCTTGGCTATTCAGTCTCCGGCACCCCAGAAGTCAAACTGATACAGCACAGCTTTGGACCCCAGGCAAAGAAAACAGGCATTCACCATAAATCACATTGTTAGCATAAACTATCTGGCCCAAGGTGCCAGCTATACAAAGCTACTCTTACTAGACTGGATATTCCAAGGGCTCTGAGGTTATCTCCCAGGAGCCAGACAAGGGCCAGTCTGAAGACCTTTGAAATGTGCAGAGCTTGGACAACCTAGGCGTGCTGAGTTAACCCTGTAATTCACACTGCTTATGGACTTTTAAATATATCTTTGCTTAAGGAAACAGTCCTTTGCTTTGGTCTGCCATTGCAAACACCATTAGCAAGAAAAGTGTGTTCAGAGCTCTGATTCTAAGATAGAAAACTGCTAATAGCTTTAAAATAAGAATGTTTCAGGTATCTATTAACCCCAAGCCCAACTTCTTATGATTTCAAAACTCTCGACGCCAAATTTTAGCTGGAGCTCTAACTTAAAGTACCTTGCACTTCCCTTTTCCTCAGTCATTGTTAAAAGAAGAAAACATCCACCATCCACCACTATATGGCTAGAAATAAATGTTTAGATCTAGGAAAATAGCAAATTAAAGTGAATTCTCTTTTTGCAGGGTGCTCTACAGATTCCTGCCATTTTAGCTTTTAGGAACTGAACTCTTGTCGAGTCTCAGTTTGAACCCAGCAAGTCAAGTACATTCTCTTACAGAAATCAAGTAATAATATCATACCAAGGTAACAGTGGGAACTCGGTGACACTCAAAAGAGGGAGCAATTCATAAAATGAAAATAAAAGTCAACACTATTAATATTAAAAATAGATTATCTTACATTGGTAGTAAGTCAATGTATTGATATTAATTCTTTACTTCTGTTTTATAAGCATTTTTTGATAAATGTTATTTTCTTTCCTACATTTATTATATTTGACACACATTGATTTCTATTGAAACACATTTCTGAAATATTCATCTTTCAGACAAATCATGTTGAACTAAATTGTTCTATGAAAAAGATAGTATTTTTAAAATCCAGTCTTTTGAATTGTGTTCTACTGCCCTTAATGGGTCTGAAATGAAAAAGGTAAGATAGAATATAATCAAAATAAATGAGAGAGCCTTTAAAGAAAGCCCACTCTTACACCTTTTATTTGGTGGCCCTGTAACAGAACATGCTGTTGTATTGTAGTTTAAAGAACAAAACTATAAACACATATAAGCCCTTGGGTGAAGGTGACATATATAACAAGTGCTTCGACTACCAGGTTTGTCCATCCACTGCTAGAACTGGAAATTAGCCAATAAAAGTATAAATTCAATTGCATTATTTTGAAGCAATTAAACTTACCTGACCACTTTGGCTGTGATAGAAAAAGAGCATTTGCTGTGACAGGATTAGATCAGTGAGAGGAAAGATAGTACAGCATGAGGTAAAATACTGATTTAAATTTTGCCTCAAGGTCTAGAGAGACTTGCTTTCATTTACTAGAAATAAGCAAAACACAAGAAGGTTTAGTGTCGCATAGGAACAGTTATCAATCAAGATCTCTACCTAATGCCAATAGACCTTAGGGGAAAGTTAAATGACTTGTGTGCAACACAAGGCTTACTGAACATCAGAAGAAAACCACAGCATGATGACGAAAATCATATTTCATTTTTATTGAACCATTTATTGTAAATCATAAAATAACAGCAAAGATTAAATGGGGAAAATGTCTGTTGTTTGAAAAGTATTTATCTTTCTCCTTTCAAGAATGCATAAGATGTATAGATTTATTCTGCCATGCTAAGCTCAAAAAAAAAAAAAAAGCTGGTGGTCAAGGATTTTGTGTTGGATTTCTTGGCCTAAGTTATGAAGAAATTAATTTGACAATTTATTTTTAATGATGAATTGTTCTCCTGTGTGTCTTTGTGCTTGGGTGATCAAAACCTCTCTACAGGGAACCCTCTTGCACTGTTGGTGGGAATGTCAATTGATACAGCCACTATGGAGAACAGTATGGAGGTTCCTTAAAAAACTAAAAACAGAACTACCATACGACCCAGCAATCTCACTACTGGGCATATACCCTGAGAAAACCATAATTCAAAAAGACACATGCACCCCAATGTTCGTTGCAGCTCTATTTACAATAGCCAGGACATGGAAGCAACCTAAGTGTCCATCGACAGATGAGTGGATAAAGAAGATGTGGCACATTATATACAATGGAATATTACTCAGCCATAAAAAGAAATGAAATTGCATTATGTGTAGTGAGGTGGATGGACCCAGAGTCTGTCTTACAGAGTGAAGTAAGTCAGAAAGAGAAAAACAAATACTGTATGCTAGAACATAGATGTGGAATCTAAAAAAAAAAAAAAAAGGTTCTAATGAACCTAGGGGCAGGATAGGAATAAAGATGCAGACGTAGAGAATGGACTTGAGGAAACTGGGAGGGGGACGGGTAAGCTGGGACTAAGTGAGAGAGTGGCATGGACATATATACACTACCAAATGTAAAATAGATAGCTAATGGGAAGCAGCCACATTGGCACAGGGAGATCAGCTCGGTGCTTTGTGACCACCTAGAGGGGTGGGTTAAGGAAGTTGGGAGGGAGACGCAAGAGGGAGGAGATATGGGGATATATGTATATGTATAGCTGATTCACTTTGTTATACAGCAGAAACTAACACACCATTGTAAAGCAATTATACTCCAATAAAGATGTTAAAAAATAAAAATAAAATAAAATAGCTTTGACCCTTAAAAAAAAAACTCTACAGATTGAACAGAGCATGATTTCCTTTTCAGAGCTTCCTATATGATAACTATTTGAAAAAGGGTTTTTAACTCTCAATGCTTTAGCAAATACAATGTTTAGCAAAATCATTTGATTAGATATTCATCCCAGCATTATAGCTGTCTCCTCCTCTGTAAAACAACTTTATTCTCCAGGCCACTAATAACTTCATAATCACAGTATTGGCACTAAGCAAAATTGACCCTCCTGAAATGTCTCTTTCCTTCTCTGAGCTTCTGTGTGGCTATTTTTGTCAAGCATCTCCCCTTACCTAACAGATCCATTTTTACCTCTTATCCTCCTCCTCTTTCTCTCACCACTCCATAAAATAGGGTGCCCCCCACATTCCAGCCCTCCACTTCTGTACTCTTTCTTCTTGAAATTATTTCTCTTAGTAATATGGTAACTTTCATTGTATAGGAATGACCCCCAACTTGATGTCTCTATCCCATCCCCCTCCTTCATGTCCCAGTGTTCTGTCTCCCAGTGCCTGATCGATACTTGTCAATAGATGATCCACTGGAACCTCTAACTAGCTAAATCACACACATACAAAAAGCATTAACCTTCCTTGGTCCAGTTCCCTTTCCCTTTATTCCTTCATTCAACATATAATATTTGAATACCTACCATGTTCTGGCTTTCGTCTAGATCAGGTACCAATACACTTTTCCTATAAAATCCAGATAGTCAATACTTTAGGCTTCGCAGGCTATGTCTTTGCTGAGACTATTTGAGTCTGCTATTGTAGCACAAAAGCAAGCATGTACAACGTGAGCACGTTTGAGTTAGGATAAAACTACTTGCTCATCTGAAATTTAAATTTCATATAATTTTAATATGTCATGAAATATTACTCTTGATTTTTTGTCAATGATTCTTAGCTCATAGGCCATAGGTAAACCAGTGGCAGACTGGATTAGACCCATGGGCCACGGTTTACCAACTCCTGTGGTAGATACTAAGAGATTCAGCAATGAACAAGCAAGACAAGCTCCTTGCCCTCAGTGATCTAAAATTTTAGAAGAACTTCCCCTACGTCTGCTAATAGTGACATTCTTCTCTGCTTACACAGCAACCTGTGTCAAGTTTATGCCCTATTATTTACTATAACGCACTCAAACAACAAGCGCTTTGATTCCTCTTTATCTCAGGTCTTCACATTATCAAACAAAAACAAGTTTATAATGGGAAAAAAAGAATCTTCTAGATATTAGTCTCAGTTTTGTATCACTTCAAATTCTCTCAATAACAATATACAAATGTTTGTATTTATGAATAGTTGAAGATATTTTGTATTTCCAAATTTAATCTTATTTTTTTCTCTTGGCGTTTTCTATATACCTATTATTTTTTAAAGGTTTTTTTTAAAACAGTTGTATTGAGGTATAATAGAAATATAATAAGTTACAGATATTTAAAGTGTACAATATATTTTTACTTATGTATTAGTTTTTTAATAACAGCTTTACTGAGATGTAATTCGCCTATCACAGGAGTCACCCTTTTAAAGCAAACAAGTCAGTGGTGTTTAGTATATTCAGAATAGTGCAACCATCACCACAATCTGATGTCACAATTAGATCACCACAAGAAGAAAGCCCATGCCTTTAGCAATCACTCCCTATTCCCCACTCCTCTCAGCCCCTAGTGAACACCAATTTACTTTCTGTCTCTATGAATTTGTCTTTTCTGGGTGTTTCATACAAATGAGATCGTATAATATATGCCCTTTTGTGTGTGGCTTTTGTCACTTAGGAGAGCATTTTCAAGGTTCATCTTCACTGTAGCAGGTATCAGTATTTCATTCCTTTTCATGCTGATTAATATTCCATTGTATGATATGCCACCTTTTGTTTTGTTATTCAACAGGGATGGACATTTGGGTTGTTTCCACTTTTTGGCTATTATGAAGAGTGTTACTATGCACATTCATGTATGAGATTTTTTACATGTAGACATATGTTTTCACTTCTCTTGGACCTACCCCTAGGAGTGGAATTGCTGGGTTATGTGGTAACTCAGTATTTAACATTTGCAGAAATGCAGCTGCACCACTTTACATTCTCAGCAGCAATGTATGATGGTTCCAATTTTTCCACATCGTATGTATAACTTTTGTTTTCTCTGACAGAGTGGGTACTGGTTCAAATCTTTCCCGCCTTATTCCTGGACTATGGAAATAGCCTCACTTTTTACTATTCGTCCTCCATCTTTCATCTATTTCAGTTCACCCCACAATCCCATGAACATCAGTTTCATCCTAAACAATACTAAGCAAATATCACTGTCTTACCCCACAAAAGTCTCAGCAGTTATTTACTATCTAGAGGATAAACTGCTAATAGCTCATTCTGCAAATCCCTAAAAATTTGTAGACCAGCAAAACTGGATATCTGTTCACTAATAGCCTGTAGCATTCTGCAACAGAAACTCCCCAGTTCAACCAAAACTCTTTATGCATAGTCTTGCTGGGTTACATCTTCTACGGGCAGGGCTGGCTTCATCACTTGCTACCTGTGTAGTCACTCAGGGACCCACACATAGAACACCCTTGTACTGAGTTCTGGGCTTTCCTGTCACCATCTTGAAATTTTAATAATGTTTTAACAAGAAGCCCTACGTTTTTAATTTACAGTGGACCCTGCAAATTTTGTAGCCAGTCCTGTCTGTGGAAGTTGGGTTTTAGTGTCTAACCCCATCCAATTCAGCACACACTCTTTGCATCTCAACTGCCTTTGTTAGGACTGCAAAGCAGGACTTCCCTGGTGGCACAGTGATTAAGAATCCGTCTGCCAATGCAGGGGACATGGGTTCGAGCCCTGGTCTGGGAAGATCCCACGTGCCATGGAGCAGCTAAGCCTGTGCGCCACAACTACTGAGCCTGCACTCTAGAACCCGCACTCTAGAGCCTGCAAGCCACAACTACTGAAGCCCGCGCGCCTAGAACCCATGCCCTGCAACAAGAGAAGCCACAGCAATGAGAAGCCCAAGCACTGCAACGAAGAGTAGTCCCCGCTTGTGGCAACTAGACAAAGCCTGCGCGCAGCAATGACGACCCAATAGAGCCAAAAATAAATAAGTAAATTAAATTTTTAAAAAAAAGATTGCAAAGCACATGTCAGGCTAGTCAATTCTTTATGTCCCTTTTATGATATTAATGCTCACCAAGTTTTCATTCTGAGTTCAGTTTCCATCTTTATTCGTCCAGAGAAGTCATGATACTCATCATTATTTTATTTTTAGTTCACAGCCCAAGCTGACATATAACCTTAAATAGTTTAGCAACTTTATTTTTGACTTTGAGATACAGAATCTTTGGGCATTCCCTTTAAAAAAGTACTCTAGCTTAGAACAAAGGCTCTCAGAGTAGAGGTTTTGATCAAATATATACCTTGATGACGCTAAAGCCCCTTAGGCAAAAAAAAAGAAAAAGAAAAAAGGGGGGAAAAAGTATACATTCTCTAAGTGGGGAAAAACGTCTTGCCTACAAGTGTCTTTCCTATCCTAAAAAGCAGATAGCCCCTTTCAGCTTTAGGTAGCACATGATTTTGGCCAAGGTGTAGAGATGTACTTCGCTTTCTGAAAAGTGTCATGCTCCAAAGCAAGTATATGTGAGTTGAAGTTTTATAAATTAGATACATCCTTTCACTGCTGTAAATTGTAATCTCAGAGCTAGGAGGTAGAATTCCACAAGAAATTGTTTAAAAGAAGGCTTTAGACCTGCATTTTAAGGTCTAATCTATTTCATTTTACTTCTGCTCAGAATGTTACAGCCAACAGTGGAATAAGCCCGTTTTTAAAACTAGTTACATTGTTTGCATTTGGGGAGATTTTAGATACGTGAAAATTGGATTCTATTTTTCTGGTCTAAAAAACAAAACAACACCCAACAAAAACTTGAAGAATTATCAGGAGTTAGCAGCCTTATTGCCTATTCCACAATTAGCAAAATGTTGGGGTTTTTTTTAAGTCTTAATTTTTTTAGAGTAGTTTTAGGTTCACAACAAACTTGAGAGAAAGGTACAGAGATTTCTCCTGTACCCACTGCCCCCATACATGCATATTCCATTATCAACATCATTCACCAGAATGATACATTTGTTACCAAAGAGGAGCCTACATCAAGACACCATCATAACCTTAAGTCTATAGTTTACCTTAGAGTTTGCTCTTGGTATTGGACATTCTGTGGGTTTGGAGAAGTGTATAATGATATACATCAATCATTGTAATATGTACAGAGTATTTTCACTGTCCTAAAATTCCCTCTGTGCTCTACCTATTCATCCTTTCCCTCCCCTTCCCCTGGCAACCACTGATTTTTTTTTTATCATCTCCATAGTTTTGCCTTTTCCAGAATGTCATATAGTTGGATTCATACAGTATACAGCCTTTTCAGATTGGCTTCTTTCAATCAGTAATATGCATTTAAGTTTCCTCTATGTCTTTTCATGGCTTGATAGCTCATTTTCTTTTAGAACCGAATAATAATCCATTATCTGAATGTACCACCATTTATTTATTTATCCATTCATCTACTGAAGGACATCTTGGTTGCTTCCAAGTTTGGGCAATTAAGAATAAAGCTTCTATACACATCTGTATGCAGATTTTTGTGTGGACATGCATTTTTAGCTCTTTTGGGTCAATACCAAGGAGCACAATTCCTGGATCATATGATAAAGAGCGTGTTTAGCTTTATAAGAAACCAGCAAAATGTCTTCCCATGTGGCTGTACCATTTTGCATTCCCACCAGCAATGAATGAGAGTTCCTGTTTTTCCACAACCTCATCAGCATTTGGTGTTGTCAGTGTTCCAGATTTTGGCCATTCTACTGGGTGTGTAGTGGTATTACATTGTTGTTTTCATTTGCATTTCCCTGATGACATGTGAGGTGTTATATCTTTTCATGTGCTTATTTACCCTCTGTACATCTTCTTTGGTGAGGTAGCAATATTCTTTAAGATGGGGCCTTCATTTCTTCATAACAGTCACTGGCTGTATTTAACCAAAATTTAATGCAATCACTCTGTTTATTAGACAATAAATTTTGGTAAAGTTTCTCTGGATCCGAAATAAGTAAGTGAAAAATGGAGTATTAAACATACATTATTATTTCTCATCAAGACTTAAGAAAAAATGGAATTCCTTGCTACTGGCTTCCAAATTGGGTCTTTGCATAGTTGTAAATTACCACCTTCTAATCTATTTGCTAAGTAACTTCTACTGGCTTATTTTAAAGCAGAATAAACCTGTAAAAACACCACATCAATCAGTCTACTAAAAATGTGGAAGGAATTTCTCTGTTTGACCAAACTAAACTCTTTAGTCAGAACAATTAAGTTCAACTTCCAGGAGTCTCATGTACCAATACAAAAAAGAAAAAGGTTCTGAAATTTCACTTAATAGTGCTTCAATTCTGCAGCCCTAAGTTGTTTAGATCTTAAAATCAACTGGATAGTTTGTCTTCACTAACTATTCCACACAAGAATGATTACTAATTAATTACTCATCATCAAAACCACCCCAAATGAGAACATGCAGAGAAAATACACACAGTTATATCATTACTTCAAATACAGAGACAGTATAACTCAGTGGCTTTCAATATGGCGGCGTATTAGAATCATTTACATAGGTAGTAGAGGTGGAGTGGGGAACAGAGATGAAAAAATACCCTAAGAATTTCTGATTTATTTGGTTCTGATGGAGCTGAGGGGTGAATTTTTTTTTTTTTTTTTTTTTAACTGTGTTGGGTCTTCGTTTCTGTGCGAGGGCTTTCTCTAGTTGCAGCGAGCGGGGGCCACTCTTCATCGCAGTGCGCGGGCCTCTCACTATCGCAGCCTCTCTTGTTGCGGAGCACAGGCTCCAGACGCGCAGGTTCAGTAATTGTGGCTCACGGGCCTAGTTGCTCCGCGGCATGTGGGATCTTCCCAGACCAGGACTCGAACCCGCGTCCCCTGCATTGGCAGGCAGATTCTCAACTGCTGCGCCACCCGGGAAGCCCGGGGTGAATTTTTAAAGTCCTCCAGGTATTTCTAATGTGCAATTGCAGTGGATAGAATTATTTTTTTGATTTGTCAAAATCAGAACAGATCAAAATCAAGCCTGTTTCAAGACAGGCTCAGACTGATGAGTTGTGGATTAGTTGTGGTCACACTAAAGGTTTAATGAAATGAAAAAGTCTCAGTATCCTTGTTCCATGTGAAATAAGTTGTTCTGTCTCATGTTAAATGCAGGCACATTCCTTAAAGCAGAGCCCACCACTTGTGGTGGTGAAATTTCTGTTTGCTTTGTTTCACTTTGTGTTTCGTCTATGGGCATGATAATTACATATGAGTCCCTGCAGCATATGGCACAGTGGGCTGGGGAGAAGAAACCAGACGAGGACAAAAGCACAAATACAAAAATAAACATAAGTCAAGTTTGTGCTGCTGGGTAGTTTTCTTTCATCTTTCTGTGAGGTTAATTAACTGCGTGGTATGTCTTTACCGCTCCGATGCATCTGAAGCATCCCAGAAGGCTCCTCCTCCATACTCTAAATTACAATGATGTATGATGACAGTAGAATATTCAGTTTAACTAGAGTTAAATGAATCTGTCTGGGCAACATGGATGTATACCTTCACCATTATCCTTATCGTAAACTGAACCCCCATTGCAAGGTCTCACTGAGGCCAAGAGTTGCTGGTGGGTTTCCCCACGTGCAGGGTGCACTCTGGCCACATCCCTCATCATACTAAATTCACCAGATGTCCCCATGAACCACACTAAGTTCGCTTTAAAAGTTTTTACAAAGAGTGTTATAAATTTGCTTTTAAAATTGCTCTCCTGAAAAAAAAATTTTGCCTGAGCCCATCATTTAATTATAATTGACAACAATTTCTGTGCAACTGTTGCCAATTGAGAAAATTTTAACCCACAAATTCTTTGCAAATTCGAAGATGACATATTACATTTTTGTGGACAGTTAAACGTTATTTATTTTACTTGTTTAGATTCTCTCTTTATGTTTTGCACCAAACATTTCCTTTCTAGTCCAAGATATTTTCAGAGGCCCCTGAATTCTCTGAGGCCTTAGACTTGTGTCCAAGTGTCTGATGGATAAATGGGTCTTTGTTGCCCCAACTCTGAGATTCCAGTGAGAAACTAATTATGCAAAGGGACAGTGGCAGACCGTATATTACAATAGAACTCTGAGCAACAACATCTATGGCAACCAGCCTAGAACAGTGAGGACACTTGGTCACTGCCAGCTTCTCTATTCCCTCTCCTATCTAATCAGAATATGCCTGAAGGCTTCCTTTTTTCCACTATAAAGACTTCCCACTTCCCTACCTGCCTTTGAGTTTCTGCCACCCACAGGTGATGGTGGCTGATTCCCCTGCCATAGCAAGCTCTCAATAAATAGCCCTTGCATGTTCTCATTCAAGTGATCTTCATTTATTTCCAGCCATCAAGGAAATAGTGGGAAGGGGCTGATGAGTGAATCTACATCTGACTTCTCATGGCATCTCTCCTTCCTGTTTGCATCTATGTTTGCAAAAGAATTCTAGAGGATAATATACAACAAATGAAGGAGGAGGGAATCACTGGTTTTATTGTACAGACTAAAGAGTTTGTTAATTTATGCCATAGCAGTTACTATTTTAATTGATAAAGTATTAAATTCGTTTTATCTTGTTTTCTTAACACCTTTATTGGAGTATAATTGTTTACAATGTTGTGTTAGTTTCTGCTGTATAACAAACTGAATCAGCTATATGTATACTTATATCCCTATATCCCCTCCCTCTTGCATCTCCCTCCCACCCTCCCTATCCCACCCCTCTAGGTGGTCACAAAGCACCGAGCTGATCTCCCTGTGTTATGCGGCTGCTTCCCACTAGCTATCAACTTTACATTTGGTAGTGTATATAAGTCCATGCCACTCACTCACTTCGTCAGAGCTTACCCTTCCCCTTTCCCGTATCCTCAAGTCCATTCTCTAGTAGGTGTGTGTCTTTATTCCCATCTTGCCCCTAGGTTCTTCATGACCTTTTTTTTTTTTTTTTTAAGATTCCATATATATGTGTTAGCATACGGGATTTGTTTTTCTCTTTCTGACTTACTTCACTCTGTATGACAGACTCTAGGTCCATCCACCTCACTACAATAACTAAATTTCGTTTTTTATGGCTGAGTAGTATTCCATTGTATATATGTGCCACATCTTCTTTATCCATTCATCTGTTGATGGACACTTAGGTTGCTTCCATGTCCTGGCTATTGTAAATAGAGCTGCAGTGAACATTTTGGTACATGACTCTTTTTGAATTATGGTTTTCTCAGGGTATATGCCCAGTAGTGGGATTGCTGGGTCGTATGGTAGTTCTATTTTTAGTTTTTTAAGGAACCTCCATACTGTTCTGCATAGTGGCTGTATCAATTTACATTCCCACCAACAGTGCAAGAGGGTTCCCTTTTCTCCACACCCTCTCCAGTATTTATTGTTTGTAGATTTTTTGATGATGGCCATTCTGACCGGTGTGAGGTGATACCTAATCGTAGTTTTGATTTGCATTTCTCTAATGAGTAGTGATGTTGAGTATTCTTTTATGTGTTTGTTGGCAATCTGTATATCTTCTTTGGAGAAATGTCTATTTAGGTCTTCTGCACATTTTTGGATTGGGTTTTTCGTTTTTTTGATATTGAGTTGCATGAGCTGCTTGCAAATTTTGGAGATTAATCCTTTGTCACTTGCTTCATTTGCAAATATTTTCTCCCATTCTTAGGGTTGTCTTTTCGTCTTGTTTAAGGTTTCCTTGGCTGTGCAAAAGCTTTTAAGTTTCATTAGGTCCCATTAGTTTATTTTTGTTTTTATTTCCATTTCTCTAGGAGGTGGGTCAAAAAGGATCTTGCTGTGATTTATGTAATAGATTGTTCTGCCTATGTTTTCCTCTAAGAGTTTTATATGTGTCTGGCCTTACATTTAGGTCTTTAATACATTTTGAGTTTATTATTGTGTATGGTGTTAGGGAGTGTTCTAATTTCATTCTTTTCCATGTAGCTGTCCAGTTTTCCCAGCACCACTTATTGAAGAGGCTGCCTTTTCTCCACTGTATATTCTTGCCTCCTTTATCAAAAATAAGGTGACCATATGTGTGTGGGTTTACCTCTGGGCCTTCTATCCTGTTCCATTGATCTATATTTCTGTTTTTGTGCCACTACCATACTGTCTTGATTACTGTAGCTTTGTAGTATAGTCTGAAGTCAGGGAGCCTGATTCCTCCAGCTCCATTTTTCTTTCTGAAGATCGCTTTGGCTATTAGGGGTCTTTTGTGTTTCCATACAAATTGCGAAATTCTTTGTTCTAGTTCTGTGAAAAATGCCATTGGTAGTTTGATAGGGATTGCATTGAATCTGTAGATTGCTTTGGGTAGTAGAGTCATTTTCACAGTGTTGAATCTTCAAATCTAAGAACATTGTATATCTCTCCATCTGTTTGTATCATCTTTAATTTCTTTCAGCAGTGTCTTACAGTTGTCTGCATGCAGGTCTTTTGCCTCCTTAGGTAGGTTTATTCCTAGATATTTTATTCTTTTTGTTGCACCGGTAAATGGCAGTGTTTCCTTAATTTCTCTTTCAGATGTTTCATCATTAGTGTATAGGAATGCAAGAAATTTCTGTGCATTAATTTTGTATCCTGCTACTTAACCAAATTCATTGATTAGCTCTAGTAGTTTTCTGGTAGCATCTTTAGGATTCTCTATGTATAGTATGTCATCTGCAAACAGTGACAGCTTTATTTCTTCTTTTCTGATTTGGATTCCTTTTATTTCTTTTTCTTCTCTGATTACTCTGGCTAAAAATTCCAAAACTATGTTGAATAATAGTGGTGAGAGTGGGCAACTTTGTCTTGTTCCTGATCTTAGAGGAAACGGTTTCAGTTTTTCACTATTGAGAAAGATGTTGGCTGTGGGTTTGTCATATATGGCCTTTATTATGTTGAGGTAAGTTCCCTCTATGCATACTTTCTGGAGGGTTTTTATCATAAATGGGTGTTGAATTTTCTCAAAGGCTTTTTGTGCATCTATTGAGATGATCATATGGTTTTTCTCCTTCAATTTGTTAATATGGTTTGTCACATTGATTGATTTGAGTATATTGAAGAAACCTTGCATTCCTGGGATAAACCCCACTTGATCATGGTGTATGATCTTTTTAACGTGCTGTTGGATTCTGTTTGCTGGTATTTTGTTGAGGATTTTTGCATCTATGTTCATCAGTGATATTGGTCTGTAGTTTTCTTTCTTTGTGACATCTTTGTCTGGTTTTGGTATCAGGATGATGGTGACCTCATAGAATGAGTTTGGGAGTGTTCCTCCCTCTGCTATATTTTGGAAGAGTTTGAGAAGGATAGGTGTTAGCTCTTCTCTAAATGTTTGATAGAATTCTTCTGTGAAGCCATCTGGTCCTGGGCTTTTGTTTGTTGGAAACTTTTTAATCACAGTTTCAATTTCAGTGCTTGTGATTGGTCTCTTTATATTTTCTATTTCTTCTTGGTTCAGTGTCAGAAGGTTGTGCTTTTCTAAGAATTTGTTAACTTCTTCCAGGTTGTCCATTTTTTAACATATAGTTGCTTGTAGTAATCTCTCATAATCCTTTGTATTTCTGCAATGTCAGTTGTTACTTCTCCTTTTTCATTTCTAATTCCATTGATATGAGTCTTCTCCCTTTTTTTCTTGATGAGTCTGGCTAAAGGTTTATCAATTTTGTTTATCTTCTCAAAGAACCAGCTTTTAGTTTTATTGATCTTTGCTATTGTGTCCTTCATTTCTTTTTCATTTATTTCTGATCTGATCTTTATGATTTCTTTCCTTCTGCTAACTTTAGGGATTTTTTGTTCTTCTTTCTCTAATTGCTTTAGGTGTAAGGTTAAGTTGTTCATTTGAGATGTTTCTTCTTTCTTGAGGTAGAATTGTATTGCTATAAACTTCCCTCTTAGAACTGCTTTTTCTTTATCCCACAGGTTTTGAGTCATCGTGTTTTCATTGTCATTTGTTTCTAGGTATTTTTTGAGTTCCTCTTTGATTTCTTCAGTGATCTCTTGGTTATTTATTAGTGTATTGTTTAGCCTCCATGTGTTTGTATTTTTTACAGATTTTTCCTTGTAATTTATATCTACTCTCATAGTGTTGTGGTCATAAAAGATAATTGGTATGACTTCAATTTTCTTAAATTTACCAAGGCTTGATCTGCAACCCAAGATATGGTCTATCCTGGAGAATGTTCCATGAGCACTTGAGAAGAACATGTATTCTGTTGTCTTTGGATGGAAAGTCCTATAATTATCAGTTAAGTCCATCTTGTTTAATGTATCATTTAAAGTTTGTGTTTCCTTATTTATTTTCATTTTGGATGATATGTCTATTGGTGAAAGTCGGGTGTTAAAGTCCCCTACTATGACTGTGTTGCTGTCGATTTCCCCTTTTATGGTTGTTAGCATTTGCCTTATGTATTGAGGTGCTCCCATGTTAGGTGCATAAATATTTACAATTTTTATATCTTCTTCTTGGATCAATGCCTTGATCATTATGTAGTGTCCTTCTTTGTCTCTTGTAATAGTCTTTATTTTAAAGTCTATTTTGTCTGTTACGAGAATTTCTACTGCAGCTTTCTTTTGATTTCCATTTGCATGGAATGTCTTTTTCCATCCCCTCACTTTCAGTCTGTATGTGTCCCTAGGTCTGAAGTGGGTCTCTTGTAGACAGCATATATATCCATATATTTATATATATCTCCATATATATATGAGGCTGAAAAAAATCTTTAAGGCTAGAATAGGTTATATTAATGGGCATAATTAAATGAAACAAGTCTGATGTTAATCCATTTATTGCCTTACCTTCATTTACTGCCTTTCTCTGTATTATTGTTTTCATTTTCTCACTTGCTCCAGTAACGTAATATAGGAAGTCAGCAATTTAAAATACTTTTTAAAATTATTGTTGCAAAAGCAAACCAGTGAGGAGAGGAAAATAGGTCTCAACCTCAAGCTTCCAAAACTGTCTAGTTAAAACTCAAGTTTATATTCCCCACTGTGTAAGTGGTGCCCTGGATTTAGGACAGTTTTGTTTAACTCCAGCATCTTTTTTTTTTTTTAAAGCTTATTTATTTATTTATTTATTCATTTATTGATTGATTGATTGATTGTTGTGTTGGGTCTTCACTTCTGTGCGAGGGCTTTTTCCAGTTGCGGCGAGCGGGGGCCACTCTTCATCACGGTGCGCGGACCTCTCACTATCGCGGCCTCTCTTGTTGCGGAGCACAGGCTCCAGACGCGCAGGCTCAGTAATTGTGGCTCACGGGCCTAGTTGCTCCGCGGCATGTGGGATCTTCCCAGACCAGGGCTCGAACCCGTGTCTCCTGCATTGGCAGGCACATTCTCAACCACTGCGCCACCAGGGAAGCCCTCCAGCATCTTTTATTGTTCTCATTCGATGACTGATACAAACAGAAAAGATTAGTGTGTGTGTGTCTCCCAAAGAGCCTTATTCCCACTGTTTCTATGTGCCCTTGAAAATATTTATAATTCTATTCATTATAAATATATGGAAGTAAAGTATATCAAAACCTATCTCTTTCATTTATTATAAAATATGCATTTTAACATTTAATCACTGATAAAACATCAGTAGATAATAAAGTTAAGAACAATACTGAAATAAGTACATTCTATGAAATGTAATATTCATTATTTTACCCTACAACTTTCAGGCAAAGTTTCTATCAGTTATGTGCAGACATTTTACCAGTTATGGTATGGTAGCCAGCTTCCAAGATGACCCTTTAAGATGCCCATCTTCCAGTATTCACTTCCTTTTGCAGTCCCCTCACTCATTGTTACCAGCGTTGGTATGTGTAACCAATAGAACATGGCAGAAGTGATGATACTTCACTCCCAAAGTTAAGTTGTGAAAGTCACTGTGGCTTCTATCTTGGTCATTCTCTCTCTCTCTCCCTAACTCTCTCTTTCTTTCTCTCTCACATTACTTGCTCTAGGAAAAGCCAGCTGCCATGTCATGGGCAGTACAAAGGGCCAGTCCACTTAGCAAGGAACTGAGGCCATGTGAGTGAGTGATCTTGAAGGTAGATACCTCCAGCCCCAGCCAAAATGACTATAGTCCCAGTTGACATTTAACTGCAGCCTCAGGAGAGACCCTGAGCTGGAATCACACAGTTAAACCACTCTTAGGTTCTTGACCTTCCAAAACTGTGTGAGATAAAAATTTTTGTTGTCTTAAGCTGCTGTTTTGCAGTTATCTGTTATGTAGCTATAGACAACTAATACACAGTTAATATACATTAACTGAAAAGACAACAATAAGCTGTTGTGACTTATATGTGGAAACTTACTTACCTGCAAAAGAATATATGTTTCTAAGTGTAGTATCATTTTAAACAACTACCAAATGAATGAATATATATATAAAGCATTTAGAATGATGGCTGACACATAGCAAATTCTATGTAAATAGCAAATATGATAATGATGTTGATTTAGCACCAAGAGAAAAAAAATACTACCTAATGGAAAAGTTTTTAGGGGTGTAGAGTAGAAATTCTCGCAAGCTGAGAACAAGTAACTTTTATATGTTATTTTGTAGCTAGATGTTAACACTCATCCCTTCCAATTAGAAGAGGGATTTGGAATCAGAAAGATTCTAACTGGAGCCAGAGGCCATCCATCCTCCATGGCTAAGACAAAGCTATTCACTGTTAATCAGGTGACTCTTATGACTTAAGCCTGTCTTCTGAAGGAATTAACAGCCCTTAACCCAACAATGGCAAGATTGATGATTCACAAGCTGTAGAGTCAATGTCATGTTAACAGGCAAATTATGCTTTTCTTATGGAAGACTAGGATGTGTTATCAGATATAATAGCCTCCTTAGTAACTAGGGAGAAAGTTAAACCTTATTTAGCTTATCAGCTCAGAGGCTATGTACGCCTCATTAGCATTTAGCAGAAGACCAAAAATTTTTTCTACTTTTAAAACTAAAGTCTTTCAATGAATTACCTTTTTTTCCCATTCTGTTGGTGATGGTAAGTAGCTTTTCTTTCAAAATCTTTGTTTTTAATTTTTAGACAAACTAGAATTTCAAATATGGGAGCTTCAAAAATGGCCATTTCAGAAACAGGAGCTATGAAAACGGGCTGTTTCAAGCTGCAACAGCTTCAAATGATTCGCCTTTTGAGACAGCAGTTGTTAGATTCAGCAGGGTCCTAATGCCAGGAACACATTTACATTCAAATTAAACTGAATATAATTAGAAGTTATTTCTTCAAAGTAGGAACCCCTTTGTGTAAGAAAATAATTGCACTTAAGCAGAATTTGTATTAAATTTTTACACTTAAAACACCCATCTTGGCCATACTAATAAGGATGCCGAAAATTGGCTCAATGTTTTCCCCTTTTGAGTACTACTACGTACTTACCCTTCCGTTAACTTTCCCATCATTTACTTTGAATTCTAATGTGAAAAATCAAAAGTGTAGGCCCATATGCAAAACAAACATGACGAAAAATCAAATTTCCATTATGATTAACAAAGTTATTTGAAACTTTTTAAAATAAGGAGACAAACTTCTATGGCTCAAGCAAAAACCCTTCACCCAACCCACTTGCCCGCCAGCAGCTAATCTCAATACCTCTACTGAAACAGGTAAACTTTCCTTCATGTAAAGTCTGATTGTGATTTATCTGACCTGATCCCCTTACAGTATTAACACCATGACCACTCCTTAGAAAACATTTTCTCTTTCAGCAAATATTGATGATGCCACACACACACCAAGAGGGTACAAAAAAAAAAAAAGGTTTCTTAGTGACATAATGAGCCTTTCAGGAGGAACAGGCAGATCTCCCCAGCTAGTCTGAAATGGCTTGAGAGAAGAAGGAAAGTAAACTGACTTGTGGTTTTTATTGTGGTTAGGAGGTGGGGACAGTGAGGGATCCCACATGCAGGCAGGAGCTCGTGTGGTCTGAATTTTCCGCCAGGCCCAAAAGGCGGAGAATCCAGGCTTTCTTAGCTTGTGCAGATGTAGAGAAGAAAAGGGATGGGTGAATCTTAAAAGCTGTCATCAGTCAAACATCAAAACCATGAAGTCAGATTATTTATTGCAAAGGGATTTGTACAATTTGAGGAAGTTTACCAATGTGTGATGCAGGGAATTTGCGTAGAGATACTATAAAGACACACATCTGAATTATTACATGCACCGTATCCAGGTTTTCATTATCCACTCAACTGCCAAGAGCACACAGAAACACAAGTAATTGTGTATTTAATGTCCCTATTTATTAGCACTAGACTTTGAATAACCTGAGGACAAGAAATATATTTTATATGCCTTGGTATTTCCAGATTCTAGCATGGTGTCTGGCACGTAGTGAATGTTCAATAAATGTTTATTAAATAAATGAATCCATCTACTATAAAATTTATTTTAAAATACTTGAGCATAAATGGTGTGATAGTTGGCATAATAGTTCACCCTAGGGGCAATTAGATAAAATGTGCAATACTTTCATCAAGATGACACCCTCCATAGTCATTGGTTAGCATTTTAAAGACTCTTATCAGTTCTCATTCTAGAGGCAGCTTCGACAAAAACTTTGTCTTTATTTATCATAAGCCCTTTTAAGGTATGAATTGGCATAAAGGATTAAGAAGTGATATTTAATTGGTAGAAAGTGTTTTGTCCACTATATGTGGATTGACTAGAAACACATCATAGGTCCCTCAGCCCTGGCAGGAGCGTGGTCTAAGAATCTATCATGCCCAGTAGCCCATGATGTTTATAACTTAGGACTCTGTTAGGTCTCCTCCTTGGAAATGTACAGAGGAGTCTGAGCCTCGGGGCTCCTGGGTACAGCCCTAGGTAGCCAAAGCCCGTGGGCCGAGCATCTCTGGCTTTGATTAACCTCATCCTTTCCCCACCGTTGTATCAGAGCATCGTGATATAGAAAAGGTTGGAAGGAGCTATTAGAGAAGATGCTTATTGGAGGGCCTAAAAAGACAGAGCTGGGACCTCATGGGTCTTTGACAAGCACAACGTGAATGACTGTTTTGTACCTGCTCTCTAGTATCTGCTTCAAAGTATGCAGAATTTGGTTTGCAACTTGCTTTATTTTAAAATACAACCATGTAGGGAGGTTGTGTGGGAAGCCTACAGCCATCACCCACCCTCAATAATTAAAAGCACTTGATATCACCAGAAGGAAATATAATAAATGGAAACCACCAAAGTGGCTTAGACAAGTTCACAAAATCCCATCTCTAAAATAAACTAGTTTATTATAAAGGAACATTCCTTAAGACCTTTAGATTTATAATTAAGAAATATTTCATGAGGAAGTTCTATATTAGTTTCCTAGGGCTGTTATAATAAAATACAACCAACTGGATGGCTTAAAACAAAAGAACTTTACTGCCTCACAGGTCTGGGAGCTAGAAGTCCAAAATCAAGATGTTGACTCTCCCTCTGAAGCCTGTCAGGGATCCTTCCAGGCCTCTCCCTGCCTTCTAGTGGCTCATCGGCAATCTTTGGCTTGTAGGTGCATCACTTTGGTCCTCTGTCATTCCATAGCTTCTCCCTATGTGTCTTTCTCTTCACACAGCTGTCTTTCTGTAAAGACACCAGTCATATTGGTGTAGGAGTTCACCCTCCTCCAATATAACCTCATCTTAACTTAACCAATTACATCTGCAATGACCTTATTTCTTTAAAAAAGGTCACATTCTGAGGTACTGGGACCCAGGATCTCATGCCTTTTTTGGGGTGGTGGAGGGGGACACAATTCAACCCATAACAGAGTCTATTTGTGAACTTGCCTATCTGAGAGTTCCAGATCCCAAAAGATAGCTGATTTTTAATTTATTAATCAAAGGATAGTTTTTTTGAGTTTCTCTTATGTAACAGAACTAAAATCTCAATCCTTGTTCTCAGTGAGTTGTTAGTCTACTGATAAGGCAAACATGTAAGCAAGTAAATGCTGTAAAGTCGCTGTTCTAATGGAAGCATGTGCCTCATTATGGTGAAGCATAAAATTTAAGAGATGAAAATAATTATAACAGGTTGTGTTACCACTTTATTGAAAATTTTTTGAAAAACACACATTGCCCTGAATTCTAAAATGCTCTAAGCTCTCATTAAGAACTTCCATTTGTCCTGAAAAGAAAGCAAGACTTTTTAATATCTTATCTCAGAGAAAGTAAAGCTAATAACAGAATAAGATGATTCAGCAATTTTGAAGGCAGTTTTGGATGCAAAAAAAAACAGCATCCATTTTTCAGCTCCCACATGTCTTGTATTATAGGAAGTAATCAGTATTGTCAGCCTCAGAGAAGAAAATGTGACTATAGCATTCTTGTTTTCACTGACAGGTCAAATCATGTTCCAAGCCTGTCACCTAGAAAGCATTGTTCCTTTGAAATATAATTTCTCATACATTTAATGCTTGTGTAACTCCTTTTTCATATGTACTTAACATCAAAAGTCAGGGCAGCACATTCATTTCCTATAAAGCAAAAGAAAGAGCAATAATAATAATAAAACCTCAATTTTGCTCCTCAGTGGCACAGATGAGGAAGGTGCAGAAACGTATTCAGAAAAGCTCTTAACTCCAGGCTGGAGCCTTGGGTTGCAATGTACAGAGTCCTCCACAGACAGGGAATCTCTGTACCTCACTCACTTGCCCCTCAGTGAGCTGCCTGTTTTTCATCCTTAGGGTATCCCAGGCTCTCCAACACCGTCCGTACTGGTCTCTGAGGCTCTTAAACCGTCTATCTTTCTCCTTCCCATGCCCCGCCCCAAGGTCCCTCCTCTTCTCCTCACCCTCTGGTCCAGAGGCCCCATGGTTTCTCTCCAGCATTCTTACTTTCTCTGATGCTGAAGACTTCAAAAAAAATGCACCATAATTTTGTGCATTATGCTAAAAATGCCTGTCTCTTTCTTTGTGTTAAATTGCATTGGGGTGGGAAAGCAGTGGGCAGGGGAAGTCCTCTCACCCCTTAACCTGGGACGTGACTGGTCACAGAATTGAAATGGCAAGGATGTGCTCCAGCTACAGGGGGAGCGGGAGAAATAATCTTCCCATATTTCATTTGGAGGAAAATTTTCATGTCATATAAAACTTGGGCCAGAAGACATAAAGAGGTTCTAACCATGTCCTTTTATGGTGTAATCTTCTCTTACATTTGTCACAGGAAGAAGTCCTGTGAAAGAAAGAAGGAAAGTGAAAGAAAGAAAGAGAGAAAGGAAGAAAGAAAGAGAGAGAGGGAAAGAGAGAGAGGGGGGAAAAGAGAGCAAGAAAGAAAGGAAGAAAGAAAGAGAAAGAGAAAAAAGGCAGGAGGGAGGGAGAAAAAAAGTAGAGAAGAGAGGAATTATTCTCTCAGAATGTAACAAAAAAGTGTTCCTTATATGTATTGATATTCTGAGGGCTGAAATGAAGGACAGAAGTCTCTACGATGACTTTAAGAACTGTAAGACTAATAATAATACAGATTATTTTTTCTCTTTGAGCCACTCATGGAAAGGTTAATATGTATCACTTTTAATACTAATATAGGATATATTAGAATTATTTTTAGGTAAAACAAACAAAAGAACCTTAAGTTAATGATTTTTTTCAATCTCATAGTATCTTCTAATACCCTAAATGTCTTCATAATATCCTAAATATTTTCTAATTATAAGAAATGTTTTTCAGGGACTTCCCTGGCGGTACAGTGGTTAAGACTTCACCTTCCAATGCAGGGGGTGCGGGTTTGATCCCTGGTCGGGGAGCTAAGATCCCACATGCCTTGGGGCCAAAAAACCAAAAACATAAAAATAGAAGCAATATTGTAACAAATTCAATAAAGACTTTAAAAAATGTTTTTTAAAAGTAGATATTGTTTAAATTCTCTCTTACCCTCTTATTTAAATTTTTTTTTTCTAAATTACTATAATTTAAGATTGAAGTAAATGGTCTTTACACCAGGAGTACTTTATGTAGAAATTTTTTAATGGGGTGATATAATTATCATATATGATTATAAAACAAATTCTCTAAGTCTGGTGAATATTAACTGATAAAGAGTTGCCCTAGGCAGGTGGTGCTTGGATGAAAGAATTTATCTCCTAGGAGGAGTCTTGCATAGTAACTTTTTAAAAAATTTTTATTGGAGTATAGTTGCTTTACAATGTTGTGTTAGTTTCTACTGTACAGCAAGTGAATCAGCTATACATATACATATATCCCCTCTTTTTTGGATTTCCTTCCTATTTAGGTCACCACAGAGCATTGAGTAGAGTTCCCTGTGCTATACAGTAGGTTCTCATTAGTTATCTATTTTATACACAGTATCAATAGTGTATATATGTCAATTGCAATCTCCCAATTCATCCCACCCCTGCCTTTCCCCCTTGGTATCCACACGTTTGTTCTCTACATCTATGTTTCTATGTCTGCTTTGTAAATAAGATCGTCTATACCAATTTTTTCTGATTCCACATATATGTGTTAATATACGATATTTGTTTTTCTCTTTGTAACTTTTTACATTCCCACTGGTCAAAGTTTGCAATCTACAGATTCACAGTGAGTTTGGATGATCAAATTTATTGAATTGTATCACTCTATTAATAAGATGCTTTACGGCCATACATAGAGTTTGCAGCCATTTTCCAAGACATGTTCTAAGAAGTATTTTTTATGACTATGGCAGGTCTCCACCAAAGATGCCACATCCTAATCCTCAGAACCTGTGAATATGTTACTTTGCATGGTAAAAAGGACTTTGCAGGTGTGATAACCTTAATGGTCTTGGGATGGAGAGATTTACTAGATTATCCGGGTGGGTCCAATATAATCACAAGGATTATAAGAGGGAGGCAGAGGGTCAAATCAGAGAAGGAGAAGGGACACAGAAGCAGAGGAATGCAAGCAGCCTCTAGAAGCTGGAAAAGCCAAGGAATGAACTCTTTCCTCCAGTCTCCAGTAGGTACTCCGCTTTTGTTTTTAATCCTGTAGGACCCATTTCAGACTTCACACCTTCAGACTATGAAATAATGAATTCGTGCTGTTTTAATCCACTAAATTTGTAGTAGTTTGTTGCTGTAGCAATAGGAGACTAATACAATGGGTTATATCGCTTGGTGTCAGAGAATCAATAAAGTATAATATTTGAGAGTTTAGGCTCTGAATTCAGACAGATCTAGTTAGAATATACTTCTCTGCCTCTTGTCATGTACTACCAAGCTAGGCAATTAACATCCTTCAGCCTAAATGTTTCTTATTTGTAAAATGGGTATTAAAGTAGGGTTTTTCTAAAGATTAAAGGAGATATTTGTAAAGCACTTTAAATCACGTCTAAGTCTTTAGCAAGGCCTTGCTATGACTATTAGCCACTGTTATCACATATTATAAATATATTAAGACAAATTTTTTACCAGGCATTCAAGAGAGTTTTTTACTCTTATCAGGTGAACACTGGAACCACCTTGTCTTAGGTAGCTATTATTATCCTTTCATTGCTGTGAAGGAAATGAAACCTCAAAAGTTGAATTGAACCAAGTTATACAGAGCCATTCTCACAATTTTATGGTTAAATATGAAACAGAAGATAGAAGTGCCGATTCTGAGAAATATGATCTGTCTATAACATCGCAAAATGGAGGGAAGAACAGAAGATTAAATTGTAACGTGGATCACATTTTTTTTTTAATATTCTTTTTCAGAAACAAAAGTATAATCAGGCAATTTGTAGTCAGCTTTCTATTATAGATACCAAATCATACTCTTGGAAAACTTGAAGGTAATTGACTTTTTATTCATTTTTAAATACCTGGAGCCATAACTTTAACCTACCTTATAAAACAAATGTGGCTTTTTATTTTCACATCAGGATATTTTTAAAAGATTAGTGTGAAGTGACTATAAATATGCAAAGATTTCAACAGCTAAGACAAACATCTCAGTAAATAACTTAATTGAGCTGTGAATATTTAGTGATTGAAATCCGATTACTTTGTGGCTTAATTTGTGTACTGCTTGACTGCTCTGCAGTTTCAGGCAATTTAACAATGTAGACAGTATATGAAGATAGAATGTTAAATAGTGAGTGAGGCATTCAAAGTAAAAATGTCTGAGTTGTGCTCATTTTTTAAAAGCATCTCACTGAGTGCGTTGCAGGCTCAATTTAAAGGCTCCAAGTAGGCAGAATATATAAAAGTCATGGAAGGCACAGATTCTTTCCCCTCACATCTTTGGGTAATTAGTTTTACCCTCTTGTTGAATTTTGGTGAGCATTAGACTCATAAAGATTAATAGCATAGCACACAAAATCACCTTCACTACTGTAAAATACAGTTCTCTCTATGACTGCAAATGTGTAAGTAGGGTCAGTGAGTTTTTTGATGATCTAATGCTTTCAGAAGACATAGAGTACAGGCTCTTCTGAGAGATCCCTTGTTATCCTAAAATCCAGCTAAATGGGTTTCTGATATTTTACAGAGCTATATACCCGGATACACTGAATTTTAAGTTAGGTCAATAAACAGAGCAAATTTGGAAATTGCATGCCAAACAAACTGAACTTTTCCCTCCATATGTCTTTTTCTAAGCACATTCCAGAATATTGCTTCTGTCATCAATTTATTTTATTCTACCCTCAAAATAAAGCCATCAGTCTGTCCCTCTCCCTGCCTCAGCCCTCACACCTAAACTGCTTGGATTAGTGCAAGAATCCCAGTTTTTCTACATCAATCTCACTCCCCCACCCCAATTCCATTCTTCTCACAGAAGCCAAATTATCTCTTCAAAAACCAGTCTTGTTACTCTCATCTCAAAACCTGTTGATGTCTTCTTGGGCAGTTAGGAAAAAATCTAAAATCCTTACTATGAGCCTCAGGGTTCTATTGTTTTGACTGCTGCCCACCTCTTTATTTATACCAACATATCCACATATTATTTCAACATGTAACCAATATAACAATAGCAATAACATGCTTTATACATATTTTGTCATACTAAATAGTCAAAATCTGAATCAGTCCTCCTCCATTCAGACTGGCCACACCTCTAGACCTCAACAGCCACATGTAGTGTTTATGCTGGACGCCTAGTTCTAGAAAACCAATTCGTTAATGTCGATGAGAGTATCAGATGAGGAGAAACATAGGTCACTAAATAAATTGTTTCCTTCACAAACTAGAAAATTTTTTCTAGAGTCAAAAAAAAAAATGCCTAAGATGTAAAATCTTTCCTCCTAACTAATAAGTATTCATTGCTAAGCTAAATTATTTTATGTCAATATAAATTACAACTAGCAATCTAATAAATTCTAATATCTTAGATTTAATAGCTGTTCCTTTTATGAGTATTACCTTTTTGTTTTATAATGATTACATATTAATGTTGTAACAAATGATGAAGTTTCAATACAAGTACCACATACTAAATGTGCTTTACCAACAAAGAAGTATTTCATGAAAACCATTTTGGCATTTATAACCAAATTAATGCAACAGTAAACCCAGTAGCAAGTTCATAATTACTGTGACAAATGTGGAATAATTGTAGGAGCTAATAACATCTATCCTTCAAATATTGTAACTTAGCTATTAAAGGAATTTAAAATGGATTTAACCATTTTCTAATTTTTATTTTCAATAATTTAAAAAGACAGAAAACTACTAAAATTGATTGCAGTGTGAGCAAAACTACACTTAATTAGTTCTGCCCTAAATTAGCTTGTTGTCCGGTTGATTATACTTTTTCGGCTTTTATATTACTGAGAACTAGGCAATTGTTCAGTCATGAAAGAAAGTTTAAATTTGGTGCTTTTAAATGGTCATTTGGACTTACTGAATAAAATTCTGAGTGCCAAGGTCTAAATTGCAGTGATCATTTAGCAACTGACTGATGGGTCACCTATTCTCATAGCAGAAACATCTCTTCAAATTAATCAATGGTCACAGGCACAGCCAGAAATGGGAATTTAAATATAACCCCATTTAAACCATATCTCAAATGCAGAATTAACAAGAATCATTATACTCTGAAATGAGGAACTGTTGTTGGCAAATGACTAGGAAAGAGCCAGGTTATAAGAGTTTGCCAAACTCTTGCTTTCTCATTACTAACGTGTTTTAGCTCCAGCCTGGAGAGGCTATTTCTTGAGTTCTTGATAAAGCAAGATTATCCTTGTCTGTAATTCAGATGCAACTTCATGTTTCAAGTAGAGACTGTTTTCCTAAAAGCCACGTGACACTCTAAGCGGCTAGTGCTCTTTCCCTTCATTGTAAACACAGAATCTCATGAAATCATCTGTCCCTTGTGGTCCTGTCCTAGATACAAGTTCATTGTCACTCTTCCAGCTACTTCTGGTTGGATTCTAATATCTTTCCAAGCTTCTGTTCAGCCTCTTAGATTTTCAGATGATGTTTCTAGATCCTTCCATCTCCTATCTTAATTCACACTTCCTTCCCAGGAATTATCTCAGCCCTAAACTTTCTGCCTAGGATCATTCTTTCTTCTTTCAATAGGTTTTTGTGACGTTATCAAAATAACATTCCCAAGATCAATATGTTCATCCGATAGGCAGGAATAAACCTGTTAACCTGTTAAAACAGGTATTTTGGTTTTCTTCACATTGTGCAGAAGAACTAAAAGTCCCAGTGTCTATAAAACGATACTTCTCAACCCCAGCTGCACATAAGAATCACATGCAGGGACCTGGGTCCTACCTCAGAGATTCTGATTTAAATGGTCTGGGGGGGAGGCCCAAGCATCTGTATTCCTAAAAGTAATTCTAATATACATTCAAGGATAAAATCCCACCCTCAATTGTCAGAGAAGCCTTGAATAAGGAAATTACTACCAGCTTAGGCACCATGGAAAAAAAGGTGCTGAGAACAGATGTTGTGAATGGACTTGCCCGAGAGGAAGGACCTGAGAATAGCTGGTAAGTCTGGGAACCAGAGAATGGGGAAAGTTGTCTATGTTAGAGCGTAAAGGCCCTTTGCGAGCAATTTATATTCAGAATTAAAAAGAGAATTAGAAACAGAAAGACTCCCTCTCCCTCCCTTCCTCTCCCTCTCCTAGAGGGACATTAAGGTGGTATTTAGTGACTTAAACTAGCAGCAAAGTGTAAATTAAAATACTGGATCAGGCCAAAATCAATTAAAAATGTATTTTTTTCATATGTTAAAGAGAGATAATAAACCAACTCTTTAAAAGATAGATGGTCAAAACTAGTGTGCAAACAAGTTAATTTTTAGAAGTCCCTTCTCTGGACCCTGTGACTACCTCTACCTATTTGCCTCTTCCTCTTCCCTCCACAGTCCAGCCGGCATCTCTAAGAAATATGGCGCTACTTCTTTGCCTCCAATTCACTGTCCGCTCACTGGCACTCTGAAGCCACCTCCACCCAGATCAACAGTGACTATTGGTAAATCCCATGGACTGCTTTCAGTCATCTTGCAGGGACTCAAGCAGGTTTTGACAGCGTTAACCACTCTCGTGAATTCCTCTCTCTTACCTTGGTTTTTGTGACACTGTCTTACAAGGACTAGCCTCCCATATCTTGGAAATTCTTACTATTTTTTCCACTAGTGGTTAACTTGTCCCTTACCATCCCATTCTTATAGCTCTTGGGACTCCGTCTTTGGCCACATCCACAAATCACACCTTACCCAGGCATTTTTATCAACTCCTATGGTTTCTGCTACTCTCAAGAGGCTGATGACGTAAACGTCTTTGTCTCCTGCCGAGATATTTAGTCCCAGCTCTAGAACCAGCATGTTCTCTCATAGTTTTCCCAGGCACATTACATGTTATATGCTCAAAACTGAATTCATGATCTTTCTCCCAACTTTTATTACCAGATTTTCTTACTCATTTTAATCAGAAGTAAGAAGAAAAAAAAAAAAAAAGAAGTAAGAAACCAGGGACTTCCCTGGTGGCACAGTGGTTAGGAATCCGCCTGACAGTGCCAGGGACACGGGTTCGAGCCGTGGTCCACGAAAATCCCACATGCCGCAGAGCAACTAAGCCCGCGCCCGGCAACTACTGAGCCTGCGCTCTAGGGCCCGGAAGCCACAACTACTGAGGCCGCGAGCCACAACTACTGAGCCCTCGAGGCACAACTACTGAAGCCCACATGCCTAGAGCCCGTGCTCCACAGCAAGAGAAGCCACCACAATGAGAAGCCCGTGCACCGCAACAAAGAGTAGCCCCCACTCGCCACAACTCGAGAAAGCCCGCGTGCAGCAACGAAGACCCAACGCAGCCAAATAAATAAATAACTTTATTTTTTAAAAAAAGAAACAAGAAACCATTCATGACATATTTTCTCTCTCCCTCCGCCCTATAAAGTACATCATTTTGCTCCACAAAATATGGTCTAAAGACTAAAAGCTTTGACATCTTCTGAGAGCTTGTTAGAAATGCAGATCTCAGCCCCCTCCCTAGACCTACTGAATCAGAATCTGAAGTTTTTGCAAGATCCTCTGTTTATTCTTATATACAGCCAAATTTTAGAAGCACTGCTCTACAATTCACACCTTAAAAACTCTCCAATTCAGCTCTCCATCTCCGCTCCTACTATCATAATCCAGGCCATGAGCTCCCCAAATTAGCTGCATATTACAACACATTGGGGATTTTTTTTTTAAATACCCATGCCAGGTTTTACCTGTGGAGATTCTGATTTAATTCATCTAGAGTGGAATCCAGGAATCAGTAATTTTGAAAAACTCCCCAGGTGTTTTATTATGTAGCCAACACTGAGAGCCACTCATTTAAACCATCATCACCCTTCAACCAGACTATTATAATAATCTCCTAACTGGTCTCTCAGTCTTCAGTCTTTCCAATTCTCCTTATTCACAATAGAGTGATCTTTCTTAAAATCTGTGTTTCAGTGGCTAATGTTGACCCCAGCACTAAGCCCACATACTGAAGCATGACAGACACAGTCCTCCAGCATCCATTCCCAACTTATTTAGCCAAAGTCATTTCTCGCTATAACATCTCCTCCTCTTGCGCTCTTCTGCGTCACAAACTGAATTGTTTGCAGTTCACCAAATGGGCCATGGTGTTTCGTAATTGTTTCCGCTCTTTTTACAGCTGTATTGAGTTACAGTTGATATACAAAGGACTATACATATTTAATCTGTACAATTTGGTGAATTTCGACATATGCAAACACTCATTATACCATCACCACAATGAAGGTAATAGTTATGTCCACCACCTCCCAGAGTTTCCTTGTGCCCCTTTGTTTTTATGTTTTGTGTGTACGTGTGGGTTTTTGGTTTCTGTGTGTGTGTGTGTTAAGAATACTTAACATGACATCTACTCTTCTAACAATTTTGAAGTGTTGTTAGTTATAGACACTAGACACTGTTGTATAGCAGATTTTGAGACCTTAACAACTAGCGTAACTTAAACTCTATACCCACTGAAAAACTCATTTTTTCCAGCCCCCAACTCCTAGCAACTACTTTTGTATTCTCTGCTTTTATGAATTTTACTATTTTAGATACTTCATATATGTGGAATCATGAGTATTTGTTCCTCTGTGACTGGCTTATGTCACTTAGTATAATGTCCTCAAGGCTCATTCATGTTGTCACAAATGGGGATTTCCTTCATTTTTTTTAAGATTGACTAATATTCCATTATATATACATACATATACCACCTTTTCTTTATTTATTCATCCACCAGTGGACACTTGGATTGCCTCCACAACTTGGTTATTGTGAGAAATGCTGCAGTAAAAATGCCTCTGCTCTTAATGCCTCCTCTCCCTGTAATGTCTTTCCTGGTCCCAATACTCAGTTTAAGCATCACATTCTCTGTTACACCTGTCTTGACCCTCCTCTTCCCTCCCTATGGTAGAATTGACCACCCCATCCTTTCAGCACTGCTAGATTTCACACATATCTACAATACTGCATTACAGTTATATTGAAATTGTATTTATTCCTGCCTCCTTCTTTCGGCCTACAAGTTGGGGCAAGAGCCATACCTAATTCACTTCTGCATCTTCAGAGCTTCCTACGTAATAGGGACTCAATAAGTGCATATAAAATACATATACAAAGGAATAAAATAAAATTCATACTTCTGTATCATTCTTAAACATTTAAAAAGGATATATTTCATAATGTACAATATGTGCCTTTGTCACAATAATATGGAAAATATCAAAATTTGCAGTATCAAAAGACTGACTGAATTTTTATCTTAAGGTAGCCTCTTGTTTGACTGTAAGATTAGAAGATTATTGCACCGCCGATGGTCTGAATCACTCAGATGACATTTAACCACCATCCCTTGATTGTGAAGTTAGTAGAGGGCGGTGGTTAGAGTGGGGCCTTGGACGTTAGACAACACCTGGTTCAAATCCCACTTCTCCCCCAACCCCGACGATAGCTGGGCAAGCTTCAGCAATTTCTAAATCTCACTGTGCTCATCTGTAGTAGAAGGGCTTTTATCATAATAATAGAGAGCGAAATGATCTATTTTGACATGGTTTTAAATTTTGGTAGTAAGAAATTTCTACTTTTCTCAACTAACTTTTTTCTAAGAAATGTATCTGCTGGGAACTCCTTACCCAAATGAGACACCGCTAATCAGTTGATGGCCACTATCAGAGGTAGAACTTGGTGGCTTTAAAAACCTAATCTACACTAAAAGGAGGCATTGATATAACATAAGAAAATTTTGTTATAATATGTTTATTAAATACTTACTGAGTACTTCCTGTATGCTAGGCATACAGGATTTTAAGCCAGTTCCTGACATTAAAGACATTAATATGTGAAAAATATAAAATATGCATGCAACAATTATACCTAATATTTACTTAAAACTTGTGTGTGGTTACCAGTTGGGAGAAGGAAGAGGGGAGGAGCAATATAGGAGTAAAGGATTAAGAGGTACACACTATTATGTATAAAATAAGCTACAAGGATATATTGTACAACACAAGAAATATAGCCAATATTTTATAATAACTATAAATAAGTATAACCTTTAAAATTGTGAAATCACTATATTGTACACCTGTAACTTATATAATACTGTACATCAACTATACTTCAATAATATAATACTGTACATTAACTATACTTCAATAAAAACGAGAGATAGTTTTAAATCTCTTAAGTACTTATAGAAAAACCTCAAAATGAGCAATAAATTACTAAGTGAATGCACACACACACACACACACACAAACTTGTGTTATGTTAGACAGTGTCTATAACCCTCATATCAACTCTAGAAGGTAGACATGATTAAATCTTTGTACTGTAAATGAGAACAGCAAGGTTTTATGACCTGCTCGAAGGGTAGCCAGCTAACAAGAGGGAAAGATGGGATTTGAACCCGGTACTGCCTAGCTCCCAAATGGCATCTGACTGATGCTGCCCATTAGCGGTGTTAATAATCTTCCAATCTTACAGTCAAGAAAGAAAGCTAGGGCTTCCCTGGTGGCGCAGTGGTTGGGAGTCTGCCTGCCAATGCAGGGGACATGGGTTCGAGCCCTGGGCTGGGAAGATCCCACATGCCGCGGAGCAACTAGGCCCGTGAGCCACAACTACTGAGCCTGCGCGTCTGGAGCCTGTGCTCCGCAACAAGAGAGGCCGTGATAGTGAGAGGCCCACGCACCGCGATGAAGAGTGGCCCCCGCTTGCTGCAACTAGAGAAAGCCCTCGCACAGAAACGAAGTCCCAACACAGCCAAAAATAAAATAAATATAAATAATTAAAAAAAAAAAAAAAGAAAGAAAGCTAATTATCGTAAGATTAAAAATTCACTCAGTCTTTTGATGCTGAAAATTTAGATACTTGGACACATCTGGTTAATTCACAGAACTTTTACTTTTCATCCAGATGGCTTGTCATTATAGATGTCATAACATAAACCCAGCAACACTTGAACTACTCAAGCTTTTCTAAAAGGACCTCAAAACACTCATCACTCTTTCAGTAGTGTAATGGTGACTTTGATTCACTACCATCTTTTGTGTGATGCTCTATAAGTAAATGAAAACGGTCTCATTGCAAAGATATAAAACTAGAAAAGAGAAAGTTGTATTGACGAGAAATCTTAAAGTTTCTTTCTTTCTGAAGAATCTAGAAAATAGAGAAGCACCTCTGGTGTTGGAGTCCCCTCTGTGGACTGAGGAACTGGTGGACAATACAAGCATCTTAATATTTTAGTGTTTCAGTGTCTTAGTGTTTCTGTTCAGACATTCCCCAAGGGTGTGGCCAGGCTTACTCCCAGCAGTAAGACCATAGGTCATGATGTCATTATATTAGGTAGTCCAATAACCAGTATTCTTTGTTTTCATATAGACAGCCATGAAATGTAAACAAGATGAGCTTTGTTGCTCTTTAGACACTTTTAATATTTATAGGCCACATCTCACATGAAAATGGAATGATAATACCTGCTTGTGTTCATACTCTTACAGAGCTAACATTGGCAGAAATGTATCTGTTCTCTTACTTCTTTGGGGAAGGAACTGGCATTTTAGCTAATAATCATTTATCTTACACTGATTAATTTTAAGCTTTTGTTCACATTCATCATAATTAGAATCAGATAATGGAGTTCTATGTGAGGCACCAGTATCCTCCTTTAGAAAATCAAACAGATTGTAATTAGGAATTGTTGTGATATTTGGCAGAGCCATGGAGACTTCTGGGTCACTTTCTGTTTGTTCTTTGTGAAGAGCCACCACATGAAGCAGCTGGAGCTCCAAAAGGACATTTGACTGGTAAATTGACTTGATTGATTCAAATTTGATTACAGACTGGAAACACATTTAGTTCAAGTTAAGCACATTCATATATATCAGTTAGAATAAAGACCCAATTGCTCCTTTGTTATTCATTAATGAAACTTAATGACTTCAACAAAACATTAATGAAGAGAAGATATTGGCTTGCATAATTCATTTGGAAAAATTAATTAATTGTTGTATTAAGGGCAGCCTGTTCCACACAATAATTACTGAGGCTTTGATGGAGAATTGCTTTATGTTACTTATTTAGCAAGCTGTTGTTTACTTTTTTCATTTTATATTGATTTGTTATGCATATAGTTTTTTTCTCCTGCAGAAGGAAATTAAGTATAATTTGAAATGATTATAACTATGTACTTACAATTGATAAGGTGGCTACATTTTAATATGATGTTTACTAAATTCCACGTGCAGTACAAAGATAAAAGGATTATTTACTGGTAATACCCTATACAACTAGATTTTCAACACAATATCTGACAGATAATATCCTTATTTAGTAGGTAACTAGAAGGCAGAAATGGGATAAAATAAACTTCAGCAAGTTAGCCTCAAGGCTTTCCTTTTGACTAGGCAAAGTCATGATTTGTTACTATTTTAACATAGATGTGCCATATATAGATATTTCATAAGAAAATTCCAATTTATTAATGTTTTCTAGAATGCAGTATCAAGGGCTATATGAATGAGTAATTAAACATAAAGCTGAATCAATAGTTTAGAATTCTCATTTTCTTTCAACTTCTGTGTTCTTCTATGACTTTGATGTACATACTAAACTTCATCACATCTATTTATGTAAAATAGAAACATTAACAGAAAAATTCTTGACTAGGGTATA
Source organism: Balaenoptera borealis (assembly GCF_965194805.1). Lineage (NCBI taxonomy): Eukaryota > Metazoa > Chordata > Mammalia > Artiodactyla > Balaenopteridae > Balaenoptera > Balaenoptera borealis. The sequence continues at coordinate 45,325,458 of NC_138875.1, read as the reverse complement.
CCGACTAATGACTTTAATTGGTTTGACAATACAGTGGTAAGATGATGATGATGATTATTAAGATTAATCCTTAATATAATGTTCATTAAATTATCTTTTCATAAGCTACAACTCTGAAAGAACAAGTAATTTGTTTTAAATTATAAACAAGTGATCAAGAGCTACCCTTCTTTTAGAAGATAATTCATTATCTGCAGGAATAAATGAAAGTGTTTCTACATTGAATTGCCTCAAAGAGACTTTCATTCCATTACAGGGTAGATTATTTGCCGGTAATGGCCAGATCACCTGCATAATAGCACCATGTTTCATTAAGATAAAAGAAGATAAAACCTGAAGTATTCGCATTCCAAAATAAATCAGCCCAGCTCTCTGCTGATGGGTTTTAGCTTTTTCATTACTACATGGGTATGATGGATACTTTTCAAAACCTAGTTTAGACAAACTGTTCAGAAAGAAATGAGTTCTCCTGATCAAACGAAAATTAAGGTGAAAATTGATGTCCTTCTTTCCTCCCCCCATGGAAATATTTAAGAATAAGAGACAATTATTTCTCAGAATGGTTAAGTCCTCTCAGGATTTGTCTCCTTCACACATTATGCAGCAACTATTTTAAACTCAGGCTATCTCCGAGGGGTGAAAGATAGAGAAAATAAATGAAGGAATGCCACCCAATATCGTTCTTTCTGCAGACAGAAGGCATGTGTGTGCTTGAGTCCCTTATTTCTCTTATTTCACAGAAGCAGATAGCTCAAATCATTTATTTAAACATTAGATTTCTCCACTTTATTCATTTCTCAAGTAACCACCGGATGGCAGCATAGGATGATAAATCAAAATTGATTCCTTAATTCAAAATCATCCACCAGAGGTTATTAATCAACGTGAATTCTTTCATGCCTAACACATGGAACTGGTAACAAATTTATTCATGGCGAAAATGTGTGTGATATTTAGTCCCACCGTGTGTGGTTGCAGTGACACCTTACCAAGTAATTTCTCAATTTGGCCTCGTAGAAACCATAACAGAATCTGTCTTTCATGCTGCAGTATCTTGTAGGGTGTTACCAATGTGAACATGAATTTGTAGTGAGAAATAGTAGAGTTTTTACAAGAAAATGTAAAAGATCTGTCCATGACACCCTGAGAGTTTGCTTTTTAAAAATCAGTCCCAGGGCTTCCCTGGTGGCGCAGTGGTTGAGAATCTGCCTGCCAATGCAGGGGACACGGGTTCGAGCCCTGGTCTGGGAGGATCCCACATGCCGCGGAGCAACTGGGCCCGTGAGCCACAACTACTGAGCCTGCGCGTCTGGAGCCTATGCTCCGCAACAAGAGAGGCCGCGATAGTGAGAGGCCCGCGCACCGCGATGAAGAATGGCCCCCGCTCTCCGCAACTGGAGAAAGCCCTCGCACAGAAACGAAGACCCAACACAGCCAAAAATAAATAAATAAAATTTAAAAATCAGTCCCAGGTTTCCTGTCTCCGGCCCCATTTCCCTCTCTCATAAATAAGAAAGTAAAATGTGCAAAAATCTATTCTGATTATATCAAGTGATTTGGGCTCATTAACACAAGATTTTTAATATTCCCATTATCTTCTGCAGAACAGGATATAATTTATCTTCAGGCTGGATGATTAGCCGATGAATTTTAGATACTTTTTTTTCCCCCCTGTGCCTTAGGATGCCTCAGAGGGCGTGTTTCTCACTCCTACACTAATTCTGCTTCTCTTCCTTGTGGGAGCCATTATCTTTGCTCATCTCCTTTCTTCTACTCTCCATCTGGATGCCTTTGTTTATCAAAGAAGCTCTGGTCAGCTTTCCCTAGCATTTTCCCTCTGAGTACCACCCACCCAGTTGGACAACTTGAGACTTTCTTGCCTGGCCATATTTTCTCTTGCTACCAAGTTGCTCTTTGGGAGTTTACACCTTAATTTCTTATGAATTGAAATATAACTGACATATAACTTTATAATAGCTTTAGATGTACAACAAAATGGTTCAAAATTTGTATCTATCACGAAATGATCACCACATTTAACATCTTACAGCACAGTAAGTCTAGTTAACACCCATCACTACACAGAATTACAAATTTTTTTTCTTGTGATGAGAACTTTTAAGGTACTTTTAGGTACTTCTTAAAAGTTTAAAAATTGCAAAATTTAGAAAAATTAGTTTAGATTTAGAACCCCCATATTCTATATTTCCTTACTTTGCATGTATTTCCTATTTTCTCGCATGCCTACAACTGCTTCACATGACATTATTTGTCATGCTTAGAAATCCTCAGAATGGCATTTTCGTTGGGATATTGTGGAGTACTACTTCCTAAGGAAATGTTTCACAAAAGAACGTCCATTGGAGGAATTATACATAAGATTCCTTTTGAAAAGAAAGAATACACATTAACATGTGAAGTCTCTGAAAAGTCTCACAAAAAAGAACTATTTTACCTTTTATAAATCCAGGTTTTTAAACTCTGCTATTAACTTGCATTAAGAAATGCTGATTTAGAACATATAACTCAAAGAATTAAGATTACAGTTCAAGATCCATAATATCTCTTACATACAAAACTGGCATTTTTGACACCACAAATACTGCGATTACAATTCACTTTGTTATCAACCCAGAATATTTGTTAACATTGAAAATACCATCAAATTCCAAAATTCCCTAGACAACAGTTTTAGACTATTTTAAAATTTTTTCTCATATATCTTAAAAGATGTAAATCATTCAGTTAATTTAAAATAAATCTTTTGTGTGAAAATTGTGCACCGTGTAACTCTGAGTTGACCTGTGAAAACGGTCTAATTTATCGATATATGTTGCCATCTAGTGGCCATTTCTTAAATCACAGTTTGAACTCTCAAAAAGGAGTGGCCCCTTGACTGGAAGGTGTCATACAGTAATTACATTCAGAAATAGAGTTTTAGAGTAGATTATCACTAAACTCAGATTAATTTATAATTCTATAAATTTAACTTGTGATGAGTATTTTCTTCATGAAATCTTCTATTTGATTTTCATTTCACTTATCCGTTTTTCTAAATTTACTGAGTACCTCAAAGTGTAAACAATAGTTTACTATTTTAGGGGGTTGGACGTCAGGGTGATTTTGACCTGCCCAAAATCAGGAGGCAGTGGAGAGAGAGAGAAAGAGAAAGTAGAGTTTTCACAGCTTGCTCACTTGGAAAGAAGTTCAAAATTACCCGGGGAAATATAAGCATCAAATATCACATGAGAGGGGAAAAAAGTTAGATGTGTAATAAAATTAGGACAGGATACAATGTTAACACAACCTGGCTGAAGTCTGAGATGATTGGCCTAAGAAAGCAGAGAAATTAGAGACAGAATGAAAGAGTGAGAAAGAGGCTGATTTTTTTCAAAGTGAATATTCTTAATCAATGCCTAACCAATAGAGTTTCAATTTTTCAAAGCTTGGCTAAAATGATAGAACTGTCTCCATCTTGTTTCAGATATTTTTAATCTTTGCAATTTTTTAAATTGTATTTTATTGTGGTAAGAACACTTAACACAAGATCTACTCTCTTAACAAATTTTTAAGTGTATAATACAGTGTTGTTGTTATAGTGTCGCACAGCAGATCTCCAGAATGTTCTCATTTTGCATAACTGAAACTCTATAACCATTGAACAGCATTTCCCCATTTTCCCTTCTCCCAGCCCCTCGCAACTACCTTTCTTACTCTTTGCTTCTATGAATTTGACTATTTTAGATTCTTCATATAAGTGAAATTATGCAATACTTGTCTTTCTGTGACTGGTTTATGTCATTTAATGTGTCCTCAAGGTTCATCCATGTCGTTGCATATTGAATAATTCCCTTCTTTTTTAAGGCTGAGTAACATTCCATTGAATGTGTATACTACATTTTCTTTATCCATCTGTCAGTGGAAACTTGGGTTGTTTCCACATCTTGACTATAGCAAATAGCAATGCAATGAACATGAGAGTGTTAAGATCTCTATAAGATCCTGACTTCAATTCTTTTGGATAAATACCCAGAAGTGGGATTGTTAGATCATATCATAGTTCTATTTTCAATTTTTGGAGGAACCTCCATACTATTTTCTATAGCAGCTGCACCATTTCCCATTCTTACTAACAGTGTAAAGGGTCCCAATTTCTCCACATCCTAGCTTGTTGTCCTTTGTTTTCTTGATAATAGCCATCCTGACTAGTGTGAGGTGATATTTCGTTGTGGTTTTGACTTGCATTTCCCTGATGATTAATGATGTTGAACATTTTTTCGTGCACCTATTGGCCATTTGTATGTATGTCTTCTTTGGAGATATATCTACTTAAGTCCTTAGCCTATTTTTTAATCAGGTTATTAGTTTTGGTTATTGAGTTGTAGGAGTTTTTCAAACATTTTGGAGATTAACCCCTTATCAGATATGTAGTCTGCAAACATTTTCTCCCATTCCGTAGGTTGTCTTTTCGCTCTGTTGATATTTTCCTTCGCTGTGAATCTTTGGAATTTTAAACGAAGACTTTGGAAGCTATCAAACTCCCAGCTTGCCAACAGAAAAGTCTTATGCTTTTTTAATGAACATACTAAGAACTCAGTACAACTAAATAAAAGTAAGTAAAAAGTATCTATAGCTGAATAACAAATTATCCTAAAGCTTATGACTTAAAAGAACATATTTAAAGGACTTCCTTGGTGGTGCAGTGGATAAGACTCCACGCTCCCAATGCAGGGGGCCCAGGTTTGATCCCTGGTCAGGGAACTAGAACCCATGTGCCTGCCGCAACTAAGACTTCGCATGCCACAACTAAGGAGCCCGCCTGCTGCAACTAAGACCCGGTGCAACAAAAAAAAAAAAAAAAAAAAAAAAAAAAAAAAAAAAAAAATATATATATATATATATATATATATATATATATATACTGATGCCCAAGGCACCCTCCCCTCAGTCCAATTCAGTCAGAAAGGGCCTATGCATCAGTATTTTTTTTAACATCTTTATTGGAGTATAATTGCTTTACAATATTGTGTTGGTTTCTGCTGTCACAGAAACACCGAGGCGGTCACAAAGCACTGAGCTGATCTCCCTGCGCTATGCGACTGCTTCCCACTAGCTATCTATTTTACATTTGGTAGTGTATATATGTCCATGCCACTCTCTCACTTCGTCCCAGCTTACCCTTCCCCCTCCACATGTCCTCAAGTCCATTCTCTAGGTCTGTGTCTTTATTCCTGTCCTGTCCCTAGGTTCTTCAGAACCTTTTTTTTTTTTTTTTAGATTCCATATGTATGTGTTATCATACTAGGCATCAGTATTTAAGAAAAAAAAAAGAACATATTTATTATCTCACAGTTTCTTTAGGTCAGAAATCCAGCACAGCTTAGCTGATTGTTCTGCTTTAGGGCCTCTCACAGGTTGCAGGCATGCCGGCTGGGCTCTAATCATCACAAGGCTCCAGCAGGCCCCCAAGCTCACATGGTTGTAGGAAGGATTCAGTTCCTCATGGGCTGTTGGAATGAGAGCCTTGGTTCCTTTCTAACTGTTGGCCTCAGATCCCTGCTGTACAGGCATCCTCAACATGGAGGCTTGCTTCATCAAAGAATGAGCCAAGAAGGCAATAGAATCTTCAAGCAAGATGAAAGTTGCAGTATTTTGTAATCAAATTACAGACATGACATCTCATCAACTTTGCTGTACTCTTTCGGTTAGAATCAAGTCACTATATCCAGCTCATACTCAAGGAAAGATTTGTTAAGGGTGTGAGTACTAGGATATGGGAATTATTGGGGACCATTCCTGAAGTCTTCCTATCGCAGAGGAGATGAAGCTTCTTGATGAGATTTATGGTCATCCTGAAGACCTGTTTTAACTTCTTATCACACACATTCACACACACACAAAAAGCTTGGAATCTACCATTCTAACTGGAATGACACATCAACCATATCTTTGAGACCTAAGAAAATTCCCTAAGTCTCAATCCAAAGGAATAGTGGGGAAGTGGCTCAGCACTGGATAATGCATTGGATAGTGTGCAACCCATGTGCACTAGTGACATCCACCAATGTGCACATCTCAACAGCCAGTCTCAAAACTTTCAGGGCCACCCAAAGTCTAGCCAGTATTTAACTCCAATATTTAATTGCACTGATTAGAGCAACAATAATATCAGGTATTTGGACTAATCATTTAAAAGGTTGAACTGAACATGTTGAATATGAAATAATATAGAGCCACACTGAAGAACAAGTCACCATGGGAGCTGCTTCTACAATGTCTGGCTCCAGGACTAAGCCACCACTGCCATGTTCACGAAATTACCACCATCAGGACAAAGCCACAATCAAGAAGCATCAATTATCAGAAAGCTATCGCAGGAATATGACACCTCCAAAAGACTTCTTTTCAGAAGAAAAGCACAGAAGAAACAGAAGCCAGGCCTCCGATTCTCTTCGACCTTCCAGCACCTGTGCAAGGGCATCTGATGGATGGAACCTAAATTACAGCCAAAACCCAAAATGCAAGTGAGTCTGAAGAATGAAGCTTATCTCTTTCTAGCTTACTGTACCGGAAGGAACAGTAGGAGGAATAGAGAATAGGTGTTTTGAGTGGTCCTGGGTCAATCAGAGTGACAGCTTTTCAGGCTTTGAATTTGACTCAAAGGAATTCTTGGCGCCATCAGATGAAAGACTGCAGCCACATATCCCTCCACCATCATTGTACCAGTTTCTGACCTCCCTTTCCTGGTTGTATTCCAGGAGCAAATGCTGGATCATCAATGTCTATATAGCACATAGTAAGAAAGAGGAGTAAAACATGGGATTGTGATATCACACCAACTGAGATCCATCTCTGCTTGATGTGTATACAGTATTCCTGCTGTAACAACTATGCTTTGGGTTAAGAGTTTTTAAAATATCACATTTTATTTAAGTTAAACATGATTACAATTGTTATTTTTCTTTCAGTAAACTTACAAGAAGAAAAGAAAACCCATATGACCTGATGAAGAGTTCACTGATAACATACAAAGGTATAGATCTTGTCTTTTAGCAGCTGAGACACAAATCGAAGAAGCATTCACAATCAATCAATCAGTGTCACATGATAAGGTCCAGAGTGTGCACACTGATCCCATTTGTTGACTAGATTAATTTCAATTTTCTTTTCTTAATCAGCACTAATGTCTTGCCCCTGGATTCTAGATTTTTTTCACACCTTGATTTTATGACAGCTACACTTATTTCTTCCTACTGTGTTTACTGTGGTTCTGCATGTATTGTTATTTTAAGTACTTACCACATCAGCATGTGAGCACAAACTCATGGTTACAAGTTATCTGGCTGGTCCACCCTATTTTTTAATCATAGCTGGGAATTTTCCTCTCCTTCTCTTACTTTTTTTTTTTTTTTTTTGCTTCTCTTGAACATTTCTTTCCCATTGGGCCTCCGTAAAACCCTTTTTAATTTTAGTAGATTCTACTATGATATAAAATAACCTAAACCCTCAGTTTGAATGCTGTCCCATGGGATGTTTTGCTTCCAGAGTTCTACTTTTTATTTATTTGTTTGTTTGTTTGTTTTTACTTTCTCTAAACTCTGGCATAGAGTCTATTTTTCTAAACAAGAATTGCAACTTATCTAATAAATTTCTGACCTTAGTTTGGGGTTTTAGAGTCACAATTTAGGATGTTTGCCCACCATTTCTCTTGCTATCAGCCTATTGTTTTTTTCTGAAGATCTTGGCCACATCCTCAAATGTTGACTTTTATCATCTTGTATGTGTTTATCTTTTTCATCAAATACCCTTCAACTCATCAATATCAGACACCCCACTCATTACCAAGTATCAGAAAAATATCCATGTCCAATTAAGATTCTATACTCCTTGAAAAGTAGGAATACTTCTTGGACATTCATTTCCTTCTCACTACTCTCACACCTTCATGGAAAAGGAAATTCCCACATTACACAAAGTAACTTAAAATATGGTCTTAAAATATTTATAAATATTTATATTTAAAAAATATTTCCATGATTACTCTAATGAAAAGTAATCATGTCTAAATTTGCAATCCATCTCAGGAGAAAATATTTATACTATAGAAATGCTATTGAAATATCAAGATTTTGGGATTTTTTTTTTCCAGCTAGAACATCTGTATAAAAATTAAACAGACAGCAAGTAAGAATAAAAATAAATGAAATGACTAAGTGCTGCCTTAAATAAGCTTTTTGATATAAACTCATCTTTGATATATTTTAAAAATTGACTAGGGTAATATTTTGTTCAAACACTACCATTGTTTTCATGGGCCAAGGACAGATAGTTTGTAATGTCTGTTATTGATAATTTTTGGATTCTTGGCATGATGTAAATAAAATGCACTTGGATAAAAGATTTATGATGTTGGGAAACAGTGCTAAAATATGACATCCTAATGTGTACACACCTAGATAAATCTATAATGGTTTCTCCTCAAATTGAGTTCAACATAATGTAATATAAAACCAGTTGTGATAAATTCGCCAGTCGAAATGATCTGTGGAATTTTCGTGTAGCACAGCTTCTGACCCCCACCCCACCCCAAAGAGAGAATACTGAGAAAAGAATATAAATTATTTGTTTTTAAATCCTGAGTATTCCTACTAATAGCCTTCAATTCTGAGATATGCTGGCTGATAATTTGAGTGAGCAGACCTGGAAATTACAAATGAAAAGCCACTGTGAGTAGAAGTTCTTGGGGTTCACCTTGAGACCTCAGCTTAGATAGAAAGATCATACACAGCTCTTCACCTTTCAGGGCACGAAGCTGAGTGGGTGATGAAATTTTGCTACCATAAGAATAGAAAAGATCTCTAACTGTGATAGCTCAGACTGGTAAAATTCGGGGATGGTATGTATTTTGTTATTTATACTTTTCTTTCAATGTTTATATTTTGAATAATGAGTTTGTATTATTTTATTATAGCAATACTTACTTTTTAAGAAGCCAGAAATATAAAAAGTATAATGGGATAATCAAAGATATTCACAAAATACATGCACAAGAAGGTTGATCATGATATTACCGGTTATCGACTCATGTGGTCATTACTATCTTGGCATGTTCTTTTTTTAAAATTTTTACTTTACATTGGAGTATAGTTGATTAACAGTGATGTGTTAAGTTACGGGTGTACAGCAAAGTGATTCAGTTATACCCATACAAGTATCCATTCTTTTTCAAATTCTTTTCCCATTTAGGTTATTACAGAATATTAAGCCAAGTTCCCTGTGCTTTACAGTAGGTCCTTGTTGGTTATCTATTTTAAATATAGTTCTTGGCATGTTCTCACAGGCTGTCAAAATCATAAAGCACCTCATCTCTTTAATGTTTACCCTTGCTTCATTATGAAAATAATCCTTTAAAGCTGCTTGGCTGGTCACTCTCTCAAAATGACCCCTTTATTCTCAAAGGTCTTATTTGGACAAATTTTTAGCTGTGAAGCACTTCTTAGCTAATTGAAAAGGTAATTGAAAGTAAAAACCAACTTTGAAGCCTACTTGTGAGGATATCTCATAATTACATTAAGTGGGTTGATTAAATCAACACCATTTTGAAAATTACCTTCACAAAGACAATTCCTATGTCCATATATTACATTTTCTCAGAAGAAAAAGAATCATTACTTGAAAATGAAAAACATAAGAAATCTCAAAAAAAGGATTTTAAACATGAAGGCAATGCTAGTAGATATTTTAAATTGTTTTTTAAAAAGAAGAAACAGGTATTCCTTCTTCTAAATTCATAGCAAATAATTTTATGACTTGAAATAAAATGTGATACTTGAAGTATATTAAAAAACATTTGAAATATAAAGATATTTACCAACTCTACAGGGAAATCAAACATAGCACCATAAGATATTTTACATCAATATTACTCAAGTCAGAAAAATTTTATAAATAATTTTATATGCAAATACTGTCATTGAGCCTGAATCATTAGTATTTAGTATCTTACTTGTAACACAATGGGGACTAAAGCTCAACTTTTGGGCAGTAAACAATGGATCCTTTGATTTTCTTTCATTCCTTAGCACATCTGGTAAGTGAAATGCCAGAAAGTGGGGAGAAACATGGAAAAAATTGGAATCTTTTGTGTAGTTAAAAACTCTATGGAATCCAACATCAGCAAAAAGGCAGACTAAGAAGGTCCAAACTCTCCTTCCTACATAAAAACATCTACAAAACAACCAGAAACTATCTAAACCAACTTTGCAAGAGTTCTAGACACAAAGGTGTGTGACATAGCAAACACCCAACCACAAAAAAGTCATCTCCAAAATGGTGGCAAAGTTTTGTGGTGCTTTTATCTGCCTTTACCTCCTCCCTGGTACAGTGGCAGGCTTGGTCTTAAGCAGCAAGAATCCAGTTCCCAGTTCCCCTCATATTTGGACCAGAGGGAACAGAACAGACCTTATTTGTAAGTTATTGTGTAAGTGTGTTCTAATCTGGCTGGAGGATATTTGAAGGGCTGACTCACTAGTCTCTGTCTCACATAACTTGGAATGCAGGCAGAGTAAAGTGGCAAACACTCCTCAAAAAAGCTACAAGGGGGCTACAAACTCACAGACACCTCGAGTAAGAGATTATAGGTAGAGACATGCAATAGACCATCTAAGATCTGGAGGAGAATCTGGAGAGAGACTCTTTGAGAAATCAGGACATTCAAAAGCAGCTGCTTATATGGGGGATTTTAGAATATCCCACGCATGCCTAGGCAAGATGCAGGTTCAGAAGAGTCATGAGAAGACCTTAAGCTTTCGCCTTGCACTGATCCATGAAGGACTGTCTCAACAAAAAGCCAGTGTGCAAAAACTGGAAGAGATAGTTGTTCTTTCTTTTCACTTTTTTTTTTTTTTGGTGTATTTTTGTTTGTCAGTGAGATATGATTTTACATCTGCTAAAACAGCTACAATCAAAAAGCATACGATAAAGCACTGGCAAAGATGTGGCGAAATCAGAACCTTCATACACCATTTGTGGTCATGTAAAACGGTACAGCTGCTTTGAAAAACATTTTAACCGTTCCTCAAGAATTTAAACAAAGAATTACCATGTGATCCAGCAATTTCACTCTTAGCTATATAGAAAAGAAATGAAAACATATGTCCACACAAAAATGTGCACATGAATGTTCATAGAAGCATTATTCATAATAGCTAAAAGGTGTAAACAACCAAAATGTTCATCAATGATGAATAAATAAACAAAATGTGTATAGCCATACAATGGAGTATTTTTCAGCCATAAAATGAATGAAATAATATACATGTTACAATATTGATAAACCTTGAAAATACTATGTTAGTTAAGTGAAAGAAGCCAGTCACAAAAGACCACATACTACATGGTTCTATTGAAATAAAATGTCCAGAATAGGCAAATCTATAGAAACATAGTAAACTAGTGGTTGCATATAGCTGGGGTTACAAGGGGATTATAACTAATGACTATAGGATTTCTTTTGGGGGTGATGAAAATGTCTTTAAATTGATTGTGGCTGTGGTTGCACAACTTTGACTATAATGAAGGTATTCAGTTAATTACACATTAGATGAATTGTATGGTATGTGAATTGCATCTCAATAAAGCTGTTAAAATAAATAAACTAATTGGTTAATTGGCAAATCAATAAATAAGTAAATGTAGTAGAGATATAATGAATTTTTTTTAACTGGATTGATGCAAATATAGTAAGGAAAGAGGAATAAAGTAACAAAAACAGATGGTTCTAAAAGAAAACTAATAGCAAGATGGTAGACTGAAATCCAACTATATCAATATTTAAATAAATGAATTAACCCAGTTAAAAGATTTTTCCTTTATTATAAGACAAGATCAAACTACATGCTGTATGCAAGAAACACACTTTAAATAAAGACACAGATGTGAGGAAAATAAAGGAAAGGGAAAGAAATATACTCTTAGCAAAATACTTAGCAAAAGAAAGCTGGTATAGCTGTATAACTATTAAACAAATTAGAATTTAAGGCTAAAAATGTTACAAGTGATAAAAAGAAACACTTCATAGTGATAAATCAATTAAACAGAAAGATATGAAAATTTATATAAAATTGTCAAAAATTTAAGACAGGCAAATCCACAATCATAATAGGAGGTTTTAACCACCCCTCTCAGTATAGATGTGTGATAGAATGAGCAGACCAAATATGGTAAAAAATACAATATTTGAGTAACCTGATCAGCCAAATTGACCTAAATGACATATATAAAACTTAACCTGCAGCAACTTCAAAAAACATATTCTTTTAAATTTTGAAAAGCAGGGAAGTAGAATACCCCATTTTTTCGACAATTTCAAATAATGAAATGTTTATTGCATTGATTTGAGACGTTTTCTATATAATTTTCAGCATTGTAACCACTTAGGAACAAAAAAACAGAGTGGAAATTGAATAAACTTTCTAAAAGAAACAAATCGAGGTGTAAATTTAAGCTCCTCCAGCCCCATGCTCCCTCACATCTCTATGGCTCTGTGCCAGATTCCTGAATCTCTGACCTTGGGTTACTTGATCTATAAAATAAATATAATAACATGTCAGAATAAAATTCTAAGCCATCCAACATGTACTCAGTAATGTTTTCTTTCTTCCTTTCCTCTTCCCAATCATCCTAAACAACACAGGCTCCAGTTATAATCTTAGACTGTATCTAGATAGAATAGCTACAGAAGGAGCCGTGATATGTTTACTATACAGATGTAAGATGTTACCTATCAAAAATTGTAACATAGATGAAAGAAATGTATCCCTCAATAAATCATTATAGTTTCTATCACTGGAGTTTCAGTATGAACATAGAGGTCTAAGTCAGTGGTTTTCTACCTTTCCTCTGGAAATTCATAATAAAAAACATTAAAAACAAAGCAAAATAAACATGAACCCCTGAAGCTCCATTTTTCAGTGAAACCAGGAGATGGCCTGTTGTGACAGACCCCAAGGTGACCCCCAATGATTTCCCACTTGCCAGTGTCCACATCTTTGTGTCATCTCTCCTTTTGAATGCAAGTTGGACTTGTGATTTGCTTCTAACCAACAGAATATGGCAAAGGTGATAGGATGTGACTCCCATGATTAGGTTACATTATGAGGCTCCAGCTCAGCGGACTGGAGGGAGAGACAAGTAATCAGCTGGGTTGAAGAAGCCCACATGGCAATGAACTGGGGTGGTCCAGATCTGACTCCAGATCTGGAATACCAAATAACCACACAAATGCTGACATTTACTGAATGCCACTCAGTGCCAGGCAAAGCTCTAAGTATTTTACACACACTGGCTCAGTTCATCCTCAGAGCAATCCAGTGAGGTAGGCATATTTCATCTCTCTCCCCTGATTAAAAACCACCAATGGATTCTCACTTCATTCAGAGTAAAATCTCCCACAAGAAATTTACAAAAGTTCTATGTCACTTCCAAAAGAATACTTTGCAAGATTCCTCTGAAAAATTTCTAGGTCCAGAAATTATGCCAACTTGCTGGGTAATGTTGTTATTAAGGAATAGAAAAGAAGCTGTCCATTAAAACTGCCTCAAATAAAGTAACACATTTGGTATCACTAATAATTGTCCATTATTTCTGCCTCGAAGGCCATAGTAAAATTAGTAAAATACACCAGTTGGCTTGGGAAAAAAATCCCCATTGACTGTCCAAAATGCTGGGATTCTGAAACTGCCTAGATTTGAGGAGAAGAAAAAAAGTCATCTCATCAACAGAGGTATGAAATGAATGTGGTCAATATCTACATGTTTAGCTAATATTATTTTAGGTAGAAAATAAAGGAGCAGGGAAAAGTACCACTTAGATTGGGCTCTATCCTGAAATCTTAACCTCATTAATTTTAAAATAGAATTTTAGAAAAATAGACCATAGCCCAAAACTGGGATTTTCACCTAATGTTGGCAAGGTATGAAAAATAAATTAATTTTCTCATAGAAACCATCTCCAGTACATTTATTTGATTCATGTTTCATATAAGTAACAGCAGCAGCAGGAAGAAAGCACTTGTAAATAGCTATCCACCACACATGAATTGCACTGAGCTTTTATGGTGTGTGAAATAAAGCATCTGGTTTTGAACAGAGAAGGGGAAAGGGGGGGAAAAAAGAAAACAGTAGGTTAACTGTGAGTTCAAGTAGAGCTGACATAATTAAGAATAAAGTGGATTAATAATCACTGTATCATACACTAGTCATGTCTGATGGCTTCCTAAAATTATCTGAATGTTACTTGAGGACATAAAATAAACTCAAAGATAAAATTAGCTCTGTAGTAAAACAACTGGACAAGTGCCCTCATCTCTTTTTATAGTGAATGTCAGTAAACACAATTAAGGTGATTTTTAATTTATAATAAAAGTTAGATAAATTGCCAAATTTAATCTCCTTAATATCTTCGCTTTACATTACTCACAATAGCCAAGACATGGAAACAACCAAAGTATTCATCAACAATTAAAAGGATAAAGAAAATGTGATAAATATAGATATAGATATATAGACTTCTATGGAGAACAGTATGGAGGTTCCTTAAAAAACTAAAAATAGAACTACCATACGACCCAGCAGTCCCGCTACTGGGCATATACCCTGAGAAAACCATAAATCAAAAAGAGTCATGTACCAAAATGATCATTGCAGCTCTATTTACAATAGCAACCTAAGTGTCCATCATCGGATGAATGGATAAAGAAGATGTGGCTCATATATACAATGTAATATTACTCAACCACAAAAAGAAACGAAATTGAGTTATTTGTAGCGAGGTGGATGGACCTAGAGTCTGTCATACAGAGTGAAGTAAGTCAGAAAGAGTAAAACAAATACAGTATGCTAACACATATATATGGAATCTAAGGAAAAAAAAAAAAAGGTCATGAAGAACCTAGTGGCAAGATGGGAATAAAGATGCAGACCTACTAGAGAATGGACTTGAGGACACAGGGAGGGGGAAGGGTAAGCTGGGACAAAGTGAGAGAGTGGCATGGACATATGTACACTACCAAATGTAAAATAGATAGCTCGTGGGAAGCAGCCGCATAGCACAGGGAGATCAGCTCGGTGCTTTGTGACCACCTAGAGGGGAGAAAAAAAAAAAAAAGAAAGATATATAGACTTATACATGTGTCTATAGATCTAGGTATAGTATAAACATAGGTATAGATGATATAGATATACACACCATGGACTTTTATTCAGCCATGAGAATGAAGGAAATTCTGCCTTTTGGGACAACATGGATGGACCTTCAGAGCATTATGCTAAATGAAGTAAATAAGACAGAGAAAGACAAAAAAAAAAAAAGATCTTCGCTTTAATCTGCTTAATCATCAAGGAAATGGTTCTGTATGTTTGTTTATTTGATAGGCTCCTTGAAACATACACCTTTATGCCCTTTACCTTTCTTACCAGCATGAAAAATTATAGGAATGTTGGTGTAGAGATAAATAGAAAACCTAAACTGTGGAATACATGACATCAGATTAGTAAAGACACGCAGGCTCTGTTTAAGAGGGATGTTTTTCAAGCCTTGTAGGAAAAATGGATTGACTTGGGGTGGAGACAAACCATTCAAAGGCGACGTAAGCTGGCTGGAAGGCAAACATCAGATCTGAAATCAGACCAGGCTCATGGCTGTAGCGACATGTTCGAAGACAAGTTGGATTCCCATTGTTGGAGGAGAAACAAGATGCCAAGCGCTGACATTGGCAGCTTGGTTCCCCCCAAAACACTTGCCGGTTCACGCCTATTTATGTATTCCTTGTGACATTCCAAAGTCACTCACGTGGGCGCCTCCATCGTGACATGTGAAGGAGGGGATCTGGTAAGTAGTAAAGTTAGGAGGCCACTCAAGTCTAAGTCGGGGAGGCAGTAAATAGAAGACAACAGGAAGAAAAAGGAGAAATAGGAGGAGGCGGAAGGGGGGGAGATGGGAAGGAGAAGAAGAAATGCGGAAGAGGAAGAAGCGGAGAAGACAAGAAAATTTTAAACGAGAGAAGGCAGCGAAGAAGGAAGAGAGAAAGAGGAAGAAGAAAACCCTTTCTATGTACTAACTCATCTCACCTGGGGAGTAGGAACTGCTGTTATAATTCATGTCTCTCCTCTGCCGAAGACCTGCCAGTGGACGCTTACCTTATCCAAAGTAAGACCCCAAACCATTATGATAGCCACAGAGCCCTACAGGATTTTCCCACGGTGACGCCCCTTCCCCGGCCCTCCCACTCTTCTTCCCTCTTCCACTCAAGTTCAGCGACACCAGCTTCGTGGAACACGCCAAGCAAAATCTTACCTCAGAGCATTTGGGTTAGCTATTGCCTTTCCCCAGAACGTTCTCTGCCCTCCCCAGCCCTGCAACAGGGCTTCCTCATTCACTTCCTTCAGGTTTTTGCTCAAAAGTCACCTAAAGACTGTTATAATTATAACCACTGTTTAAGAAAATAAAAATCTCCCATATATCTATGCCCTTTTTCTGCTTTATTTTTTTCTTTACATCATTCATTGCTCCATGACATGTATTTGTACATTTGTTCATTATCTGTCTCCCCTCCCTTCTTGGGATTTGTCATGAGCACAGACTGGCTGCTTTATTCCCTGCTGTATCTTTAGCATCTAGAACTGTGCTTGGCATGTGGTAGTTGACCAAGAAATAATTGTCAGTGATTTACTGACTGACAAGGAAGGAAGGAAGGAAGGAAGGAAGGAAGGAAGGAAGGGAGGGAGGGAGGGAGGGAGGAAGGAAGGAAGGAAGGAAAGGAGGGAGGCGGGGAGGGAAGGGACTTGCTTTAGACAATAAACAGAAGCACAGTGAAATTAAATAGTTTGTCCAGGTTACTTGGCAAGTTAAATAATTTTACTGTAATGAGCCAAACAACCTTTGTAGATATTTAGAACATAAATTGCGTTCAAATTTAAAGCTGGGCTTCCCTGGTGGCGCAGTGGTTGAGAATCTGCCTGCCAATGCAGGGGACACGGGTTCGAGCCCTGGTCTGGGAAGATCCCACATGCCACGGAGCAACTGGGCCCGTGAGCCACAATTACTGAGCCTGCGCGTCTGGAGCCTGTGCTCCGCAACAAGAGAGGCCGCGATGGTGAGAGGCCCGCGCACCGCGATGAAGAGTGGTCCCCACTTGCCGCAACTAGAGAAAGCCCTCGCACAGAAACGAAGACTCAACACAGTCATAAATAAATAAATAAAAGAACGTGAATTTCTTAAAAAAAAAAAAAAAAAAAAAGCAAACTGGGCTATTCATTTCAGTAACAGTCAAGTGGTCTTAGTTTGCATTCAAATTCCAATCAGTTTCTCAATCTATTTCATCTGAAGTCTTCACATTACCCACTATAAAAAATACCTATTAAAAAAAAAAAAATTTAAAGCTGATGTTTTCTTTGTGTATACATGTGTGTTTTTGTTTTATTTTCTTGTGCTTCTCTTTGGATCATTGTTCTAATGTGTTATCCTCATCTATCAAGATAATAATCTTATTCTATCATTACACATTCGGTATGAGTGTTGGTGTGTAGACTGGAGATGGGAAATTAGTCTAATTGGCTGCCTGAAATAATAATTTGCTCAATTAAATTACCTACAAATCTGGTCAGAAAATAGGAGCTTACAACTTTTTCAAGGATTAGCAAAATAGTTTAAAAAAATTAAGGGGCATCCTGGATCTGAAGATCTCAGAAAGAGAAACCCTTCCCTCTGATCCCCAATTGCTTGAAGTAGCATAAACTCTGAAACTGGGACACAATCCATGAATAGAAGAGTGAAGGAGAACCCTAATTTTAGTCTGATAAAATGTCCATTTTTATTGTATTATGGCCAACCAGCTAAATAGTGTGTGAGGGACTGTCAAGATAAAGACAAGTTAAGTTATGAAAAAATATTGACATGTTTTCTACATCTGGAATTGTGATCATGGATATTACCTGTGTTCTAGGTTTACACACATACAGCATAGAATTCCTTCTAAATCATACATGACCTTTCCAATTCAAGAGGGTGAGGTGAATAAGGCTTCCTTTTGAAGAACACAGTGTTTTGAGAATTGGACTGAGGAAAGTATTCATATTTAATTCTGAGGACCATTGCCAGAGTGGACCAGGTACATCCAGTATCACCAAGTTAGAATCACAGAACAACATGTGACTAAACCAATGTGATTCTAATAAAATTCACATCACTTTTTTCCTCTCTGCTTTGCTTTTTTTCCTTCTATGCCTAATATGTTTAAGCTGTTTTCTTGCATTCCCCCAAATAAACTTCTATTATTCTCTATCTGCTTTAACTTGACTATGATGATTCATATTAAGAAAAAAAACACAGAAATTTCAATGTGGCAGGAATCTTTGTGAAGTGGCACTTTTGCTTGGAACTCATCACATCATGTCAGAGAAACTTGCATAGTCTATGAGTCAGAATGCCAGTGTCTCAGCTGTCACCAGTAATACAATTCACCACCACAGACAATTTGTCTCTATACAGGAAGTGAATCTAATAAGGTAACATGGAAATCTATCCTTTAATTTAAAAAATGTATAAACACATATCACACAGCTTGTATTTACCTTACGTAGTTTGAAAAAAAACAATAAAATTAATTTAATAAATACATGGGAACTTGGTAACAAATATTCAGGTTTCTTCTAGAATATTATATCTATTAGCTTGCCCCTAAGTAAAATACTAGCTTATAATATCCCAAGTGTGTATTTTCCCCACTATTGCTGTGCTGTCCACAGGAGATAGAACAATTACAGAAGACATAGGTTGCAGGTGTTTCTGCCAATGTTTTAGCTTGTTTCAAATTGCCTTCTGAAGATCCTTCTGCTTTTGAAGTTACATGTGACAACAACAGCGTGCTTCTCTGGCACTGCCCACATGTTTGTGCATCCCCAGGTGTCTTCAGGCTGTGCTCAAACACAGCAGATGTCTGAGTGACTGAAGGGTGTCTGAAAAGGAGCCACGGACACTGGGAACCAGAGGCAAAGGCAGAACACCAAGCCTCTCCTACCCTGAAGACTCATGGAAATTACCTCGCCCGAGGACACCTGAAACCAGTTTTTCCTGAAGGGAAGTATGTTGGGGTTTTTTCCCAACGTGGTGAGAGACACATGACTTGAGATGTACCGTCAACAAACGTTTAGGTGTACAGTGTAGTATGGTTAACTGTGAACACAGTGTTGTACGGCCCATCTCTAGAACTTTCATCTTGCATGACTGAAACCCCACACCCATTGAACAGCAACTGCCCATTTCCCGCTCTGCCCCCAGCCCCTGGCAGCCACCATTCTACCTTCTGTTCCTATAATTGTGGCCACTTTCCATACCTCATATAAGCATAATCATGCAGTACTTGTCCTGCTGTGACTGGCTTATTTCACTTAGCATAACGTTCTCAAGGTTCATCCATGTTGTATCATGTGGCATGGTCTCCTTCTTTTTAATGGCTGAATGGTGTAGCTGCTGTGAAAAATATATGGAGGTTCCTCAAAAAATTAAAAATGGAATTACGGTATGATCCAAAAGAACTGAAATCATGATCTTGAAGAGAAACCTAAACTCTCATGCTCATTGCAGCTCCATTCACAATAGCCGCAAGGTGGAAACACCTAAATGTCCATGGATAGATGAATGGATAAGAAAATGTGCTGTATACATACTTCCCTGTCTTTCAACAATCACCAGTTGCTTGTTTGAATAGTAGGAAAGAATCTCTCTTCACTTCTCCAGAAGTTCCAGAAATACATCTCCTTTCATTTTTCTAATATTCAATTTCTTTTTTGGGTCATTATTGAGTCAAGGTGGCAGAAAACAAACCTCAGTCATTTGGGATTTTATCTTCAGCTCTCTTTTCTGGGGTTAAGTCTCACTCACTCCGATGGAGTACCAAGTGGCAAGTGGCACTGAGTAGGGAGAGAGTCTGGTGGTTGGTCTTCGACTCACACAAGTGGTCATTAAGGCAGCTCTTAGTCTGATCAGGGTTACCTGGATGGCTTAGACCTTGAATCTCTAGGTGTTAATTCTCTGGCACACGTACACAGAATCTAATAAAAACAGAAGGACTTAGTTGCTTAAATGGGATGGGGGTTGGGGAATAAAAAGAACCTATCAGAAAGAAAAACATGCTATAGAATTGTTTTGTGTATTATGAGCACAAATTCTGGGGGGGGGGAAAGTGTCTCTTCCCCCCTCCTCCTTTTCTCCTATATAACCATAACCTTTTCTCCAAAAAGAGATCAGATATTGTTTTGTATTATATTCAACTACATAATTTTACTTCCTATATACATAACATTCATAAATCTTTTACTATGTACAGGCAATGTTCTACATGCTTTAAATATATGAATTCATTTAATCATCCCCACAACTCTGTAAAGTTGGTATTGCTTTTTTGATTTTAAAGATAAGAAAACTAAGACTTAGAAGATAAGTAGCCTTTCTAAAGTTACACACTTAATAAGTGGCAGAGCCAGGATTCAAGTTCAAACAATGACTCTAGATTCCATGCTTCTCAGCCACTATGACCCAAAATCTAACCAAACCAATTCTGCTGGACACGTGGAACCAAGAATGGAATATTGCTTGATTTTTTTTTTTTTAACTCATAATGTTTATCCTTGACTACATTGCTCCTCTAAGTAAGAATCCTGTATCACTGTATTAATTCTGGAACATTCTGCAGTTACAACCTTACAATACTTCTTCACCAGTCAAAATCAGCTGATAGTTAGACAGATGTATAGACAGACAGTTAGCAGACAGTTAATATTTGTAAAGCTGTGCCCCAAATGGTGACCTCCTCTCAAATAGGATAATGATGTTGACAATTTGGTAATGACCCCTTCTCTAAAGTATTTCCCTATAAATACAATGAACTATTACTAAGGATCTGTTTCCATTCCAGTCTTAAGCACAATTTTGCAGCATGACCACCTTGGAATAATTTAATCTCTAAAAATAGCAAAGACAAGAAATCAAGTTAACATTGTTTTATTATATCCCAGATCTGTAAATATTGCTTTACACATTAAATTTTTGCTTATTTTAACCTGCCATGTTTCTCTAAAAGCAAAGTAACTTCTCTGAACAGCAAAATTAAAGCTCTGTTAAAAACGTTGCAAAATCTCACTGTATTTTAGACAGATAGTTAGCTGCTTCCTTACAAAAATAAGAAAAAAAATCTGTACATTTACATAAAAATTCAAGAACATTCACTGGAAGAAAAAGCTTCAAAAAGATATTTTCTTTCACACTAAAATAGCATAATTTTCACCTTACACATGTAAGGAAAGAAGAATACTATATGTTAAAAATGTTTACATTAAAAATAAGAAGCCCTTGGGGGCTTCCCTGGTGGCGCAGTGGTTGAGAATCTGCCTGCCAATGCAGGGGACACGGGTTCGAGCCCTGGTCTGGGAGGATCCCACATGCCGCGGAGCGGCTGGGCCCGTGAGCCACAACTGCTGAGCCTGCGCGTCTGGAGCCTGTGCTCCGCAATAAGAGAGGCCGCGATAGTGAGAGGCCCGCGCACCGCGATGAAGAGTGGCCCCCACTTGCCGCAGCTAGAGAAAGCCCTCGCATAGAAACGAGGACCCAACATAGCAATCAATCAAGCAATCAATCAATCAATCTTAAAATAAAAAAAATAAAAAAAAAGCAGGTGGATTCTTCTTAAAAAAAAAAAAAAAAAAAAAGAAGCCCTTAAAAGGAAAATTACTCTTTAAAAGGTCTAAGTCTAAAAAGCTAGATTTCAGGAGCAAATTAGAAAACAGAAAATGGAGCATCAAATAGAAAATTCAGACACCTGTTTCATTGAAGACCTCTATCTCAGTGACCAGAGGGCTACGTTAGGAATCCAGCATTCCCCACGAATGCCGTGTTTGGCCTGCACAACCAGTTCAGGCCTGTCCTGAAAACGCTTTCAGACTCAGCAAGGAGTCAGCTCTCTTCTTGATTCCACACTCCAAATAAGCTGAGGCAGAGAAAGGGTTGGTGA
Source organism: Balaenoptera borealis (assembly GCF_965194805.1). Classification (NCBI taxonomy): domain Eukaryota; kingdom Metazoa; phylum Chordata; class Mammalia; order Artiodactyla; family Balaenopteridae; genus Balaenoptera; species Balaenoptera borealis. The sequence goes on along the minus strand of NC_138875.1, from coordinate 45,303,395 downwards.
CACTTCACCAAAATCAAATGGCAGCTGCCACTGGCCTGAGGAAAAAGGAGAAGGAAGGGCCTGGCCTAGGACAAATTAAGAAGCAAACAATGTTGCTTCAGCGTTTCCCACTCATGTCCCTTTTGTGGCCTCTCTCTTTGCCCTTGAAGGCCTGGGTTTTCATGTTCCTCTCTGACTGTGCAAATACCCAACTTGGGCTTGCCCTCTCCTGGAGTTCTCTGTGTCCCCACCTGACCACGTGATCTTTTTCTTTCATGGATTCAAACTTCTTAGTTCTTCTATTATTTAAAAAATCCTCGTAAGAAAGCAAACCTGTAAAAAGTAATTTATACTGAAGGGTGATTGACAGCCCGGAGTATTTGCCAGCTAAGTGTTATTGACAAGGTTGGGAGAGAGATTAAAGAAAGGGGGCCTGATGGGAGGGCTGATTTCCTTGAATCACATCTATGTCTCTTTAAAACAGGGCAGTGATTAGGGAAATGACATTTTATAGTTTCCAGGCTTTGATTAGAACACAGCGTAAAGGTGACAGATTTGAGGTCTTAGGACAGTCATGCCCCACTTTCGTAAGATTTACCCCCCCACAGCCCCCTTTAGCCTTTAAAATCTGACCCAGAGAACATGGTTATTTGGCTCTAAATTTTTTTAAATGTCGATTGGTAGGAGAGACAATGAAAATGGTTGTAGAAGATTTATTTTTACCAGAATTAAGTAAAAAGAAGTTTTTAGCGTTAGCTCCAAGAAAAATATTTCATCTCTGGAAACCTGTCACTGGAAGCCAGGGAGCCCTAGCTGTGACAGCCAGTCACCAGTTTGCTCCCAGTTTGTAGATGCAGAAGGAGACTGCAAAGCAAATCTACTGTTCCACCTGATTCCTCTTTCCTTTCCACTGAAACCAGAAAAGTTTAATTAACTGTATACAATTTTAAACAAATTACATAAATGTACATGGACCATTTCCTGATATGCTTAGTTATCATGCAGCACCTAAGAACCAAACATAAGTTCTCTATTTTTTAAATCCCGGATTTCTATTATAGAACACACCACACCTCCGCCTCATTTAAAATTAAATGTTTTTCACTTTGTTTTAAATGTTGTTTTTCACTTTGTTTTCCACTTTGTTTTAAATGTTGCATTGATTAATGATTTAACCATTAATGATTAGTGGTTATATAGTTAACCATTAATGATTAGTGGTTATATAGTTAACCATTAATCAATAAACATTAATATCTATGTATGTGTATATATATACATATATCCAGTTCAAACTGTATTCCTATCGACATTGCCACTTCAGGCGCTAGCTCAACAAATTCTGCCTCCAAAGTAAAATAAAGAATTTTTTTTTTGCAGGCGTCGGGTATGGGGAGCAGGTCCCAATTCTTCACAGCTGCAAAATTTTAAAATTAATTCAGTCAATTATTTTTCTTTCAAACTTTTCTTCAACTAGTGGTACCTATTATTTATTGTCTATTTTTTAAACTGTCATTTGAAGTGAGTATATAATAATGTGCTATTAGGTTTATCATAAGATTAGATGTTAATTATTTTAAGTTTAAACGTCATTGCTTTGGGGAATTTTGCAAGGCCTTCCAGAGGCTGTAGCATGTGAACAAATTTGAGAAGCACAAAATTTAAGCAACACCTTGGAAGATATTAACTTGCACCTAAGGTTTAAGTTTCCCTATATTCATTTGATTCATTCTAGCATTGTGTAATGTTACCTGCTTTAATAAGGAATAATGTATTTTATTTGAAAATGGTAGTGAATAGAAATGAATGTTAATGCTCGTTGCTACCATAACTACAATGGGAGTCTGTTTCTTCAGACTGATGCAATGGCGTAACTACAGTCCACCTAAGGATAAGATATCCTAATTGCAAATGACTACTGTCGAGAGAAAATAAAAAGCCATATATGCTAAACTTGCAAATGAAAATATGAAAGTATAATTCTCAAGAGAAGAAAAGCAACTTTTTCTCAGCATAATTCTCATTACTGGCAAGTTATCAAAGGTAGTTCTGAATCTCAGGAAAAAGACTTGTGATTACAATCTCAACAGAAGATCTTTACATTAAAATACTGGCAATAACTCTGTACGGTGAATATAGTTTTCTTTCTCGAGATTAAGGAAACTTAGATATATTCCTCATAACAATACTTTTGTAAACCATATAGCACACTTTCAAAAGTATAAAAACAACACTTTTTTTTTTTTTGGTCTACACTTTTCTGGTCTAGTTTTCACATTGTGGCTCTGTGTTTTTGAGACCTTATTAGGGCAATCTAGTAGCTAGAACTGCTCTTCATGATCTAATTGCTACCCAGAAGAAAAACAAAACTCTAGTAGCCTTCAGAGAAAATGACCAGGTGCTACTGATTTTTTAGAGCTAAAAAAATCCAACATAATTTACCATAATGATTAATATTCTACTTTTATCTAAATCTGGAATAAGAATGGAATTTCTAGCCCAGAGAGCTGTTCTACTATAGTCAATCAAATACAGCTTCTATTGTTGGACAAATATTTAGCCAATGTATTTATTGGAAAAATATATGCAAAGAAGAGGAGGTACTTTATAGACCTTAATTCCAGTACTATAGCATGAGATTTGCTGGTTGTCTATTTACTCAGCAGTAAAAGAGGCAAAATCTGTTTTAACATTTTAAACTTCCTGAAAAGATAAGTAACAAACTGTTTTAAAGTACAAATTGGTAGGTAGCATAATTCAAAAATTTTAGAAAAATTCATATATATTCATATTCATATATATCTAGATATCTAGATATAAATTAAAATTTACAATATCCCTTTCAGAAACCTCCAGAATGTCTGACAAAGATATGTCTAATTGTAGCACTGTAACATTATTTCTTTGTGCATGTTTCTGCTAAGGCAGTAAATTTGGTTTCCAAATTATTTAAAAAGTCAAGGCCATCTTCTTCCTGTTTTTCACTGCAGCAACCTACAGAACCAGCTGGAGACCCTCTTCCTTCATAGTTATACGTAAGAACATAATCTTGAGATGGCATGTGGTCTTCATCCTGATTACATAGATGCAATTTCTGTAAAATTTAAAAAAAGGGATTGTATTATTGTTTTAAACACACTGAAAGATAAACATAAAATTTGTTTTTTATTTACCTTTTATGTTTAATTTTTAACCAGTGTGTCCTCTAATGGATTCCTAAATACAAAAAATGCACATGGTTGGTCTATATCACAGCCATACCACAAAATCAGTATATTTTACATTGCTAGTAATCCATACAAATCCAAAATTATGTATACACATTATATTTAAGTACATTTAAATTATTATTAAATTCTTATCCCTAAATTTTATATCTAGAGGTCAGGCTAGTCCACAAAATGGTGACAATATGCATAGCAGTTAGGAATTTGAGCTTGGATAGTCAAGCAGTCCTGATTTGGAGTCATAGCTTGGCTTTACCAACTAGCTACATGACTTTGAGCAAGTTATAATACTGAACATCTTTAAGTCTCAGTTTCCTCATTTCTAAAATAGGAATACAGACAATTCACAGGATCATTATTAAATGATGAAATAATAATGCATGAAAAATACCCTTATTATGTCCAGCACGTAGTACATGTTCAATAAACTAAAATCGCTATTATCTGCAGATATAATGTCGGTAAGATTACCACATTGTCTTCAGAATCAAGCTTCCGAGAGAGCCAAAACATGGCAAAATAAAAAGATGCACCAAAAAGTTTCAGTGAAATTTAAAATAATCAAGATAACTCACACTGCAAAAACCTGGCCAGAATAGAGGCCAAGAATTCAGCCACATTTTACCCTCGCTGTTTGTCACTGGCCTGTCTGCCAACTTGTCAAACTCGTGCACCTCTCCCCTTTCTCACCTGTGTACCCATCCCCTCTCAAACCCAGCACTTATTACCTTGGCTTACATTAGCAAGTGTCTCTCTTCATGACCATTTTAGCTTCACATCCCATTACCTGACGTGCACATTGGAGAACACCCCTAAGAGTGTTTCTTAAGCTTCCCTCCTCCTCAGCCTGATCTTACATGGCTACTGACTGTCTAGAAACAGAAAAGGGATTAACACTTGAATTTGATGAAAAAAATAAATATGCTGTGGACCTATGATAACCTACAGCCATGTCACAGAATGTTGCCCATATGCAGTCCATCAAAGGCCTTAGGGTTTCTGGACCAGTGTTTGTATTACAACAGCACTGGTACTCTCTGATAAAAGAAGTGAAAACTTAGTACCAGAAAGAATACTTAATTCAGTGGTCCTCTACTCAGGCTGCACACTTGAATCACCCGAGGAGCTTAAAAAAAAAAAAAAAAAAAGCCAAACCAATTAAAATCAGAATCTTTCAAGGTGAAGCACAGGCATTAGTATTTTTTAAAAGCTTCCCAGGGAATTTTGATGTGCTGCCAGGAAAGAAAATCCCGTATTGAACCCCCCTATCTTTCACATCCTTGCTTTCATCTGAATTAGAAAACACTTTATATATGCATGATGCTTTTTACATGAAAAAATAGTTCATATGAACCATATTATTTAATATTCACTCCAGAATTCTGTACAGATGCTTTGTTTTCACAGAGAGATGCAGATTTGATTTGGGGATTTTTGTGATTGTGGAGAATGAGATTTTTTCCCTATTCTTCTATATTAAAAGAGTTCATGAGATAAACACACACCTAAAAATGAAATGTAACTTTAGTGAGGGATAGTAGAATCCTCCAATTTTCATGAGATTTTAGAAATTAAGAGAAATGTGACAGATGAAATAAACACTTTTATATCAAATACTGTAATAAAATCGAAGAGCAGGGCCAAAAATAATCAGAGAGTGAAAGAGAAAGGATACATTGGAGAATCTGAAAAAGAAGTTTCTGAAAATATATGTTAATCTCAATTTCCTAATGTCCTCCACTTGGACATTTAAATTGCAGGGTCAAAACACTCAAGGAAACTCACTTCACCAAGGCGGGGCTGAGTGAAACTGTACCATTCCGAGTGGTCCATCTCCATGGTGCCTCCTCTGGAGGAACCCAGGGTGTGATGATGCCCGGCCCCCTGGCACAATTCCAAGGTCTGGTTTCCTCCTTTTACCATTTCAATGGTTTCCTGCCTGCCATTTTTGACTTCTGATCCCATAGTACCACAAAAGCCTTGGCTAGAGTTGTTGACTGTATCGGTCGTAAACCCACTGGCAGAACACTGAAATAAAATAAAATAAGACAGTTCATATAGGGAGGAAATGGATTCCAAGTAAAGTCACAAGAAGGCAAAGGAGACAGCTCATTTACTCAACCTCTTATTCATTCATTCATTCAACAGACATTTATCATTTTCCAATTAGGTGCAAAGATAGAGACATGGTCCCTCAGTGGCTCCAAGAAGCTCTTACTCCAATGAGGCAGAAAAACAGACAATTACTTTAAGAATGTGATAACGCTGATGTACAGGTGAACACAGAATGCTATAGGGACACAGAGGAAGAGCATGAAAATTCAAACTCGGAGAAAGTAAGTGGAGCAAACTGGGAAAACTCTGAGCTGAGGGATTCCTACTGAGAAATAGGAGGAAGAACGCATTATCTGTAAGAGGGTCTAGAGGCAAAGGCAAAGGCAAATGGAGTTCCTTGGGGGTTCCCAACTTCAGCCTGTCAAGAATGCCTACCACAGAAAGTTCAAAGAGAGAGAGAAGAAGCTAGAGAGGTTATAAAAGGCCAGAGGACATAAAGATCTATATGCCATGCTAAAATTTTTAGACTATCTTGAAGATTATGGGGACTAAAAGAATGGCTTTAATAACAGGCAAGGGACATATTTTTAAAAAATCATTTTAGGCAATAATGTGAAAGACAAATAAGAAGGAGAGGGCTTCCCTGGTGGCGCGGTGGTTGAGAGTCTGCCTGCCAATGCAGGGGACACGGGTTCGGGCCCTGGTCTGGGAAGATCCCACATGCCGCGGAGCAACTGGGCCCGTGAGCCACAACTACTGAGCCTGTGCGTCTGGAGCCTGTGCTCCGCAACAAGAGAGGCCGCGATAGTGAGAGGCCCGCGCACCGCGATGAAGAGTGGCCCCCGCTTGCCGCAACTATAGAAAGCCCTCGCACAGAAACGAAGACCCAACACAGCCAAAAATAAATAAATAAATAAATAAAATAAATTAAAAAAAAAAAAATAAGAAGGAGACAAGTTTAGAGTCATGGATATCAGAGAGGTCACTGAAACATTATAGGTGAAAAACGATAAGGATCTAAGCCAAAGTCGAAGCAGGGATGATTAAAAGAAGAGGATGGACTTCATAGAGTGCTTACTGGTGGTTAGATGGATGAGGCAGCAAAGGGAAGGGTCAGGAATTATTCCTATGTGTCCTGCTTGTGCAACTGGAGAGATGGTATGATTCACTGAAACAGGGATGAAGGATGCACTTGCGGGTGAGAGGAGGGTAAGCAATTCAATTTTGGACGTGGTAAACAAGAAACCTGTGGATTTCCAAAATGAGTATATGAATATGTGGTCTGGAGCTCAGGTGAGAGATCTGAGCTGGAGTATAATTCTGGGAGTCACTTCCATGTAGCGGGGAGTTGAAGCCATGGGAATAAATGATATCACCCAGAGAAAATTGCAGTCCAAAAGAAAAAAAGGCTAAGAATAGAACGACAAGAAACATCATGTTTTAAAGGGTGGAGAAAGGAATTAGAGCTGTGACAGAATTGATCTGGAATAGCCACTGAGATAATACGGAACCAAAGAGGCATGACTCTCTAGCCAAGAGAGGATTACGGTAAGGAGATCAATGGTGTAGAAAAAATCCAAGTAGGGTAAGAACTGGTTCAAATAAAGTAAACACCCATGAGAGTCAAGCAAAAAAGTGGCCAGTGGTGATCTGTGTCAAAAGAATTTCCACGGAGTGCGGAATGAACAGGAAGGAATGTCATAGAGAAATCGAGTAAAAAATATTTCTCTCAAAAAATTCAGTTTCAAAGAAAAAGAAATATGGAGGGATCTAGGGGAGGACAAAGAGTCAAGGGAATATTTTAAAATGGAAAAGACTTGATTAAACATTAACTTAATGCTGGAACTGCACACTAACCCTCCAGGCCACAGGTGAGATGTTTAGTTATAGCAATAACCTCTGCATGTCAGTTCGAATTCTAAACCATCACTTTCACGACAAGACCCCCACTATAATCAGGTGCCATTGTGTCATCTTCTTACCAATTTATTTTTTCTATCTAATATGCAGAGTCTCTATCAAAACAAAGATTTTCAAGTTCAGATAATTTACTGAATCTGAAATATATCTATAAAAGTCAAACATATTATTTTACTGCCTTTGAAAAAAATACCAGAAAAGAGAACTGAAAAGTAGCCATTTGGTGGCACTGCTACCCTACATTTTTTGCTTAGGTTGCTGCTACAGTAAAATTCTATCACACACTAACACACACACACACACACACACACACACACACACACACACACAAATCCTGTTTATCAAATTTCCATGATGGGTATAATTTTGTAATTATAAATACATATTGAGATCGTATTTCTAAGCTAATAAAGGGAGAAATGAAAATAAACTAAAATCAAAGCTGAATCCACAGTACTGTTTCACATTCTCTCTAATCTCTGTTCCTTCACCCAAGTTTATTCTCATAGGGCATCAACAACTCCTTCTCCATGTCAGTGATTTTCAAATTTACTTTTCCAGTCCTGATTTTTCACACAACTCCTAACCCCATCTGAATGCCTTTGACTTAAACTCAGATTCAAAACTAAAGTTACCACCTTTACTCATTGTATTAAAATGAGTTTACACATTCACTGTGAAATTTTGTTGCATTTTGTAAAAATATGCCTAAAATTATATACTGGTATAAATTAACAATTTCAAGTTATTTTGAGAAGTGTTCCTAATACAGAGCAGGTAAATAGGTGTATGTTATGGTGAAGTGGCCAATCAATGCCACCGACTCCAGCATCAAATGGCAAAGAAAAAATATTAAGTACAGCTCAATCATTCCATTCTCAGATATAAAGTAAGAGCTTACTATGAGTCAAGGACTATCATGGGGCTAAATCTATTTCCTGAATGGAGAGATAATTACAGGGTTCCACACATAGGCACGTCAAGCATAGATGAGTCATGATTTTGCCTGATGGTGGGAAGGAAGTGAAAGAAATAGTCGATAAGAAAGGCATCGTCACCTTGAGATACAGAAAAGGCCTGATATAAAGTCACTGTCCCGGGCTATAGCTTCTGTCACATTGACTCCACTTTTTATTTTATTACTTAAAAGAAGACAACTTTATTTATACATTTAAAATATTTCTTATCCATCCCTATTTTAATTTTCCAATAACCATTATCCTAGTAGAGTTATCTCATGCTTAAATTATCAAAAGATCCTAATCCTTTATCCTCCCCATTCCTAACGTCTTCCTGTTCTTGTTGGTCACCCTACTGATTCAGTATCACACTGCTCACGTTATGCCACTTTCGTGCAGAAAGCCTTGACTGGCTCTCCCTTACCAAGAGAATAAATCCAAAATCCTTAGTGTGCCACAAAAAAGTTTCATCCTCCATCCCTCTCTTATTATATCTTCTCCCTCCAGAACCTAAGTGTCAAGCCTCTAGTCCAAAACATCATTTCTTCCATTTCAAATCAATTTATTTACTATTTGTTGAATAATCCCTAAACTTTGTCATCTCCTTTTTTATTCATTAGGCTGTTTTTCTCCATCTCTTCACTTTCAAACCCTTCGTGTTCTTTATGTTACAGAGTAATCTGTACCTCTTCCACCAGGCCTTTCTGGTTGATATCCAGACATCATGAATATACTTATATATCATCAGTATCTTTGAACTCCACCAGTGTCCTATCATATTGGTGCTAATAGTTTACTGTCACATTCCTATTTATTTTTCAATTTCTCAAGAATGAATTGAAATCTTTTCAAGGGAAGAACATGCCTTGTAATAATTTTTTACATACTTCCCACAGAACAAGAAGCATAGTGCCAAGCACCTCAGAGGTCCCAAGAAATATGTAAGAAAAGAAAGCTGCAGTATTCTTCCAATCTGCCCCCCCAAACACACACTTTTTTTTAAACATATATCTTTTTGATATTTTTAGTTTATCTTGAGAACTTTCAGCAAGTTCTTCCTATTATAAATGGTCAAAGAGTTAGATAAACAAACAATATCTGAAAATATACATTGTAGAGAGCAGTCAAAAAGATTCTTCTTATAGTAAATTCACAACATCAAATAACAAGTTTTAAACCATAACACTAGAGAGTAGAAAAAAGATAACTAAAGCAATACATCTGGTTTAATAAATGCCACTACAAAAATATTTGAATATTGACAGATAACATATTTATGTCTACAGAATCTGATCAAATGAAAAATAGAAATTAACTCCTAAATTCTGAAATAACTTCATAAGGATGAGTTAAAGAAATTGTGGGAACTACTCAGAGATAAATAGCCATATAAAAAAATAAATTAAATAAATTCAAACATTCAAAAAAAAAAAAATTACTTACCACCTTATTGTCTCCAGGTGCTTCTGTGTTTGAGATGATTAAGTTTTGCTGTGCCAAATCTTCAGGAAAACTTTTTTTATTTCTGGCACTAACAAATCCACATACTACAGTTAGCAATATAGCTGAGTTAAAAACAAAAACAAAAACAAAAATGTTTAACATGCATACAATAAAATACTCATCTTTTCTTATTACCTAAGGTGCACAGGGGGAAAACAAGTGACTGAGCATGGTGTCCCACAAATTACCTTGGCCCTTCTAAATTAACAGGCCATGATTTAGCTTAGAGTTTAACATTTAAAGTGATTATATGTATATTTTGATACACATATCTTCAAGAGTTTGAATTCCACCCATCATTTAAGTATTTTGAATCATGAATTTTTAAAAAATCAATGACATTTTTTAAGACAAAGACTTTAAAGAGATTTACTGATTCCCAAAATAATGGTTTGCCAACATGAAAAGATAACAAAGCAGACTTTTCTTCCCAGAATAGATTTATCTCCAAGTATCTTAATTAAACTTACTTTGTATTTTGCCTATTCAGAATTTTCATTCTGCCTCATAATTGTGGGAGGTTGAAATACATGATAATAAAGCTAACAACAACAGCAACAACTCTTTACAATGTTCTACAAGCCCCTATACCAAGGATTGCCAACCTATGGACCCAAATCCAGCCCACCATGTTTTGTATGACTCATGAGCTATGGTTTTTATATGTTTAAATGACTGAAAAAAACCAAAAGAATAATAGTTTATTACACGGGAAAATTATATGAAATTCAAATTTTAGTGTCCATAAATAAAGTTCTAATGGAACACGGCCATGCCTGTGGTTTAAATATTTTCTATGGCTGCTCTCTCGCCACAAGGGCAGATTTGATTGGTTACAAATCAAATCATTGACACGTTTGGCAAAATCTAAGGAATTTTCAACAGTTCTGTCCAAGTATGAAATCTTTGATCTCAAAAAGGATTTTGCTTCTTCTCACAGAAAATATTCACTCAGAACTCAGAAAATAACACAAAAAGAATTTGTAAAGGGGACTCACACCTGACAGATAGCTGGACAAGATTTCTTTTTAAAGACCTTTTCCTGCACTCAGATATTTATTTTATATTTTAAAGTCAGGTAAGTAAAAGGACTTACAGAAAAGCAATGCTATACCCAGAAGTATCGCAAGGATCGCCCATTTGCCAAGTATCACTCCTGTATGCGGTGCAGTCGTGCGACATTGACCTTGATTAGTACAATCACAGAGGTTCACTTTCAAGGTTTTTGTTATAGATTGATTTCCTCTATCTTTTACAGTAATAGGAATAAGATATTCTTGAGATTTGGCATTTTTCCGATATGAAAGATGGGCAGCTGTATCTGAAAGAAAAGAATTATATTTTTAATGAACATTGATTCCTCCTTTAACATCTGTTCCACCACACCTATTTTTAAAGACACTATTCTCAAGGAACCACCTTCCATGTGAAAATGGATAAAAAAAGATGACGATTTTCAACTTTTTCAAGCACTAATATCACCAGATGTATGTTGCCCATTGTAACTTTTTAGAAGAGAGGCTTAAAGAAATAATTTGGCATTGGAGTGACCCAGCAGCCTTTCAGCAATATTTAGTATTCCCTTATTTCCTCCCTTATCTACAAGCTAATGATGCTAGATTGGCTCTTGACAGACACTCCAAGCATTTCTCTAAAGTACCAGTTTATGGTACTCATAAAGAATTAACACCAATAGTTACACACAAGAGATGTCTTAAGTTCTTATTTTCTTATCCATTTACCTTCTGGTACCTGTCCATTGTCTTTATGTATAAGGTAATTTCTCAAAGCACAATTGACCCTTGGTATTTAACACCTTCCCTGTGGAAGTAATCTCAATACCAGAAAACTAATTAACATCACCCAGGCTAGGTATAAGTCTTACATAAACACAGACATATCTATATCCTAACAATACAAGTTTTTACGAACAGTGATATTTCCCCAATGATCTTGTTACCCTATTTCAATGACTTTATTATCAACTGACCAAAAGCTCCACACACTTTCAATGGCAATTGCAATCTTTTGGGTTTTTCAATAAGTGAAATGACAAAATACCATAATGCACCTCCTGGAAGTGATCTGTAATTTCTAAGCCTTTCTTAAATGCACTGTTAGAGCTGTTGAGAACTTCAAAGATTTCTGGCTACACCTCAGACACAAAGCTCCCCAGAGGGATGTGAATTACCACTAAGGTTTATTTGGAACTTTTCAGGATTATATTGTGTTTAAAGTAAAATCCTTCCAATCTCTCTCATCCCTCAAGACCACAGCCTGAGCCATATTCATGTCCATTCACTCGTACTAGTGCAGCAGCCTCTGACTTTCCCTGCCACTCAACTCTGCACTCTTCAAACTGCCCTGCTAACTGTTATCAATGTCACTGTTTTAAAGACATAAATCTGGTACAGCATTGCCTTACTTGTACACTCTCAATGCGTATCTGCTGTCACCAACCGTACAAAGGTCAGCCTCCTCAGCTAGTACATAAGGCCCTTCATCACCACTCCCGCCAAATCTCTCGGCATTCCTACTAAAACCTTCTAAACTCTAACAACCCTGATTTACTTATTGCCCTAGTATTTTCCTGATTTCATGCATATTTGTTTATCAATTATTGATTAAACAAACATTTATTAAGCAGTTAGTGTCTACAAAGCACTGGGCTAGGTGCTGGAAATACACAGATGGGTTACAAATGTTCTGAGAAAGTCATGTATTAGAGCAGAAAGGTAAACAGATAAGAATACAACATGTAGATTACATGTAGAGACAACAGGTAGATAGTAGGTGCTCCATAAATATTATGAATTAATATCAAGCTAAGAAGTGGGAAGGAGGTAGTCTAGGCAGAAGGAACAGCATATGCAAAAGTCGAATTGCATGAAAGAGCACAACATAGCAACAAAACAGCAGTGAACTATGGCTATAACATAGAAAACTGTACGCCCCAGAAACCACTACTGTAGCAGTCTGCACTGCAGGCTTCAATGCCAGGCCTCTGTCCACAGCCCACCATGTTTCCTTCCAGAATGTTATAGAGTGCTTATCCCACATACCCAGATCCCTCATTTCCAGAGTTTGCTTACACTAAAATTTAAGCCGCCCACCTTCTGTTCTTTCCTCATCACACAGAAGTTACTTCAAAAACACAGCAAGAGCAATTTGTTTTAATGATAAGTTGCCCAATTTTTTAACAAGGATTTTTTTGTCTTTGTTGTAAATGTAAATTCTGCCTTCATAAAAATTATGATTTTTTTTTCATTTTATGTACAATATATAACACAGGTCCCACACAATGTGTGTGCAAGTTCAAGTTAGCCTTCTAAAATATGTTCGTGAGAATCCATTTTACATTATGCTTCACGTGAGTAAAGCAGTAAATCCATTCTCAATTATTTCAGAGCATATAAATCATTATTTTTGATGAAATACCATTAAATCTGACGAGGCCCCATAGTCTGTTGATTTCTGGAGAAGCGTTTGCCAAGCTGAAGTAAAATGGAGCGCCGTGGATGGGCTCATCAGGATCAACAGCTGTAATGTCAACATACTCCATCTTTGTTTTGCAAATTACTAGAAAATTTTGAGTTATATCTGGTGGATTATCATTCTCATCTTCAATGTTAACTTCAAGGGTTCCAGTACATGATCTACCACCTAGGAAGAAAGGAAAAAAGTTTAGTGTAGTTCATAGACTTTTATAGTTTCTTAAGAAAAATAATCAACTAGATTTTACATATGATGTATGGGTTTTTTTTTTAATAAACTCTGATAATTAGAGAAAATGGTAAATAAGAAGGTAGATGGATAAATGAAACCTGTAGATCACCTAAAATGAGTACTGCTTTTGATAGTATCAGATATAACTGGCCATAAACCTTTTACCAGAATTATACCAAAAAGTAAAAATAAATGTCTGAATTTCAAACTCTCTATTTCCTTGGGTTTCTTTTGGTCCAGATGTTAAGGAACAGTAAAGTGACTACAGAAAAGTTACTCTAATCCTGGTACACATTTAAACCACCTAGGGAGATTTTTAAAAAATATACGATGCGCGGGCTTTCCTGGTGGCGCAGTGGTTGAGAATCTGCCTGCCAATGCAGAGGACACGGGTTCGAGCCCTGGTCTGGGAAGATCCCACACGCCGCGGAGCGACTGGGCCCGTGAGCCACAACTACTGAGCCTGCGCATCTGGAGCCTGTGCTCCGCTACAAGAGAGGTCAGGACAGTGAGAGGCCCGCGCACAGCGATGAAGGGTGGCCCCGCTTGCCGCAACTAGAGAAAACTCTTGCACAGAAACGAAGATCCAACACAGCCAAAAATAAATAAATAAGTAAATAAAATTTAAGCTGGTTAAAAAAAAAAAAAAAGAAATTAAAACTACAGAAGTGACGAAAAATTAAAAAATATATATATATATACATATATATATATATATATATATGTATATATATATATATATATATATACGCTGCCCAAGCTCCCCAGCCAGGGATTCTGATTCAGTTGGTCTGAGGTAGTATCTACACCTTGATATTTTTTTAAATGTCCCAAATTATTTTAATACATAGCCAGGGTTGAGAAACTCTGGGTTACTTTAAGAAACAGAATTCAAGGAAAGAATTATTTTGACTTAATAGTCAGCTGAGCTATTTAACAGCTCAATTTAAAATGATGTAAAGAGATCTAGAAGAGTCTGGTGAGACCATTTAATCTAGTCCTAGACTTAAGTTTCATCTCTGTCCTCTGACATAGAGATATATAGGCATTTAAGATGCTGCCATGCTAGGGATATAAAGATAAATAAGGCATGGTTTCATGTCACCAAGCAGTTTCACCTTGTTTGATGATTAAGATAAATAGAAACAATCTTTAAAGTAATTTCTAAGAATTCTATATACTTAGCACATGGATAATTCTGCACAAGAATAAATGAAGTTTATTCTCTAATTCTTTTATAACATACCATTTGAAAACTGGTGTTTTACCTTTATCTATTGCCAGGACTGTAACATTATACAAGGCACCTATGGGAGTTGCAGCCTCCCTGTCTAAGATTTTGGAAGTTTCGACTGAGCCCGAAAATTCATTAATGGTGATCCACCCTTTTGGGTCATACAATAATTTGTACCTGTTAATAAAAAGTAAAAATAGTTTTTAGCACTATAAAATGTATTAAAATGTATTACTGTCTCAATTATTACAAATACATAATTAGTATGTGGTTATAGATTTCTTTGTACCTTAAACCACTGCTACTTTTAGTTTTAGGGTCATATGCATTATATACTTTGATCTTTGAACCCACTGGGGAGTTTTCTTTAATCTGTACATATTGGACTGCAGGTTTGCATTCAGGCCCTTCGTCCTGATCCTTCACATAAACTGTGACAGAGGCCCTGTTCATGTTTGTCATTATGCGTGTCACATCTCCAGTAAATGGAGCTTCATCGCGTACTCCAATTTCCAGGACCACTTGATGGTTTTCTTCGTAATTCAGTGCCTTTTAAAAAAGGACAAGTATATGAACATCAGTGTAAAATACATTTGGTATTTCAAATAGCAAGTGAACTTCTGTCGATATGAACAGTGCTACATAAATTCTGTGCTCCCATTTAGCCAATATTGATTTTTATCCTTTGCTAAAGAGAGAGGTGATCCTTCACTAAGCCTTTAGCAAGAGTGGTCGGAAAGTTTCTGCAGGTGGTTTTATGGAGTTGTGGGAAAGCGATTCCTAAAATATTTTTATAGCTCATTCTTACTATGGAAAATTATTCTGAACCTGAAGATAATGCAAAAACATGACCGTGTTCTTCTGGCCTTATTTAGAAGACCGGCCTAAGGGTCATCTGACTCTCGGAGAATGTTCAACTTACTATTTACCATTGATGAGGGCCCAGACATTTTACAGCTCTTATAAAACTAGATGTTGACTTAAAGCTGAAATGGTGCAGTGATTTTATTTTCTCTCTGATAGAAATGGTAAAAATGCCATTTTTACCATAAAATGCACGTTTTAATTGTCCTCTAAGGCATATAACTGAGCAATCTTTATTTGAGCTTTTCCTTTTATCAAAATCCATACAGCTTCTCATTTCTTCTAGGAAGCTGCTTTGGCTTTTTGCTGAGTCCCTCACTGATGAGTTAAGTACAATTTTTACCCGTGCTAACTATCTATTTTTATGAAAATTTTATTTTTGACAATTTGAGACTTATACTTTGGCATTGTTTGTAGTTTATCCAATGAAACTCTCACAGTGAAGAATGCAGAGGGGTAAGAAAAATATAATGTGCTATTGGCACTATTATTATCGTCATTCCCATTTTAGAGAGCAGGAAAGTGAAGAAGAGGAAATAAACTGGGTTTCTCAAAGCCAAAAGAAACTCATTCGAGCTGGAGTTTGAAGCCAGGTAGTCTGGTCTGAGTCCATTTTCCTAACCGCCACACTACAATCCTTCTGCTTAACTGACTCACCAGCCTCTAAAATCTTCTAAATCAATTCTTTGGTTACAATTGATTTTTATACAGCAAACAAGCCAAATCCATAAAACAGTATTTTACACTGTACTGAAAAGCTAATGCACTTTTTCTTTCATTCTCTTTCTGCTTATCAAAATAATCACTGGCTGAACATTGAACAAAATCAAAACTGAGGAGTAGAATTTTGGGTTTAAGCCTTTCTCCACATCTCCACATCCAGGCATTATCAAGCTGAGATACTAATACCACAAGTCCAATAAGAAGTCAAGAAAATTTCTGAATCTTAGAATCTACAAAATGTATGTGAAACTCTTTTTGATTCTTTTATTAATATCCCAGAAACTGGAGCGCCAAGAGAGAAAAAGATTAATATCTGTCTATTTGCTGCTAATGAACGCTACCTCACAAATCGCTCGTATTGCTATGATCAGGCTGAGAGTCTGTTAGCAATGAGAAATGGATGGAAATTTAGAAAACAGCTGCTGCCCTAGAAGAGGTGCAGTTATTCAATCTAGAGTTACTTGCTAAAAGCCCTAGAGTTTTTTTACGCAATCTTTTAAGGCTTAAACTGGATATTGCTGTAGTAGCTTAAAACTCTGCAAGATTTAGAAATCTGGTGGGATGAAATCAATGATTAATGAAAAAATATGAACTCTCTTCAACCATAGGATGCCTTCTTGTTTCATCAACTGAAAAAAAATTGTCCAAAAATATCCCATATCTGCACTAAGATGCTAACAATTCCCTAGAAAATGTATTGTTGTGAAGATGGATGTGAGGACTTCCTACGGTGAGAATGACCAAGAACTCTGTCTTCCTCACTCGAGCTCTGACGCACAGCTGCTGTTGCTGAAATGGAGAGAAAATACTAAGATGGAAAGATGATTACCCAGGACACAGCTAAAGGCTGAATCAGCTCATACTCTACAATTTCAAAAAAGTTATTTATTATGGAAAATTATAACACTATTCCCAAGAACATGATGTGACTTCTAAAAATATAATACTAATATCCTATAGTTTACCTAGTGCTCTCATTTTCATGATCATATTTGAATAGCTACTAGGAAAGCAGAGAGAAGTATTATTTATATTTTACAGATAATGCAGAGGTTAATTTTCCAAGATCACAGAGCTATGCAAAGCAATTTAACACGGGCTTAAGAGCAGATAACTTGGAATCCAAGAAACATAGACTCAAATCCTGTCTCTACTACATCTGAGCTGTGTCACTTTGGGTAGGTTTCTTAATGTCTCTGAGACTAAGTTTTCTCTTCTGTACAATTGTTATAAGAGTGACATTTAACATTAGCGCACACAGTAAGTGTTTTACACTACAGGACAATTTTCTTTCTTTTTCTGGGTTAGGAATATAAAACCAAGAGTCCTTCCCAAAAGAGCCTTTTCTGCCCTTGTAACCTGGACCCTAGAATGTAACAGTACTACCAAAAATACAACATATAGAACAAAGAATATGTTCATTCAGTGCTGTTTGACGTAATACTATATTTCATCCTCAATATTACCTTTAAGAAGATCAGATACAACAAGTCATATATTCAAGAGAGAGAGAGAGACACACAGAGAGAAGAATATGAGCCTCTAAATTATATCATGTAAAGAACAGTTAGAGGAATTGGGAATATTTATCCTAGAGAAGGTAAATCTCAAATAGACATCACAGCCTTTTCAAAGGATTATACCTGTTTTGTATTAACATTAGAGACAAAACCTGTCCAAAGACATGGGTTACAAGGAGAATAATTTAGGCACAGTAAAAGTAAGGCCTTCTGAGAACTAGAGTTCTCCAGACATGGAATAAGCTGCCAATGGATATACGGAGATTCTTCCAATAGAGAATGTTCAAGCATAAGCTAGATGCCTAATAGCTGGTAACAAATTATAGAAGAAAGGCAGCATTAAAGCAAAACAAGTGAACTAAATAGATTAAGTTCTCTTCCAACTTGTAAAGTCTATGATCTGAAACTACTTAGTTGATTAAACCATTAGTTGATTAAAACTTAACTTGCCAAATTGTCTATTACTCATTATTACTTTACCTTTACAACACAGAGAACACCTTCATTAGTTTCTTTGTCTGTACTGATACTGAAATGTCCATTTTCATTGCCGTTTAAAATAGTAAAATTGGCTCTCCAACTGGAAGTGTTAATTAAATCCTTATCTTCTACAGGTATTCGTAAGATTTCCACATTGAACGTATTTTCCTCTACTGATGTTTCATACTGAAACAGAGAAAACTCATTAAAAACTTACTTTATAAAGGAAACTTTTACAAAGAAAGTAAAATGTTTCTTCCACTCCAAAAGTACTTGTTCTTACAGTTTTTGCCTAGATTATTTTAAAACATGAATCACAAAAGCATTGTTTTACTAAGGGTTATCTTTTAAATGAATGAAGAACTTTGTTACAAATAAAGACTAATGCTATGGCCTTTAACAAAAGGGAGATAATATAAATACTATTATGAATAAATAAAAGATATTTATACGTCAGATATTTCATTTTATTGATAAAATAAACATACATACTTCAAAGTATGATAAATATTTTATTAATTCAGATTAAATAAAAATAACAATAGAGATCAATTTTGTTATTATCTACTTACAGCATTTTGTCTGAAAGTGGGTAAATTGTCATTTGAATCTTTTACTGTTATGATGCAAGTTGCTGTACTCATCAATCCATGTGGTCGACCATCCATGTCTTGTACTTTCATTTTCAATGAGTACTTGTCTACAACCTGAAAACAAAGCAAATATTTAATTAGCTTTGAAAACCTTGTTTAGATTTATAAAGGAAACCTCAGTTGTACACACTTCTATTGGTGTGTATCCATGCTTTTATTTGATTTCCCTATTTGTATATACCCAAAGACATGGTAGACAGGAATAAAGCTGAAAAGGTAAGCAGAAGTTCAATTACAAGATCCATAGTAAGAATGTAGACTTATGCTTAAGCAGCAGGTAATGGGGAAGGTTTTATGGGAGTCACATTGGGAGCACAAAATAGAAACATTTGAGTTTGAGAAAGAATCTATTTAAAAGAAGGTCGAGCATAATTTGGAGTGAGCTGAGATGAGATTCAAAGAAACCAGTTAAAGGCTCCTGAAGTAGTACAAAGCTGGGGCATTAGCAATGAGGACAAAAAGAAAGGGTGAGGGGGCTTCCCTGGTGGCGCAGTAGTTGAGAATCCGCCTGCCAATGCAGGGGACACGGGTTCGAGCCCTGGTCTGGGAGGATCCCACATGCCGCGGAGCAACTAGGCCCGTGAGCCACAACTACTGAGCCTGCGCGTCTGGAGCCTGTGCTCCGCAACGAGAGAGGCCGCGACAGTGAGAGGCCCGCGCACCGCGATGAAGAGTGGCCCCCGCTTGCCGCAACTGGAGAAAGCCCTCGCACAGAAACGAAGACCCAACACAGCCAAAAATAAATAAATAAATAAATTTTAAAAAAAAAGAAAGGGTGAGGAAAGTTATTTGTAAGTCAGGATGGAGTTGGACTTCAGAACAGATTGTATGCACAAGTTACGAGAGAAAGAGGGGGTAGAGGCTGCTGCTCAGGTGTACGACCTGGATAACAGGCACACAGAAGTATCACCAACCAATACAGGAAGACAGCAGTTCTCTGAGGAAGTGAACACTGGCAAGGTTGGCAAGGAGAGGCGAAAAAAATTGAGTTTTGTCTGGTGGATATCGAATTTTACGTTCCTATGGGAAATCTAAGGAGAAAGGTCCAGAAGGCAGCTGGATAGGTGGCCCTATACTTAAGGGGAGTTCAAGGCCAGAAACACCAATCTGGGAGTCAGCAGTGTGTAGATAGTGGTTGAGATTATGGCAAGAATCTGATTTCCTGGGAGAGGTTCAAGGATGAGAAGAGCTGAAGATATAAGGAACAACAGCATTTCAAGCAGGAGGGAAGTAAGAAGACTAAGCAAAGGACAGACACTCAAAACAAAAGATCAGAGAAGCAGGAGGAGAACCAGAAATCCAAGAGAAGAGAGTTTTAATAATTGCCAGCAATAGAGAGAGTTTTAATAATTAACCTTTGGATTAGGCA
Organism: Balaenoptera borealis; assembly: GCF_965194805.1. Lineage (NCBI taxonomy): Eukaryota > Metazoa > Chordata > Mammalia > Artiodactyla > Balaenopteridae > Balaenoptera > Balaenoptera borealis. The sequence continues at coordinate 45,283,183 of NC_138875.1, read as the reverse complement.
ATTAGGTGGTCGCTGTTGACTTCTACGAATGGAGTTTGCAAATGGTGTATTGATGAAATGGAGTCCCTGGTCTGTGACACAATCACCTCTGTTGCCTTTCCCTTCTATTTTACTCTTCTTTAGCCCCTCCTTTTGTTCTTTTATTTTTCTTCATTTTCTATTTCCCTCTCTCCCTTCCTTGGTCTTTATTTTACTCATCCTTCTTTCACGGTGGAAACCAACATTCCCACCCCGAAACGCTCCGTCCACAGGCTCCAGCACTCTCTGAGACCCTGCTTTTTCTTCCTCTAAATGCAGTTTCTCTAGCTCCCTTGTTCATTTCTTTACTTCCTGTATTGTCCCCTACAGCACACCTCATGGTTGTTCCCCACAAAATCCCATTATATTTTTTTTGATCAAGCAAGCACATCTGGGTTTGACCCCAAATCTGTATCTTACAAGCTGTGTAACCTTAATTTATTTAATTTCTCTAAGCCTCATTTGTCAATATTGAAAAATTAGGAAAAATCCTTGCTTTCACTTGATTACCATATCATCTCTAAATATTCCACAGATTCAAAACACATTCATATTGTTCCCTTCAAACTTTCCCATTTATTATGACCATTATGTATTTTATCACATAGCATGTCCTGACCCCACAAAAATTAAAATAATAATAAATAAAACCTTTGTACTATTTTTTATTCTTTTTTATAGGTTCTCACCATCCCTCCCTTTTGCTCTGACATCAAATCCCACTGATTTCTTCTTTATAATATCTCTCCCAGTCATATCGATCCTTCCATTTATGTTATTCTAGTTTTAGTGGGAACCACTGAAGTGTTCTAATAAAGCTACTTTGTACATATGAAATTGATTGATCTGCCTCAGTCAATAATGCAAGACTCTGAGTTAAATATGGGCTGATGAAATGGACAAGAGCAAGATCAGAAGATTCAGTGCAGTAATTTGACCTGGGCAAGTCAATCAATCCTTCTGACTGTCACCTTTCTCCCCTATAGATTGGATATAACCTCTATCTAATCAAACAAGGAAATTATAAAGATGAGATCAAATTATGCATAAAGAATTTGAACATCAAGTGCTATACACATAAAAATATGCTATTACTATCATCCAAATAGTGTTACAGATTTTTAATAATCTATCAACTTTATCTCAGCTAATCCTTTCCTGATTAAAAGTACATATCTATAATAACTGGATAGGGATCAGGGTATAATCTATACCCATGGAACAAGCAACACTAATTGTCCTACATGAGAATTGAGCTGGAACACTGAGCTGGAACCAACTAGCCATACACGAGAAATAAAGTATTATTCAATAATATCAACATTCATAGCAATATCTTTTTTTCTCACCCCTTCTGAATACCAGTTGATCTTTATTTCTATTCCTCATGGTTTCTCTTACATAAGGAAATAGAAATAATATAAAAACAGGTAACATAGACAGGAATTCTTATTGTCTTATGCCTAAATAAAATAAAATGAGAAACTCCTAATCCACAGGATAGCAAATTATAGTAAATTGGGGGTGGTGGGTTCAGCCCCAAGTAAAATGATAATCTACGGATTGTGAAAGCTACCTCTCTGTCCAAAACATAGACTGTGGTGATTGCACCTGTGCTGGCATGCACAGAAAACTTCCCAGGTGATCTTGGCGTCTGCTCCGTAATGCTATACTTCAGGCGCGTATGCATCGTGTCTGGTTCATCTCTGTCCGTGGCACAAACCACTCCCACTGTAGTACCTACATGTTTAAAAAAAAGAGTCTTTACTTTCCAGAACTGCAAAATATGTTTAGGCACATCTACACTTCTCAAATTCTAACAGTGATGGTGGAAACCTCATTTACGATGTATTTCTTACCAGAGATATTCCATCTTTACATAGTACTGATGAAGATGACTTCAAATTTATAATATGAAACACTTTAATGCTGAGAATCAAGGCATACTCTTACTTTGCCCACAGCTTAAACTATTTGACAGTAAATTTATTAAAAACTTATTTAAATGGCATCCAAGAATAATTTCAACACATATTCCCACATACTGCAATAACTAACCTAGCTGGAAAGAGAAACCATGTCTCCTAAGTAAATCAGATTTTTTAAAATCAAAGTTTTGATTAATAACTAAATCAAGGCTGACTTGGGTTATAACTGGATAGATGATGAAGTTGACCTTTCACATCTCAGTCTCCTTTCTATTCTATTTTTTGCTAGTTCTTGATTTGCTTCCTTCTCTTTCACCAGATTTGTAGCCAAACCTCACTGCCCCCAGCCCCACTTAATCTTATTTCATACTATTTACCATTCAGGGAGAATTTAAGTTAACTGTTTCTGCAGTTAGAGCTATTAGTATTTTTCATCAGTATGGAAAGTAAGAATATTGCTCTGGTAAAGGACTTCAAGTATCAAAGAGTACACACAGGTGGTATTTTTATAGTCTAAGGATAGTGTTCCAATGCCCATGAAATTATAATACATAGATCCACTTTGCCTGTAGCCCTGTATGTGAGGTTGGCCTGAGGAACAATACATAGACACATACAATCATATACATATATATATGTATATATATATATATATATATATATATATATATATATATATATTCGTTAAAATTTTATATTTGAGGGAAATAAAAGCCAAGTAAAACTATTAATGCAAGGAAGTATTAGTTTTAAATAATTTTGTCATTATATCCTTAAACTTTATATATGTGTGTATATGTGTGCTTAAGTATATATATGTATACATATATATGTATATATAGATATAGATATAAATTTGTAGAGAATGTCCAAATACAAACTTATAAGTAACAAAAAGATTTCTGCAGTGGATCAATATGAAGACATGAAGTAATAATCTTATTATTATAAGAAAATAAATTATCTTTTCATAGAAAACTGTTTATAATCTTTATAAGACATACATTTTCTTCCTGCAATTTCATTGACAGTCAGGAAGACATAAACACTATTTTAATTCTCTGGATACAGAATTCCTTTACTTATTACATAAAACCTTCCTAAAATCTTGACTTGAAAATTCTTTTCCATGAGTGCTATATTTCACTATTCGTTGAGCACCCTTTGCCCAAACCCTCTGTGTGTGAGTTAAGGCAAACTCAAAGAACACCTTCAGAGTATCACAGCCTTAACAGGGCTGAACCTACTGGTGTGATATGCTTAAAGTATTCTGGGTTAATCTGGGCATCAAAGTGTTTGCCCTAGATCCTTCTCTGTTACTAGCAAAGAGAACAGAATGTTCAAGAAAGAGTCTAAAACCAATCATCCCTCTTTGAAAATAGAAAAGTGTAAGAGTCATAGACTTGTGAGGTTAAAAACATTATAAGTCATCTAACATAATTAACTCATTTTATAGATCAGAGAACTCAAAGGAACTTCCATGAGTTCCCACAGTGAAATAATAACAGACCCTGAATCAAAAACTAGGTTTCCAAAAAAAAAAAAAAACTAGGTTTCCTAAACTCCAAAGCAACAATAATTTTTTTAATTGTACCATGTGAGTAATAAAGAGGTTAACATCTATGACATCAAATTATCAAACTAAAATATAAAAGGAAAGAGCAGTTACAACAGTCCAGTGAAGATCTAAGTAACTCCTAGAAACTTTAATAAGCAAGTTAGCTAATCCTCTATGGTTGAGTTCACTTCCTTTCAACTTTATTGTGAGTGGTTATTCTCCATATTGCAAGTCTCAGAAGACATTAAGAATGCCACATTTAAGGGCCTATTGAAGTGAAACACTTTGGTTTTCCACATGTGAGAGCAAGTGTTTAGGATGGAGAACACACAATGCAAGTTTCTCTAAAGTTATTCCGGCATTCACTCTAAATTGGAAGTAGTAAAGTAGTAGTTTAAAGAGAAGAGACAATATAGATAAGAGCTTAAAAAATTGTGTCCTCAGTGGACATCATTCAACACCTTCCTAAATAAAACCTAATAAAAATATCTACATTGATTTTAGTTTTATCGTACATTCTACCCTGCATGTCCTCCCTTGGAGCTAGGAATAATGATAAACCCACATGATAATAAGATGAAATAAAGTCTATAATCCAAATATGGTACAAAGCTTGAATGTTATCTGCCTTTATAATTCATCGGTATCATACCAACAACACTACAAACTCCTATAATACCTTGTAAATTACACATTGATTAGATTTGATAGGATTAAATGTATTCTGGTAAGTAGCTATTGGTCCAGTGTCATCTCAGGATGATCTGGCTTTGAGTAAAAACTCAACCTCTCAAACAATGTATATAAACATTTAACATAGCACATTTTACTCCTAAAAGTTGTCTTACCAATTCTACTGCTTTCTAGAACTTCAAAATTATAAATTGCTTCTGTGAAAATAGGGCGGTTGTCATTGTCATCCTCCACTCTGATGGACAGTGGAAGAGGTAATTCTGCTGAATACCCATCTGCAGTTGACGCACGGACAATCAGCTGTAAAACAGTGAAAAGCAAGTTCAACAGTCCATTATAAAAGATTCCAGCATGAAAGAATACTATGCTTTATCTACTACCTTCTCTGCAAATCTTTTCAATAATAAATCACTTCAAAAATTCCTATTCAATGCTTCTTTAGTTATCAAAACATCGAACGTAGAACGACTTTAACTACAGTTAAAAGTATCCAATGTTTGGTAGAAGTGGCTACACTTCAAATAAAACCTAGGTCAGAGTACAGAGAATCAGAGACTACTCAGGTCATGAGACTAAGGAATTAAATGTGAATATGGAGACGTGGATTACAGTCCTTATTCTCCCCATAATCATAAAATTGTATTGGGAAGAACAGTTAACCTCCCTGCAATGGGGAAAATCCTGACTATATCATCTAAATAAGGCAATGAGTCCCAACTTTGCCACTACTGAGCCCCTTTATTGTTTAACCTCATAGATCATATATTTGTAAGAGGTTTTCTAACAAAATACATTTAACAATTTCCACATTACTAATTAATCAAAAGCAATGTAATGTCAAATAGAACTTATATCTTTTTTTTCATTTTTAAATGATTTTTTAATATAAACAATTTTTCCATAGTTAAAAGTGCACTATTTCAATTATAAAAGAAACATCCTTATCATGATAAATTTAAAAATTCAGTAAAGTACAAAAGAAGAAAATAAAAATCCATGAGCTACTACCCAGAGATAAGTACTGTTCACATTTGATGTATTCCTTCAGTCCCTTCTGTGTATATATTTGTACACAAAAATTGAGATCATACTACTGTAAGCTTATATCCTTTTTTTCCAAAAAGCAAACAAACTTGACTTTATGCTGTAACCATTTCCCAAAGCCCTTAAACATGCTTTGAAAATGGGATTTATTGGCAGTCTAATAATCTACCACATAGACATGCTGTAATTTATTTAACTAGACCCCTATCGGTGGACAAATAGAACATATTTCTATTCAGCATGTGATTACAACACTGAGTTGAAAATTTTCCAGCCAAAAGCAAAGAAATGTCATGTGGTGAACATCAGTCAAGTTTACTTACCCAGCATCTCTTCCCTCTTCTTTTAGGAAGAGAATCCCTCTTTCCTATGGAGAATCAGTCCCCCTGTACCACATGACCCCAGAGCATTGACCCTATTACACTGAAAATTGTCTGAATGATTCCCCATTGATGTAAGTTCATCCATATCAGAATGCTGGCTTATTATGCCTCGTTTGGACTTGGTCTCCCAGTTTTGCTTCCTTATATAATTCTCAGATATCATCAGATAATTAGACAGGTGGAACAAAGACCAAAAAAGGAAAAACAAAAAACACAGAGCAGAAGAGGGACACTGGAAGAGGACCCTTCCAATCAACTGTGGCCCTGTCTTGGAGAGAGGAGAAAGTACCACGACCAGAGAGAGAAAGAGAATCTCATAAGCAAAACCAACTCCTGCAAATTTGCTGGAATTTACATCCAAATACAATTAAATTTCTTGGCTTCATTTCAGGCTTACCTAATAGAAGTTGAGATAAAGAGCAGACCAAGTATTCCAAAACATTACACAATCTATTTCCTTTGTCTTTCAGATCCCCTCTAAGAAGAAGTTCAGAAGACAGGAAAGAGTAGATGCGCTATCAAAAGTTTAGTTTAAACTATGATTATAGTTTAATCATTTAAAGTTATGTGTATCAATAAAACTCCTACATCAAAAACATCATATTCTTCACGATCCACAGGCTGGGTACAATATAGATTTCCAGTTTTTCCGTCCATGGAAAACAGATTTAAAGGTTCTTGGTCAGCTCCAGGCCCACTTATTGAGTAGACGATGGTATAGTTCTGTTCCGCGTCAGATTGAACCTAAGAGGAAAAAGCATATGTAAAAAATTTTTCATGAAAATGCTATTTTTAAATACAATTTATATGTTTATATATTTTTTTATTTTAAAGAGATGACTTTAATAATATAATAATCACCTTTGTCACTTCATCAACATGCAAAATGGTAATGAACAATGGTAATTTGGCAAAAGATTTTTTTAAACTGCTCAAATTTAATGACAACAGTGTTCAACATAAATAGTAACCAAAGACAACCTCACATTAAGGCACAGTTTCCCATCTAGTGATTTGGCAAAGGTAGAAAAAAACAATAATACCCACTGTGGACAGGGGTGAGGCAAACAGGGGCTCTCATATACTGTTGAAAGGAATGCCAGTTGTAATGTTCCTTAGGGAGGGGAATTAACAAAAATTAAAAGAATGAGAATAAACAGGGAAGACTCTTCCCGGCAGAGGAAACAGGAAGTGCAAAACAACCAGACCAGGGTTGTTCCTGGAGTGTTCAAGGAGCAAGGAGGCCACTGTGGTTGGAATAGAGAGAACTAGGGGAAAAGGAAGTCGGAGAGGAGGACGAATGCAGTAATAGGGCCACGGCATGTAAGAGATTCCAAGGATATTGACTTCTGCTTGGAGTCAGACGGGGAGCCATTGGAGAATTTAGACAAGAGTAGTATGTGATTTATATTTTCGAAGGATAATTCTTGGTGTTCTGTTAAGATTAGACTTGGGTGGGCAGGTAAAGGAAGAAGCAGGAAGGCCATTTAGAAAGTTACTGCAAGAATTCAGGGGAGAGAGAACTGTTTGTTAGACCAGCATGGTAGCAATAGGGGTTGTGAGAAGTGGTTAGATTCTGGATATAATTTGAAGATACAGCCAACAGAATGTGCCAATGGGTTGGCTGCGTGGTGTGAAAACAGAAGTCAGGGATGACACTATGTCACAGTGGGTGCAAGTATCCCCTGATGTCTATTCTGCCTATCTTCCTTAGCATTAGAATGTACAGTTGAGCACAAGATTGCTTGGAAGAAAGACTTTTCTCAGTCTCCCTTGCAATTAGGTATGACCACACGAAAAAGTCAGGTCAATAGGGTGTGAGCAAAAATAATACATGCAGGATCCAGACTGTACTCTAGAAAGTGGAGGGGTGTTTCCCCTCATTGGGACGCAATGAAGAGCCATCTTGAACCTGCAAGGATGGCCAAGCTTTAAAAGGAAAGAAGCCTGGGCCCCTGGTGATTTCTCAAATTAGAATCTCTTTACCAGATCACACATTGGCATGAAAGGACTAAATCTCTGTCATGCTTTAGCCACTATGATTTGAGATCTTGGTAAAATGTGGCTATAGCCTTATCCTATTATAATACAGGAATTAAAATTTAAACTATAAAGAATGGATGGATATGGTAAATTGGGGCTCAGCATCGATTTCATCTCCTTCTACTGTGTCCTCTCATAGTGTAGCTATTAGAAAGAGTCAGATAAAAACAAACCAAAAACTCTCCCTTTTCCAGGGTCTCTTGAAACGAGAGTTCTGAATTAAAATACAGACAGTCAGGTGTGCTTGCATGAAATTTGGAAGCCATAAGGGAGATAGATGCCTCCTTTTTGCTGCTTCTACTGTTTTTGCTGGCACTTTGTGGTGCAATTTTTTTTTCTTTTTTCCTGCAGCAGCAGAAGTTCTAGTGGTTTTTCACAGACTTTGTGGATGTTGAGAGACAGGATACAGACCAATCTTTTTGTGAACACTGATGGGAGCAGTTAAGATTGTTTTGGAGCTGCATTTGGAGGAGCAGCTTCCTGCCTGTGATGGTTCCTTGCCCAGTGCAGCTTCCTGACCATGGCAGTGGCACTTTAGCTCTAAAATGACTGGCTTCCCCATCATGAAGAAAGCAGTATGTCCCTTGGTTATAGATTCTGTTGGGTAACTAGGAGATTCGTTCCTGAAAATTCAACCTAAAGTTTGTTTCTTCAACCTTCGCAACAATTCTGTAAACTGTTTAATACACTATAGTAAATCCCTCTGTTAATTCCTTAAAGAGAATTGTGCTCTCCACAACTAAAACCTTACTGAACTGACTCTACTGCCCCAAGAACTGAAAGCATGGAGCTGCCATTAACTGAGAGGGGAGGATATTTCTTATAAGAAAACTCAAACATTTGATTTTTATATGTTAAGTTTGAAATGTCTACTGAAATTCCAAGTAGGAATATTAATTAGGCAGTTTGGGCTGGAGATATGAAGTCTTAAGTTTCCAATGTATAAAAAGTACTTCAAGCTATGAGGCTGGATGAGATCACTGAGAGAGTGAATATAAATAAACATTACACAAGGTTCATAGTCTGAGCCCTGGAGCTCTCCAAACTTAGAGATTGAGGGGTCAGGGTGGTGAGGGTTGTGGGGATGTGGGAATGAAGAAGAGCCAGCAAAACATATGAAGAAGGAGTGGCCAGTGAGAAAAGTGGAAAACTAGGTGAATGTTGTACTAGAAGTGACGTGAAGGAGGAGGGACAGGTCAGCTAAATCAAATGGACACACGTCAAGGAAATGAGGACTAGAAGTGATGACTGGTTTAACAGTGCAAAGACCAAAATTACCTCTGATCAGTATAAGTTTGGTAAACAGAAATCATTTCTTAAGATGCTTTCACCAGTGCTTAAAGTACAATAATCTAAGAGAAGAAACAAGGGTCCAGAACTGGATAGAATTCTCTACAAGTGTGAAAGACACTGGAAGCATAGTTAAAAACATAAACAAGTAGGACACGGGTGGCACCATTGGTATTAAACATCAACCACAGTAATAGAAATTTAAGGGAAAAAGGCAAGCACAATGCCATAGCCTCACCTCAGTCATTATTTCCATTGTGTATATTCCATTTGGATCTTTATGAAAAGTAAACCCGACCCTGCTTAAAAATGACTTGTTTTTAGGAAAAAGTTAAACTGTCTAGCAGAGCACACCTGGCCAATTCTGGGTGGACCCTACCTGCCTCTTCTGCCCCATCTCCCTGCTCCACGCCCATCACACACAGGAAGACTAAGCTCTGTGAGCTCCTGTGAGGAGCCATGCTTGTTTGCACCTCTGTCCCCCTCTCTTCTTCCACAATGATTTCCCTGCATGACACTCTCCCATCCTTCAGGCTTTAGCTCAGATGCCTCCCCCTCTAAGTCTTTTTTCTGTTTTTTACAGCATTTCAGCCCATGAGTTCTCAAATCACCCCAACCCAGCCCCATCTCAGCACTCATCATGCAGTATTGCGATCATTTGCCTATTTCTACCTTCCTCACTAGACTCATAAAATACATGAGAGCAAAGGCCATGACTAAATGTATTTCTAGCTTCAGTACTTAGAGCAGTGCCTTCCACAGGACAGGGTAGGTGCTCAATAGCCGGCTGCTAAGTGAATGAATAAACTAATAAAGATCATTTAATGGCTGTAGAGTCTTTCTCATATTATTATTATTAGTTTTTTAGTGATTTTCTAGTTTTTCTCATTATTAGTTTTCTAGTGATTTTCCCATTTTATGTACTTTTATGACTCTTCATGAATATCTTCAATCAAATCTGTTGATTTGTAAATGTTTAAAGAGTTATTAAAACCTGGACAAAACAGACTCTTGGAACTAATTTAGCAATCCCAATCAGAAGGAATGGAAAACCTACTCGTTGAAGGAACAAAGGGAAAGGGCCCGAGGAATTCTCCATCATTGAGGTGGGGATAGGCGCCCATCTCCTCTTGGAACGCCTGAGAACAGTCTCTTTAGTGTGTCTCTTCCTCAGTACCTGAATTTAGAGAAAGAAAATTAACAATAAACAAAAGCATCACAGCCTACTTCATTGTAAAATAGTGGATGGACCATAAATCTAACACCTCTCTGGAGGCTCAGTGTCAGGAATTTCCATGCTGAAACTAAAGACCAGATAATAAGGTCTTCTTTGTGTTAGAAGGATAAGAGAGAATGTATCCATTGGGGCTTCCCTGGTGGTGCAGTCGTTAAGAATCTGCCTGCCAATGCAGGGGACACGGGTTCGAGCCCTGGTCCTGGAAGATCCCATATGCTGCGGAGCAACTAAGCCCGTGAGCCACAATTGCTGAGCCTGCGTGCCGCAACTACTGGAGCCCGCGTGCCTAGAGCCCGTGCTCTGCAACAAGAGAAGCCACTGCAATGAGAAGTTCGTGCACCACAACAAAGAGTAGCCCCCGCGCGCCACAACTAGAGAAAACCCGTGTGCAGCAATGAAGACCCTATGCAGCCAAAAATAAATAAAATAAAATAAATAAATTTATTTAAAAAACAAAAAAAAAAACAAAAAAAAAGAAAGAAAGAATGTATCCAGACTTTAACAGTTTCATGAACCAAAGAATTTCATTTCACATACCTTTCTAACACTGACCATACTTTCAGGTTAGGAAAATTATCACTGTACTCTCAGTTCTTCCCGTTGCATCCCAAAATGGGATGGAGAACACATCCTCTTTCAGACAATCTATAGACGGCACTTACTTGTTCTTTCTGCTAAAACCTCATGCTCTCAGGTGAACTATAGTAAGATAATGCGTGTTCTTCATTGCCTGAACACTCTACCTGCACTGTCCAATATGGTAGCCGCAGGCCACATGTGACTATTTAAACTAATTAGAATTAAATAAAATATAAATTCCATCCTTCAGTTGTACTAGCCACATGCTAAGTATCAGTAGCCATTAATATTGGGTGACCACATCACACAGTGCAGATTACAGAACATTTCCATCACTGTAAAACATACTATTGGAGTTTTTAGTGATTTCCATCTAAGCAGTCATTTTAGCATTTAGATGACTTTTTCATTAATACACTTCACATCGATTAGTTGTAATCCAGTGAGTACTTTCACAATGGCATTCCTCATGACATGGAATTTAGAACTACAGTCAACAATCACTGAGTGGTGGCTAATACCATTCAGACGCATACATCCTCCAGGATTTCCATCCTATTTTAACATCAGAATCACTGTGGCACTTGAAATCAACCTCTTATTCACTGGGAACTACTGCACTTAATATTAATTTAACATGTACCTATTGACTGTGGGTCAGGTATAAATGAGACTATAAACACAAAAGGGATTGATTCATGCCCTTTAACAACTACAGGTAAATTGTTTGCCCTAATAAAAAATTCCCAATGCTACAACAGAGGGATAACCAAACTGACACTGGCATACAAAAGCAAGTAGACTTTAGAGGTGGAAGAAACCTTCACAGAGGAGGTGTCATTTAGATTTAACAAAGTAAGATCCAATGTCTAACCAGTGTTGAAAAGGGAAGGGGAAGGAGGGAAGGGAGGAGGAAGGAAGGGAAAGCAAACAGAAGGAAAGAGAAAAGATGAGGAAAATAAATCCTGTTTTTTCTTTTGTCTTCTTTGCAATTTTTAATGAGAAGAAAAACATGCCTGAAAATATCAATGTACTTTGAATACCTTCTTCTGATGTTCCAGGAGCACAGGAATCTCTTTCTGTGTCTGTTTCTTTGAGTCAGAAAGCCATATGGTGAAAGATCTTTTCTCATCAGACAACACAACAGCATGGGCTGTGTATACTGACCCATCTTCTAGAACTCTGAAATCAGGATCACTGGATTGGATGCGGTCTGCAGATCCGAGGCACTCTTTCAAATTAACTGCAAGTAGGAATTTCCAAGTTGTAAAGTAAGAAACACATGCAAAAAGAAAAACAGTGTTAAAATAATTCATACAATCTTCTTCAAAATCCTGAAGTGAAATGAAATGAACCAATCACTCTGCATTTATCAAATATCTTAACAAGACTCTTTACATGTATTTTTAAAAAGTGATAATACTTTCTCTGTTAAAAAATGATAATTCTGGATTGTATATTTGTATTAAATAAGGTGTTTTAAACCTTTATATGCTTCTAACAGGCTTATGAAAATGATCTTCCTATTAAAGACGTCTGTGTGTTGCAATCATGACAAAGCTGAGCTACATGCCCCCCCACACACCTGGATAAACAAACAGAAAAGTTTTCCTTAACAATATAGTCTGAGTCTTTTAAGATACACCTGTGTTAAGCCAGAAGTTACACACAAAGAGTGACAGAGTGTATGAGTTTGGCAAATAGTCAAGTAAGAAAAATCTTTAAATTCTTCCCACGAGCACTTTTCTGTCACATCCCCCGACCCTCACCAACGCCCCTGGGGCCCACAGTTCTCTTCGTGTTCCTGTTCCTTGCCTTCCTGGGCTCCCCAGTGAAATTCTATGTGGAATCTTCTCCCCCTGAGAATTTTCCCAAGTGAAAAGTCATAAAATATGAGTATCATACAAGTGTTTTGATACTTATATCAAAAGTATCAAATCCATCCCATTCTTCCACTATCTGCTTTGACAGAAACCAAACTGATACGTTAATACACACTTAAGTAATAACCTAATACTCACTTAAGTAATATCATCTCAAAAGATTCATGTTACCCATGTATAGTGTTTTCACTTTAATCCAAATCTGTCACAGATGGAAACGTTAAGTCAAAATGAAGTGAACATATTTAGAAGTGATGACATATTTCTCTCGTGTTCACATTTTTAGCAGAGTGATAACCTCTGCTCTATTCCCCTGGAGGAACACCCCTGACTTCTCTTTACATCCTCTCCTTTCTTCCTTCCCAGAAATGGGACACTCTGTTGAAAATTAATGTGGTATCTCTGGGACAAGCTATATCTCTGAAAAAAACATGATGCTTTCCTCCAATATTCCCTGTACCACAGGGAAAGTCCACCTGGGCAGAGCTTCCCAGCTGTTGGGAAAGTTTGAGGTTCCCTAACTTCTCAAGTGTGCAAATGGCTGATTAAGCTCAGTTTTGAATGGAATAGCTCACCTTGTTATATTTCTCACTGCAGCTATGGCATTGATAAAAATACTGCTCTGATTCTCTCAGGTCCTTACCTATATCTCTCCGGTGCTTAGAATCCTAGAGTAATGAAAGGGCTACATTCTACATGTAATTCTTTATGTAATTTTTACTGTTAAAACATAACTGACTACAAAAGCATGGATTAGCACATGTTCATTAGAATCGATGACAGAATTCTACAGAGTTCTAAAGAACATAACATATATTTTAAACTTGACTTGTATCTAATTATTGGTTCAGGCTAATTCCAAAAGGCAAAGATTGGATAACATGCTCTTTCCAGCATAAGTAAATTAAATTTGTTTTAAAAACACTGTTTTGAAATTGCTCACCTCTGCCAACCACTTTGTCTGCCTCTAGTTTGGAAGGTGTATGAAATATCACCTTTTTGCAAGCTTCACAAGCAAAACTGAAGACCTAGGAAAAAATGGTCACATTAATACAGTATAGAATAAAGAACTAAGTTTTAGATATGCAAGATAAATAAGTCCTAGGGATCTACAGCTAGCAATACTGTATTGTATACTTAAAATTTTTGCTGAGAGTAAATCTTATGTTAAGTGTTCTTACCAAAAGAAAATAATAATAATATATAAAGAAGGTGAGAGGAAACTTGGAGGTAATGGATATGTTTATGGGATAGATGGTGATGATGTTCTCACGGGTACATACTTATCTCCAAGCTCATCAAGTGGTGTACATTGAATATGCACAGCTTTTTGTGTGTCCATTTCACCTCAATAACATAGTTTTTAAAAAAGAATAAAGAACAAAGCCATATGATCATCTCAATAGATGCAAGCAATTGTTAAAATCCAATGCCGACTTAAAATTAAAAACTTTCAACAGGGGCTTCCCTGGTGGCGCAGTGGTTGAGAATCTGCCTGCCAATGCAGGGGACATGGGTTCGAGCCCTGGTCTGGGAAGCTCTCACATGCCGCGGAGCGACTGGGCCCGTGAGCCACAACTACTGAGCCTGCGCGTCTGGAGCCTGTGCTCCGCAACAAGAGAGGCCACGACAGTGAGAGGCCCGTGCACCGCGATGAAGAGTGGCCCCCGCTTGCCGCAACTAGAGAAAGCCCTCGCACAGAAGCGAAGACCCAACGCAGCCAAAAATAAATAAATAAATTAATTAATTAATTAAAAAAAAAAAAAAAAACAACTTTCAACAAACTAGGAATTCAAGAGATTTTGCTCAGTGTGATAAAGGGCATCTATGAAAAACATCCTATTTAACAGAGAAAGACTGAATGCTTTCCTCTGACATAAAGAACAAGATAATGACGCCTACTCTCACCACCTCTATTCAACATTGTCCTGGAGGTTCTAGCCACGGCAATTACACACACACACAAATAAAATTAAAGGCATCCAGATTGGGAAAGAAGAAATAAAATAGTCTCTATTTTCAAATGATATGATCTAGTACATAGAAAATCCTAAAGAATCCACTAAAAACTATAAAAAAAAATAATACGTGGTTTCAGCAAGGTTGCAGGATACAAGATCAACATACAAAAACCGATTGTTTTCCTATATACTAGCAATAAAAAAATCTGAAAACAAAATTAAGCAAAGAATTCTATTCACAATAGATATCCCATCTTCATAGATTAAAAGACGTATTCCCAAAATTCATCTAACAGATTCAATGCACTCCCTATTGAAATCCCAAATAGCTTTTTTTGCAGAAATTAAAATTCAATCCTTGAGGAAATGCAAGGGACCCAAAGACCCAAATAAACTTGAAAAAGAACAAAGTTGAAGGATTTCCCAATTTCAAAACTTACTATAAAAATACAATAATCAAGGCAGAGTGGTACTAGTGTAAGGACAAACATATAGATGAATGGAATGGAACTGAAATTCCATAAATAGGCCCTTACATATTTAAAAATACATTATTGGTTTTGTTTGCTGCCACTTATTTTAATATTTCAAATATATGTCCACAAGTAAGATCAGCCTACTACTTTTCAACTTCATACCATCCTCATAAAATGTGTTCGGGAGAGTTCCACTTTTTTCTGTTCTTTGAAACAATGTATATAAGGTAGAGATTATCTGTTCCATATAATTATGGAAAAATTCACCTATCTCAGGTCTGGGCTTGATGGATATGACAGTGTGTGTATGTGGAGACATTTGGCTTCTAATTCAGTGTCTTTATAAGTCTATTTACAGTTTGTATACCTCCTCGAGTCAATGTTGGTAATTTGTGTCTTGTAGAAAATTGCCTATTTTGTCTCTTTTCAAATGAACTAGAATAATATATTATTATCTACTTTTTAAAACATCTGTCCTCTCCATAACTGTGCCTCTTTTTATTGCTAATATTGTCTTATCTGTGCCTTCTCTATTTTTCACTTGTTCAATCATAGCAGGTTGGTCTATACTTTCAAATGATAGCGTTTGGTTTTGCTAATCCTCTATATTACTTGTTTCTTTTTCCTTTTTTAACTGTTCTTCATAAGATATATTCTAAGTACACGTGTATTTTAAGAAATAATAAAAGAAACACTAGGGCACTTACCTTCAAAGTTAAGAAATAAAACATTACTATTATTTTCAAAGTCCCTATATAACTGCATTTTCTTCCTGACTTCAACCTCTCCAAATTCAGGTAACCACTAATGAATGATATTTTTTTGTAAATCATTTACTTCCCCATTTCTGCTTAATTTTATCCCATGAGTATGTTTCCCTAAAGAAGATTGGTTTGTTTTGCCAACTTTAGGCTTTAAATATATGTAGTCATATGCTAATTATATGCAACTTGATTTCTTTCCTCAAATTATGTTTGTGAAATGGATCCATGCTGAATATATAGCAGCAGTCCATTCATCTTCGTCGCTGTATAGTACATCACTGGAAAGCATGTACAATTAATTCATTAATATAAGGGATTGATATTGGAAAGGATGATACTCATATATAGATTTCAGTTATGCCATGTTTCCTGAATTATAAAGAAATCTGATACTATGTTTGTGGGCATTGGATATATTACTGAAAATAAAGTAAAAAAATAAAATAAAGTAAAACCACCATTAGATTAGCAATGATGAACTAATGACTTTTAAAGTTATTTTAAAAGTAACTTTTGGGGGCTTCCCTGGTGGCGCAGTGGTTGAGAATCTGCCTGCCAATGCAGGGCACACGGGTTCGAGCCCTGGTCTGGGAAGATCCCACATGCCGCGGAGCAACTAGGCCCATGAGCCACAATTGCTGAGCCTGCGCGTCTGGAGCCTGTGCTCCGCAACAAGAGAGGCCGCGATAGTGAGAGGCCCGCGCACCGCAATGAGGAGTGGCCCCCGCTTGCCACAACTAGAGAAAGCCCTCGCACAGAAACGAAGACCCAACACAGCCTTAAATAATTAAATAAATAAATAATTAAATAATTAAATAAATAAAAGAATGGCAAGTAACTTAAAAAAAAAAAAAAGTAACTTTTGTACAGATGAGTGCCCAACAAAAAAAATACAACATACAAAATAATTTTTAAAGATTAATGAATTATGGATTGAGTATTTGAGTTATAAAAGAATTTATTTTAATGAAGAACCCTCCAGGACAACTTTAAATATCTGACATAAAACTTAGAGTTGCGAGCAACTTTATATTAAAATGTAACAAATTAAGTTTTAAAAATTGATAATATAAAGTATTATCTACTCTAGTCTGGGAGAAATGAATTGCTTTGTTTCACTTTACAGTACTGTCCAAATTGTATTAATTGTATCATACAAAGCTTATCATACAAATCATTAAATCCTGATAGAACTATCTAATGCCAAAGGGAGAGTGAAAACACAGGCATACCTGCCAGTGTTTCATTTTTGTGCTGTTGTTCAGTTTTAGAGTGAATACGCAAGGTAGGCTTTCTAAAATAACACCTTTTTCAATAGAGGAAAAAGAAGCCAAAGAACAGAAATTTATATAGTATCTGAAACATAAAGGAGATCTTGACTGAGCATATCGGTTACAGAATTTTCAATTCGTCGTTTCTCCTGTGGACACTAGCCACCTTCAAGACGGAAATCTTACCTTTCAAGTTCTTACCACCCTGAATTGTAAGATTTACCTTTCTGTATTCTCAGTGCTTTGATGAGTCTACTAAATTTCTTTCTAACCAAACTCTGTATGATGGGATTCTAGTTAAATGGAAAGTATGATTAGCTACAGGTCACCAGAGATGTCATATATGGGGTGGCAACTGCCACAAGGATTACAACAGGGCCAAAAAATGTGCACAGCTTACATGTATTTAGTGACTCAGAGAGTGCTGTACCATTTAGCTGTATCTCAATATAAGCACCAATAATCTCCATTAAAGAAGGTCGGTGATAATGCATTGATATAAATATATACTACAACTCTGACTTCCTTAAGATCGTGGTTTTGAAATAAACTAGTTTGCATTTATTTCTTTTATTTGTCCTAAGCTTTTTTTCCCCACTAATGCAAAAGATAATAGAAGGTATTATACTCACTTTTATTTTAAAAATTGAATATGTCAAATGTTATCAAGAACAATAATAACAAAAAGTCTGTTAAAGGAGTCACATTATTCTCAAATGCTATAAAGTCTGAAAAGATAGAATGCCCGTTTGTCAACATAGGTTGCAGGCAGAATTTCACATACTCCAAGGGGAACAGCATGTTATGTTATAAAGAAAAATACTATTTTAATTCCTTTTGAAGAGCCCTTTTAGCAAGTGATCGATTAACCATGTCCAAGTACATACCATTTATAATATATAATGGTAAATATAATGCCCAAAGTGGATTTGATATGGCAAACAATATTCAGCACACATATAAAAGGATCTCCTTATTTATAACAGGGCAGAAGACATCTGAGCAACTGAGCTAATGTGAATTAGTTTTCACCATTCCTAACAATTTTGCTACTTTAAAAGGAGAAACATTTTAAGAGATACTCAGTGCTTTCAACAATAATGGGATGATCTGACACGTTTCTTTTCTAGTTTCCCC
The DNA here is from genome assembly GCF_965194805.1 of Balaenoptera borealis. NCBI lineage: Eukaryota > Metazoa > Chordata > Mammalia > Artiodactyla > Balaenopteridae > Balaenoptera > Balaenoptera borealis. The sequence goes on along the minus strand of NC_138875.1, from coordinate 45,264,918 downwards.
CTCTCCTTTCTTCCTTTTCTTTGTATATGTGTGTGGGAGGATGATTAGGAATGGTAGTTAATTGTAGCAGTTTGGAGTATACTGAGGATAGAAAGGTGGGAAAGGGATGCAGATTCAGGAGAAAAGTGCAGAAGGGAAGATTCCACAACCTATGGGACAGCTCAGTGGGAAAGCTAACACCTTAAAAGTCTCAGTTTTCTGTTAAAGACTTGCTTTGAAGAGCTCTCTTCAAACAAAGAATTGTCTCTGAGAGATCCATTAAGGGATCCATAAAATGAAAACTGCGTTTCTAAAATGTTATGCCCTTAATATTATACTGAAAAGTGGAGAGTCCTAGGAGTCAAAAGGAAATACAGATATAGGATGGTCAACAGAAGTCTTAACTTATCCATCTGGACAGAAATTGAAGTTGTCTGTAAACTGAGGATTGCAGGTGAAAGAAATTATTCTATATACACTCTCTAGTATTCAAGTCCCCAGATAGACCATTTAATCTAAACTTTAGGCAATTCTTTGAAAAAATAATCCTAAACGAGGAAGTCATACACTAAAGCTGATGCTATCCTTGTTTAGATATACAGGCACCTTCCTGCCTTGCCACGCCCCAGTACTCCCACCACCACACCCTGCCACCCGGACAGCTCCTTGCATTCCACGCCCTCCCCTCCAGCGAATACACGAGAAATCTTGAGAACACAGCACCTCCTCTTTTTTTTCTCCCCATTCCGGGATTCCTTTCACAGGGAAAACACAAAACACTAAATTCACGCTTTTAAACATATTAGCTGGAAACACTTAGAAAGATGTCACAAAAGAGCACACTTTGAGAGCAGTTCCCACTTGTAAAGAGTCATTTCTCAGCTCATTTTGTTGGAACACCTGCCTGACAGGTCGACGCCCTCATCTGTACAATTCCTTGTCCATAAATATATCTTAGATCATAACTACTAATCCATTATTCATAAGTCGATGATTCAGAGAGGTCAAAGCTTGCACCCACATGCCCTGCTTGGGGGCAGAAGAGCAGCAAGAATCCAAGTAGCCAGAGTCGACCTGCTCCCGAGCCAGGCTGGTCCTCTCGCCACCGGACCAAGCGCGGGGCAGTCGGGGGTTCGCAGCTTCTTCCCAGAGCACGTCTTGAGCGCAGCCGTGGTCTCGCCCGCAGCTCCGCGTAATCGCACAGAGTTCCCGATATTTTGCTTTGTGTCTCGCGAGTTATCCGAGACTTGTCCGTACCTTCCTCTCGGGGTGGATCTCATCTTGGGGCTCAGGTTTCCTGGGCACAGAAGACCCCAGGCTGGGCTCTGGGCTTGCGCAGTCCTGCCTGGAGCCGGACAAAGAACCACCCAATCCCACGCCTCTCCCAACACTCCTCTCAGCCTGATTCTATCCCCTCTGCCCCACCCCACTCCCCCCATTACACCGCCGACCCAATCCCCATCCTTAATCGAGCCGCGCACGCCCTCGTGCCCCAGGTACACTCCGGGTGGCCAGCGGGGATGGACCGCTCCGGTGAGCTGCTTCAACGGAGGCAAAACCTGGAAGCCGTTTTTCAGAGGTAACTCGACGCCGGGACCCAGGGGCACCGCTCCAACCCCTCCTCTCACCAGCGTCCCCATCCCAGGGGACCCTGGGGTAGGGGGTCAGCCCCTGTAACTCACTCAGGGATCCTCCAAAACCTAACCCAATACTCTTCTTCGCTCTCTACCCAAACCCACCCCAACCATCATCACCAGCCCTAGGAGCCAGGAAAGGAGCGCGAACCCCAAGCCGGCCCACTCGCCACGGCGCACGAGAGAGCTCAGCGAAGCGGGAGCCCATCCTGTAATTCAAACAGTCGAACAAGTCCGAAACAAAACCCTCAGTCCGGAACCGTCCCTCCAGGACTCGTTTCCCATCCTCATCCCTCAGAGCCCGAATCTGGCTCGTCTGTGCCCGCCCCCCCAAGATGGAGCTGAGGTCACCGCTTCGCCCCCACCGCTCCCCCCCGCAGGACCAGGGCCCATTCGCCCCCCTGCCGCATCCCGGCTCCGGGTAGGTGGTCGCGCCCCACCCCGCCCGGGCTCCACTCACCACAAGGGTCAGCAGTAGCTGTCTGCAGAGGGCTCCGCGCAGGGAGCTCCGGGGCCCGGTGGCTGCCATCGCGGGGGGCGCGGGGCCGGGGAGGAGGACGCAGGCACCGGGTGGGACGCAAGAGACCAGAGCCCGCCGAGGTGCAGCGGTGCGGAGGTGCGCTTCTTTCAGCTGCTCGTTACGTCGCCCGGGCCTTTTTCAGGCTTGCCTGCCCGAGAGCGTTTTCACTCCTGAGACAGGATTGGACTCGGGAGACGCCGCGCCGCCCCTCGTTTTTTCTCAAGTTTTATCACCGCGAGAGCCTCTGGGGAGCTGCCCAAGCCTGCCCTTAGGCTTCTCGGAGGCCGCGCGGGGTGCTCGCTCGCGGGAAAGCTGTCCAGGTCACCCCCTCTCTGCCAGCTCTCCCACGCCCCGACCATCTCCCCCCACCCCCACCCCACCGGCTGCCACGCCTTCCGCCCAAATCTCAGTGGCGTCTTCCTCGCAGATGCTGCTTGGCGCATTCCTACTGCAGAACCCAAAACCGCCTGCAGGGATCCCTGCCCCAACACGGGCGCTCCTGGGTGCCAGCAACACCCTTGTCATTGGACCAGCGGATCCTCCCTTCAACACCTGATCAAATGCTGGGCAAAGTCTCCTGGTTAATGCAAAATACATGTATTCTTCCCAAATTTGACTCACACGATAAGATAAAGGACGGCAGGGGAAATTATCCCAAGAGGCATGAATAAGCTGACACTTGTTATACCAGAAATTAAAAGCAAATAAAGGAAATTCTGTTATCTTACCATTTTCACGCACCCAAAATATGAGGGATTACACTCAAAGCTTTCATTTCCTGCCAATCTCGTGGCCTTATCTGAGTCTTCTAAGAATTTGTTCTTCTTATATGAAATTATTGATTTGAGTAATTACCTGGTAATTGTACTAAGACGCAATTTTTCAGTTTGTGGTAAAAGAAAAATCTACCACACAAAAGCTTCTAGTATAAAATGAGGCTTCCAGATTCAATATCATTCGACAAATGTTTATCACTGCCCAGAGTTGCACAGGCACTGGGGCTGGAGGAAAGGAAATGCACAAAACCCAGTTCCTGCCCAAAGCAATTCAAAGTCTACGAGGGAAGAATAAAGGCATTCATCATAGCCCAGTATGCTAAACCTTTAATAGAGAAGAAGCTTACAGCACTAGGGCACATTCCTTTGTTTCTCTCTAGACTGAGTTTTGTGTCCTCTAAGGCCCCACCTACTAGACTCAGGATGAACTCCCTCTTACATATGTGTTGTTGCTTCTTGAAGTCCATGCACAAGTTCCAAGGTCAGGACCCTCAGACACTGCAGATTAATCAGAGAAGGCACTAAGGCCTTCATTCATCCCACCCTGGTCACCCCAATAGGCTGCTTGTTTAAACCATGTGTTTCCCTAAAACTCACAGGCCTAAGCTCTCAGGACTCAGACCCTAAGCTGAGCTTCCCAGTCCCATCTCTGAGGCATCCAAGACTCCTATGCACCCATCAGAGATCCTGTTTCACCTCTGGAGGCCTCGTATGGAAGAACTCTTCCAACCTCAGAGAGCGCTCTCCACGCTTCACTCCAACCATTTTCACCTCCCATCCTCCAGACCCTCACCTTGACCCATGACCTCAAGACCAGCCTCTCAAAGTGTCCTCTGGCCCCAGGCCGACTTTAGAAACAAGCCAGGATGATAGTTCTTATCAGAAAGCAAATTGGCTGGCACTTGATTTTGGACCCTCAGCCTCCAGAACTAAATAATGCCTGAGATAAGAAACAACAGAGAAAAGGAGAAGGGTAAGAGCATGTTTGGGGCAAAGACGATAGTAATAGCCCTAGTGGAGCTCTCAGGAGTCTTGTGAGGGTTTCCCACATCAAGGAAATAGAAAGGAGTTTCTTCAGAACCACTGGATGGAAGACCTTCTGTGCTGAGAATTAGGTTAGAAAGGTAGTCTCCTAACAAACGAGGCTCAGAAGTTGAATTTCATCCTAGAAGAGATGGAGAACCGTCCCCTCAATCTGCAAGAAAGATGATCACTTTGGGTGAGTTAATGGGCTCATTAACTTCATTAATGAACCTGTTTCTGCCATGATGTAGCTTTTCCTTAATATTTAGGGAATAAAAGATTTGAAATGTTTTTCTTTATGCTCAGTAGCCCTAGTTTTCAGTGATTTCAACTTTGTCTAATAGAGTCTGACCTGATTACTACTGTCTTCCATGTGACTAAAACCATAAGATAGCTATCATTTGCTGTATAATTAAGGCGATTGTTAAACCTACTGACTATATATGACAGTTACTCTGAGCTTCTATGTTTAACTTCTCCAAAATAAAAATTATAGGAATCTATTCCAGAAATAGTGTAAGAAAGCATATTGGTGATATTTTCTATTTGTATTGTAAAATTCTAGGTGCAATATGAATATTGAATAATAACAATATGGAATATAACTATCTTGGAATTTCCTGTTTTGCTAAGACATGTATTTGTCCACCATGAGTATATTAAAGTCCTAATAAAAAGCAATGTGTTTTTATAATTTAGAAAAGAATCTTCATAGGCAGTTATAATTATAAATATGACTTGGAGACAAATTTAAAAATTGCTTTTATTTTTCCTGTGGAGATTACAATTTTAAATGAAATTGTTGAAAATTTATTTAAAACATGAGCTTTAGTTTGAATATAGTTAGAACTGGATGCCTTCTATAATAAAATTAATTTTAAATCATCATGAGACATCATAAAGCGTAAAGAGTTATTCTGAAATATCTTTATTTTAATACCCTGTACCCCAAACTGGAAAGTCAGTTGGAAGTCACTACTAAAAGAATAATGTACAAAAATGGGAAAGAAATATTATTTTTCCTTGTTATCTTCTTAGTTTGAGGGTAAGAGCAGCAATAAATAGAAGATCAAAAATGGAAGGTGATCTTAAGCTAACGTATAAAACTTCAGGGATCCAGGTGAATTGACAAATTTTCAGTAGAAAGCAAACTTAAGATCATTAGGAAGAGTTCTCTGTATCTAGGAGGAATCTCTGGCCACAGAAAGGGTAAAGACCCTAGGAGCTGGGAGCCGACTCCTAGCCCACTGAGAAGGCTGCTTTGCACAACTCCGTGCCCACAGGTGCTGGTCTCACACACCCACTCACCGCAGTGGTTTATGTGGGCGGTGACACCGCAAATGTGGGTCCCCTCACACACGCCTATAAAACACAACCAGTACAACTGTATGATGTTTGGAACAAATTTGCTGGTAAGGGAAGAGATATTTATGAAAAGCTTAAATTAAAACCAAGTAAAAGTTTCATGTTGAATAGTCCTAATAGTGACACAGAATGAGTTCTGCCCTGAGACGTTAGTTCAGAAGCATCTGTAGAATATTATTTAGGGTAAATAGTCATGGTAATGAACAGTATTCGAACAAATTGCTTGCTGGAGCAAGAGTGGGAAATACTGTACAAACATGGACTCAAATGCCAGGAGCGTTCTCAGACTTAATTTTTAGAAATTAGCTCCCCTTTGTGTATCCACTTGCTCTTTTAGAGAAGGCTCTTCCCTGGTGCTTGGCAACTGGGCGGTCGGATTCTCTCATCTCCACTGCTGTTTTTCTCTAAGAGTACTAAACTCTGCTACTGCCCTTCCAGCCTCCAGGAGAGTTTGCTGCTTTTCCTGTACCACCTTTCCCAAAGTGTGGCCATAGGTCCTCCACTAATTTCCCACAGCGCCGCTAAGAACGGCCTAGATTTTTTTTTTTTTTTGGTCATTTATAAAGACTGCTGGAGACAGTTGAAGTGAAGAGTAACCTGTAATATTGCATTGCTGCTCAGGACGAGAGCCATCCCGCGATCCCCATCAACCTCATGGCAAGCACCCCTCCCAGCTCTATTTCCACCCCCATGGAAATGCTCCAGGAAACAAAGAGAACCTCGAGCCTAGACCAGAATGAGCCCTGGCCTCCCAGGGAACAGAAGTTTATCTTTCCTCCTTTTCTGTGCTGTGTCCTTACTCCTGAGGATTAATTTCTACCCAGAGTGATTGACAGTAGGATTACCCATTCCTTTCCGGAGAAAACACTCCCAGCCACAGAGGTGTGACCTTTCACTCTAACCTTGCAACAAACATTCAAAAATTGAACATTTGTACATCTCTCAAATTCAGAAATATCCAGTTTAAGTAACAACATGATAATAGTCCAATCCGGATAGGGTGTGCCAGGCTCAGAAAGGCTCCCTTTCAGTCTCTCCTTATTAATAAATGATGCAAGAACTATTACAATGGTTTTACTCTTCCTCCACGGAAATCTTCAGACGCCCTGACAAATAGCCTCTCTTCTGCAAACAGGCCTTTCAAGGAGAGAGGAATTGTCTCCTGGTGACTTCTCACCAGGCTGGAAGGAAGACGGATTTCCACACAGACAACAACTCCGTTGTGTGAGTGATGACTTCTTACATTAACTAGACAAACCCAGGGTAACAAAGCCCTGCTACAGGGTCAATTTAGTCCCTCTCATCTTGGAATCATCCCATAATCCTCCGCTTCACGTCAGCGTGAAAGTCTCCTCCCACCGGGTGAGGCTTTAATTTCTCCTGTATGTTCTCACGTCGCCAGGAGAGCGCATTGTGTACATCAGTTGTTCAAAGAGCATTACTCATGGAGGAAGGCTACAGGTGTGAATGGTCCAACTTCCAGATCCCATGTGTCATTCATCTGATTCATTGGCCCGTCAGTCTTCTTTTTTCCCGGAAGTTTAGGAGGACCATCCCTCAAAATCAGCTTGGGGAAGTGGCAGACCCCCAGCTCAGATGCCTATCAGCTAGCCCAGGTGTGGAGAAGCAGATTTTCCCACCAGTTCTCTATGGGCTGTAAATTATTTAATTCAGCAGTTATTATTTATTGTTCTTAATTGTTGATTTTATTTTAAATTATCTACTCATTAATTTTATTTACTCAAGATTTATTCATCTTGATTTGTTTTCTTCTTTTCAGCCTGCCCAGTTTCCCAAGCCCTTCTGTCACTAGATAAGGAATAGCTTTCTACCAATTAGCTACTTAGTGTTCACTGAACAAGCCAAACACCAAGGTTCTTTTCTTGCACTGCTTTCAAGCATCATACTTGTGTTTGCCTTTCAACATTATGATAAGCTGCACTTTTCCCTAATTGATAAGTTCTAGTCTTAACTTACACACATCTGTGTAAGGTTATACCAGATCCCTATTCCTCTAAACAACCCTAATGCAGGGGTCTTACCTGAATGTTAAAGGAAAAAGAGAGAGAGAAGCTAGAAATATTCCTAGTAGGCACGTAGGCATATCCCAGAAAGGCTATTTTGTTGTCCCTTTCTCCTAAGGTTGCAGTGTTCTTGACATGTGCAATAAAATTGGCTGTTTCTCCCAGATTCCAAGTTCTGTTTGGATAGTGGTCAGAGAAAGACTTGATCTTAACTATAATATTTCACTTTAAAAATGAGAATCTCTGACTAAAATCACCCTTTCAGGCCCCCAAAGTAATAAATAGTACTTTTAGACATCTCAAAATAAATGATTCCAAACTCACAGAGGAGTCATCCTTAAGAACTTTATTTCCTACTCAAAACAATGTTAAGTAGAGCCCTGAACCAAGATGGTGGAGTAGAAGGATGTGCTCTCACTCGCTCTTGTAAGAACACCAGAATCACAACTAGCTGCTGGACAATCATCAACAGGAGGACACTGGAACTCACCAAAAAAGATACCCCACATCCAAAGACAAAGGAGAAGCCACAATGAGATGGTAGGAGGGGCACAATCACAGTGAAATCAAATCCCATAACTGCTGGGTGGGTGACTCACAGACTGGAGAACATTTATACCACAGAAGTCCACCCACTGGAGTGAGGGTTCTGAGCCCCACGTCAGGCTTCCCAACCTGGGGGTCTGGCAATGGGAGGAGGAATTCCTAGAGAATCAGACTTTGAAGCCTAGTGGGATTTGATTGCAGGCCTTCAACAGGACTGGGGGAAACAGAGACTCCACTCTTGGAGGGCACACACAAAGTAGTGTGTGCATCGGGACCCAGGGGAAGGAGCAGTGACCCCAGGGGAGACTGAACCAGACCTACCTGCTAGTGTTGGAGGGTCTCCTGCAGAGGCGGTTGGCTGTGGCTCATCGTGGGGACAAGGACACTGGCAGCAGAAGTTCTGGGAAGTAGTCCTTGGCGTGAGCCCTCCCAGAGTCTGCCATTAGCCCCACCATAGAGCCCAGGTAGGCTCCAGTGTTGGGTTGCCTCAGGCCAAACAACCAACAGGGAGGGAACCCAGCCCCAACCATCAGCAGCCAAGCGGATTAAAGTTTTACTGAGCTCTGCCCACCAGAGCAACAGTCAGCTCTACCCACCACCAGTCACTCCCATCAGGAAACTTGCACAAGCCTCTTAGATGGCCACATTCACCAGAAGGCAGACAGCAGAAGCAAGAAGAACTACAATCCTGCAGCCTGTGTAACAAAAACCACATTCACAGAAAGATAGACAAGATGAAAAGGCAGAGGGCTATGTACCAGATGAAGGAACAAGATGAAACCCCAGAAAAACAATGAAATGAAATGGAGATAGACAACCTTCCAGAAAAAGAATTCAGAATAATGATAGTGAAGATGATCCAGGACCTCGGAAAAAGAATGGAGGCAAAGGTCGAGAAGATGCAAGAAATGTTTAACAAAGACCTAGAAGAATTAAAGAACAAACAAACAGAGATGAAAAATACAATAACTGAAATGAAAACTACACTAGAAGGAATCAATAGCAGAATAACTGAGGCAGAAGAATGAATAAGTGACCTGGAAGACAGAATGGTGGAATTCACTGTTGTGGAAGAGAATAAAGAAAAAAGAATGAAAAGAAATGAAGACAGCCTAAGAGACCTCTGGGACAACATTAAACACAACAACATTCGCATTATAGGGGTCCCAGAAGGAGAAGAGAGAGAGAAAGACAAGAGAAAATATTTGACGAGATTATAGTTGAAAACTTCCCTAACATGGGAAAGGAAATGGCCACCCAAGTCGAGGAAGTGCAGTGAGTCCCATACAGGATAAACCCAAGGAGAAACACGCCGAGACACATAGTAATCAAACTGGGAAAACTTAAAGACAAAGAAAAAATATTGAAAGCAGCAAGGGACAAATGACAAATAACATACAAGGGAACTCCCATAAGGTTAACAGCTGATTTCTCAGCAGAAACTCTACAAGCCAGAAGGGAGTGGCAAGATATACTTAACGTGATGAAAGGGAAGAAGCTACAACCAAGATTACTCTACCTGGCAAGGATCTCACTCAGATTTGATGGAGAAATCAAAAGCTTTACAGACAAGCAAAAGCTAAGAGAGTTCAGCACCACCAAACCAGCTCTACAACAAATGCTAAAGGAACTTCTCTTAGTGGGAAACACAAGAGAAGAAAAGGACCTAAAGGAACAAACCCAAAACAATTAAGAAAATAGTCATAGGAACATACATATCGATAATTACCTTAAACGTGAATGGATTAAATGCTCCAACCAAAAGACACAGGCTTGCTGAGTGGATACAAAAACAAGACCCATATATATGCTGTTTACAAGAGACCCACTTCAGGGACACATACAGACTGAAAGTGAGGGGATGGAAGAAAGATATTCCATGCAAACGGAAATCAAAGAAAGCTGGAGTAACACTACTCATATCAGATAAAATAGATTTTACAATAAAGAATATTACAAGAGACAAGGAAGGACACTACATAATGATCAAGGGATCAATCCAAAAAGAAGACATAACAATTATAAATATATATGCACCCAACATAGGAGCACCTCAATACATAAGGCAACTACTAACAGCTATAAAAGAGGAAATCGACAGTAACACAATCATAGTGGGGGATTTTAACACCTCACTTACACCAATGGACAGATCATCCAAAATGAAAATAAATAAGGAAACAGAAGCTTTAAATGACACAATAGACCAGATAGATTTAATTGATATTTATAGGACATTCCATCCAAAAACAGCAGGTTACACTTTCTTCTCAAGTGCGCACTGAATCTTCTCCAGGATAGATCACATCTTGGGTCACAAATCAAGCCTCAGTAAATTTAAGAAAATTGAAATCATATCAAGCATCTTTTCTGATCACAATGCTATGAGATTAGAAATCAATTACAGGGAAAAAAACGTTACAAACACATGGAGGCTAAACAATACGTTACTAAGTAAACAAGAGATCAATCACTGAAGAAATCAAAGAGGAAATCAAAAAATAGCTAGAGAGAAATGACAATGAAAACACGACAATCCAAAACCTATGGGATGTAGCAAAGCAGTTCTAAGAGGGAAGTTAATAGCTATACAAGCCTCCTCAAGATACAAGAAAAATCTCAAATAAACAATCTAACCTTACACCTAAAGGAACTAGAGAAAGAAAAACAAACAAAACCCAAAGTTAGCAAAAGGAAAGAAATCATAAAGATCAGGGAAGAAATAAATGAAATAGAAACAAGGAAAACAATAGCAAAGATCAAAAAAACTAAAAGGTGGTTCTTTGAGAAGATAAACAAAATTGATAAGCCATTAGCCAGACTGATCAAGAAAAAGAGGGAGAGGACTCAAATCAATAAAATCAGAAATGAAAAAGGAGAAGTTACAACAGACACTGCAGAAATACAAAGCATCCTAAGAGACTACTACAAACAACTCTATGCCAATAAAATGGACAACCTGGAAGAAATGGACAAATTCTTAGAAAGGTAGAACCTTCCAAGACTGAACCAGGAAGAAACTGAAAATATGAACAGACCAATCACAAGTAATGAAATTGAAACTGTGATTAAAAATCTTCCAACAAACAAAAGCCCAGGACCAGATGGCTTCACAGGTGAATTCTATCAACCATTTAGAGAAAAGTTAACACCCATCCTTCTCAAACTCTCCCAAAAAATTGCAGAGGAAGGAATACTCCCAAGCTCATTCTATGAGGCCACCATCACCCTGATATGAAAACCAGACAAAGATACTACAAAAAAAGAAAATTACAGACCAATATCACTGATGAATATAGATGCAAAAATCCTCAACAAAATACTAGCAAACAGAATCCAACAACACATTAAAAGGATCATACACCATGATCAAGTGGGATTTATCCCAGGGATGCAAGAATTCTTCAATATATGCAAATCAATCAATGTGATACACCATATTAACAAACTGAAGAATAAAAACCATATGATCATCTCAATAGATGCAGAAAAAGCTTTTGACAAAATTCAACACCCATTTATGATAAAAACTCTCCAGAAAGTGGGCATAGAGGGAACCTACCTCAACATAATAAAGGCCATATACAACAAACCCACCGCAAACATCATACTCAATGGTGAAAAACTGGAAGCATTTCCTCTAAGATCAGGAACGAGACAAGGATGTCCACTCTCACCACTATTATTCAACATAGTTTTGGAAGTCCTAGCCACGGCAATCAGAGAAGAAAAAGAAATAAAAGGAATCCAAATTGGAAAAGAAGTAAAACTGTCATTGTTTGCAGAGGACATGATAGTATACATAGAGAATCCTAAAGATGCTACCAGAAAACGACTAGAGCTAATCAATGAATTTGGCAAAGTTGCAGGATACAAAATTAATGCACAGAAATCTCTTGCATTCCTATACACTAATGATGAAAAATCTGAAAGAGAAATTAAGGAAACACTCCCATTTACCATTGCAACAAAAAGAATAAAATACCTAGGAATAAACTAACCTAGGGAGACAAAAGACCTGTATGTAGAAAACTATAAGACACTGATGAAAGAAATTAAAGATGATACCAACAGATGGAGTGATATACCATGTTCTTGGATTGGTAGAATCAATATTGTGAAAATGACTATACTACCCATAACAATCTAAAGATTCAATGCAATCCCTATCAAATTACCAATGGCATTTTTTGCAGAACTAGAACAAATAATCTTAAAATTTGTATGGAGACACAAAAGATCCCGAATAGCCAAAGCAGTCTTGAGGGAAAAAAACGGAGCTGGAGGAATCAGACTCCCTGACTTCAGACTACACTACAAAGCTACAGTAATCAAGAATAAGGTATTGGCACAAAAACAGAAACATAGATCAATGGAACAAGATAGAAAGCCCATAGATAAACCCACGCACCTATGGTCAACTAATCTATGACAAAGGAGGCAAGGATATACAATGGAGAAAAGACAGTCTCTTCAATAAGTGGTGCTGGGAAAACTGGACAGCTACATGTAAAAGAATGAAATTAGAACACTCCCTAACACCATACACAAAAATAAACTCAAAATGGATTAGAGACCTAAATGTAAGACCGGACACTATAAAACTCTTAGAGGAAAACATAGGAAGAACACTCTTTGACATGAAACACAACAAGATCTTTTTTGATCCACCTCCTAGAGTAATGGAAATCAAAACAAAAATAAACAAATGGGACCTAATGAAACTTCAAAGCTTTTACACATCAAAGGAAACCATAAACAAGACGAAAAGACAACCCTCAGAATGGGAGAAAATATTTGCAAACGAATCAATGGACAAAGGATTAATCTCCAAAATATATAAAGAGGTCATGCAGCTCAATATTAAAAAAACAAACAACCCAATCCAAAAATGGGCAGAAGACCTAAATAGACATTTCTCCAAAGAAGACATACAGATGGCCAAGAAGCACGTGAAAAGCTGCTCAACATCACTAATTATTAGAGAAATGCAAATCAAAACTACAATGAGGTATAACCTCATACCAGTTAGAATGGGCATCAACTGATGTACTGTTCCAAAGGTCCAAGCAAAGACTGGAACCCACTGCCTCTCCCCATTCGTCTTATTCTAGGATGGGTGGTCAAATGAAATTGGAATGGACAAGCACCGTGGATGTAACTATGACATCTTTCCCCTTATGGTGACCTGCCTTTCTGTAATATTACCAAGATAATTGACACCAGTGTCACCAAATATCAACTTTTCCTTTCTCATTTGGCACAGAGAGAATAAGGTTTTCTCTCTCCAGAGAGATACTGAAAAGTGATAAGGACACACATGTTCTCATGACATAATGTAAGATAAAGACATCTTATTTTCTGCCACATTCATTTATCATAGTATACAAAGTATTACCTGAGAATAGGTGGGCTAAGCCTTGCTCTACTGGGCTCTCTCAGCAATAGTTTTCCAGACTCCTCTGTTCAAAGGAGAAGGACATACTCTATCATGGCATTTGGCCAGGAATATGCCAGGTTTTTTTTTTTTTCCCAAGTTTGTCCAAGGCCCTCTAGCTTTTTCCTCCCCTTCCCCTCCAAATGTAACAGGGATGCAAGTCAGCCTGACCTGGGTACTCTAACCCCATCTGTTTAGAGATTCTAACTGAAGTTTTAAATTGCCTGTTAACTTGTTTGACATAATTGCCCTGGGGTAGGTAGTTTTTAAATCTCTGGCCTCTCTATCTTGTAAAAATGTAAAATTTTAGAAAAGATTTTTCCTTTTACATCTGGATTACATAGAGTAAACTTCATAGACCTTAAGCATACACTTCAATAAGTGTTGACAAATGTATACATAAATATATATATGGTTGGCCAAAAAGTTCGTTCGGGCTTTTCAGTAACATCGTACCAAAAACCCGAACGAACTTTTTGGCCGACCCAGTTATTTATCTGCCTATCTATATATATATAGTGTTACCTTCATTCAAATCAAGATAGAGAACATTTCCTTCACCCTAGTCAATACCTCCACCCTGAGGCAGCCACTGTTCTGCTTTCTGTCACTAAGGAGTAGTTTTGACTTCCTTAGAATTTCACATAAATGGAATTGCACACTAACTTAGTTATCTATTACAGCATCACTTTTTATCTATTGGACATCACTTTTGCATTATTCCACAACTTAGTGGGTTAAAACAACTAGGACTTGTTATCTCACAGTTTCTGTGGAATCCAGGCTTAGCTGGCTGTCTCCGGCTCAGGTTGCAGTCAAGGTGTGTAGCTGAGGCTACAGTCATATCAAGGCTCCACTGGATCTGTTTTTAAGTTCCTGTACATGACTTTCGGCAGGCTTTCCTTGATAAATGTTGGCTGAGACATCAGTTCCTTGCCATGTGGGCCTCTCTAGGGCAGCCCACACCATGGGTACCTGGCTTCCCTCAGAACAAACCAGAAAGATAAGGTGTCCAGAATGGAAGCCACAGTCTTTTTGTAACCCAACATCAGAAGTGAGATTCTGTCACCTCTGCTTAATTCTATTGGCTAGAAGTAAGTCACTAGAAGCACTCCAAAGTCAAGGGATGGCAATTACACAAGGGCATGAACACCAAGAGGCAGAGATCATTGGACACCATCTTAGAGGCTGACAGCCACACAGAATGTATGCTTTTGTGTCTGATGTCTTTCATTCAGCATTGTTGTTGAGTGCATCAGTACCTTGTCCCTTTTATTACTGAGTACTACTGCATTGTCTGTATACCACAGTGTGTTTAATTCTTCTCTTTTGTGTTGTTTCCACATTTTAGCTGTTATGAATAAAGCTGCTATGAACATGTGCAAGTCTTTTTGTGCACATAGAGTTTCATTTCTCCCCCATATATCCCTAGTAGTAGAATAACTAGGACATAGGGCATAGGATAAGGCTATACTTCACTTTCATTCAAACTGCCTGGCCAATTCCCCACCAGCATATATCAATATATATGAGTTCCAGTTGTTCTACATCCTTGCCAACACATTTTTGTCAGCCTTATAATTTTACCACTATGGGTGTCTCATTGTGGTTTTCATTTGCATTTCACTGATGAAGTGATATCTTATGTTTTGAATTTGCTTTTCCCTGATGACTAATGATGTTGAGCAATTTTTCATGTGCTTATTGGCCATGTTAAGTACAATTGCATTGTCTGTTTGTCTCCTCATTACTGTTTTGTGACAATATTTACTACATATTTTTAAAATTAAATTATTTATGTGTAATAAATATACAAATTATTTAAATATTTATTAAAATAAATTCAAATTTTGTACACTTTAAATAGAATTTTATTTGTTGAAAACATAATTTAAGTCCTCCTCCTTCCTCCTCCTCCTCTTCCTTTTCATCTTTATATTGGCTAATGTTCATTACAAAAGTGGTTCCAGAGTCACAGGAGCTGTTAAAATCTTGTGTTTCATAGGTTGGATTTACAAGTAGGAAGATGGAGGCAAGGGTATCTTCTAGAATGCGTTATTGTCTAAGCTTTAGGACCACAAAACATTTTTAAAATTGCTTTTTGGATGCCAAGATAAAATTTATAGTTATGGAGGAGAATGTCCCAGTTCTGTAATTGACTCAAAAGTTTGGGAAGGCTGCAGTGGGTCCAGGACTGACTACAAATTTAGGAATATCACCACCAGGAACAGTAGTTCTTAACTCTCACTGCATATTGATATCTCCTGGGGAGCTTTTAATAAACACCAACATTCAGGCCCCCCCTCAGATCAATTACATCAGATTCTCCAAAGGAGGGACTCTCTTAAGTGTTTTATGTAAAAGCTTCCCAGAGTATTCTACTGTACAGATCAGAAATGAGATTCTTGCTCTAGATGAGCAGTTCTCAAAATGTGGTTTTTTAACCAGTAGCACAAGCACCACTAGGAATGTGGAAGTTCTTTACTCACTCTGAAATATGATGACAGATACAAAACCCAGGAAATGATGAAATTGACGTTGGAAGAATTCAGGCCTTAGGGTTTTTCTAAGATGCGGATTCTTAAACTTTTTTTTAAATGTTTCATTTTGATTTAGATATAAATCTCCTTTTCCCATTTTTTAGCTCTCTTTGTAGCATTTATATAATCTATTTAATCAATACTTTACAAGAAAGGCTTAGGTCTGCTTTTGTGTACTTCATCAAGTCCTTTCATGGTGCGCATGATGAAATGTACTGTGGTTTCCGGTTCGTTTATTACCTGGACTGTTGTTACCTGTATTCGTTTATTCTTACTTTCAAAGTCTTTCCCTAGATTTCAGTAAATTACAGGACAAATCTATATCAAGGAAGTATTTCTTCCACACACCCATTTAGGTCTAGATGTTTCCTATCCTTGGTGAAATATTCATGGCTAGAAAGATTCTAATGGTTCCACTTTCCTATCTCAAGTGCAAGAATATTTATTCTAACTCTTGGGGCTGGGTCTTTTAAGTGGTTTCCAGATAAACTGTCTATATTATTAAGACTTCCCTCTGCTTACAATTGACACAATTCTCACGATTTACTTTGATGTCCACAGCTATTGGCAAAAAGGAAAAAAAAAATCAGGTATTGTTTTGGTATTCTTTCCACCTAGATAACCAAAGTTATCATGTAAGACTTTTAGCATCATGACACAGTAAACACGGGACAGAGATTGGTGTTTCCATTGCCTTCATACTAAGTACTGAAACACAATATCTTATTACTCAGGGACTAATGCCAGTCTTGAAACAAAACCACGCTTCCCTTTGAGATACATCTGTTCATCTCTACCTAGATGTTATGGGTCTTGTTTTTCATTTTGTTTTTTAAAAATCTCTTCCTTTAGCTCATGCTTTACCTACTTTTTCATCTTTCCATTCCACACTCTCAACTGGGACAATAAAAATGTTCTCAAGACACATATAATTGACAGTGATGAAGGCATGCTTCCTGAAACCACAAGTTATCTGCCACACCTCTTTTAGGAAGACCAAACAGTCCTGACACCCAAGCTAGTTTAAATATCCTGAGAAGTGGGTATTTTATAGGGGTCATCTGGAAAGATTTACTGAGATGTGAACTTGGAGATCTGAATGATAGAGGAGACCAATGATCTGGAGGACAAGCATCCCAGCCTGAGAGAATAGCAAGTATAAAAGCCCTGGAAATCAACAACAAGCTTGTCTGTTCAGAGAACAGAGAGAAGCCAACAAGTGCTGGAGTGGAGTGAAGGCTACTAGCATATAAAGTGATAAAAAGAAGCAACAGAGATTTAAAAAAACTCATGGGCCCCGTTAAAGAGTTTAGGTTTTATTTTAATCTCACCTGCTCATAAAAAGGCATAGAAAGGCTTTTGGGTGGTGGTGGGGGAGGAAGGCATGATTTGATTTATATATTTTATTAATCACTTATGGCTGCTGCAAGAAAAGAGATTATAGAGGGCAACACTGGCAGATGTAGCAGTTCAGGCCGAAGGTGATGATAGTTTGACCTATGAAAGGCAGTGACGGAACTAGTGATGAAGTTTGGATTTGTGGTATAACTTGAAGTTAGACCTCATAGGACTGGCTGATAGATTGGAGGTGGGATGTGAGAGAAAGAGAAGATTCAAGGGTGACTACCAAGGGCTTTGTACTAAGCAGCAGTGTGAACACAATGACTGAATGAAGGAAGGAAATTGGGAGAGAAACTGGTTTGGATTAAGACATGAAGGGTTTTATTTGGACATGTAAAGTTTGAGATGTCTATTACATACCCAAGCTAAGATGTATTATTTAAAACTTTGAGAGTGAAAGAGAAAATCTAGGGAATGAATGAAGATAGATCCCTTAGTTACTCCAAGAATCAGGAAGGAAAAAGGAAGCAGCTCCTCCTAGACTAAGGAGGAGTGGCCAGAGACTAAGGAGGAATGGAATGATCTGTGAACATGGTGTTCCATAAGCCAAGGGAAGACAGTTTGTCACCAAGAAGGACGTAATTAACTGTGGCATAAGCTTTTGAAAAGTCAAGTAAGATTAAGGCTAAAAACAAGTCATTGGATTGGACATGACTAAGCCATTGGTGATGACAGGAAAGTGAGTTTCCTTGGAGTAGTGGTGACGAAGGCACAATTGCAGAGCCACAGATGGACTAGGTTAGGTGATGAAGAAATAGAAGCAAAAGCGACTCTCAGATCATCGCTTCCTTGCACCTGTCACACTTTGGTTCTCCTGAAAGCAAAGCCTGAAACACAGATGTGAGAGAAGCCAGTCTACTGGGAGATAATCCTGGAGGCAGAATCAGAGACTGGGAAAATATAAAAGTCACTAAAAGCTGTGTTATTGACTTGAGTAATGTTGTGGGCTCAGTCCCACCTGTCATGCTCTGAGAAATGAGGTCTACTGCACTTCAGAGTTGTATTCTGGAAAGACAGTACATTACCAGGCAATTCTAAGCACCACAAACTTAGAGGCTTAAAGCAACACACATGTATTATCCATAGTTTTATGTGTCAAATATTTGGACATGGCTTAGCTGGGTGCTCTGCTTTATTCTCACCAGGCTGCAACTGAGGTGTCGGCTGGGCTGCATTTTCATCTAGAGGCTCAGGTGGGGAAGGATCCACTTTCAAGCTCATGCTGATTCTTGGCAGGTTTCCTTATGGCTGTGTAACAAATGGCCTGCTTTTTGTGGCTGTTGGATGGATGGTGGGCAGCATCAAGTCCTACAGGCCACCAGCAGTTTCTAGAGGTCACACCAGTTCTTTGTCACATGGGCTTGCTTAATATGGCTGCTTATTGCAAGTCAGCAAGAAGAAGCTCTTTCCCCGGTCCGCTAAAATGGGATGTTATGTAGCATAATAATATGCTATGTGGGTGAAGTCTCATCCTATCACCTTTGCCATGTTCTATTGACTAGAAGCAAGTCTAGTCAATAGACTTACTTCTAGTCAATAGAAGCCCTTCCCTGCCTTCTAGTCAATGAGGCCCGGCCCTCATTCCAGAGGAGGAGATTACTCAAAATCATGGACACCAAAAGGCGAGGAAGCATTGGAGGGTCACCTTAACAAACAGGAATCTGGAGCACATGTCCACTGACTTCTCTTCCCTTTACGGTGAGCGTGGGCCCTGAGGAGCAATCACTCCTCTGACTTTCTGGGCTCCACCTACACGCAGACTGAGAGATGATGAAGCAGGTGCTCCAGGTGTACACTGGCAGATGTGTGGAGCTGTCAGACTCAGCTATGCTGAAATTGGGTGTTGAAGGCTTGTCCTATGGGAGTCAAAGTCTTCTGCAACAGCATCCTTTGGGTCTTTGTTATGTTGGTTTTTCTATGAAAGGGGATGGAGAAAATGAGGCAATCGCTGAAGGACAACTTGAGGTAAACAAGTTTTATTCACATGACAGAAGCAAATTGCAGGGTGGCTAAGAGCGTAGATTCTCAAGCCAGATTGCCTAGTCAAATACTGATTCTATCATATCCTAGTACCACTACCCTGAGCTAGTCATTTAACATTTCTGTGTCTCAGTTTCCTCATCTATAAAGTGGGAATAATAATGGTTCCTAACTTGAATGAGCATGAAAAGAATTAACATATGTAAAGTTTTTACAATATGGCACAAGAAAACTACTATATCCATGTCAACAATTATTTCTATTAAGCATTTCTGTTTATTCTTGGAGATGATCCAGGCAACAGCAGATTATGGACGATGTAGGAGAGGTTAATTTCATGAACAAAGATCTTGAGGAAGCAAAAGGTCATGGGAACCAGTGTATTAATGGAGAGGTTGCCTTAAATAGGAGCAGAGCAAGTCTTCCATTATAAAGGATGGAGGTCAAAGTACATGGTATAGTTGTTGGTAGTCTGGTAGAGTTGGTGGTGGAAAGATGAGAGAGTTCTGTTTCTATTTTGTCATTAAAATCAGATGCAAAGTTATGTTAAGCAAGGAAGGTAGACTAGAGACTTAAGCAGAGTAGGTGTAAAATAGGAAATTGACTAGACCAGTCTTTTGAATTGTTGACTCTAATTTATAGTAAGAAATATTTTTTATGTTGTGAACTGGTACATAGCTCATACATGTAATCTGGAACTTAAATTTCATGAATAACACTTACTATTCCCATGTGTAACACACACTGACCATTTCTGTTCATTGCCTTCTAATTTATTAATAATGCAGGTGGCCATCCCTCGAGTTAATTGGCTGTGTTTCAACCAGTTGGCTGTATCTCACTGTTTGAAAAACCCTGAACTTAGGTAACAGAGCAGAATTGTGGGTCAGCACTGACAACATGGTTAAATGTTTTTTCTTGAGCCATGTTCCAGGGTTCAAGTAAAATTCATGAAATAGCTGGCAAATGGGGTTTATCCAGTGATAGGGTTTTGCTGAGTAATTACAAAGAAGAGAAGGGAAAAGAAGTTAAAGTTATAGTGGAATAGATTAAAGCAATGAATAAATTGAAGTTGAGAAAGGAAGGAAATGATGAGATCAATGAAACAATGAAATAGTGGTAGGGTTTTGCAAGAGACTGAAAATTGCCAAAGATGTTATTGGAAGCTTTCCTAAAGGAACTCAGCCAAAAAAAAGAAAAAGGGAACTTCCCTAAGTAATTGAGTTTCAGGCACATATCCAGACAAACTATGTAAATCAAAGCATCAGAAGAGTTCTGGGATAGACTTGTGCATTTATCCGTTAGACATTTTATCGGGGCTGCTTACCAGCTTCATGTTGGCATGGAGCTAACATCAAATTAATCCAGCTACCCTTGCCCTGTCCTTGACATACATCCCCACACACCACAGACATTGCAATACAATCTCTTTGACTTGGAGGACGTTTGGAAATCAATGATAAACTAAGACTGAATTACCACTTCACTTATATTAAATTAACATGGAATCATAGAAAATTATAACAAAGTGACTAGATATTTAACCTGGTCTAACTCCTCATTTTATTGAAGAAACATACACCCAAAGAAGGAGTTATGTGATTTGCCTAAAGATGCAGATGAGTTTTAAGAATGTTGAGATAAAAATTCAGAATTTTGGACCCATATACCCTTTCTTAAAAAATCTTTACGGAGATAAATTAATCTGTTAAAACCAAAAATGGTTGAAACCCATAATGTTGTTTTTTTCTTTCCTGCTTAAACCTAAGATGTATTGGCAGGTTTTAAATTATTATTATTGTTGGAAGAAACAGCACCCAATTATAACCATAAAAAACAAAACTGTGTCTGCAAGTTAAATCCTGTTCTAGGAAACTATCCCAAATTCTTTTCCTGTGAACAATCAATGAACCATATAAAGAGTTTTAGAAATAATTTTATTAATTAGAAGTTTTTAAATGATATTTATTCTCTAAGATTTCTATATGCATTATGCAAAAAAGGAGGAATTTAAATTACTGATGTTTATATGAAAATTTTGCATAAAGGAGACATTAAAATAATTAGAAAATGACTCCTATTTTTCAATTAAAAAAAAAAAAGAAAGTACAGACTCCAGGGACTTCCCTGGTGGCTTAGTGGTTAAGAATCTGCCTGCAAGGAGAGAAGCCACCGCAATGAGAAGCCCACGCACTGCAACAAAGAGTAGCCCCTGTTGGCTGCAACCAGAGAAAAGCCCGCTCCCAGCAACGAAGACCCAACACAGCCAGAAATAAATAAAATAAATAAAATTATATATTAAAAAAAAGTACAGACTCCAGACCAGACCACAATGTTTAAAATGTAATGAAGACTCAGTAGTCTTTTTTAAATTTATTTATTTTTGGCTGTGTTGGGTCTTCGCCGCTGCGCGTTGACTTTCTCTAGTTGTGGCGAGCGGGGGCTACTCCTTGTTGCGGGACACGGGCTTCTCCTTGTGGTGGCTTCTCTTATTGTGGAGCTCGGGTTCTAGGCACGCGGGCTTCAGTAGCTGTGGCTTGTGGACTCTAGAGTGCAGGCTCAGTAGTTGTGGCACACTGGCTTAGATGCTCCACAGCATGTGGGATCTTCCCGGACCAGGGCTCGAACCCGTGTCCCCTGCATTGGCAGGCGGATTCTTAACCACTGTGCCACCAGGCAAGTCCTCATCATAGTCTTCTTTGTGCAAAGATTAACTTTGTGTCTATGGCAGGAGGAAGAGGGAAAGCTTGGCTTGCTACAAAATGAACAATTTACTTTGTTCACCGTTGCCCTCATGCAAATACTGTTTGAAATATTTCATTTGGTACGTCTAGTAAATTGATTACTTTTTCTTAGTCTAGCCAGCACATGAAAATTTACTGATGATAAAATTTGTGTGCTAATGCAAAATTTTTAGACCAAAAACACATGAGTGCACTCAATTATTATGAGATGATAAAATATTGTTTTTGCTTCAATTCAGTCATTTACTGTGAATGTAATATGTTCATTGTAGCCTTGACGTTGTAAGGCTAAGATTTACAGGTTTTTTTCTCACAGGTCTATAAATCTCCAAAAATCTAAAACCTATGAACTTTTCTTGTCATTTATTATTTTCCCCCGATTTTATAATAAATGCTCATTGTAAAATGGAAACACAAAAACATAATAAATATTTCACCTGCAGATTACCACTCAATATTTTAGTATATTACATAGAATCTTACATTTATATGAATTTGGAATTATACTGAGCTAGAGAATTGTCCTACTTTTCCATTAATACTATATTTTGTCTTTTCTTATTTAATTAAATAGCCTTCAAAATAAAATAATTGCATGATATTCCATTACCATCATAACAATAGTAGCAATAGCTATCTTTATTAATACATTGATGTGTCAAGCACTAAAATAGGATCCTTGGGACGTCCTTCGTGGTCCATGGTAAAGAATCCGCCTTCCAACGCAAGGGACACGGGTTTGAGCCCTGGTCGGGAAACTGGGATCGCACATGCCGCGGGGCAACTAAGCCCGCATGCCACAACTAGAGAGCCCACGCACCCTGGAGCCCAAGCCACAAGCAGAGAGAGAAAACCCACATGCCACAACTAGAGAGAAGCCCACGTGCCACAACGAAGAGCCCACACCACAATGAAAAGATCCCGCATGCCTCAGTGAAGACCCCGCGTGCTGCAACTAAGACCCGACTCAACCAAAAATAAATAAATATTTTAAAAAGATAGGATCTTTACATGTATTATGTCATTTATTCCTATTTTGTCCCCATTTTATATGTAACAAATCTGATGCTCCCATGACTTACCAAGGTTCCTCAGTTAGTGATAACAAAGTTGCAATTTGGATTCATGTCTTTCAGACTGCAAAGTCAGTGCCCATGGTCACTACCTCCGTTATCCTCATTTATGGTAACTTATATCACAATAATGTATTATAAACCATTTACTTTCCTATCATGGGACATTTAGCTTATTTCCAATTATCCACATATTTCATGCTACTGAGATAAACATCCTTGAATGTATGTGGAATCTTTGCAACATTATCCTACCTTTTCAGGATAAATTCCTTTTACCTGATTTACTGGTAATTTTGTATCAGAATTCTGTAGGTTGACCCCGCCCCTCTCCTTTCAACTTTGGCTTTCAGAACATCTCATTCCCTGTAGGTTCACCTCATGTCCTTGGTTCTTAGAAAATTTCCAATTGGCCCACTTCCCATGGGAACACTCCTTAAGCTGCAAGTCTTGACTCTTTCACCACGTCCCTTCCCTGTTTCATAAAACCCTCTGAAGCTCCTAGCCATCATGGTTACCCAGTGAGCACTGCCTGTCACCCTGCCTGACACGGCTTCCACATGACAGCACAGCACTGCCAAGCATCTGCCACTTCACGGACAGAGTCACCTGTTGCACCTGGTGCTGACCCTCCTTGCCCCATTTGTCTCTGGAGATTTGACAACCTGATTTGTTTTGGGAAGAGATGCAACATAATTTGCATGCATGTTATTCGTTAGCAGCATTTATGTGGCAAAATTAGCTCATTTTTTTTTAGTGTTTACTGAGTGTCCTCATCCCACAATTCTACCTTAAGACCATGCCTCCACTTCCCCTCCATGTGGTTGGCAGGAATCACGGAGCAGAGTTCATTCTGAAATGGTTAATCAACTGAAACTGTGGAATTTTACAAACTAATGTGTTTCAACTCTTTGGTACATTTCTAGCTTTTTGTGTAATGTATCTGATATGAAGAAGCAAACTTTAAATACTTCAGTTTCATAAACTTCTGAATAATCACCTAAATCTAGATACTAATCCCTATCCATGGTTCTCAAACTTTAAAGGGTGTAAAAGTGACCTAGCAAACTTATTAAAAAGTGCGGCCTTCCATACTTCTTCCCAATTACCTGTCATCCTGTGATTCTGATTCAAGGGATCTTTTTTTTTTTTCTGGCCACTTTGCCTGTGGGATCTTATTTCCCTGACCAGGGATCAAACCTGCACCCCCTGCAGTGGAAGCACGGAGTCTTAACCACTGGACCACCAGAGAGGTCCCAGAGGGATCTTTATTTTAACAAACACAATGGGTGATTCTGAGGTAGATGATCTGTGAACCACACTCTAAAAAATAGTGCAAGCAAATATTTCAGCAAGGTCACCCTACTATTTGTCTACTGTGAAAGAAACAGCAATTTGCTCCATCCTCCTTCCTGCATCCTAACATAAATAAAAGCAAGCAGGCAACTAGCAGAAACTCCACAGTTCTAACCTCTTAGCTCTGCGCAGATTTCCTGTAGGGATGTAAGGGACAACTACACCATGCCTTGTCCTGTGCAAGAGTAGCTGATTCAGCTTGTTCCTTCTCATATGAGCACAAACAGTCTGTATTAGGAAGGCCTTACATGGCTGTAATGGGAGAGCATTAAATGACTGTATGCAAAAAAATGAATGAATGAAATTGTGTTTAAAATTCTCAGAAAATTTGGCAGTTTGGGGCAACAAATAGGATGTGCTATGCAGACAAGAAAGAGAAGCTAAGGATTCTCAGCTTCAAGCCTAAGTAATAAGAAGGACACTATTTATACAGGAAACTCAGGAAGGCCTGATTGGATGTGGCAACGCACTGTTTGTCTTTACGCATAATGAGTTAAAAGTACTAGGCTAACAGAGGTCTTGACCTAAAAGTAAATAATAGGATTAACAGAGGTTTTAAAGAAGAACTGGATAAGAGTTGTAGCTCTACATAGATATCATGTTACCTCTTACAGCTTCATTATTCACGGAGGTAAAAAAAATGATGGTTCTAGGTACATAGAAGGAAAAGCATTTTGTCCTCAGGACGTTACTGCCTAAGGGGTCGACCAGGGCAAAATCTGGGGTCGAGATTTCAATCTTGAGCCCACGAAAAGGCTGGAGATAGAGACTAAAGGGAAAGCTTGTGGTCAAAGTCAGATTCTGCTAGAGACTAAAGGGAAAGCTTGTGGTCAAAGTCAGATTTTGCACTTAAAAGAAAAAAAAGAAAGAAAAGGAACGAAGATAAAACCCAGTCTTAAAACAGGGAATCCAATAAAGCAGAAAATGATTACACAGAGACCACAAAAGCAGATTGCACTGAACTAATTGCAGATCCCCATTGGCTTCCTCTGTTGAAGCAAAATTTTGTAGGGGAAATCTCTAAGAGTTTTGTCTCCTTTTTGCTTCCTGAGGCAATGTATGGCTTATTAGGAATTTTATCTGCTTTTCATTTAAGTCTTAAGACTGATCACACACTGATTTGTGGGCTATGGATATGATATAGCTTCCTGACTACCAAGAATCAGAGACCTGGAAACTATTATTAGCCATGAAGTTCCCAAAGGCCATCACAGGTAAAACACTGATAGAGCTTCTGGGGAAAATGAACGGGAACATGATGGCAAGTTGTCAGCTGTAGAGAAGTGGATACAGGAGCTATGATTATTCCCAGCTATGGCATCCTCTGCTCCTATGATAATAGCAGCAGCTGACACATATATTGAGGGCTAACCCAGTACCAAGTCTTTTCATGAATTAACTCTTTTAACTGACAAAAAAACTATGAAGTAGACTCCTCCAACCCCCTCAATAGGTGTCATACAAGTGAGGAAACTAGACTCCAAGTTTGAGTGACTTCTCAAATCCCACAGCTAATAAGGGTGGAGCTGGGAGTTTCCATCAGGGTAGTCTCTCTGGAGTTTTTGCATTTAGATTACCATGGTGACTGCCAAGAGTCTTAAACTCCCAGGCAAGCAACTGCTTGCCTCGGAGGCAAACCATTCTTTAGCAGAACAAGCTAGCAGAGCAGCTAAGGATGGGCTTGACAGGAGGAATCTTAAGCACATGTAATTTTCAAAGAGCTTTAGAATTAGTGCCCTTTTTAAGAAGTGGATGTTCCTCTTTCCAGCCAATTTGAACAGAGTAGTTTCACAGTATTTCAAACAAAGCAATCCTTTGCAGATACTTCAGCAATCTTTGCAATGTATATTCTGAACCACAGGAAATATAAGACCCAGTCATCAGATGATCATTATGGAGAAACATGCTCAATTGACAAACATTCGAAAATGAAAAACAAAAAATAAAATAACCCCCCCAAAAGTCCAACCTTTTCATTATCCTGTTTTCTTAATTGATTTTTGTTAATATGAAATGGGTTGTATATGTGACTTATTTAAAATTATTTGGTTTTATTAGGAGTGCCTTTTAGGTGGACCACTCTGACTTTCATGCTTAAAAACGATTTTTTATTCAAATGTCTTACAGCCACTCTAATAGAACCCTAGGAAAGGAGTTCTATTATTATTCCCCATTTTAGATGAAGAAAACCAGACACAGAGAAATTATGCAGCTTAACCAACACCCCACAGCAGCACAGTCTTTAGAATAGTAAAATTAGATGAATGTGGTGATAACAACGGACCAATTACCTCTCCAAATCAAACTCTAAAATTCCAAAAATATGTAGAACAGGATTCTAAAAAAGAGACTCACTTCTCTAAGTAAGAAAAATACAATCCCATAAGCTCATATCAGACACATGATTAACAAAGACACTGATTCTTAAAAACTACTTGATTTACTTTATCATAACTAGTAATATACAAGAATTTTATACATAATTTATTAAAAATAACTTTGAGAAACAGTATTTTTGACTGAGTAGTGATGAAACTATTGAAAAGATAAACTGATTATTGAATAAATTACCCAGTGTTAATTTTTAAAGATAATTGTTATAAGCCAATCCTGTGAATTCAAAATAGGCATATTATTAACAATCCTAAATATCAGAAATACTTTTAAAATGTCCATATGGTTAGTATGGATAGAAAATTCATTGCCTGAAATCAGCTGTGAAATGTAGCCTGGAATTTGGTTGGCTATTAAGTTTAATTTTGTCTTATTATTTCAAAATTTAAATAGTTCAAACCACTTCTACATTTGTAAAAACTGTAATCTGAAAATATTTTTAAAAAAACTTTACAAACACATAGCTATAACTAGCCATCTCATCTAAAAAGCTATAAAAGTTATTCCTAGAGAGATTTCACGATCCCTGTATTGCAAAGCTTATTTCAAAAAACATCACTATTTTGCATTTATAAACTGTATCCTTGCAATAATGAACTAACTGTAAATATACTATTATATACTAAACATCCACACCCTAATTTTAATTACACTATTCCTTTTGTTAACATAAAATGTTGCATCAAATAAAAGCATGACATTTCTACAGTTGAATGGCAAAATTAAAGGGTCTTTGTTGAGGAGGTAATGAAGCAATCACCAAAACAGTTGAAACAAAAAAATCGACATTACATTGATTTTAAGAAAAGTCAAGAATACAGGTGCTTACATAAAACAGAAACACAGAATAAGTCACTTTATAAGCGAGGAAAAAAGAGGCGGCTTTTAAAAATATTTAGATTCTCCAACCCAAATCGGAATTTTAAGAACACAAAGAAGAGAAAGAGAAAGAGAGAGATGGAGGGAAAAAGAGAGGGAGAGGGGGAAAGAGGGAAGAGAGAGGGTGAGAGGCAGACAGAAGGGGCGGTGGGGAGTGGCGGGGACCAAAGACCAAAACCTTGCAGGAGTAAAAATACATTCTTCAGCATTTTGTTAATTTAAATTTTGCGGAGAAGGTGGGTAACAGAGGAAATGTAGATTCAGTGCCAGGTTTCACAGAGAATACAACACAGAAACTAAAGTCCACCAAAATGGAATTATAGTAAGTCAACGCTTAGTTGGGAATCTCCCTTTGCTTTGCGAAGAAAGGTCATGTTACAAGACTAAAACAATAGCAAGAATGCCGTGTATACACTTTAGAATGTTTAGGAGAACAACAGTCTTCAAGCACCACACAAACAATTAATTTAGGAAACTGAAGATAATGTTACAGCAAGACCTCTTCAATTTTCCATTCGGTTATACTCCAAGTAGTCTATGATATAGACTTGAGTTAATTACATATTATTGCACTATAAATTGGCTGCTGTCACTATACCCAAATGTAAACAATAATGCAGACTTTCTCAACTTGTCTATCTGCAGGTGTCCTGAGGTGGAAGACAAGTAATTAAAAACTATGGAAAAATCAGGAAATTTGTGTAGTTATTCACAGCATCCCTCTGTAAAAGCACATTTGGTTAAAGAGATCTCAACAAAATAAAGGGGAAAAGCCTCCAAAACAGCATCTTCTATTTTTAAAAAAATCCTGCCTTGTAATAATAATTTAAAAGAGACAATTAAAGCCACTGGCTTTTGTAGACTAAATAGAATGCACTCATCTCTTCATGCATGTTTCTGCTAGTGTCCTAAATTTGGGTTCCAAATGATCCAAAAATTCAAGCCCATCTTCTTCTTGTCGTTCACTGCAACAACCCACAGAACCAGCCGCCGATCCTTTTCCTTCATAGTTATACGTCCGGACGTAGTCTTGAGCATGCATATGACTGTTATCCTGATTACACTGTTGGACCTTCTGCCAAGAGGAAGAACACAGCCTATTTTGTTACTATTTTAAACACCGAAACTTACTAGCATAAAAATAATTGCTTTGATTTACCTTTCATTGTTTGATTTTTAATCAGAGTGTGTCCTCTAATGGATTCCTACATATAAAAAACACCCATGATTGGTCTATATCATCAATCATACCATCAATTCACTACATAGCATGTTTCTAAGAGTCACACATGTGGCAGCAAGTATACAAGTGTCCGTTTTAAGTAATCATTGCTTTCTCTTTCAAGATTATGGCTAATGTGAAATGCATCCCTTAAACTGAACCTGAATGCATGTGGGCTCAGAGCTTGCCAGATAGGCATAGTGGCTGTGCAGGCTGGAATTGCCTTGGACCCCACTTTTGGTCTTTAAGACATGACTTGTCTGATGAGAAATGGCAACACAAAGTCATGAGCAAAAGAATTTGAATATCATATGATTTCAGAAGCAATTAAAAAGCAATCCACTTAACATCTGATCATAACTAAATCAAAATTAAGGAAAGTCAAATTTCTTATTAGTAGGTTAATCATTAATTGAAAATAGAGATCAGGCCAGTAAACTGTAATCATTTAGAAAGTTGAAAAGGAAGCAAAATAGATTTGTAGGTCACTTAGGGAAACTCACTTCACCAAGGCGGGGCTGAGCGTAGGTGTACCACTCGGAGTACGCGTATCTGCAGTTATCCGCCTCTACTTGTCCTCCTCTGCAGGAATCCAGGGTGTGCTGTCCACCTCCCTTACACATTTCCAGGGTGTGATGATGCCCGGCCTCCTGGCAGGACTCAATGGTCTGCCCTCCTTTCACCATTTCAATGGTCTCCTGCCCTCCGTTTTTCACTCCGGATCCCAGGGTGCTGGAAATTCCCTGAGTAGAGCCTCCCGCAGCATGGGTTGTGAAGCCATTGGTGGAATACTGAAACAAAACAGTTGGCATTGGGGCAATACGGAGGAGAACAAAAAATGAGAAAAAGAGCAAATCATGCAGATAATGCTGTGAATTTTCAAGCTAAAAGGTAAGCATGCTGAGGGCAGGAACTCCATCTGTCCTGGCAAGCCCAAGTACCTAACTACCGTAACCCCAGTACTTCACGTAGCGTCCAATACAAGAAGCAAACTATAGATGTCAAGTGGTCTGAGCCTTGAGACAAGTCAGAAAGCTTGATGTACACTCCTTCTTTAAAAACTTCTTAGACTACTGTACAACTTCATTTGTGAAATCCTTCCAGCATCTCACATCTCAAGATCAGGATTGCACACTATTGTCTCACATGGATTGACCCTGATTCCCTTCACCTGACTAGAACAGAAACAGAAATAATAATCAGTAATTTTATTTAGTGTCTGATTGAGCTCCCTTCAACTGAAACAAAATCAATAGAAATAAAAGTTGCTGTAAAAATCTTAGCAGCAATACTAAATCCTTGTGATCTAATTAAATACAAATAAATCAGCAGAGAAAATAAGAACACTAAAGCTCTGGCCACTAATTTTCCATGTTACGTTTTTGTAGGAAACTCTAAGTTTTATTTTTTCTAATACCTTCCTAGATGTCAACATCCTTTTGTTTTCTAAATCCTTCCTCCTCGAATCATCAATCATGCTTTTTGTAGGGAATTTACTTGTTCCTCATCCACATATTAGGCTGGAAATCAAAGCTGAAGCAGTGTAATCACCTGTTGGCATTACTGCTTCATATATTTGACTTCAGGCTCCTTTCTAACCTATATTAGAGCCTGAAAGCCTCCATTAAAGTTCTTCCCACGATGACCAAAGCCTGTAGTCATTTTATTGCTGTTGCCAGAAAAGAAATTAAAACCATATGCTGATGATCTGTGAGTAACTAAATGAAACATTTTTACACACAACCAGCAGCTTCAACATATAAAAAAGACTGGGTCTAAAGTTGAAGCCATGACACCCTTGAAATAGAAAATAATAATGACATGCTGAAGGATTTTTACTAGTAAGTAACACTATATGGCCGAATTGAAATGCCATATATCACCATAGGATCAATGTCATTTTATCTGTCTCCTGGGACTGATGACATTTTATATATAGTAAGTTACCCGATTTCAAAAGAACTTTGCCCAGAAAAGATCATTACAGTTGGTTAGGCCAATTTATCGTCTGTATGTATTTTGAAAAGACAAACAATTTACCATTTTGTCATCGCCGGGAGCTTCAGTGTTTGACACAATGAGGTTCTGCTGGGCTAAATCATCAGGAAATACTTTTGGCTTTTTGGCTGCCCCAGTAGCTCCACAGACCAAGGTAAATAGGATACCTGGAGGATGAGAGAGATTACTTCAGTTTATCGTAAAACAGTGTTATGAATTTATGATGACAAATATGAAAACAACTTTCCAGAAAACATAAATATTATTGCTTGTGTCAAAGTAGCATCCAGTAGAAAAGCCTGCCCTAACCAGATATGCCACAAACAATGCTAAGTGCTGTATTTGTGTTGAATTTTATTCCTATGCTAATTAGGATAGCACTAAAATAATACCTAAATGCACTTTCAATAAATAAATTAAATATGTGTGTGTTAAATAGAAATGTAGCTATATACAAATGAGCAGCCATAGATAACAGTGCTGATTCTAAGAATTTGTCCTGAAAGTTATTTTAAAGGCTATCATTTGAATTCATGAAAGGACTTACAAAATAGCAATGCTATGCCCAACAATATTGCAAGGATGGCCCACTTTCCAAGTATCAGTCTTGCGTTGGCAACGTGCGGAACGGGAATGCTGCAGTCACTTGGGATAACACAGTCACATAATATCACGTTTAATTGAGTAACAAGTGATTGGTCAAGCCTATCTGCAACTCTGACAGGTACTGTATATCGTCCAAACAGGGGGTCATTCAGATAGGAAAGACGAGCTGCTGTATCTGAAAGGAAATAAAACCAAGCATTATAGAATGTCATTGATTTCTCCTGAGCATAAATAATTAGTGACAGAATATTCATTATTTCCCTACAAATGGACATTCCTGATGGGAATGGCACAAGTGCTACACGATTGTAAGCGTGAATGGACGAAGTCTTTCTAATCATATAAAAGTTTGTCTACACTGCCTCTTTTTATAAAGGTCTTTCTTTTGGCTTTTGTAATAATATATTTTATCTGTGGCTAAACAAATCCTTCCTATCACAAATAACAGACTTGTTTAGAGACTGATTTTTATCACATCTTTAAAATTTTTTAATTTTTAAAATACCAGTGTATATTTTCTTTTATGCATGATTCATCAGAGAATTTCATAGACTAAAATTCTGGATGTTTTCCCTTACTTTGTTTTCTATACATTGTGCCAAACCTTGACCATATTTTCAAGGCATGAGTCATGCTGCTGGAACTTCTTCTCATGGTCCTACAAGACACTGGGACCAACTGTATTTTTTTGGTTTTGATGTATGTTTTTTTAGGTCAAAGTAGAAAATATTGGGCTTCCCTGGTGGTGCAGTGGTTAAGAACCTGCCTGCCGACGCAGGGGACACGGGTTTGAGCCCTTGTCCGGGAAGATCCCACATGCCGCAGAGCAACTAAGCCCATGAACCACAACTACTGAGCCTGCGCTATAGAGCCCACGAGCCACAACTACTGAGCCCGTGCGCCACAACTACTGAAGCCCGCGCACCTAGAGCCGGTGCTCCGCAACAAGAAAAATCACTGCAATGAGAAGCCCACACGCTGCAATGAAGAGTAGCCCCTGCTCGCCGCAACTAGAGAAAGCCCGCGTGCAGCAATGAAGACCCAACACAGCGAAAAATAAATAAATAAAATAAATAAATTTATTTAAAAAAAAAAAAAAAGAGTAGAAAATATCCAGGTCAAAATCCTAGTCTTGGGAACGCCAAAAATATACTACTCTACATGTAGATGACACATGCCCATGCCCAAGAATAATCCTCCCCATTTAACTGGCTCAGTGTGACATTTTCATTATTTCATAATTTGAAGCTCTAAATATAAACTTGGATATTTGGGTAAAAAAAAAAACAATCACTGAATCAAGTCAATTTTAAGAGAAAGCATGGTTAACCCAGTGAGTCTATGTATGTGTAAGAAATCATAATAAGACTAACAAAACCACAATTTATGATTCAAAACGTGCCATGGTCTATTGCATTGACTATCTTGTTTACCTCCCCCAATAATCCCATTTTACACATGAATATATTGATGCCCAAGAAGAATAAATAGCATGGCGAGACCTAAAGCCTCTTTAGGACACGTTCTTCTTAACTTGGCATTTCCCAGGCTTTTGGGCTCTTTCACAGCCCAGTAAAACTTTAAACTAACAAAGTTTTGACCAACATAATCCTGACAACGTTTCATTGTACTAAGTAGGAATATTTTTTAAAATTACCACCTCCTTTAACATTATGTCAAAAGAAATATTATGAAACCAAATAAGTAGAAAGGACATCTAAATATAAGGTTAGTTCTCAAGCACGCACACGTTAGAATGCTGTTACAAACACTGAAAATGTTGTCAGTTCACAGAGCAACTTGTCGTAATAGGAAGTCAAGGAATACTCATTGAAAGCATGGGAATGAAAACCTTTCAAGGGCATTTTAAAGGCACCCCCCACTCAGCTTACAGTGGATCTTGAGTCGTGAAAGCTGGAGTGACATGACATCATGATGCACAGGTACTGTAGTGTGGTCAGGAGACACAGAATGTGCTGGAAAGTTAAGAGCTGATGTAGGGAATGAGGCAATGGTGGGACAAAGGGAGGTTCGCTTTGTTTTTGCCATTCTTGTCACCATAGATTCTAACATGGGTAAAGTCAGAAGTACAGACTGGGACCAAGTGGGGGAAGAATCCCACATAGAAAACAGTAGACAAGAAATGGTCAGAAGTCAAGGCAGTGCAGAAAGAAGGGATCCTATGGTGGACAGTGTGATGCATAGCCAGATCCCCTGTCATCAGGGATGTACTGTCCCAGCTGCTTGGGAGGCTATCAGCACCATCAGTGACTGTGCCTTCCTGCCAAAGGTCACATCCCTGCGGGCAGCCCAACCCACTGATGCAGCAATGTAAAAGCACAGAACAGAATGGCCATTCTGAAGGGCCATTTAGTTCAGACTCCCCGTGAGTCAGCCGAGGCTGTCCTTTGGCCTGAGCTACAGCTTGATTTCTCTTTTTGCTAAATCCTGCTTCCCTTCCTTTCACACATACTGATGCCAAGGAAACTCCCTGATAAACATTCAGCCTGGAAAGACTGTCTCAGTGTCTGCTTCCTGGGGAGCATACCTGCAAGGGATGGGGATTCCCTTATGACTTAGGAGACCACTGTCATATGAAGACTCTGTGTAGATGGGAGGTACACAAGTCAGGAAGTGGTTACATCAGACCTAGTCTGGGGTGGGGGCGGTGGGTAGAGTACGAATGAGAATTCACCCAACACCAAAGGGAATCCTGGCACAGGACTGATCAGAGACTGGCACTTCCCACCACACCAACACTGAGAAACTCATGTTCTTTTGTTGGCAGTTACCATTCAGTGAATTATTCTTCTACTCCATCAAGAAAAAAAAATATTTTAGATATCCTGATGCTGAGAAGGACAAAGTAATGTTTAAAAATACATACCGTTAATTCTTGTCAGTCTCCACATTCTAAGTACTTCTGAATCAGAAGCACCGTCCAAACTGAACTCAAAGGGTGGGCCGTGCATGGGTTCATCGGGATCTACGGCCACAATCTCCGCCGATGACATGACAGTTTTACAGATTATCACTGTGCGCTGAGGTATGAATGGGCCGTTATCATTCACGTCTTCAAGTTTAATCCCTAGTGTCCCAGTACATGTTCTCCTATCTAGAAAATTGGATATGAAAATACAATTTTTTTAATGTTTTGAGTTTTCACTGGGACATTACAACATTGCAAAAAATTTATTACTTATTAGGTACTTGTACCATATAAATGAGATTGACAAGCACAGTCCCAGGCTATGTCCTTAAGGTAAGTTAAGAGAAAGACATTATCAATTTCAAATGGGTTGTACAGAAAATAACTGCTATTTAGATTTGTCATTCATTCACTAAAGAGCTGCAATAGACATGGGAACTTTTATGGAGGTGAGCTTTGACAGAGTTTTAAAAAGAGGAAGGAAGAGGGGACCAACAAGGATATTTCTGGTATATTGAAAAGCACAAGGAGATTTAAGGAGGTGGGAAAGCACATACACACACCTATGCTCTGGACATAATGAAGGGGAAGGCACACTGGTGCGAGCTGACGCTGGAAAGAAGAACCAAGGGTCCTTGAAAGCCAACGTAGGGAGCTTGGAGTTTAATATGCATTTAGAAAACACTTAAGATTTGGGGGCAGGAAAAGTGAAAGACAGAAGGCATGTATTTGGGAGATTAGAACAAAACTAGTACACGGAAATGTTCAAAGCATGAAAGACTCCAGAAGTGGAAAAACACTTTCAAACCAGAATAATCACTCTGAGGTGTAGCCTAAGGAATTCACCTATCTACATATTCAATAAAAACTTACTGAGTAACTACTTTGTACAGGGCACTGCAGTGGAAAATCTGGAGATTCAAAAATGAAGTGGTCACGGGTCCCGGCCACAAATTAGTAACACGGTTGTGAAGTCTGAAGTTGAACATAAATCCAGGACTTGTGTCTCTAAATCGTTTATTCTTTCTGTTTAATAGGAAGGCCTTGAACATCAGGGGTGGAGAAGAGGATGAAAAAACCTGTGCCACCCGCGACCTGGGGCTATGCCTTATACGAAGCTGCCCACCTAGGAAAGCGGGGAGACCAGGCACTGGCGTGCAGTCACAGCCTCGACCCAGCAACAGAACTCGTGATATTCCCAGGGTCATCATGGGCCAGGAGCCATAGCCCACCAAGTTAAGAAGGGGTTCTGAAATGTGGGCCACAGAAAAGAACACGATGGAGGCAACTACAAGACCACTATAAGGTAAAGTGGAAGAAAGAAAAAAGTCAAAAGCAGAGGCAAACCAATACCTCCCATTTAATGTAAGCTCACAAATTAAAATTCCTGAATGAGCAAGATTAATGCTTAAAGGAAAACCGACAAAATCAACAATCAGAAGATTAATTCACTCTATGCAAGATATCTTCGAAACATGTATATTTACTATCTTCAAAAGCATAAAGAAGGTTAACTGTTTAAATAAGCATGAAAATGACACTGAAATTCCAGTAGAAATAAACATTCATCTAACAGGGACTCTAGAAAAAAAGGATAAATAGAATGGTAGGGAAGTAATACTTAAAGAAATACTTGCTGAGAATATCCCAGAATTAAAGAAAAAAAATGGATCTTCTAAAATATATTCTGACTGCAGTGCTGGGTAAATAAAAATAAATTCAGCATAACACTGAATTAAAACTATATATAGAACACAACCTAGGGAACTATAAAAGCTATCTGGAGGTATTACCTATAAAGAGACAATAATTAAACAGACAGTAGAATATGCGTCAGCAACAAGAAATGCCGAAAGATGATGGAGTACCACTTGCAGGGTACTGAGGGAAAGAAGGGGTTAACTCAAAATTCTAAACCAAGTCAAATGATCAAATCAAGCATGAGAACAATATTAAAATATTTTTCAGAACAATAAAACTGACAGGGTTTATCACCCACAATGCACCATTGAAAGAACTAGTAAAGGATATAGTTCAGCAGGAAGAAAAGGGAACTAGGAGAGAAGAAACGAGATACAAGAAACAATGCAACTATCTCTCACTTTGGACAACTTTTAAAGAAAAGACAGAGACACAAAGGAAGCAGGGAGACATGTATACATGTATTTTATCCATCTGACAAACTTTTCTATTAGGACAGAATAATCTCGTCTCTCAAATTCTCTTGTTCTTATGCCATGTGGTATTTTCTTGCTCTCTCTGAAAATTGGGATTGCAAGATGTCTTGACCATTTCTTTCCATTTGAGGCCACACACGGAGTTGAAAGCACATGTCTTACTGATTAAATCTGGTTAATTATAAAGTCTTTAAAAATTGACCTCGGGACTTCCCTGGTGGCGCAGTGGTTAAGAATCCACATGCCAATGCAGGGAACACGGGTTCGATCCCTGGTCCGGGAAGATCCCACATGCTGCACAGCAACTAAGCCTGTGCACCACAACTACTGAGCCTGCGCCCTAGAGCCTGCGCGCCTAGAGCCCGTGCTCTTCAACAAAGACAAGCCACCGCAATGAGAAGCCCGCGCACCACAACAAAGAGTAGCCCCCACCCGCCGCAACTAGAGAAAGCCCGCGCGCAGCAACGGAGACCCAACGCAGCCAAAAATAAATTAATTAATTAAAAAGAAAATTGACCTCTACAGTGTTTGCTGTGCTACCACGGTGCTAAATGCTTGAATTTCCCTTCCATGAAATATTTAGAGTTGTTCAATAAACTCCATTTTTTTTGCACATTGTGATGAGTATTTCAACCAAAGATTTTAGACATCTAACTCAGTGTTTCACAGCTCTGCTTTTCATCTGTTAATAAATAATATTCTTTTATTCACTGGAATGTATGCATGCAATGCTCACCTTCTAATATTAATATAATTCTATACAGGTAAATATCAATTCCTAAAATGAAGTCTTGGAAGGTGAGCTACCTATGGGTCCATGATTTATGTGCATGGCACTCTTCCGCTAAATGTTTTTTAAAAATTTGAAAGCACACTCTTCCTCCCCAAAGTTAGAATCTTACAACAGAAGTAGAAACCTAAAACTCAGCTATACAGAGGAAACACCTGGGCGAAACTGCCAACTGAGGTTAGATTGAGAAGAGAAATTGAACTCAAAGCTTAAGAAAGAGCTCTGTTTAGAAGAGGAGAAGGAAGTAAAACTAGAATACATGTAGATAAGAGAGAAATGTGTGGAAAAGTTGAGACATAGACTCCCTGAGGGAGAGTTTTAAAGAGGAAACAAGTGCTGTAGGAAAGTAGAAGAGGGAGTGAGTACAGGCTCAGAGGTCAGTGCTCACAGGAGAGAACATTTCTCGTATGGAAGAAGCAGCTGGGAGGGCTCAAAGGGAATGAGCCAGGATAGATTTTAGAAAAAGGTAAAAGACAAAAACAAATAAAAAACATACTTTAGTATGATCTCAGTTCAGAAAATAAAAAGATGTGGAGTTATTTATCCCCTACCAGCTTCAAAAGAAATTAATGGAAAAGGCCCTGTTACACATTTATTCTCAACCACAATGATGATTAACAGTGCCTCTCTTCGAAACGCCATAAAAACATTTGTTCAACAGAGGAAAATGTAGAATAAAATTACATCCAAAATCTCTCATTCCAGACAGTAATTTTTATCTCATTGATAAAAACCATTTGCCAAGTGCAATTAAAAATGTAAAAATAATGGATATGATTTTTATATGATTTCTCTTCTTTTCACTTGCTTTGACCAAAAAGCATTTGTCAAAAATGCTTTGTCAAAAATTTGAGAAAAAAAAGCTTTGTCAAAAAGCATGTTTTGACAAAGGGACAAAGGAAGCTGAGGCCTTAAAGGGCAGTCTTTAATTGGTGGAAGTTAAATTAACAATGACTACAACTTTACCAATTCGATCAATAGATATGAGCCATTTCTCTTTAACTTAGAAAAAGTTGAAATATCTAAAACATCTTTGAAAATCACTTCTAAATTCTAATTTTGCAAGCTATAGTATAATAATTTATGTTTACTGTAGTTAACATATTTATTTTACAGAGGCAAAAAGTTCAAATGTATATTATGGTAAAATTATATTTTATGCACTAAAAGGATCTCATTCCTAACCATTGTGCTCGCATTCCAATTTTACAGGGCTCATAGAAAATGATTTTCCATTTTATATGATTTTGTGTATTCACAGTATTTTTCTAATTTTATAATATCAGAATACTAACCCCCAAGTATATTGTCAGTTTCCTGTAGAAAGATGTAACTTTTTTAGGACTGACCTATGAGGCAGTAAGTATGTTCTCTCTGTAATAAATTTTCCTGTCAAAGTGAATATTTTAAGAGATATGACTAAATAAATTGAAGCTAATTTTTCTAAAGTAATTTTCTCAATTTTTAATGATTATTTGATTTTAATAAATTATAGTCTCAAGTATTTTCTATGACTAAATTATTTCATACTGTAATTACATACAAAACTGAGGGTACTATCAGAAAGCAGACATGAATTAATAAATTATAGCAAACCTCTCAATTACTCTATTTGTACATCTGGGGTGAAATAAATTTTGAGACTGTATGCAGCTGACTTAAAAATGTATGTTGTTTAAAAACTGAGGATGTCTGTAGTTGGGGGTGTATATAGCTGGCTTAAACACAAAGTTCTTACCTTTGTCTGAGGCAAGGATTGTAATATTATATATACCATTTCTGACGGTCTTTGCCTCTCTATCCAGGCTTCTGGAAGTTGTGATTGATCCTGAGTTTTCATCAACAGTGACCCATCCTTCTGGATCACTTAATTTCTTATAGCTGTAAGTAATGATGAATTAAAATAGCAAAATGGATCATAAGCCAAATTACAATACTGGTATCAAAATAAGTTATACATTTTAAAAACAAGGTAAATTTGAAATCAACTAAAATAGAATTACAAGTACCTTATGCCACTGCTGCTACTTGTTTCCGGGTCACGTGCTTTATATCCACTGACCTTTGTGCTCACTGGTACATTTTCTTTAATACGAACAATTTGCACTGCAGGGATACACTCAGGGCCTTCATCCTGATTTTGTACATTAACAGTGACTGCCACCACGTTCACGGTTGATCTTGAACTACTAGAATATGGAGCTTCATTAACTACACTGATTTGCAGGGTCACCTCTTGTTTTTCTTCGTAATTCAGTGGCTACAAAAGCAAGCGTGTTGGAAATCAGATCAACACATACTACTTGGCAATGTGAACTAGTGTGTAACTAGTTAGCTCTGGAAATATGTAAGTGCCGTGTCGGGAACAGTCATGGAAATATTAAATATATACCCACAAATGTGATGGTGGTAGAAGGAGGGAAATCCTTCAACTGATTGAGCATTTGGGTGGAGCCAGCAAAAAAAAAAAAAAAAAAATCCTCAACTGCAAATTTAACACAAGTAATATTATAGGTCCTGATGGCGATTTCAGATAGTATTTAATGAAATATTATTTGAAATATTACTTTAGGGATTCCATACCCTAATCAACAGTAATTTACTAGTCCATTAATTTTGGAACCGCTTTTCCTACCCCTCTGAGATGAGTACAATTATTTGTACCTGGTTTGGGGTAGAAAACGTGGGTCAAATTTTATAAAATGTTTTTAAGATAAGAGAGACAAGAAAATAGAAAGCTTATGGGCTTTACACTTTCCTTTTTAATCTCTTTTATCCCAGTTACTCTCTAAAAAATGGGTAGTACCAAGTTTAATGGAAGGTTTTCATTTTATTTTGCCTGATGTGTAAAGAGACAAGATTTAAGGGACAATCCCTTTGCTGTTTTGAAACAGAAATTAACCCACAAACTGCAGCGAATTTTCATCATTGTAAGAAAAAAAGAATTCGTCATGTTTGATCCATTCTCCTTGTGAATACGTACAGAAGGGAAGCCACAGCGACCCAGGATAGAATCATGTTTTAGTTAGAGGCAGCAGAAATAAGCCCATGGTTTTGTCCAAAGCCAGAGTTCAGATCACTTTATGGGCTAACTCTGCCTCCTGAATTCGCAGTGATGTCTTCCGAGATAATTGTAGAACATTATCAGAAAGAGGTTTTAGAAGTATTTACATCCTCAAATGGGTGAGGATTCCCATTTTGAACCAGGAAGCTAAGAATGTAATGTACACTGGATACAGATGGACAGATCTATAAACAGCTTCCCTATGGGTCTGACCAGGAATAACTCATCATTTGGGAAATTCAGTAATTAAGTACAGGCTCCTGGACACAGCTATAGATAGAATGGACTAGGAAAGTTTGGCAGTGTCCCACTGGTGTCAAAGCTGTGCTAGTTTTTTAACTGTTAAGAGATACTGGTTACAAAGTGGGTACTATATTGTATTAATTGAACATGCACATATAATCATTTTAAACCATCATGCCTTTATATAATGTTTTCCAAAATGAGTATATTCATCCCACTATATATATGAAAAACATAGTGTTTACATTTCCCTAAATATTTATTTTATTCCTACACTTACCATAATTCCTTTCTTTTCATTAAGCTCTAGTATGCTAACCTGTGACATTATAAGCCACAAATAACTAATTTCCTAAGTTATTCTTACCTTAACCACACTCAGAACTCCTTCATTGGTTTTGGGATCTGTTACAATTTTAAAATTTCCATTTTCATTGCCCTTTAAAATGGTATAATTAGCTCTCCAATTAGAAGTATTAATTAAATCCTTATCCTCAACAGCAACACGTAAGATTTCCACATTAATTTTATTTTCCTCCACTGATGTCACATACTAAAATAATAAAAAACAACAAAAAAATGTTTAATTAGTAACTCTCACAAAAATAAAACACCAGGTAAAGCCAGCCCAGTTCTTCTAATTTCTAAAGTACTATGTTAACATGACTTTAAACCCCAAGTCCAAACTACCGACACGTGGCTGGGAATACTTCATTTGAAATCATGGGGCATGGGTGGAGGTGCACATATGTAGCAACTAACACTACATTGTACATTTTTCTTTTATTAATATCACACACTTACAGAAGAACGGGTGAATGTTGGCAAGTTGTCATTCACATCTTCAATATTAATGATGCAAGCTGCAGTTGTCTGCAAACCAAAATACTGACCATCCATGTCTTGTACTTTTATTTTCAATTGGTATTTATCAATTAGCTGAAAAGTAAGTATTAATTATTGAGTGAAAGCAACATTGTAAATGAAATCTTAATTTACACTCTATAATTTCCCTTGCATTCAAAATTTAAGAGGTACACTATTAGATTTCATAGTTTTCATGTACTGGCAGAGGAACAATTTCCTCACACTAGTAATTTTCAATTAATTTACAAAAATAGAGTAGTTTCTCAAATTGAAAGTGCTACTCATGGAATCAACTGGTTTTAGCATTACTTAACAGAAAGAGAAGATATAGTCATAGTACATTTTAAATTGCCTAGTAATTAATCAAAATCTTTATCTCCTATGCAAAGTACATTCTTATATTCAAAAATACACAGCAGTGACTCTATACCAGTCTTGTAATGAAGCAATAAAGTAAGGTATCCTCCTGTAAAAAAAGGTGGATTTTAAATATTTACTTTACATTTACTAAAAGATCATTAAATTAGCATGAAAACAAAGTTCTGGAACTATGTAATTTTTTCTTCTTCATGGAAAATAGAATCTGGTTCTTAAGCGTTTTCCGTTCTTCAGAGATTGCAGAAGGCTCATCACTGGTTTTAAAAAATGTGTTTCTCCTCATAATGGTTTCATTTATCACAAGTATTGAGATATGGAAGGATTAACAACAACACTAATAATAATGCCTTCTGGACTGAACATTAGGAGGCTTGGGTTCTATTTCCAAGTTCAAAAATAACAAATGTACTCTTGGGCAGTTGGAAAAGTCTTTTTCCCTAGTTTTCCTCTTCTATAAAATTATAACAACACCTTCCTTTATAATTCACCTCTTTTCATAAGACTAAATTATATGTAAAAAACTATCCTAACCGTCCACCTAGAATATTCACCCTTCTCTTAAAAAGCCACCTTCTTCCCTTTAGACCTCTTAAACTTTCTAGCCCTCGTGTATTACCTAAAACAAAACGAATACTTCTCTCGATCACTATGCTTTTTACAAACCCAATTTTTCCTGATTTACTCTTCTCTCATAATCAATCACGTGTAGAGTTAAAAATTCATGGCCTTATTTCATTAAAAAAATTTTAAAAGCTCATACTAGTATTACTTACGGGAGGAAATATGTATTCTGTTTGTAATAAACTATGATTTATTGGGAATGATCAACTGGCTGATAAGACAAAGAAAGAAATCAAGTTTGGGACCTAAATATTAACTTGTGATATCTTCAGATGGAAGGAAAGTTCTGATGTTTAAAGAGCTTAAGGGGCCGACGGCCAACAATAAAAAAATTGGAAACCTGGGATCAGAAAGTGAGTCCAGAGTTCTCTTGGGTAAAAGCACTCCAAGACTCCTTCATTAGTCAAATGTTTTCAACTGATTTATCAGAAGGATCTATTCAAGGCTTGATGATAAAAGAGAATTTGGTCTATAATCTGCTCTTTCTGAGCACATAAATTCCATGAAGAATATGTATAATTTGTAGAGCTGTGACAGCAATTCATTCATTCAACAAATGAAATTGCATTCTTCACTGGCACATACTGATGGTAAAAATAAGTAAATTATAAATAATAAAATTGAATTAAAAATAAAAATTTACCTAGGAATGTCCTTGTAAATGCAGTAAAAATGATTAATTTTAATAAATTTTATTAGATTTCAACCCATAGTCTATGTAAAGAAATGGGAGGTATGTATAAAGCACTTCTGCATAACATAGTATGATGCTCTTTTCATGGAAAAGTACTTGTGTGATTGATTTATAAGCTGAACTAGCTACTGGGTTTTTTTTCATAGAATACCATTTTTACATGAAAG
Organism: Balaenoptera borealis; assembly: GCF_965194805.1. NCBI lineage: Eukaryota > Metazoa > Chordata > Mammalia > Artiodactyla > Balaenopteridae > Balaenoptera > Balaenoptera borealis. The sequence continues at coordinate 45,221,491 of NC_138875.1, read as the reverse complement.
ACACCTATCGTTATTCCGACTGGTATATTTGGAAGACATTTTGTCATAGGTAAAGTGAATATGTCATTTCAAGGAAAACAGCTATTTGCTGCCAATGGTCATTTGGAGTTTTCAAGCCAAAATGAGGATTCTGGAAAACTTTTATGAACCATCGTGATATTAATAGAGATGAGGAGGTGATTTTGTCCAATATTGTTTAATTAGATGTGTCAATATTTGGAGGATCTGTATAACAGTGAGTCAATATTTCCCATATGACTAATGCACGATGTTACAAAATCACACATGGTAAACTATCCACTCATAGCAGAAGAAAGACCAATGTATTTTGATGTAACAAAGTAGGAAAGTTCATGGACAAGGCTTATTCAGAGTGTACATTGCAAAACACATTTATGACACTACCACTTGTCAAGTTTTGGTGTATCAAAGAAGACTATCCACAATGATCTGAAATTACTGTTAAAATACTCTTCTCTAACTTCATATCAGGTTGGATTTTCTTTACATACTTCGACTAAAACTATATAACAGACTGAATGCAGGAGATGTGAGAATCCATCGGTCTTATATTAAGTCAGGTATTGAAGAGATTTAGAAAATGCATAATAATGCCACTCTTCTCACTAAATTACTTATTGTTTTAGAAATGTAATCATTTTTTATAAAAATATTATTTACATTAACATGTAATATATTATTTTAATTGGGTAAATAAATACATAGTTTAAACTTTTATAGTTTTAAACACTTACAGATTAAATAGTCATAAATATAACCCACATAAACAAAAGATCTTTGGAATTTCCAATAATATTTAAGACTGTAAAGGGGTCCTGAGACCAGAAAATTCGCAGACTACTTCTCTAATCCATGGGAGAGGGAGAGGAAATGAATCGATATGAGTTTTAGGAATCAAAGAAAAACGTGACAAACACATACTACTATATTTTAAGATTAAGGATTATAAACGTAGGAAGTAGGCCAGAATAAATGCTTGGTGGAGGAGGTAATAGTTTAATAACAAAATGAACAATTACTAAACTGGGGTAGTTGCAGTAGAAATGGACAGAATGTGAATGTTAAGATCACTTTGGAGTCAATATCAAATGCTTTGGAAAGTAATTTGATCTGCAAGAGGAGACATCAAATACAATTTTGAGAACATGAATCCAAGGTGACAATAGAAAAAATTTGTAAAGGAAAAGAATGTACTAATGGCATTTTAACTAGAGAACATGGGAAGGAGAGCATGTTTAGAAGGAAAGAAGAATTCAATTCTAGATGTACTGAATCTTAGGTACCTGTGAAATGTTCAAATAAGGATTTCTAGCAGTCAACTGAAAATGTTAAACCAGAGATCAGAGACAGATAAACTTTCATTTAATCTATGTAAGGGGAAAGAGTGTAGATGAGATTGTTGATGAAGAAATGACACAGATGGGGAAAAGAAGCATTGTTATCTGTAGATAAGAAAATTCCACAAATTCCCGAAAGTTTTACTTTTCATATATGACATTTCCTGTGTTTTACAACTATAAATATGTTTATATTAGGAAATTTGATTTTAGAAAACATACAATTCAGGAGAGAATTGAATTAGCGGTTCAAAATCACAGCACTGCAAGGTCAGTGACCTCCACCAACCTACCTAAAATAATTTTTGTTAAATTAGATTCACAACATGCTTTTCAAAAGCACATCTGCAGGTGGCATACAGAGATATGCAGGTGCGGCTAAGCAGCCATGTGGTAATCAGGCTTTATCTGTTAATATTTATGTTACCTCTCTGTCTAGCCGAGATGATGATGTGGTGATCACACCTGTAGTTGGATGCATAGAAAAGAGGGTGGGTGACGCTGGAAACTGCTCGATGATGGAGTACCTTAGGCGCGTGTGCAGAGTGTCAGCCTCGTCTTTGTCAGTTGCACAAACCTGTCCCACGGTAGTGCCTACATATAGAAAAATCCTCTTTAATTTCCAAAACTTTTACAGTTTCAACTTGCCCTTTATTTGACTCCTCTCCATCCACCACAACAAAGTTTTGGACCACGTAATTAATAATAGTAATAGCTTTTATACATTTTCAGACTTCTCTATAAAATAGCACTTTAAACTTTTAAATATCCCAGCGTTCCAACATTTTGGAATTTGGTGACCATATTTGTATCTACTGTATTTATTGTATAAATTTATAAATGTTGATAATATCCCTCCATGGCCTTTGTATTTCTAGACTAAAGAATTCCAATGATTCTTTAACCTTTTTCTATTTGTAAGCCTACACTTAACATTGATCATATGGGTCAGTTTGCTCTGAAAATTCTTGGTTTAGTTAGATCTTTCTAAGGGAAGACTCAAAATCTGCATTCCGACTCCTAGCTGAAATGGTCAATTTTCAAAAGATTCAGAAAATATATTATTCTCCATGACCTTTATGATAATGCCCAGAATACTGTCTATCATTTAATCACTATAGAACATCAGCCAGATCTCTTCAAGGCCAAGACATCCGTTGCTCAAAGACTTATTCTTTTTTAGAAAAGAATATTCTAAAAATATTCTTATAATATTTAGAAAATATGGTCTCTTAAAAGTATTTATTTTACTTCACACAGGACGGCAAAGTAACATTGAGTCACTCCTATTTTTCAGGCACTGTGCTTCGCCTTCAAGGTATATTGTGCTTCATTTAACCTTCAAAACAACCTTGTATATTAATATCCCATTTTACAGATGAGGAAACCAAGGCTTGTCAAGATTAGGAAACTTGCCCAGGGTTATGTCAGACAGCTAGCAAAAGGCAGAGTAAAATGCCACCTACAGCTGCCTGTCTGGCAAGCCCCTTGTTCTTGGCAGCAGGATGTGCCACCTCCCAGTGGTCAGAGTGAAACTCAGCTAATGAATTGAAACATTAAGTTGCCCTATAATGCCAAGGCAGGTACTCACCAACTCTGCAATTTTCAGGAACATTAAAAACGTAAGATGTCTCTGTAAAAATTGGGAAGTTATCATTCTCATCCTCGATTCTGATTAGTAGGGTCAGTGGATATTCTGGAGTATATCCATCCTGAGTTGTTGCAAAGGCAACTAGCTGTGAAGAGAGTAAAATTGAAAAAAAAAAAAAAAAGCAAAAATAAAATACGGTTCAAACTTGCTTTTGCTTTGGCTTTCATTTGGAGACTGTTCAGCATCACAGTGTGGATTTCACCATTTGTTACTGTTTTTGGATGTGAACATAACCTTAATGCCAGAAGTGATGGTTAATTTCATGGTGCACTATAGCATTTTATGTTTCAATTTATCTAATATAATAACATAGCTAAATTTGGTTTCCTCACCATTGCTGTATTGTTGTTCATGAGTGTAATGGTTTTTATTATTATTTTCCCGAAAGAGTCTTGAGAACTATTTTGTTTTGTTTGAAAGTTTCAGGTGCATGAATTTTAAATGCAATTTTCTGGATCTTTTATAACTTTGAATTCTTAGGATTCCAAATTCCCCAGGTGCAGTTAACTGAGATATTATTTTATTTTCTAATTAGAATTTTAGGCATATTGATGATTGTATTTAGATAACTGTCTTCATAAGAATTTTTTAATTTAAAAAGGGGGAGTCAGAAATGGACCAAATGAGTGGCTATAAATTGGGTCTAGAATGCGATTTATTCTTTTGATTTTGTAATATGAATTTCAATTCCAATTTTTCTCATAACAGCTATCATAGAAAGAACAGACCATCACAGGTACTTAGAAGGTCATGTTGTAGTAATTCTAAAACTAAGTAATTATATCATCCAAAATAGATATAAAATAATTAAAACTAAGTTAAGCAAAATGACCAGCTCCTGTTGGAAAATCAACACAACATTAGGTTAAATTCTTATATATTAACGCTCATCCCACCACAGGAGGTTGCCCAGATGATGAAAAGACCTAGTTATCCTAGTTAGGCACCATCCACACTTCTTACTTGCTCACCACAAGTTAACTTTCTCTCATTGCAAAGGTACCAAGGCTTAACTTCTGAACTTGACTTTCCTCCTATGGTATCACTCTCAGGACCATAACGAGGTTCACAGATCTTTTCTGCCAAATAAATAACTACTGTTCAAAGTGGTACTCTTTTTTTCTTTTGAAAAGAAAAATAGTAAACTGTAATTCCCAGAACAATCTAATAGAATCGAAGGCTATTTATTCTATAAAATTCTTTTTGCTGCCAGTCAGGTCTGTACTATCAGATATACCCAGAGCACGGATGCCAAAATCAGAAAACAGTCAAGAGTAAATGAACTGAGGAAGAGAGACAAAATAGCCAAGTTTAATTTTACTAATACAATATGTAAACTTTAGACTTTACCTCAAAAGATGGATACTTTTCACGATCTACAGGACGAGTACAAAACAGGTTTCCAGTATCTCTCTCTACATAAAATAAATTTAGAGGTTCTTTGTCAACTCCAGGCCCACTTATGGAATAGTAAATAGTGTAGTTTTGTGCTGTATCAGACTGAATCTAGAAAGTAAACATCATATACATAAAAGTCAAATTTGTATTTCAGCAAAACTTTCATTTATACACTTATGCAATCACACTGACATTTTACAATAAGTAATTGCCCTCTTTAATTTATTATTATGTCTGAATAAACAGCAGCAATAGAATAAGGAAGCCTAATAATTGTGAAATTCAAGAGCAAGGCATGAGGAAAATAAAGTAATAGCATCTTAGCTTTCCAGAATAACTAAGAAATACTTTAAAGGCTACATGTAACTACATGGATCAAGCATTTTGGACTTTCCCTGTCTTAGATAACAAAGTATTCTGAGCATGAGAAGTTATCCTTTTGTCAATGTTTTACACCTGAAGTTTTATTATACATAACATAATATTTGAGACACTGGGTTTAAAGTATACTGTCGGCAGGGCAAACATTTGGAAAATGGTTTCTTTAATTAGTTTTTGTTATTTCTCAGCGTCTTCTCTATTATAGGGGCTAAATGGGAGGATGAAAATGAGTGAGAATGGAAATGATGTAATATCCTGGCAAGTGTGCTACTTTGGTATTTGATTCAAAAAGAAAATTTTTTCCAAACTGTTTTCATCCTCTTAGTAGGATCTTGACTATCTATCAGGATGACTAACAATTATTTTCTAACAATTTCTTTCTCAACTTTAAAATGCTCTTTTCTCAGCTGCATTGAATTTGTTGGTGGGATATAAACAAGGATTCTCTCTCACCATTTCAAGAACTGGGGGAAAAGAAACCTAAGAGCTAGACTGAATGGTAGTGACCACTGATAAGGGAGGAAGGCAAGAAGATTTGCTAGGGTTTCCACTAAAAATGAAACAGGGAAGAGAAAATGTGGATCCAGTGTGATTTAAGCAGTGGACTTGGGAAGAAACCATGGAAAGTGCACGTGTCTTTCCCCTTCTTGGCATCTGACCTGTTATCAACAATTTCATCCTTTGTTATGGAAGATGTTTTGGGGTTTTCTAGACTATGCCCAGGCTCTGAGATACCCTTGATGATATGAAAATTCATTAAGGAAGCATGTGTCTGAGAGTGCTATATGGGTTTTCCTGTTTTATAAATGGCTTTTGCATGACTAAAACTGCAAAAAAAAAGTATACGTAGGTATAGAGAGATGCATTTATACCATATATTGAAACATATGATAGACATACTCACTCATGTATTCATACACACATACTTTTTAAATAACTGCATACTCATTGTCTAAATTTTTTACAAAGATGGAAACCACAGACTCTCACAGTGGAAGGAAAGTAAATTATACCTGTTGAAGAAAAAGTGGGAAAGGACCCAAGGAATTCTCAGGCACTGAACAAGGAATAGGAGCCCATCTTCTCTTCGCACGTATTAGAACTTTTTCTTGAGAACGCCTTTTCCTTAGTACCTCAATTTAGAAGACAAAAAAATAATAATAATAAATAAAGCCAACGACTACTTTATTTTCAAACTTTAAAACTCTGATACATCTTTCTCCTCTCACGAGGATTAGCTGCGGAGGCGTAAGACCATGGTAGTGCTTGAAAACTGAACGAAATGTCAATACTAGAAAAAAAAATAACCAAGAAATCCCTGCCCTAACTGTTATCTCAGCAATCCTCTTGAGAAAATAACTTGGTGGGAACATGGAAGAGAGAGAGATGAAATTGGAAGCCTAGAAGCAAAACTGGAAAAAAAAAAACTGTACTGTTGCCACATTGCCATGCAAAAACATGGGAGGAGAAATATGCAAAGAATGTAAATAGACAGGTGCCCTTCTAAATTTAGCATAAGCATCTTCCACTCACCGGCAACTAGGAAGAGCCAGGGGACCAACAGAGAGATCTGTGTCAGAAGGAGGAGAGAAACATGGTGACAACTCTCAAACAGCTGTCGTGAGTAATGGCCAGTGGTCGAATGAAGTCATTTTGATCTTGGATGTCACAAAGTCATAAGTGTGAGTGAAGTCCAAAGCTTAACCTAAGATAGTCCTCCATTTTCTAAGACTAAAAATTATGCTAAGATACATGAGACCTATTTCTGGATGCCTCATGTATCTCTCAGAGTAATCAACCATGTCATTGACCCTATACCGCTGCCCAGAGTAGGACACCATCCTAAGTCATTAACATGCCATATGAGTTCTTGAATAATTAAAAGCTACAAAGTCCAAGTTATATACAAATATCTGAAGCAATAATGTTTCTTGTTTTGGAAACCTATTCCACAGTGAAGATCAAGAAATGCTTCTCTGTGTCTAATCTCAAGTTCTCATGCTGTCCCATATCCCAATTTCTCCTTTTATGTCCCAAATAAAAAGAAATTATAATCTGTGATAACCTATGTTGAACAACGCTTTTCCATTTCAACACTGTTAACTTGAGTCATGGCTTTTATTCTTCTTCAAGCTAAATTATCCCATATCTTTTCTGATTCACATCTTCCCTGGTCATGTTAGTTACACCTGAAGAAAACAGTTCATCATACTTCATTTTTATACTTTGGTATACCTTTGTTTGTTGCTCTAAAAGGACAAGTATTTCCTTCTCTTCTTGGGTCTCTGTGTTGGAAAGTAATAGGGTAAAAGATCTCTTCGTTGAGGACAAAAGAATGGCATTTGTTGTATAGACTGAACCATCTTCTAAAATTTGGAAATCAGGATCACTTGAATGAATTAGATTTGCAGATTTAAAGCACTCCTTCAGGTTAACTGTAGAAAATGTACAGAGCAATCATTTGTTACGTAAAACAAAGCAATATATAGCTTTAACAGTAAGCTATGTATTTGAGGTGGGGCAGTCAAAACTTTAATTACACTGACACTTGTAAGTTTTGCATTTTTAAAAGGACATATGAAACTATACGGTTAATTAAGTTGTGCTTAACTAAACGTATCCATCACTTCTGATACCTACTTCACAGCCTTTTAAAGAAGAGACATTTGTTCTGAAATAAAAGCATGTGAACTCTACAGTTTGAATATTAAACTCACACCAGAAAAGTTTTTCTTTATTAACTGAAACTAGCCACAGAGCAATACATGAGAACACTTAAAATAAGTTAAACAGAATCTAGAGATTAAAACTGGCAGTTATTACATTAAATTATGACTGAACTCTTTGCATCTGTTGTTAAATAGTCATCGTATTCTGTATCTTCATTGATCTGATCTTTTGGTATACATTTGAGTTATATGAAAAAAATAATTGATACAAAAAAATATGTGGAAGTAAATGTCGTAAGATGCCAAAATATTTTAGGATGAAATCCAAAAACAACACCTTTAAATTCAAGAAATAGTTTCAATACTATTTCTCAATTTCATAGACATGTGTTATAACAAATACCATATCCTTCATCTAATGTAAATATTAGTAATTACTTCATTACTCAAACTAAACAATTTTAACTACTTTATATAATCATGTTTTTCAATAAAGTACAATATTCCGTTCATTGGATTGACACCATATATATTAAAAAAAAAGTATTGGAATGTACTGTATTAGTTTTAACTATTAGTTCCAATACAGTTATCCTCTTAAAGATTACACTAATTTTACAAGATCATACCAAATTAGGATTTATTACATACTTTGGCAGTTTCTTACCTCTACCAATAAATTTTCCAGCATCTAGTTTGGAGGGAACATGTAGTGTCACTGTTTTGCAGGCATCACAGGCAAATGTTAAGATCTAAAAAAATCAGTATTATACATTAAAAAGAGCCTTTTCATGTGTACACAGTTTATACAGATTTGTATAATTATAAATCTGTTTATATAATTAGCAAAATAAAATAAAAAGCATACACTGGATTAAGAATTCAGAAAAAAACTGCATAGAAGAATAAAAACAACAGACTAAGAGCCATGGCTCCCTCCCTCACAAAACATGTAAACTCAGAGAATTGCTTATCCTCTTGGGCTTTGTTTCCTAGTCTGTAAAATGAAGTTAATAATAACTTCACTAACTTAGTGGATATATTGAGAAACCAATGACACCCTTTTGTGGGAAAGCACTGGAAACTATTAGGAAGGCAGCACAGGTATGTAAAAGGAAAGAGAAACAAAAACAAATTTAATGATCCAGCAAGTTGTTTCAATTAACTGTCAACTGTCTATGAGTTTTGGTACCAAATCAAAAATATCCTAAAGAAAATTCCGATGCTTTTAAAGAGAAGCACTGACTCATTGCCATGGAGTGACTTAAAAAGTATTTACATATGACCCCACGCATATAAGCACACGACTTTGAAATATGAACTTATTTTGAAGTTCTCAATAATGAGAATTAAGGTCAGTGTTAAAAATATTTCACTTAAAAAATTTAAATGATTTACTGATTTATGCTGAACCAATTCCAATACAATATATATTTGATCACACTGAAAATAAATTCTGTTCTCTCTGAAACTTTATAATGGATGCTTCTGAAAGTTTCACAGTTTTTTGCAAAGGTTTTTGACCAAAAGCAAAACAGCTAACCAGCATTTACACTGTTATTTCAACTTTTACTTTTTTTGGCTGCACCGCGCGGCCTGCAGGATCTTAGTTCCCCCACCAGGGATCGAACCCGTACTCCCTGCCGTGGAAGCTCGGAGTCTTAACCGCTGGACCGCCAGGGAAGTCCCTACACTGTTATTTAAAAGTCTATAAACATAAATTAAAATCATCAAAATTTGGATGAAAATTTTTATTTCCAAAATGCACTAAAGACCCTTTAAGTATCTAATTTAAATTATGTATGAAGGACCAAGCATGGCAGAGATTACATTTCATTTGGAACTCAGAGATGGACGTAACAAAGAGACTGTACTTGAATTAGAAATAAAAAGATGAAAAGAATTGTCACTGGTTGCATAGCCCAGAGAGAATAGGAGTAGAATCAGACATGTGAAGAGTCCAGCTCAAGGTGACAGAAGGCATACACCCACTGATTCATTCAATCAACATTTCTTGGTTTCTGCCTAGGTGCCAGGAAGTGTTCAAAGGCTACTACAGTGAACAAAGAGAACTCGACCTCACAGAAATTATTTTACACTAAGAGACAAAAAGTAAATACACAAATGCACAATGGTCACACAATGCCAAGAGTAAGTGTTACAAGAAAAATAAAACAGGAAGAGAGGGTGATAAAGACCAGAAACTTGAAACCAGGATGCAAACCAGTTCACTAACTGGGGAAGAGTCTTCCAGGTGGAGCGAAAAGCCGGGCCAAAGGCCCTGGGAAGGGACTTCACCTGGTGTGTTGAAGGAACAAAAAGAAGGCCGTAGCAGTAAACACAGTGAGGGAAGAGTGACAGGAGATGATAGTGAAGAGACAATCATAGGCATATCATGTAGGGTCTAAAAGGCCACAGTAAGGAGTGCAAATTTTATTCTGAGGGCAAAGAGAAGCACAGTAGGTTTAGACACTGTGGAATGGCAATCACGTGGTGAGCATTTACACAGACTCATTCCGGTGGCCATGTGAGAACAGACTACGGGGAAGACAGAGTGGAAGCAAGGAGACCCATCGGGAGGAATCTATCTGAGAGGAGAGGTGGTGACTTGGACTAAGGTAAAAAACGATGGAAAAGGTGAGAAGTGGCCGAATTAAGACAATATTTCAGATAACAGTATCCTGGACATCCAGTCATTCATGCATTCAACAAATACTTACTGAATGTTCTAATATGTACCAGACACAGAGCAGTAAAAAGGATTCTCATGAAACATTCAATTCAAGGATAAGACTTATTTGTAATTTCAATAATGGAGGAAAAGCTATGACAGGGAAGTACAGGACGCTTTGGGAGAGCACTAGGAACCAGCCTCCTCTAAGAGCCAGGTGAAGAGGGGCAACAAGTTAGCCATGTCACAGGGAGGCAGAGCTTGTATGCTGCAAACATAGGAACTGCATATGCAAAGGCCCAGAGATGACAGACTTGAAAATGTAATTTGCGATGGTTGATGCATATAGCACAAGAGAGACAGGAGTTTAAAATGGATTCACAGAAGTAGGTGTGGGACAGGTCCTGAACAGCCTTAACAAAGTACACACATAGATCATTTTTCCTAAAGATAATAAGAAACCAAAGATTTGTTTTAAGCAGATAAATTACATAAGCAGCTTTCTATTTGAATAAGGTTAACTCTGACCAGTGTGACGAATGAATTAGGGGAACAATTTTCATTTCCAATAATGGGACCTAGGGTGTTCAGTCCAACCCCCAGGCCAAAACTAAAAATGATGGATACATGTTTTTAAACCATCCTAAAACATCTAGCTAGGCAAAAACTGAGGATAAAGCTGGAACACAGTAGTCACCAGAAACAACTTCTAATCTGAAAAGATTAGATTCTGGCTTTTTGGCCTCAAGAGAGGGGAGTGAAATCAAAGCACAGATCTGCCTAAGATCTAAGAGAAGATCTGCCCACATTAATCTGGATCCCCAAACGCAAAACCTTCACTGTAAGAGTGAGCTAGAAGTAAACTGGTCCTCACACGGATTTGTGATACACATTCACATCACTCATTTGTTCTAGGAAACTCAAGCCGCTAATTAGTTTAAAGAAGCCCTGGCATGTGATCAGCACCATAGGTGCTGAAAACCATGTGACCAAATTCAATAGCCATTCTTAAATTTTTTTAAAAAGTGCCCCCAATAGGAATTGATAAGTGCTACTTCAATATAATTTTATTTTATATTATAATGACATCATCAATGGAAAAGCACTAGCAGTAGACTCACTAACCTCAGAAACAAGATAGACTTCCTAAGGGTCATCATCTATAGCTAACATTATATTAAAGTATATTAGGCAAGAGAATGATATTAGATGGCATATGAATTGAAAAGAAAGAGGTTAAAAAAAAACACTATTTGCATTTGATATGACTATTTATCTGGAAAACCCAAGGAAATTAACCACAAAACAATAAGACAATTTCATAAGGGAGCAGAAACAACTATTAAAATACAGAAATCATTAGTCATCATACACATAAACAAAATCTGTTAAACACTATAATGGAAAAGAAGAAATCATTTTCAAAAGTGATAAAAAATTAGAATACCAAAAAGTAAACTTAACAAGAAACATGTAAAGTTTATTTGAGAAAAACCTGAAAATATTTCTGAAGGACACAAAAGCAGACTTGAACAAAAGAAATATATATTATTATTTTGGATAGTAAAAAATCAACAACATAAATATATCAATTTATACTAAGTTAAATTATAAAGTTTATGATCCCAATAAAAATCCCATCAATATTTTTTCTAGAACTAGACAAGCTGATATAAAACGTAATAAGGAAAAATAAACAATTAAAGATAGAAAAATTATGAAAAAGAAAAGCAATGAAAGGATATTAGCTTTAGCAGATACTGAAAGGTCTTATGAAGTCTCAATAATTAAAACAATGCAGTATTTGGTATATGAATAGACGAAAAGAGAGTAGATGCATATAAATTGGAAAGGAAGAAGTAAAACAGTTTCTATTTACATTTGTTACAACTGTATATAGACCATAGGGGTTGTAACTTTTTGTTACACTCACCAGCCATTTATGAGTTTCTATTTCTCCATATTCTTGCCTACAGAGCCTGTTGTCAAACTTTTGGATGTTTGCCAAATGAGAAATGACATTTCAATGCATTTCTTTTTTTTTTTGTAATACCATTTTTAAAAATTATTTATTTATTTGTTTGTTCTTTTAAAGATTTTTTTTTGATATGGACCTTTTTTTTCTTTTTTCCTTTAACATCTTTATTAGAGTATAATTGCTTTAAAACCAATGTAGTTTTAAATTCATCTTTCCTTATTATGAGTAAGGCTGAAATATTTTATGGGACATTTTTATTATTTTATGGTTTTTCAGGTCCATGTTCATGCTGGACTTTTTTTTTTTTTTTTTATAAATTTATTTATTTATCTTTGGCTGTGTTGGGTCTTCATTGCTGCACATGGGCTTTGACTAGTTGCGGTGAGCGGGGGCTACTCTTCGCTGTGGTAAGCGGGCTTCTCATTGTAGTGGCTTCCCTTGTTGCGGAACATGGGCTCTAGGCACCCGGGCTTCAGTAGTTGTGGCACGCGGGCTCTAGAGTGCAGGCTCAGTAGCTGTGGCGCACGGGCTTAGTTGCTCCGCGGCACGTGGGATCTTCCCAGACCAGGGCTCGAACCCGTGTCCCCTGCATTGGCAGGCGGATTCTTAACCACTGTGCCACCAGGGAAGCCCCATGCTGGACTTCTTGATTTAGAAGAGCTTCAACCACAAGATGGAACTGTATAAGGAATGATTTCGATTTAGCAGTGGAGATCCCTGATGACCTTAGAGAGACAGAACCTTCATTAGGTGTTTAGGTAGAGGCAGCGTTCAAGTGGTTACCAAACGTGTGAGGTGAGACAAGATGAGGAAGTTGGGAGAAGCTGATTCACAGAAGCGTGAAGGATTACTTGGGTGCGTGGGGAAGAGGAAATGTAAGGGGTGTCCCCCAAGCCATTTTTTTATTTAGTAACGTTCCTACTCTTCTTTACACGTCTATCACACATGAGGCCCACAACCACAGCAAGCATGTGAGGCTAGCAGGACTTTGCACAGACATGCACATGAGCATCGAAACAGCTTAAGACCCAGCAAGCCTTCCAGCCAGAATGCAGTAGGATGAGGGGGGTAGTAGCCACAGCTACCCCCCACTTCTGGCCTATCCAGCTTTGAAGCTGAGGAAGGCCAAAGAATGAGGAGTATTCAACTTTAGTTTATTCCCTTATATCTGCTTTCTTCTAAAAAGGAACTGAGAACACACAGAAAGTTCTGTGTGTCCGTATATAAGAGCAAAGCTATTTATGGCCTGCGCCTAATCATGCCTTTTCCTTCAGGGGCAATGTTTAAAAAAAAGTGTCAAAAAAAAAAAAGAAAAAGTGTCAACTTTATTAAGAATCTAACCAAGGGCTTCCCTGATGGCGCAGTGGTTGAGAATCTGCCTGCCAATTCAGGGGACGCGGGTTCGAGCCCTGGTCTGGGAGGATCCCACATGCCGCGGAGCAACTCGGCCCGTGAGCCACAATTACTGAGGCTGCGCGTCTGGAGCCTGTGCTCCGCAACAAGAGAGGCCGCGATAGTGAGAGGCCCGCGCACCGCGATCAAGAGTGCCCCCCGCTTGCCACAACTAGAGAAAGCCCTCGCACAGAAACGAAGACCCAACACAGCCATACATACATACATACATACATAAATAAAAAGAATGTAAGCAGACAAGAATATCATTAAAAAAAATTTTTTTTAAATTAAAAAAAAAATTAAAAAAAAAAGAATCTAACCAAAATCCGTTCCTTTTTGTCATCAAGGACATATTTCACGACCGTTATTTACTCCCTTCTTGATTTTTCTCAGCTGTGAACGATTAATTGCTGTGCACCCGGCCCTTTGTATGTTATTAATGTGCCCCGGGAATTTAGTTAAGGGTTTGAAGTCCCTGGAGTTCCATGGGAAAGGCATTCTAATAATAGTAACAACTACAATTTCATTAGTTAAACATTTCAGGATTTCGTTGTAAAATGAGAGCGGTAGAGTAAGGGAAATTACACGGATATTTCCCGCCGCCAGTTGCACCCCTTCCAGAAGGAATCCTCCCGCTGTCTGTTCTCCAGGTTCGTCCCCTTGTCCTTCAGCCCTAACGCCTGCGGCTCAACGTGAAAGGACACTACCCGCTTAGCCCTCTGTACTTGTTCTATGTAAATTTTGTCCTTCCAGGGGACCCAGGAAGCCCAGTCTGTGGAACCTCTGATCCCACACTCTCCCAGGGGCTGCTCCCCCCGCACTGGATTCCTACGCCTTGAGGTCCCCCAAAGAGATTTCAGTCTTTCCTGCCAGGGAGGGGGGGGCTATCCCTTCCGAATAAGGCCACCTCCTTTTTCCCTCCCAGCTTTGGGGTCTTTGCTATTGGGTTCTTTAAAGCGGGAAGGAAACTAGAGTTGGAGGGCTCGGCGGGGATGGGGGAGCGGGGAGACTCTGTATGCCTCCGAGGCGAGAGATCGGGAAAGCCACTTCCCCGAAGTTTAAGGGGAATTAAGTCTCACGTGCTGACAAACAATGGAAACCGTACCAAGGACCACCGAGGGCTGGCCCATCTACTATCTTTAGGCGCAGAGGGTGGAGACCGCCCCCGCCCCAGCTCTTCCCTACCCCCTTCACTCACACACTAAGATCAGTCCCCCAAAAGGCGCCTAGTCCTTTCACCCAGGGACCTGCGATTTCGGTCGCATCCGCCCAGCGGCTCCACTCGTCCGCGGCCGGAGCCCGCCACTGAGGTCGAATGGACTGCCCCGCCCGGGGAGGTGCGCGAGGCGCAGAGGAGCAGCGCGGGGCGGGCGGCGCTCGCCGGCTTGTACCCAGAGGCCACGGTTTGGGATGGGCGTTTGCAGCCGCTCATCTGCCTGCGCTGATCATATCTACCAGAGACACCCTTCTCCTCCCCTGCGGGATCGCGGCGCCCAGCTCGCTCTCCTCCGTCTGCCCGCCCCCCAGCCTACGGCACTTTTTCCAGCCAGCCCCAGGCCCAAGAACCCTCCGCATGGGCCGCCGCCATCACCGACCCCCCGCTCCCAAAGTTTCCCCTCCCTCCCCCATCGGTCCGTGCGCCCACTCGGGACCGGGATCCGGGCAGCCACTCACCGTGAGGGTCAGCAGGAGTTGCCAGCAAAGGGCTCCGCTCGCGGAGCCTGTGAGTCGCGCTGCCGCCATGGGAGGACTCGGAGGCAGGTCGCCGGCCGAGGCAACCGGAAGGCCGGGGTGGGAAGGCGCAGCCGGGCGAAGGGCCGCGTGCCAGGCGCAGGCTGGGCCGGCCGCGCAGGAGTGAGAGGCAGAGACCTTGGCGCGCGGAGGGGGCTGCTTTTCTTCTCGGTTTTTCTGAAGCTCCTGCGTCTCACCCCAGGGGCTTTTCCTCTGACCGAGGGTGGGGTTTCAGGCGCGTCCGAAAGACACCGATTGGTCCCTCCTTGGTATTTTCTTAAGTCTTCATTTCTGGAAGAACGCAACGTGGGAACTCCCTCTCGCCGCCACCCTTTTACTGCGCTAGGTGTTTCTCACCGACGGACGCCACCCACATGCCCCATCTGTCTACCGCCCCGGTATCCGCCTTGAGGATTAACAGCTGGCCCTGCCCAGCAGAAGCCCTGACTGTACAGAGACTCAGTCCCCAAGCGCGTCCTGCCGCAGGAGGGGGCGCGCTCCCGGCCCCGACTCCGCCCCGTGCGCAGCGGCCAGTTTCAGACCCGCAAAGGCCGCCTGGGAGCTGGAGAGGTCGCGTTTTGTGTCACAGCTAACTAAGGCCCGCCTATTAGAGGGTTGACCCCAGGTAGACTGTTTTATACACTCTTTGCTGGAGTTAATTTACTGCAGACATCCAAGTGCAATTCAGACAGAGTTTTCATGTGTGGCACACCTTTGTTGGGGTCTTGTTTGGTTGTTATTGTTTGTCTTTTTTTTTTTTTTTTTTAACAGAAATGTCATGGCCAGTATAGCAATGATACAAGGAAATTACAATAATTAATCAATTAAAATAAGGGAATCCAGGCATCAAGGGTGAGTTACTACGGAAAATACATCTTGTAGACGTTGGTTAAATGTGGGCCTACTGATTTCCTCCAAGACCCTCCTTTGTCACAGTTAAAGCCAACCACTGACCTTCTTGTAACTTACCTCCTAAATTGGACTCCTGGACGTCTGAGATTTCTCTCTTCCCTTCCCACCATAAAACCAGAGTTCGTGGTCAGAGAAGAAAAAGAATAGGATAAAATGTATGTTTTGGTTTGAAGTATACTTAAACTAGGTGAATTATAGGAGTACTTAACCTGGAATATTAAAATATAAAAGAGGTATGCTTGCAGCTCTTCCGAAAGCAATGACAGGGCATTCTGACTCATCCTCCTGCACCTCTTTTCAATTATGGCTTAAACCAGGGAATTCTGACCACAAAGGAGAAACTTGTCTGTTCCATTTCATTTGGTTTGTCTCCCCAGGGATGTGTGGAGAAATCTTGTTTGAAAAGCCAGCCGTGATACATTTCAGCTCTTGAAAACATGTACAATCCTAATACCATTATACACAGAGCCAAAATTATTATAATATTGACCATATACTTAAATTCAAAAGTATTATCAAACAGTATCTGCGTTCCGTGCTATGTATTAGTCAGTCCCATGCTCTATTTTATTACTGAATGACACATAATGAGCTGTCCTGTTGTCTCCATACATATAAAACCTTTGAACTTTTGCTTGTAAAATAAGCCTGGGTCATCAGCATGAGACTATGGTTGACATCCTTCTGTTTCCATAATTTTTTAACCCTCATGTTTTTTCCAACAATGCTTTCATAAACACACCTCATCCTATTAATGCAGATATCATGATCTCTAGCGTGGAGCTTTCCAGAGGAAGAGAAGCAAGCTAGTTTCAGGTTTAAGAAATCTACTCAGGCTGTCGTTATAGCCCTTGACAATAGGACATTTCCAAACTCTTGCCTACCCCTCAACCTTTAATGCCTAAGGGTAGCTCATGTTTTTCCACATTCCAGAAAAGGGGAGAAGAGCAATTTGAAAAGAATTCGCCTTAGATATTTATTTTCATCTTTCACATTACGTAACTGATTGAGGCTACTAAGATGGTGATTTGTTTGTTTCATTGTGATTTTTTTAAACAAAGAAATGAAATATAAACTCTAAACAAGGGGCCCAATTAATTTAATAGATTTAAATTAGACTATATGGCTTCTGAAATAGATTCTTCTATACTACAGTCTTGAAACAACAGGTATAAATTTGAAGAGACAATGAAATGTGGGAAGATGAAATTTTTAAGTATGTCTTTTGGCTGTGAAGCTGATGTTGCTGACTTGAACTGGTTTTCCATTCTGCTATAGTAAAGGGTGCACCGGACCAAAAGTCAGGACCAAGTTCCTTTATGTCTTGGGCCGCTCATGTAACCTTAGCGCTCAGCACTCCTGTTTGTTAAGTAAGATAATTAAAGTAATACTAGATGCTGTCTATGGCACCTTCCACATCTAAAATTAAATACTTAGATTCCTTGTGGCTTATTTTTGAGAAGTTGGCTGGAAATAGGTGTTCCTTTCCAAGTAGAAAGTCAGAACCAGAGTTGTCCTCAAGAAACTGAACAAACAGCAACCCAAGGCACTTGGGGCACATCTCTGCAACCTAGCTTCACAGTTTTCTAATTTCAGACACCGGAAACTGTGGCAACAAAAAAATACCACTTACTGATATGTACACAGGGACAGCTCTCTTTGAGCTGCACGATTCCACTGTTGAAGCCTGGGGAGAAGGGTCCATGTGGACACGTGATCTTTAGGGTGCCTCTATCTTGGCGTGGCCAATGACACAGAATGGAACCTCAAAGCAAAGGAAACAGACCTAAGGGGGAAAAAATGAGGTTGAAGGACATTGTCTAGTTACTTTACAGGTGAAAGTGAAGAGGAAAACATCAGATAACCATAATAAAATGAGCACAATTAGACTATTTACCTCTCAGAGTTGTTACAAGATTAAATGATGCAGAATAAAACCTAGCATATTCTAAGAGCTCCATGGACGTTGGTTAATATGGGTATCCCTCTTCTGTCCACTGCTACCATACCTTTACAGCCCACTCATCGCCCACCCTACTTCATCCTTATGACAGTTCCCTAGTTCCTGTTCTTCCTCTTTCCTCAGGTACTGGTCTAGGGCTGAACCGCAGTGTTAATTCACTCACCACTCCCAAATCCTTCAGGATCCTTCCCCCCAACACGACCCCCAGACCTCATCTGATTCAGAAGGATTAACTATGCAATACTAAAATGAGATGCCGCAGCTCGCGCTAGTTTTGTACTTACTGAAAATTTGGGATCAATTTTTTTTCAACATTTAACAAACATATATTGAATGTCTACCCTGTATTCCCATAGCCCTCTTGGCATGCATTCCTAGTATTGCAGTTAACATATTGAATAGAAATTCTGTTCACTTTTTCTATTTCTCATTTTACACTGTGAGCTTCTTAGGGCAAGGACCATCAGAATTCTTTTAAGATGGGAGAAAAGTTTTTTAAGTGCTGCCTTGTTCGATAAATAAAATATTTATTTTTGAATGCTGCCATATTTCTTTGAAGTGCTCTTCAAAATTGTCCTCAATAAAAGAGTGTACTAATCAAATTCAACTTCCATTACCTTTCAAAATATATTTCTTTTTTTTCTTTTTTTTTTTTTAATTCAGACAGAAAGTCACAAAAATTATACTCATCCTCATCAGTTCACTCAGTCCCATGTAATTAATTTTTTTTTTCATCTTGATCTTTTGTTAGCACTTTTATGAGTTCATCAGTTTTTCATTAGAGTTCTGAAAATGCTTATTCATTCAGTTCAGCAGTACAGTCAGTTACCAGAAACCTGTACTTGTCAGAGTCTTTTCCATGAATTTCTTGAAGATGAAACCCTTTTATAGGAACATATTTGCAAAAGCATCAGAGTACACCCAGAACTGTCTGTAAATGAAAAAAGACTTAAAAATGACCACAGTTAAAGATTTGATGAAAGTTCATAATAATGCAATTGACAAGAAAATTAGTTATTTCTGAAATATACATTTTAAAGTAATAACTAGGATTATTACTTATAACATTATACCAGAACATATAAGATTTTTAGAAATTTCATGTAATGTCTGAAACATTTATATTAACATATTTCTATACATATTTCCATACAAATACAAATATAAGATTTTTAGAAATTTCATGTAATGTCTGAAACATTTATATTAACATATTTCCATACATATTTCCATACAAATACAAATATAAGATTTTTAGAAATTTCATGTAATGTCTGAAACATTTATATTAACATATTTCCATAAAAATAACCCAATGAAAGTTTAGTATTAGTTGCATTGTTTGTTTGTTTGTTTATACTGCAGGTTCTTATTAGGCATCAATTTTATACACATCAGTGTATACATGTCAATCCCAATCGCCCAATTCAGCACACCACCATCCCCACCCCACCGCAGTTTTCCCCCCCTTGGTGTCCATATGTCCATTCTCTACATCTGTGTCTCAACTTCTGCCCTGCAAACCGGCTCACCTGTACCATTTTTCTAGGTTCCACATACATGCATTAATATACGATATTTGTTTTTCTCTTTCTGACTTACTTCACTGTGTATGACAGTCTCTCGATCCATCCACTTCTCAACAAATGACTCAATTTCGTTCCTTTTTATGGCTGAGTAATATTCCATTGTATATATGTACCATGACTTCTTTAGCCATTCGTCTGTTGATGGGCATTTAGGTTGCTTCCATGACCTGGCTATTGTAAATAGTGCTGCAATGAACACTCGGGTGCATGTGTCTTTTTGAATTACGGTTTTCTCTGGGTATATGCCCAGGAGTGGGATTGCTGGGTCATATGGTAATTCTATTTTTAGTTTTTTAAGGAACCTCCGTATTGTTCTCCATAGTGGCTGTATCAATTTACATTCCCACCAACAGTGCAAGAGGGTTCCCTTTTCTCCACACCCTCTCCAGCATTTGTTGTTTGTAGATTTTCTGATGATGCCCATTCTAACAGGAGTGAGGTGATACCTCATTGTAGTTTTGATTTGCCTTTCTCTAATAATTAGTGATGTTGAGCATCTTTTCATGTGCTTCGTGGCCGTCTGTATGTCTTCTTTGGAGAAATGTCTATTTAGGTCTTCTGCCCATTTTTGGATTGGGGTGTTTGTTTCTTTAATATTGAGCTGAATGAGCTGTTTATATATTTTGGAGATTAATCCTTTGTCCGTTGATTCGTTTGCAAATATTTTCTCCCATTCTGAGGGTTGTCTTTTCGTCTTGTTTATGGTTTCCTTTGCTGTGCCAAAGCTTTGAAGTTTCATTAGGTCCCATTTGTTTATTTTTGTTTTTATTTCCATTACTCTAGGAGGTGGATCAAAAAAGATCTTGCTGTGATTTATGTCAAAGACTGTTCTTCCTATGTTTTCCTCTAAGAGTTTTATAGTGTCCAGTCTTATATTTAGGTCTCGAATCCATTTTGAGTTTATTTTTGTGTATGGTGTTAGGGAGTATTCTAATTTCATTCTTTTACATGTAGCTGTCCAGTTTTCCCAGCACCACTTATTGAAGAGACTGTCTTTTCTCCATTGTATATCTTTGCCTCCTTTGTCATAGATTAGTTGACCATAGGAGCGTGGGTTAATCTCTGGGCTTTCTATCTTGTTCCATTGATCTATGTTTCTGTTTTTGTGCCAGTACCATATTGTCTTGATTACTGTAGCTTTGTAGTATAGTCTGAAGTCAGGGAGTCTGATTCCTCCAGCTCCGCTTTTTTCCCTCAAGACTGCTTTGGCTATTCGGGGTCTTATGTGTCTCCATACAAATTTGAAGATGATTTGTTCTAGCTCCGTAAAAAATGCCATTGGTAATTTGATAGGGATTGCATTGAATCTGTAGATTGCTTTGGGTAGTATACTCATTTTCACAATGTTGATTCTTCCAATCCAAGAACATGGTATATCTCTCCATCTGTTGGTATCATCTTTAATTTCTTTCATCAGTGTCTTATAGTTTTCTGCATACAGGTCTTTTGTCTCCCTAGGTAGGTTTATTCCTAGGTATTTTATTCTTTTTGTTGCAATGGTAAATGGGAGTGTTTCCATAATTTCTCTTTCAGATTTTTCATCATTAGTGTATAGGAATGCAAGAGATTTCTGTGCATTCATTTTGTATCCTGCAACTTTACCATATCCATTAATTAGCTCTAGCAGTTTTCTGGTGGCAGTTTTAGGATTCTCTATGTATAGTATCATGTCATCTGCAAACAGTGACAGTTTTACTTCTTCTTTTCCAATTTGGATTCCTTTTATTTCTTTTTCTTCTCTGATTGCCGTGGCTAGGACTTCCAGAACTATGTTGAATAATAGTGGTGAGAGTGGACATCCTTGTCTCGTTCCTGATCTTAGAGGAAATGCTTTCAGTTTTTCACCATTGAGAATGATGTTTGTCGTGGGTTTGTCATATATGGCCTTTATTATGTTGAGGTAGGTTCCCTCTATGCCCACTTTCTGGAGAGTTTTTATCAGAAATGGGTGTTGAATTTTGTCAAAAGCTTTTTCTGCATCTATTGAGATGATCATATGGTTTTTATTCTTCAATTTGTTAATATGGTGTATCACATTGATTGATTTGCGTATATTGAAGAATCCTTGCATCCCTGGGATAAATCCCACTTGATCGTGGTATATGATCCTTTTAATGTGTTGTTGGATTCTGTTTGCTAGTATTTTGTTGAGGATTTTTGCATCTATATTCATCAGTGATATTGGTCTGTAATTTTCTTTTTTTGTAGTGTCTTTGTCTGGTTTTGGTATCAGGGTGATGGTGGCCTCATAGAATGAGTTTGGGAGTGTTCCTTCCTCTGCAATTTTTTAGAAGGGTTTGAGAAGGATAGGTGTTAGCTCTTCTCTAAATGATTCATAGAATTCACCTGTGAAGCCATCTGGTCCTGGACTTTTGTTTGCTGGAAGACTTTTAATCACAGTTTCAATTTCATTACTTGTGATTGGTCTGTTCATATTTTCTGTTTCTTCCTGGTTCAGTCTTGGAAGGTTATACCTTTCTAAAAATTTGTCCATTTCTTCCAGGTTGTCCATTTTATTGGCATAAAGTTGCTTGTAGTAGTCTCTTAGGATGCTTTGTATTTCTGCAGTGTCGGTTGTAACTTCTCCTTTTTCATTTCTAATTTTATTGATTTGAGTCCTCTCCCTCTTTTTCTTGATGAGTCTGGCTAATGGCTTATCAATTTTATTTATCTTCTCAAAGAACCAACTTTTAGTTTTATTGATCTTTGCTATTGTTTTCTTTGTTTCTATTTCATTTATTTCTGCTCTGATCTTTATGATTTCTTTCCTTCTGCTAACTTTGGGTTTTGTTTGTTCTTCTTTCTCTAGTTTCTTTAGGTGTAAGGTTAGATTGTTTACTTGAGATTTTTCTTGTTTCTTTAGGTAGGCTTGTATAGCTATAAACTTCCCTCTTAGAACTGCTTTTGCTGCATCCCATAGGTTTTGGGTCGTCGTGTTTTCATTGTCATTTGTCTCTAGGTATTTTTTGATTTCCTCTTTGATTTCTTCAGTGATCTCTTGGTTATTTAGTAACGTAGTGTTTAGCCTCCATGTGTTTGTCTTTTTTATGTTTTTTTCCCTGTAATTCATTTCTAATCTCATAGCGTTGTGGTCAGAAAAGATGCTTGATATGATTTCAATTTTCTTAAATTTACTGAGGCTTGACTTGTGACCCAATATGTGATCTATCCTGGAGAATGTTCCGTGCGCACTTGAGAAGTGGAATGTCCTATATATATCAATTAAATCTATCTGGTCTATTGTGTCATTTAAAGCTTCTGTTTCCTTATTTATTTTCATTTTGGATGATCTGTTGTAAGTGTAAGTGAGGTGTTAAAGTCCCCCACTATGATTGTGTTACTGTCAATTTCCTCTTTTATAGCTGTTAGCAGTTGCCTTATGTATTGAGGTGTTCCTATGTTGGGTGCATATATATTTATAATTGTTATATCTTCTTCTGGGATTGATCCCTTGATCATTATGTAGTGACCTTCCTTGTCTCTTGTAACATTCTTTATTTTAAAGTCTATTTTATATGATATGAGTATAGCTACTCCAGCTTTCTTTTGATTTCCATTTGCATGGAATATCTTTTTCCATCCCCTCACTTTCAGTCTGTATGTGTCCCTAGGTCTAAAGTGGGTCTCTTGTAGACAGCATATATATGGGTCTTGTTTTTGTATCCATTCAGCCAGTCTATGTCTTTTGGTTGGGGCATTTAATCCATTCACGTTTAAGGTAATAATCGATATGTATGTTCCTATGACCATTTTCTTAATTGTTTTGGGTTTGTTTTTGTAGGTCCTTTTCTTCTCTTGTGTTTCCCACTTAGAGAAGTTCCTTTAGCATTTGTTTTAGAGCTGGTTTGGTGGTGCTGAATTCTCTTAACTTTTGCTTGTCTGTAAAGCTTTTGATTTCTCCATCAAATCTAAATGAGATCCTTTCCGGGTAGAGTAATCTTGGTTGTAGGTTCTTCCCTTTCATCACTTTAAGTATATCATGCCACTCCCTTCTGGCTTGCAGATTTTCTGCTGAGAAATCAGCTGTTAACCTTATGGGAGTTCCCTTGTATGTTATTTGTCGTTTTTCCCTTGCTGCTTTCAATAATTTTTCTTTGTCTTTAATTTTTGCCACTTTGATTACTATGTGTCTCGGCGTGTTTCTCCTTGGGTTTATCCTGTATGGGACTCTCTGCGCTTCCTGGACTTGGGTGGCTATTTCCTTTCCCATGTTAGGGAAGTTTTCGACTATAATCTTTTCAAATATTTTCTCTGGTCCTTTCTCTCTCTCTTCTCCTTCTGGGACCCCTATAATGCGAATGTTGTTGCGTTTAATGTTGTCCCAGAGGTCTCTTAGGCTGTCTTCATTTCTTTTCATTCTTTTTTCTTTAGTCTGTTCCGCAGCAGTGAATTCCACCATTCTGTCTTCCAGGTCACTTACCCGTTCTTCTGCCTCAGTTATTCTGCTATTGATTCCTTCTAGTGTAGTTTTCATTTCAGTTATTGTATTGGTTATCTCTGTTTGTTTGTTCTTTAATTCTTCTAGGTCTTTGTTAATCATTTCTTGCATCTTCTCAATCTTTGCCTCCATTCTTATTCCGAGGTCCTGGATCATCTTCACTATCATTATTCTGAATTCTTTTTCTGGAAGGTTGCCTATCTCCACTTCATTTAGTTGTTTTTCTGGGGTTTTTTCTTGTTCCTTCATCTGGTACATAGCCCTCTGCCTTTTCATCTTGTCTATCTTTCTGTAACTGTGGTTTTTGGTCCCCAGGCTGCAGGGTTGTAGTTTTTCTTGCTTCTGCTGTCTGCCCTCTGGTGGTGGAGGCTATCTAAGAGGCTTGATGGGAGGCTCTGGTGGTGGGTAGAGCTGACTGTTGCTGTGGCAGTCAGAGCTCAGTAAAACTTTAATCCACTTGACTGTTGATGGGTGGGGCTGGGTTCCCTCCCTGTTGGTTGTTTTGCCTGAGGTAACCCAACACTGGAGCCTACCTGGGCTCTTTGGTGGGGTTAATGGCAGACTCTGGGAGGGCTCACGCCAAGGAGCACTTCCCAGAACCTCCGCTGCCAGTGTCCTTGTCCCCACGGTGAAACAGAGCCACCCCCCGCCTCTGCAGGAGACCCCCCAACACCAGCAGGTAGGTCTGGTTCAGTCTCCCCCAGGGTCACTGCTCCTTCCCCTGGGTCCTGATGCGCACACTACTTTGTGTGTGCCCTCCAAGAGTGGGGTCTCTGTTTCCCCCAGTCCTGTCGAAGTCCTGCAATCAATTCCCACTAGGCTTCAAAGTCTGATTCTCTAGGAATTCCTCCTCCCGTTGCCGGACGCCCAGGTTGGGAAGCCTGACGTGGGGCTCAGAACCTTCACTCCAGTGGGTGGACTTCTGTGGTATAAGTGTTCGCCAGTCTGTGAGTCACCCACCCAGCAGTTATGGGATTTGATTTTACTCTGATTGCGCCCCTCCTACCGTCTCACTGTGGCTTCTCCTGTGTCCTTGGACGTGGGGTATCCTCCTTGGTGAAGTCCAGGGTCTTCCTGTCAATGATTGTCCAGCAGCCAGTTGTGATTCTGGTGCTCTCGCAAGAGGGAGTGAGAGCACGTCCTTCTACTCCGCCATCTTGGTTAATCCCTCGGGACTATTCACAAAATATATTTTTGAAATAAATAAAAGGATAGAGTGTGAAATAAACAATCAGTCAGTTCTTACTGAAGTACTTTCACATAAAAGACCCTCAATTAAAAAACAAGCCAATGAATGAATTCTGAGGCAGTTGTGTTGAACATGACCGTGTCTGCTCTTGCCTTCAATAGAATGCCATTGACCTGTGCCGCTCTGGAGTGCTGTGAACAAATATATCCTTAAAACCACAGAATTTTCAATTATTTGCTTTACTAACTAACTAATTTGACAAGTATTTATTCAGTGTCAACTATGTCTCTGGCACTTTCTCAGCCCTGGGAATGCTGTGGTGAACAAAACAGAAAGGGCATGTGCTTGAAGGAAACGCCTAAGAAAGTACAATTGGGCTGAACACGTACTCTCTACCTGCTATTCACCTCATGCTGACCCTTCTGTAAAAGAAAAGACTAATCTCAAGTTAAGTGCAAAATGATATATAAAGAGTGTTCTATAAGGATGAAAAATCACCGACTAAAATTCATGTGTTAAATTCTGAAACGGACCTAGGGACAGGAAACTCACTGTTTTGTGAGATCACTTCACTTAGAACATATTTGCCCTTGGCTTCTTTGACAGTCATGTCTCCTGGTTTTCCTGTTTTCTTCTTCCCTTGCTGACTGGGTCTGTGCATTCTTGTTGCCTGGATTCCTCTGCTCGACCTGACTTCTAAATATTGCCACACACAGACACATTTGCACTTTTTCAGATCTGTGCTCGAGAGGCTCCTTCTACCATGGGTGTTTTGTATATGCTCTTCCCTTACCTGGAACTTTCTTCTGTCTCTGGCCTGGCCCGTCCTATAAATAGCAACTTTTATTTTCTCTCCCACCAGGTCAAATCCCTCTCTGATCAGGTCAAATCTTCCTCATTAAATAGCTGCCTGTTCTTTAGAGCACTTGTCACAATTACAATGTTAAATTTGAGTAATTATTTGATTAATATTTGTTTTTCACCAAAGACCATACATTTTCATGACTGCACTTGACCATTTTTGGTTCTCCCTGTATCCCCGGCACTAACCAGCATGAATCCTGGCACATCGTAGATGCCTAATAAATAATTGTTAAATGAGTGAGTAAATGAATAAATGCATGAATGACTCCTGGGAGGTTTTTTTGGTAAGTAATTCTTTGTTTTTCTAATTTTAATGTTTATTGGCCTACTAAAATGATGTCTTGAGTCAAATTTAGCAGGGTGAGTGTTCCTAGTATGATCTCAAACATAATGGACATGTATTAGTATATTTGTTAAAATGTGAGCTGGGCCTACCAAGAATTTCTAGTATGGTTTTTACACAAGAACAGACAAATAGGCTAAAGAGTTTTAAAATTCAGAAAGAGACCAGTGCAGAAATAGGAACTTAATATATGATAAAATTGTGGACAGCACACACCACTGAAAAAAGAAGAAATTATTTAGTGGTGTCGTTAGGAAAACTGATTCTTTATTAGAGAAAAACAGAACTGATTGCCTACTTAACATCATGTACAGAGTGGCCTCCAGATGGGATAAACTTCCTGTGGTGACAAAGACATAAGTTAATGGAAGACAATATAGAACATCTATATGACCCAGGGGTAGAGAAAGACTTTTAAAATAACACCCAAAAAGCATATACCATAAAGAAAATTTTAAAAGATACATTTGATTACATTAAAATTCAGGCTTTGTATTCAACAACGGACAACATGAATAAAGATAATAGGCGATAGATTGGAAGAATACATTAGTTATGACTAAAACAGACAAGGGAATAATATCTAGAATGTGCAAAGAATTCTTACACATGACAGGAACCACAATAGAAAAAAATGGGCAAAGGGTATGACCAGGCATTTTACAATAAAGGAATCCCAAAGCCTACAAAGTATATTTTAAGAAGCCAGAGAAGTGCATTTTAAAATCATATAATATCCTTTACACCTGTTGGACTGACAAAAATTAGGAAGCTGATGCTTCCTTGTCAAAGTGACTCCCTGATTAAATCTAACTCTCCACCCTCCCAGCTGCTACACACTCACAGGTGAATGTGGTTGCAGATAAAACTCATATCCAAGTTCAGGAGTTCCACTTTAAGGCCATGATCAGTATCCTAAGTAGGCCCAGCAGTCTCACTCTATTTGCTTAGTCCATTCACTTCCCTTTTCTCACTGGCAATATTTTCATATCTCCTTTTTTCTGCTCAAACCTCCCAAACACCCTCCTTTATCCTTAGTTTCCTTTACTGATTTAGCTTTCTATTTCACGTACAAAATAGAAATTATCAAGGAACACTACAAGCTTCCCCACACCTACCCACCTGTCTGCATCTGTGCCATATACATTATACATGGGCATTTCTTCTATACTGTGGAAGAACTGCCTCTGTTCATGGCTAAGTTCAGCTTGTACACTTGGGCATTCATTCCCACCTCCTCCCACCTACTTGAGAACATTGCTCTAGCAATCCTGTTCCTTCTCTCCTATGTCATCATTTAATCCATCTCTATCTTCCCCAAGTGTATATAAACAAAACAAATTCCTAATTACAACATTGATTTGTAATTACAGGCATGGAAATGTAATTGCAGTTCATAGAGACAATTCTATGTAACTCACTCCAAAGAAAGTAATAGCAAGAAAAGTAATAGTAATAGTAATTTATTTAACTGTGGTTAATTTTTTCATCTATTTGGTTTTGGGGAAGCCAGCTAAAAAATATAGATATAGAGATAGATAGATACATAGATAGATAGATGATAGATACATAGATACGTAGAGCTATAGATCTATATAGATATCTTGATGAAGATTAAAATGTGGTTACCAGGGGGTCTGGGAGGTAGGAAAATAGGGAAATCTGGTCAAAGGGTGCAAGCCTTCTTAAGTATATGCGTTGATGGATGTGTTAATTAACTTAATTCTAATAATCATGTCATAAAATATACAGATATTAAATCATCACATTGTACACTTTATGCACACCAATTTTGTCAATAATACCTCAATAAAACTGAAAACAAAAACAAATCCAGTCATTCCCCAAACACTTACCTGGCCAGCTACCATGTTAGTGTTCTTAGCCTATGCCAACCCCGGTCCAGTCCCAGCAGAGTGGGCTTTCTAGGAAACACAGTCCAAAAAAAAGAAAACCTGTTCAAGTACTTCAAACCTTTTCCAGTGTTGAGGCTCAGGGCAGGCCATCCCCAAATATGCCACCATGGCGTAGTGATTATTTTGAGTTAAAGTTATTGAAGAAATGGCCAATGCAAGAGGGACACTCTAACCCTCCTTTCTGTCTCCCTGAAAGCAGGAAATAAATCTCCTGTGACAGGTGCCCTCCTGCATCTGGAGGTAGAAGGACACCCCTATCGCCAGAGACAGGGAATTTGGGCCGAGATCCTGTATAAACCAACCTTGTTACTTCTTTAATTTACTATCCCAAGCCCAAATTCCGTTTAGATTCTTTACTAATTAAGCACCCAAAACCTAAGTTTCTTTGTCCTGTCAATTCCTCACAAATTTATTGTTTCTTTCCCTAAAAAGTATAAAAGCTTTGGCCACTTCTTAGGTCCATTTCTATGACACTTCTGTGCATACAAATTAAAATATGTTTCTCTTTCTCCTGTTAATCTGTCATGTGTCAATTTTGTTATTAGTCCGGCGCAAGAACTCAAGAGGGTAAAGTGGAAATTGCCTTCTCCCCGACGCTAGCCTTTTCACGGGGTATTCTTAATACCTAGTAACCGTCTTAAAAATGTTTTCTTCCCATGGCTAACATTCTGAGTGCCCTTTATACAGTTTGCTGCTGTTTCCTGAAAATTTAAAGGTACCTTTTTCCTACTTCTCACTTTCTACTCCTCAACAACCATCGCCACATAAATAAAATAAACCACCTCCTCATTCTCTGAGCTCTCCTTCTTTTTCATTTCTTTCCTTTCTTTTTTTAATAACAAATTTATCCAGGTATAATTCACATCTTTTCTCACATTCATTTTATTTCACCCAATAGAGTGGGGGATTGAGAGGGAGAGAAGGAAAGAGGTGTAAGGGGGATGTCTAGCCAGTTCTCACTGAGCAGAGAAAAGAAAAGATGCTTTGAATATTCATGTGGAAAAAAACTATTTATACCACTAGTTACTTAGATAGAAAGCCAAAGAAAAAGTGTTCCCTGCACTAAATGAACTTCCAGTATTTGGGGATGGATAACATGGGTATTAAGTAATAAAGAGTGGGAGGAGGAGGTGGAGAGCATCGAGTGTGTTCTTTCTTTCCAAATTTGAAACCAGAAGCACCTTCCTGGAATTCCCATAAACACCTCAAGTTCAGAATATCCCAAACTGAAGCCATTATCTTTCCATAACAAAACTGCTTTGCTTCTCTCCTCATTGTGGTTAATGGTTTCATGATCCTTGCATTTACTCAAGAAAGAAACCAGGGAGTCGTCCTAGACACCCTCTCACCTTCACATCACATCAGTCTCCAGGTTCATTGCTGTGTTTAATCCCTCATCTCTCATCTGGACCATCATCAATGGTCTTCCAGCTCTACAACCCCTCCAATCCAAGCTCCCTAAGAGTGGTTTTTAAATTGTGTTGTTTGGAACTTTAGTAGATCTCGTTTTTTGCTTGTTTTGTTTTGCGTTTGGTTGGTTGTTTTGGCTTTGTTTGGCTTGGGAAGCCTTACTTCCACTCCACCTAGAACGTCTTCTGCTTTGCTCAGGGAGCCTTCCCTACCTCCCCATGGAGGGGAAGCATTTCAAGTCTTCTGTGTATGTAGCAGCTTTCATATGTGCCTCTGTAATTGGTTCTCTGACCAAAGTGTTGTAATTATTCCCATTTATAAATCTGTCTCCTCTGGAGTGCATTAAACTTCTATTCTTTATATACTCAGATAATTGCAGAATTCTGGGTTTGATTTATGTTTGGACAAAGAGTGTACTGTATTGTTAGTAACAAAGGTAGGAACAGCAGGAAAGCGCTAGTTTGTGCAGGAGTTAAATAATTTGCTTTTGAAGATACTGAGTTTGAGATTTCTGTGAGCCATCAGGCTGGAATAATTAGTAAGCAATATGGATGTGGAATTCAAAAGAGACATCCAACCTGAAGATGCAAACTTGATCTTTATCAGGATATGGATAGTTAGGGCAACTCCAAATGAAAGCCATCTGTCTGTTTAAATCATTGATTCTGCTGTGGAGAGAATGGCTCTAATGTGAGGAAGACTCTGTGTGTCTTCCACCTTCCCACAGAAATGTACCAGCTGAAGATTGAAATTTACATTGTAGAAGGATGTATGTAAAATATTTAACACAGATTCATAGGAAGTATTTTTTCTTTTAGGATTGATAAGCTAAAAACACTTTCCATTGTAGTATGGACCTGAGAAGGCCATTTCAGGAGAAATGTTCAGGGGGTAATCACTGGTCAGCCTTACATTTAAATCCTTGCTCTACGAAAACCTAGCAGTCTGATCTTGTTTAAGTCAAGTAACCTCTCCCAGCCTCAGTTTTCTTATTGGTAAAAGGAATAATAAACACCTAAACTTAGAAGTATGTTATTAATATTTTCAATGAGATAACATTTGTGAAAGTATCCTGTAATGCTTGCATATAGTAGGTGCTCAGTAAATGTCTTCAACAAGCATTTACTGAGTTTCCTCCATGTTCCAGGCACTGTTTTAAGCACAAAGATCCCTGCCCTCATGGAGCTTACACTCAAATGTGAGGAGGGGAGAGAAAACAATGAACATAATGAAGAAGTAAATTATATTGTACACCAAATGGCAACATAATCCATTTTATATTGAAAATTCATGTAGTGTAAGTAGCCATAGCCTTTAACACCTGCAGGGTCCAGGAAAGTAATCAAAATAAATAAGTTAGGTTGGTTGAAAAGAGCAGCCCTTTTTATTATTCTGCTTTTGTGAAGATAAGAGCACAAAAAATACATCTCTTTTCTTTCCTACATCTACCTTCAGAAAACAATAGTACAAGTGTCATGATAAATGGCAATTGACAGCCTTCTTATCTGAGACATAAATGGCAAGCCTCATAGGGCTCTGGCACTGGCAGAGACCCTGGGAAAGTCACTTGTCACTTCCAAGCAATTGGTGGTCTTTGGGAATATGGACTCAGTGTTGCCAGACCCGCCAGTTTTTCAAGGGAAGTCACAAATTTGCATTTGGGGTGAAATATCCTGATTTTTAATATAACAGTTTATTCATAATTTTTTCAACTGTAAAAGATTCTCCTCTGCTCCCCCAAAACCCCCCAAAATTTGCAGGCCACATATGGCTTAAGGATGTAATCAGGTTTAAATCTCTGAAAAAAACTGAGGTTTTATTTATGTCACTTTTAAAATAAGCTTTAGCTCTGCACTATTTTATAAAACTTGGCATGTGAAAGAGTGTAAGCCACTCAAACTACTATATAGTCCACTAACTATTTTTTTTTATTGGAGTATAGTTGCTTTAGAATGTTGTGTTAGTTTCTGCTGTACAACGAAGTGAATCAGCTATATGTGTACATATATCTCTTCCCTCTTAGACCTCCCTCCAACCCCCCATCCCACCCATCTATGTCATCACAGAGCACTGAGCTGAGCTCCCTGTGCTATACAGCAGGTTCCCACTGGCTGCAAATCTTTATATAAGGAATAAATATTTTGCTAAGAATCTTACTGACCTGGAGCAGGGAACACTGGTTAAGAATAAGAAACAATATTTCTCCTGCATATTTGCCCCCAGATTACCTCCTATCATTATTAAATGTCTTCCTTAGTTACAGTGCCCTGATTTTGTTCAGCTGATAAACCACATTTTTCACTCTCTCTTGCAGCTAGGGATGGACAAGTGACTAAGTTCTCCCAAGGGTATGTAGGCAGGAGCTGTTGGAGGGAGCTTCTGGAAACGCTCCCTAAAAAGAAAGTCTTCCTCCTTCCTCTTTTTTTCTGCCTCAGACTCAGATGTGATAGCTGGAGTTGCATGAGCCATCTTGTGATTGTGAAGCAATTTGTACAAAGGATGGTTGAGCAGAAAAAGTGAAGGCTCCTGGGACATTGATGATATTAAGAAGCCCCTGTAAGTCCAAGACTCTGAACTTGTTTTACATTAGTGAAAATGGACTTTTACCTATTTAAACCACTTTATAAGAAATTGATTCTTTACAAGAAATTGATTGAATTAAGAGATAATTAAGAGGTAGAATGAACTACTTGTAGATCTATGTGGGATGTTGGATGGGGGAGGGCAGAGGGGGAGGAGTCAAGGGTGATGCCTGGGGTTCTGGCTTTGGCTACTGGGAGACAATGTGCCCTGAGCAGGCAGGATCATGTGGCTCATGATGTCTAAATAAATAAATAAACTACTTTATTTCTGTCACCAAGTAGTCTAATACAAGTCCTGAGATCATTTTTAAAATACCTTTTTATATAGCCTCTAATGTGGAAGAGCAGAATTCCAACTAAGTCAATAGGCATGTGGAATCACCATTTGTCATACAGCAAAACCATAAAATTGTCTTCTTTGTCACCTGCTGAAACCTCCTCAACTTCCTGTGTTTGTTAAACTCATCTTTACTCATTTTGAAGTCTAGTTGAATTGGCATAAGAAATATTTTAGATTGTGATGTAATTTGTTGGATTAATAGGAAAATAAATTGTATTTGCTTTTACTTACCTATATATTAATTAACTGAAAAATGAGATCATGCCTCAGGCTATTAGAATGCAACCAAACATTGAATCCCTCAGACTTAAGGGAACACATCCATTTGATCACACAATTTATAGGGACAGAGACTGAAGCAGTGGAAATAGTATGCTAAATCTTAAAAGGTGTGTTTTAAAATTAGGGAAGATGTTTTCATTTAAGTTTTTAATTTAATGCATCAATTAAATACTAAATGCCATGTATATATACTATTGACACCCACAAAATAAACAAACAAACAAAAACTCTTCTCAAGCACAGGTGTAAGGGAGAGCACAGTGATGACTGAAACATAATCGCTGCATTGAAGAACGTCAGTTTGGCTTATAAAACCAACAAATAAAAACCTTTTTATAGTTGAGGGGATTGAAGTAAATGAGCTTCAATGACTTTTTAAAGATCATACAACAGGTTAATAGAAAAATCCAGACTGCCTCACTCCTAGAGCCATGCCTTCTGACAAAGTCAGGCTTCTGACAAAGTTAGGCTTCTGACTTTAGGGAGAACAGAAAAGAGTGTTTTCAAGTGAAGAAAAGGTACACCTTTTTGACTTCCATTAAATAATTAATATTTCATTTTGCCTTGAGACTGTTTAGAGAACACAGAACTATCTTCAAGAACAACCATTTTTGAAATCTTAGCCAAAAGAAAATGAGTTCCCAAGGCAGATTAAGTTGATTGAATCATGACTTAAGTAAAACAATTATTTCCATCCAGTCTCTGTTCTCTCCTTATATCAGATTAGACTGGCTACATTTAACAGAAAATCTAAAATTTCATTGCTTAAACACAGAAAGGTTTAGTCACTCAAGTGGACAGGTCCAGAGGCAGGAAGACCAGGGCAGGTTTGGAGGCTCCACAAAGTCACAAGGGATTTAGGCGCCTTCTATCTTGTTGCTCCACCATTCTCAACAAGTGGCTCATGGTTTCCAATCTGAAGCATCATAAGATGGCTGCTTGAGCACCAGGCATCACATCTGTGTTCTAGAAGTCATGAAATTCAATTGAGGGATGCAAAAAACAAAATAAAACAGAACAAAAGCAAACAAAAAACCCTAAAAATCTCTTCCAGCTGAATCAGCTACTTTAAAACACCTACTCAGAAATTTCATACACAGCAATTCACTTGCTTCTCATTGACCAGAATCTAGGACACGTCACACTTAGTTCAAGGGATTGGGAAATAATGGTCTCTTAGTGAGGCCCATAGCCATTCTGAATGAAATCAAGGTCCATCTCTAAGAAATAGCTAGGTTAGGGGATAGTTGGTAAACAACCACAAGTCTCTGTCACAACTGTCACAAAATATCAAGGGACATGTGTTTGTTAGTGGCAAGTGTCCCCTTGATATTTAACTTCAAATGTATTTAATATTAAAGCATCAATACCAAATTCATATTTAATTTTAATAATTTGTTATCTATTTAATATTAATAACACATAAATATTAGATTAAAATATTAAGTAACTCTGAAAATTTGTCTTCATTTCCTTCTGCCTGATTTCCCAGTCTGAAATGAAAAGAAATAATCGTGACAGAGTATGGTTATTCAGTAAAACACAACTGGTTCTGACAGCTTCCTAGCCACACCTATGATATTCAAAGTCAGCTACACCCAGAAAAATAAAAGCTTAAAAAAGTACATGGTGATGAACTGGCTCAGTATGAAAAGAATACGTCAAGTCACCTATTTGCCAAAATGATCTCAGGATACTGCGAGTGTGTTGCTTACACTATCCAGGTTATTCAGGTTGGTTTTTAAACATAATTTGGTAAATTTGTTGGATAGACCCTGACCAAAAATAATGTCAAAATGTGATTTTTTTTCCCCTCAATTATGGGTTGGCAAAATATATTCACTAAGTAAAGTGGCAGTGAGTATGCCATGTACCTAAATTTGGTTACCCTATGTGCCATTGTATACCCTCCAATATATGGCACCATAAGGTACAAAGTATACAGAGAGTCAGTTATTCAGGTACAGAAGAACACAGAGTAGGGTGGGAGATTCTGCTGTGTGGGTGGACAGAAGAGATGTGGCCTTGAATTGGGGTCACCAGGTGAGCCGGGACAAATTTCCTTACCATCTGGCAGCCGTAGACCTGCTGCCTGAGACTACCAGTGTACTCACTGTAATTAGCTAATTGTGTTGTTCATCTATTAGTTTTTGCAGGTTCTAACCAAGGGATCATCTATGCAGTGCTTGTCAAATTTCATGTACAAAGGGATCTCCTGGGAGAGCTTGTTGAAATGCAGATTCTGATTCAGTAGGTCTGGGGTGGGGCCTGAATCCACTTTCTTCACCTGCTGTCAGGTGTTATGAACAGCACTGAGTAGCAAAGACCTAGTACAGAGGTGAACTTGTACACTGGGAACACCTGCAGGGCCTCCCCCACAGAGTGTTTTCTTCAGTGGATCTGAGAAGGGACCCAAGAATTAGCATTTCTGGCACATTCCCAGGTCATGCTGATGCCTCTGGTCCAGGAATCACACTTCAAGAACCACTGATCTAGAATTTCATTATGGATCTCAAAGAGGTGAGAAATACGGTGGATGTAGAATAGTAACCTAGCTCCCTTACAGAATGCCTACTATGGACGAAAGGTCTTTGTGAAGTTGGATTTTAAATTTTATGTAAATGAACCATATAAATGTCATCCACTCTTTTTTTGTTGTTTTTTGTTTTAAATTTTATTTATTTATTTATGGCTGTGTTGAGTCTTCGTTGCTGTGCGAGGGCTTTCTCTAGTTGCGGCAAGTGGGGGCCACTCTTCATCACGGTGTGCGGGCCTCTCACTATCGCGGCCTCTCTTGTTGCGGAGCACAGGCTCCAGACGCGCAGGCTCAGCAATTGTGGCTCACGGGCCTAGTCGCTCCGCGGCATGTGGGATCTTCCCAGACCAGGGCTCGAACCCATGTCCCCTGCATTAGCAGGCAGATTCTCAACCACTGCGCCACCAGGGAAGCCCGTCACCCACTCCTAATTCCTAAGCTTTCTACATATTTTAAGAGAGACAAAGTCAAAATAAGAAAATTCTTTCACTTCCACTTTGGATTAGAGGGTTCCTTTTAGTTTTTCTTGAACTATACCTGGCAGAAAATAATTCTATGTGAATTTTTGGTATGAATTCTAGGTAAAAATTCAGGTATCTCAAAGGAAGCCTTGAAATTTCCTTTTTTTTTTTTTTAAATTTATTTTTGGGTGTGTTGGGTCTTCGTTTCTGTGCGAGGGCTTTCTCTAGTTGCGGCAAGCGGGGGCCACTCTTGATCGCGGTGCGCGGGCCTCTCACTGTCGCGGCCTCTCTTGTTGCGGAGCACAGGCTCCAGACGCGCAGGCTCAGTAGTTGTGGCTCACGGGCCTAGTTGCTCCGTGGCATGTGGGATCTTCCCAGACCAGGGCTCAAACCCATGTTCCCTGCACTGGCAGGCAGATTCTCAACCACTGCGCCACCAGGGAAGCCCGAAATTTCCTTTTAATAATAATTCCATGTTATAGCATTTAATGGTCCCTAAACATGGACAAATAAAAACACTCCACAATTACAGGTATTCATTGTTGCACTCTGACAACTAAATTTTTAAAAATTTGAAATCTTCTGTATCCTCAGACCAAATACAGAGGAAGGTCACACTTATTTTTAATTGTTTTTTTCTCTAAAGTTAGTAAATAAACAACGTCTAACTCCATAGATTGATTTTATAAAGGGCATTTTATTCCTATCAATCAAAAAACTTTAAGTAAAGATTTTAAAATAATTTGATCTATCCACATGAAATGCATATTATAAATATACTTTGCACATAACATTTCTTACACAATTATTCTATCTATATATTTGAAAGTGGTTATTATTTTATTGGTAGTGGCAAGGATTTGAGATCAAGTGTGGTTTTTATTTTTTATTCAACACTATCCTTTCAAAGAGTTTTTTAAAACTATGCTTGCTTAAATTTACTGGGCCCTACAAACTATACAAGGATCCATCCATTCTTTTTTTTTTTTTTAATTTTTATTGGCATATAGTTGTTTTATCCATTCTTAATAGTGCTTTCTCCTGCTATACGTAGTACTCTTTTCTTTAACCTAATTATGTAGAAAGACAAAGGCAGTTTCTGGTCAAATGAAATGTTCCTTCACATTTATTAGAAAAGCAGATAAAAGAGACCAGAAACATGTAGCAATATACATAATTTGTTTCATTACCCTAATCTAATTGAGGATTTTCAACTAGTACAGGACTTTTATAACTAACGCACACCAAAATGGAGTTAGCTTTTCCTCTATGATAATAAAAATCCTCAACTCTAGAACACCTATTGTGAACATTTTCCAAATAACATAGCATATTCCATTTTCTACAAGTAAACATATGCATAGATACCAAATTTTACAAAATATTTTTAATAAACCTAGGAGGAATTAAAAGCTCAGCAAAGTTAAGGAAATATTTAACAAAGCTCATTTATAACAATTATATCAATTTTCATCTGTCTTGGTGTTTCCATGGAATTTTTTCACATGAAATAGTTTGAGATCTTGATCAAGATAGGAAAGTTTAATTGTACATTTTCCCTAACTATAGATTTAATTCTTGAAAACAATTCAGAATGATTAACTTACTGACAATTAATTAACAGACAATTAACTTACATGAAATAATCCATAAAATACAATGTTCTATTAACAAAGTAAATTTGTAAACAGTCCAGTAGAGTTTCATAAATTTCATCAGTCATACAATTAACATTTCATTTTGAGTGTAAATAAAGAATGACTTTGAATTTCCTAAATAAACCAAAAGGCGTCATAGTTCCTCTGTGAGATAAATTTTAACGATATTTTGAAAACATTTTAAAATAGTCAAAACTGCTTAATACAAATTCATTTCCCACATTTTCTAATAATTTTGGTTATAGTTTTACAGTTTCTTCTCTTGCTGATTGAGAAATCAGCCTTTGGCCTTTAATTGTATTTTATGTTCAGATACAAATTTTCTCTTTCATTCTTAAATTTAAGAAATATGAAGACATAAACAAACATGTAAGTTAATGTTCGACTAGTGATTTTTAATTGCTTAGCAAGCATACTGCATCTACATTCAAGAATATAACTTAACACATTATTATTATATATTTCCAAAATTTTAATATTATATTTTAAAATTTCAAAGCTGGTATCATTGTCAGAGTAACATGTACATCAAATAACAGATATCCAGAAATTGCATTACTCTCCAAAATTATTTTACTGACAATGGCTATAAAAATGGACACCTTTTAAATATAATCTTACTTATTAAAACTACTAAAAAAAAAAAACAAAAAAAAAACTACTTTGTTTTTCTGCTCTAATATCCAACTTCATATCAAGAAACACCTTTACTTAGAAACTGTGAGTAAGAATAAGGAGACTAATCACAAAATTTAAGATCAGATACTCATTTGTTTCAAAGGTTAACTAGCTAATAGATTAAAAAAATTATTTTTGTCTGAACGAGAAATATCCTTGTGATATATACAGTTAATGTGTATAAATCTATAGAGTTTGGCACAAAACACTATTAAAATATTATTTAAATAAATGGTTTCTTTCTAAATTAATAAAATATAATGTCCTATTAAAATGCTATATATTCAAAATAGTTTATTAACTCATGTTTTCATTTTTTTTATCCATCACCATTCAAAAAATGTTTGGTAAGAATTGCGTTAATAGATTTCAATTTTTTAACATATATATGCCAGACAATTTTTCTGAAAGTGATTACCAATGCAGCCTGAGTATTAGGTTCCAGGTCAGATAGTCATTCAATCTTTAGCATACTCAAAGGGCGGAGCACTGTGTATGAGGGTTGTAAGCCTAATGCCTGCTGGGCTAGTTTCCCAAATACTTGAAGATGGTGGCGTGTGTCACACTAGAGAGAGCATGTCCTTGCCAAGGTATTTATATTTTTAAAAAGTAATAATACATCATGGTGGGCAAACAAAACACATTTGTGGGTTTCAGTCAACCCATGGGTATCAAGGCTGCAATTCTTTCATGGAAATCCTCTCACGTGATCCTTCAAAAAAAATCTCAGCAGCTCAAATTGCTGTGAGCTTGTTCTGGTCCATGTCTTTCCAACAATTCTAGAACCTGTAGGAACCTGATGATGCATCCACATGGACAGAGATCTCAGGATCGAGCTGGGAGCACCTCCGCAGGGTGAAAAATATAGTGGGAGATGAGCCTTATTTACCAGTTGGAGACTGTATCAAAGAATGTTTAAAGAATCCTTCAGCACAGAGCCATTCAGATAGAGGAAGCAATTCTCTTGCACCAAAGACAATACTTCTAAAAGCATAATTGTCCCCAAGACTGTGAAGAAAATATTTAATTTTCATCTAAAATAAAATTGTACTTTTCACTAGCTCCCCCATATACTCCTCCAGAGCATACCAAGTAACATAAGTTTTCAGATAGAAGGTGCAAGACAGCACATAGTACAGTCCTAGAAAGGGCAATATGTACATGCATATAAATGGAAATTAACAAATGAAACATTTATTTCTAGAGAACATGGAAGTTATCTCAGACAAGGAGAATTAGAGGGAGCTTCGTATTTATAGTATCCTTATCTATATGACTGGAAGTTTACTTCCAATAAACAAACACTTTAGCAGATGCTGCTGTCATTTTACATTCAATAAACTCCTACATGTGCATTCGTAACACATGTGCATGTGTTACTCTATTAAAAGGCACATTTATTCCTTTACACATGTCTTTGCTAAGGTCCTAAATTTGGGTTCCAGATGATCTAGAAACTCAAACCCCTCTTCTTCCGGCTGATCACTGCAGCAGCCAAACTGAACCGGCCACAGACTCTTTTCCTTCATAGTTAGAGGAGTGGACATAGTCTGCAGACTGTTTATGCTCCTCGTCTTTTCCATACAGATACACCTCCTGTTTTGAAAAAGCACATTTTATTATTTTTTAAAAAACACCTAAATGTATTAGCATAAAAATAATGTCTTTGATTTACCTTTTACTGTTTAATTTTAAATCAAAGTGTGTCCTCTAATGGATTCCTACATATAAAAAATGCACATGATTGGTCTGTATTATATTCATTATTAAAACATAGCAAATATATAAATGCTCCTACTGAACACATGGACGAAAACAAAAGCTCCACATACATCACACAACTAGTTTACAATTTCCCATTTAAACATGAGATTGTATAACTGAAATGTATCTCTGCAACTTTTTCACATATTTGGGGGAAACTAATATAAGCTATGATTCTTACGTTTATACACTATTATATACCTATAATAATATAATACATTACCTGGCTAATATTAATCTATGTTGATTGATCTGAGCATAAAACAAGGAGCTAAAACCCCAAATAAAAGCTTAACGATCTATCTGGTTGATGGCGATAGTCAGGATTTCATAACCACATGGAGGATTCAACATACTAAAAATATTTATAATTTGTGATCTGCACATGTACTCCATAACGAATATTTCACTCTAGGTGATTTTCCTGGCAACTTTTAGGGAAGAAGCTATCAGTCTTTTTACACGTCCTAAAGTATAAAATGCCTACATATGCCACTCCTAGATCAAGTTTTGTAAACCTTATTTTAAAAATTGAACTTTACAAGATCGTTTTTCTCTTTGGGTTTGGCCCTAACATCCATCTATCTCTATGATAATTCAACATGAAAAAGGTGATGAGCTCCAGATGTATGAGGAGGAAAACTCTGGGGAAATCCTGATTTATAAGTAGTGTTTACTTTCATGTAATATGAACTTGAAGACACTGGCACTTACTTTGCCAAGCCGAGGTTGGGTGAAGCTGTGCCAGTCGGTGTATGTGTATCTGCTGGTGTCCGTCACTCCTTGTCCTACACCCTTGACAGATTCCAAGGTCTGATGTCTGCCTCCTTTGATGGGATCCAAAGTGTAGCAGCCTTTGACCACATCAAAACTTTGATGTGTTTTGACTCCCTGGCCACTAAGTGTGCCAACAGACATGCTTGTGTCACAGATGTTGGATTTCTGTGTGGGGAGTCTAATATTTGCTTCCTAAAATGAATAAATCAAATTGAAACTAACAATTTTCTTTCATTTATTTCCCACCATGGGCTAATCACTTACCTGCTGTGCCTCTCTATTCCCCATGCATGAAATCAGGATAATAATAGTACCCGTATCATAGGTGTTATAGGTTAAATTGTATCCCCTCCCCCCCCCAACAAAATTCATATGTTGAAGTCCTAACCCTCAGTGCCTCAGAATGTGGTCTTATTTGAAGATAGGGTCGTTATAGATGTAACTAGTTAAATTAAGATAAGGTCATACTCAATTAAGGTGGGTCCCTAATCCAAAAGGGAAAAGCTGGACACAGACACACACACACACAGAATGCCATATGAAGACTTGATTTATGCTGTCATAAGCCAAGGAACTATCAGAAGCTAGGAGAGAGGACTGGAACAGAATCCTAGCACCTTCAGAGGGAGCATGGTTCTGTGAATACCTTGATCTCTAATTTCTAGCCTTCAGAACTGTAAGACAATAAGTTTCAATTGTTTAAGTTACTCAGTTTGCGGTGCTTTGTTATTGCAGCCCTAGGAAACTAATACAATAGAATTGAAGTTTAAGTGAATTAATACATGCAGGGCACTTGGAGCTCTGCTTGGCATAATAAGTGCTCAATAAGCATTAGCTGTTATTATTATACTATTTTATATAATAATCAACTGTCATCATTGAACCACCATACAAAGCAAAGTGAAAACTGACTTACCATCACTTCTTCTCCGGGTGCTTCAGTATTTGATACAATTAAGTTTTGCTCGGCTACATCTTCTGGAAAACATTTCTTTACTGTACTCTTAGCAGTAACACAGATACATGTAAACAAAATGTCTAAAAAATAAAAATATATAAGTAAAATAGCATTTTTTCATGCTGGTATATATTAAATCATTTGAATCATTTGATTTGTTTTAAAGTTTCTTCAGAGAACTTTAAAAAATTTGTTCCATAAATAGAGATCTCTTTGGGTCATAAAATTTAAAACAGAATATTAACAAATGTATTAGTATACAGACCAGCTCTGTCTTAGTGAGGTTATGTTATTAGGCTAAATAAGATGCAAATCAATAAAAAGGAAGAAAGATGAAGTGAACATAGTTTATTAATAGCTCTCTTCCCAGGTCCAGAATTAAATGCTTTCCTTATTTCCTCCACACTGAAATAGTAACTTCATTTGATTGGAATTTAAGCTAGTATTATTGGTATTTAAAATCCACACAGAACAACTCAAAGATCTTAGAATCATAAAACAAAGAACATTAGGCATAAATCAAACAGGAAAGACAATTATGTAAAATCAGTGCCTGGCTTTGAAGGTGTACATCAAGTGCTAAGAGGAATATCCAGTTTAACCTGGAACACAAATCAATGAACACAGACAAAGTAAAGACTATGGGAAAAGTTTGTAAATGCAAATAGGCTGTATGTAGTCAAATAGATTGTTAAAAAAAGAAAGAAGGGAGGAAGGAAGGGAAAAGGAGCAAACAAAAGAAAGAAGACAGAGAGGAAGAGAGGGAGGGAGGAAGGAAGGGGAGAAGCCTGGGTAGTGATTTCCATCACCTTTGCATCTCCCAAAACCAGTTTGCAGAATGCAAAATCTTAGGATTCTTTGCATCCATTACTTTTCCTCAGTGGCTCACCATATGACCATTTCCCCCACGTTGGAGTCTTATTAAGATATATGCTAAATCACTTCATTAATATACATTAATAACGTTGAGCGTAAACATCTAAGTAAATTTTGAAACTACTCTTTCCACTAACTCTTTTTGTGCATTCACTACATGAACGTGACTGGTTGAGAGACTATAATATTTTGTATGGGAGAGAATCTTAACATTAATTTTATCCAACCTCTTCACTTCACACGTGGGAAAAAGCACTTAAAGAAGAGGAAATGATTTACCTAGTGTCTCACAGCTAATTCTTGGACGAACTAAGGCTACAGTTCTGAAAATTACTTTAAATTTAATCTGCTCTTACTGATAGATTTATTCTTCTATGACTCAGTACCCCAAGCCATAGAGTTCGTGCAAGATTTTTAAAAGGACACATTTATCAAAGGCTATAAATGTCATTGATGTAAAGAACTGCCATATGTTTTTAAAAATATTAGATAACATTTCAGCTAACACATTCTAGATAATTATACTTACATGACAACAATGCAGAACCCAACACCATGGCAAGAATAGCCCATCTTCCAAGTATTGCATTTGATCGCCTTGCATCGCTCGGAACTTTAGTAGTCATTCTACATTCAGATGGAATTGTACAGTCACATACTCTCACTGATAACATGTGTTTTGCAGAAACGCCATGTCTATCTTTTATTTGGAGAGGCACAGAATAATAGTTATAATCAAGATTTTGCAGTTCATGAAGAATGGCAGTTTTACCTATGTGAAAAAAAGACAGATTTTGATTTCTTGAAAAGCCAGGAAAATTAACTGACATTGCTCTATGCTTACCTATACTATTCTATATTTAATATATTATTCAAATATTATATTAAAATGGATTTGTATGTTTTCTTAAAGATATTCAGAACAAGAGTCTAAACATAAGTATATTATTCATTGCTTTAAAAAACAAGGTATTATCCTTTTCCTGGGATCAATAAAATAATTTACTAAAATTAATATTTATTTATTACAATGAACTAAGGTGAAAATCTAGACCACAATCTTAAGTTCCTATTGATTAGAAGGTTTAGCATAACTACATACCATCCGTTAATGTTTCTATTGTCCAAAGTTTGCTGGCAGAATTATCGAGAATGAATTGAAAAGGTGGCCCATTATCAGGTCCATCTTGATCTACAGGTTTGAGAACAGCAAAATCCTTATCATGCCGACAAATTGTCACTTCTTTTTCAATTTGTGGTGGGTAATCATTATCATCTTGCAAAAGAACTACTAATGTTCCAGGGCAAGA
The DNA here is from genome assembly GCF_965194805.1 of Balaenoptera borealis. NCBI lineage: Eukaryota > Metazoa > Chordata > Mammalia > Artiodactyla > Balaenopteridae > Balaenoptera > Balaenoptera borealis. Next base: position 45,177,413 of record NC_138875.1, on the reverse strand, counting down.
TCTGTTATCTAAGAAAAACAAAAAATAGGATGTTTCTTCACTTAAAATTTATTTTCAGCAATCTCTATGATGTACAGTTGACATCTGCTTTCTACTAGTGGTCTGAACTGGAATTTCATACACTTTCCGATCCACAAATAGCATTGCTACCAGTACAAAATAGTGACATTACTCTTCCTTGGAGCTTGGTAGCTGTATCAGATGATATCTTGAGGTGCTTTTTAAAACTAAAAGGTATGAGATTACAAGTAATGTCACTAATGAATAACCAGTTAAGAAGAAAATTGATTTCTTACATCTTTCTTTAGGAAGAACATACTTTCATGCTTAAAATAAAAACACTTTACTTTTGGTCATAGTCACTTCCTTGACTTCCTCTCCTGACCTTTTTCTTCATCTACTCTTTGTTCAAACTTTGTAAAACTGATCATCAAACTCAGTAGGTGTGCTCCTTCCTGTGTGCAGCTTTGGCACATTCTATTGCCACTGCTGGGAATACGTTTCTTCTCTTCTCTGCCTGACAAAACCTTATTATCCTTTAAGAATCCATTCAAATATCACCTCCACATGAAACCTGCTGTGACTTCTACGGACAATGGTAGCCACATTCTCCTTCAATTTCTCAGAACCCTTGGTTCATCTTTGGCTCACGCACTGAACTGTGAACATGTTCATCCTAAGGGCTAAGTTGTATTCATCTTGAGAGCCTAGTGATCTGGGCACAGTATTTCTTGGCTAACTTAAAACTTAATACTAACACATTGAATATAATGCACTTACTGTTTTTAGACTTGTAAAAAAATTAATTGAATAAACTGTAAAAAAGTTTCACACATCCCCCGCCTGCCGCGAATTTAATCAATTTGCTTTTAAGAATAAGAACTGTTGGGCTTCCCTGGTGGTGCAGTGGTTAAGAATCCGGCTGCCAATTCAGGGGACAAGGATTCAAGCCCTGGTCTGGGAAGATCTTACAAGCCGCAGAGCAACTAAGCCCGTGCGCCACAACTACTGAGCCTGCGCTCTAGAGCCCACGAGCCACAACTACTGAGGCCCACGTGCCTAGAGACCATGCTCTGCAACAAGAGAAGCCCACGCACGGCAACGAAGAGTAGCCCACACTCGCCGCAACTAGAGAAAGCCTGCGCACAGCAACAAAGAACCAACACAGCCAAAAATAAATAAATAAAATAAATTTATTAAAAAAAAAAGAGAGAATAAGAACTGTTACTCATCTCCAGCTCTCCACTATTATTGGCCTAATGTTTCACACATAAGTCTAAATAAATATTTTTAATTAACATAACGCCCATTACTGGTGTTTAAGAGATAATGAAGTTTAAAGAACATGTTCAAATTTTATCATTTGTAATAAAATTACAAACTACTATAAATGGTAAGCTTTCAAAATTGAAATAAACAGAAAAATAACTGATGAAATTTCTCACTTTTTTTGCTTTGAATGCTAGTCTAAATTTTGGTGCATAAATATTGAATTTATCATAAAGACTACCATAAATCATGTGTAAATGTAATCTGTTTTTTCTTTTTAGGTTGAAATAACAATTAAGCCATATTGGATAGTGTATTTCAGTGAAACTTTTTCTGCTGAATAACTAAAAAATTAATTTATTCAAAGTGACTTTTAAATTAATCACTTACATAAGTTAACTGCAGTATATACCTATTTTATCTGGACAAGTTTTACAATATCTAGAAATTAAAGAGAGATACAGGGGGCTTCCCTGGTGGTGCAGTGGTTAAGAATCTGCCTGGCAATTTAGGGGACATGGGTTCAAGCCCTGGTCCGGGAAGATCTTACATGCCGTGGAACGACTAAGCCTGTGCGCCACAACTACTGAGCCCACATGTCACAACTACTGAAGCTCGCATGCCTGGAGCCCGTGCTCCGCAGCAAGAGAAGCCACCGCAATGAAGAGTAGCTCCCACTCGCCACAACTAGAGAAAGCCCGCACACAGCAACGAAGACCTAACGCAGCCCAAAATAAATAAAATAAATAAATTTATTTAAAAATAAAAAATAAAGAGAGGTACAACTTTTATTTAAAAAAATCTGCAATAGCATATAAACATTTGGGACTGCCATAAATTTGTAAATAAATTTGAATACAAGTAACAACTTTAAACCCTAACAAAGAAGTGAATAATGGGAAAAAAGAAGCTTTTATTTTTTTAATTAAAAAAAAATAGTTACAGATACTACCTGTGAGTCAACATGTGTGCTCTGATTTTACTTTTTAAAATTTAAGCAGAGAACTATTTCTCTTTAAGGAACAATAGAAATCACTTTAAAAAAATCTAATAAAGAAATAGGGAGACTTCCCTGGAGGTCCAGTGGTTAAGAGTCCATGCTTCCAATGAAGGAGATGCGGGTTTGATCCCTGGTTGGGGAACTAAGATTCTGCATGCCACAGTGCAGCAAAAAAAAAAAAATTCTACCAACATTCATCACATAAATGATTATTTTCCATCACAATCTGATTTAAGCATGTTGTTAAAAAGAGGAAAACTTGAAATTGTTAAAATGGATAGTAGTCAAAGCCGCAGCTGAAAACAAAGTCCTAGATGCCTTCTAAAACTATGAAAGACTGATTGCAAATTTTTTCCTTACTTCTGGGAAATAGAGCAAAAAATAAGTAATTACTGATAATAGTTGAAGATTGTGAAAATGTAATTGAGTGTGTATGTTTGTCTACTTCTAAACCTTATTTTAAATTAAGCACATAAGCAAATGCCAAGTATCGGTGAGTAAGGAATGTCATAATCTTGGGGCTAGAAAGTACATCTTGTATTAACTAAAATCTAAACTTACATGTCAACAATAGGGACTCTGAAAAGCAAGAGTTCCCCATTGCTATTTAAAAGTTTCCAGGAACCAGAAGTTCACTGTTATGAATCAGCCCACTCCATGTACAGAACTCGTTAATTAACCACTAGAAAGTTTTCAGGTTCTTTCTTATCAAGCTATAATACACCTCCTAATCATTTCCAATTTTTTCATGGGTTATTTTGGACTATACACAAAATGTTTACCTCTTCCACATGACAACCCTGAAATATTTATTTTAAGAAAATTCTTTTTACAGCCGAATGTAACAAAGTGTTTGTAAACATTTGAACTCAAGTTTCTATAATACATTAAAACTAACTGTTCCAGGTGCCTATTATGCACCTGAACTTGCAAAGTTCTTGGTAGTGAAATTCACAACCTGCACCTGGAGATTCACAGGGCTCTCAAACAACAGAGGAATGACAAATATCAGTACCTACACGAAGCAAACATGCCAAGATCTCTGCCAGATGCTTGGTAAAAAAAATATTTAGCAATGATAAGGGTCCTTGTATGAAAATGAGTTCAGAGTCTAGCTGGAGGAAAAGAATGTACATGAGAAACAATGAGAGCACCCTTTTATAGAGAAGACACATCACCCGTGATAATTACGATATTATTCCCAGGGAAGGAGGGCGTAAAAGGTGTTCATAGAGGAACTGAACAGGGACTTCCCTGGTGGCGCAGTGGTTAAGAGTCCGCCTGCCAGTGCAGGGGACATGGGTGGTTCGAGCCCTGGTCTGGGAGGATCCCACATGCGGCGGAGCAACTAAGCCCGTGTGCCACAACTACTGAGCCTGCGTGCCACAACTACTAAAGCCCACACACCTAGAGCCCGTGTTCCGCAACAAAAGAAGCCACCGCAATCAGAAGCCCGCGCACCACAACGAAGAGTAGCCCCCGCTTGCCACAACTAGAGAAAGCCCGTGTGCAGCAACGAAGACCCCACACAGCCAAAATAAATAAAATAAATTAAAAAAAAAAAAAAGAACTGAACAAAGACTAGTGAGAGCTACTACAGAAGATGTCACTGCCATTCATTTGAAGAAGCAAAGGGACCTGAATTTCAAACAGGAGGGGCAGTCTAATTCTAGGTGGAGGGTGTATAAAACAGTGCTTTCTAGAGTGAAAGCAGGGAAACCAGCCTGACGGACAAAAAAATTGACACAAAAAATACACAGAAATAAACCGGATTCTAAGAAAGCTGGAATACCTAGATCATCATCATAAAATATTTATGAGCATCAAAACTAAACATTCATTTGGAAATATAAGTAATTATATATTTGGCCCTTGGAAGCATATATTAAATGGATTAAAGTTCAAATAAACAAAATCCTTCATGACACCATACGGTCTTCCTTTAACATTTATAGCACCCTTATCTTTACTTCTTGAGCACATCCAGGTTATCCATGGGCCTGGGGCATAGAGTCACAAAGTTTAGATTCGACATTTCATTTCTTTGTGCTATGATCACTGTATTTAAAGACATTCTTTTGTCACCAAAAGACCAAGTTAATTTCTTATATCTGTTTTCCATATTTTCCTTCTCTCCAAAAAGTATTTCATTTTCTATCACCAAGCTTCTGCATTTCCGTGAGGTTTCCTCTCTTTATCCTTTAATCTGGGTGGGCAACTCTTTAACTGATTTCCACTTCTCATGATATCCATACATTCTTTGATGGGGAAAATTTTCATACCAGGGAATCTGTTATGAGAACATAATAATCCCTCAACTGATATTGTGTGAAAATTTGACATTGTCTTATGAATCCTAATTTTCATGGCCTAGTACTTGGAACTTAAAAGACAATCAACATTTGTGGAATAAGTGAGTAAATATAAATCCTTGTTTGACATCATAATTGTGTTCCTGAACCATTCAGATTTCACTTTTGCTTATATAGAAGTAGCAAATCACCAGGATTATAAAGGAGTGGCAATATGAACTATATTTCTCAGTTAATGTTTTCCCCATTCTTTAGTAGATTTTTTTTCCTACTTATACTGAAAGAATTACATTAAAAGATTGTGTGAGAGGTATCAAGAGGAAAGGAAGATCATATGCGCATGATTAAGTAATAATATTCAAATTGAGGCTTTCTTTCAGATTTTGAAACCTAAAAATTTTTGGCTCATGGGCATAGTTCTTTCAAACTGCTTGGTCATCTCACTGATTATGACGTGCAACAGACTATTTCCATCCCAGGGTAACAGGAATAGACCAAGGCTGAGAGAGGAAGTAAGGAAAAAACCTGAATGGGACACATGTAGATGAACTGGTTTGCCCTTCCTCTATAAATCATAAGCAGCAGTATCTTCATTAGTTTAACCTTTGTCTCTCCTCAGAGAATCTATTGTTTTCGTAGATGTGGCTTTTAGTGTAAAGCTATAGAAAAAAGTATGGGTATAATATGTGAGAAAACATTTGTCTTTATCTTATTATCAAAATATCAATGGGCAAAATGAATAAACATGAAACATTTCATGACTTACTTTCAACTTTTGTTTATTTCCATGGGATTTGATATGTGTTTATTCCTACACTCGCCCATTCCTTCTAAAGAAATTCAGTGATGCTATAGAAAAAGACCACAACATTGCCGTACCAGCTTGTTTGTTTTGAACATCTAGTGTATAAAAATATGCTAACCATAAAAATAATGGAAACCATCTTAGATTAAGCAGATAGTCAAAAACATAGGCTGTCATAAAAGCCCAAGTTCATTCACCTTTATCATTAATGGAAATTTACCCCAAATGAGTGAGTGTGTAATTGGTGTGGTGGAATGCCATATTGTAACTTCTATTTATATTTTTTATCATCTTCTTTTAATATCTATTTTTATGATGTATACATTAGCATAGTAGTATATGTATATAAATAAACACACTAGTAAATATATGGGAGTGGTTGTGGACTGGTCTCAGCCTATCAATAACCAAGGTTGTAGCTGAACTGGCCCTTGTGATTGCTCTAATGATTGCAAGATGCCCTAAGGCATAACGATCAGGAAACACTGAAAAAAAAAAAAAAGGTTTATTACTTACAAGTCCTGGAAATTACATGGCACACATGGGGCCACACAGCAAGAGTAAGTTTGTGGGGAATGGACGGGGTGGGGCAAGGGGAGTAACACCTGGGATTCTGCTTTTATTGAGGTGGAGGCTGGGGCCTTGGGTTTCACAGGCTCACTATTGATGAATTTAAAACACAAAAGCAGGAATTTAAAGCACAGGAAGAGAAAAAACAAGCAGCCCGGAATGGTGAGTTACTGAAATCAACCAAGATCTCTAAAACAAAGGAGCCTGGGGAGATGGGGTAGAGGTCAGCCTGGCTCTTGATCTAGTTCTGTGGTTAGCAATGTGTTTATTTGAGATATCAATCAAAGCTTAAGTCAGGCACTTGCATAACAAAAAGAGAAGCCAACTGACAGGGCTTCCACTGCAAAGGTTCATATTCAAAAATGATTTACTGCTTGGAGGATATATTCAAAAGAATTTTGAGATCTCTACTTTAGGACATTGGAAGGACATTTCTTCACAAAACAGTTTCTAGAATTAACCTTGGAGAATGATTGCAAACCTCAGCAAAAGACATTAAAAATCATCGTTTGACCATTTATTTAGGAAATAGGATAAGTGTTTTATTCCCCAGTAAGAGAGACTCAGAACAAATCTATCTGAACCCAACTGTTGTAGGTGGGTTGAATCCCTCCAGCAAGTTCAAATCAGTACTAAATCTGTACTCCTGAGAAAAATAGGGATCCTTGATGATGCCACTATGTCCATGGAAAAAGTCAAATAATATGGACCTCGAAACTGGGGCTTCGGCCATTCACCACCTCCAAGTTTTGCATTAGTGATGCACTGGGACCTAAAAAGGGTGGTTTCCAAGCAATTAAGCAATCATAATGCAAACATTTTTTGCATTAAATTTTGATCTGGAAACAAACAAATTTAAATTTAGCTCCAAGATTTCCTTAAAATATGTGCTATATTTATATTTTATTTCTAGAAAATTGCACTCACCTGCATCCATTGCAATCACGGAAACATTGTATTGGTTGTCTTTTACAAATGCTGATTCTCTATCTAGAACTTTTACAGTTTTCAAGTCACCAGTGTATTCATTAATTTCAAACCAGTTATCTTCATCTCTTATCTTCTTATACCTAGTTTTTAGAAATCAAGTGTAAATGCTCAAACCAAAGAGCGGACATAATCTCAAAATCTGTCATTCTAAAAATACATAGAATGTTCCTAAATTTGAAATCAATTATCATCACAATTAAAAAGAAGGAAATTTTGAAAATACATTACCTTAAGCCCTCAGCAGTGCCGCTGTCCGGATCCACTGCTTCGTATCCAAGGAGTGTTGTGCCCACGGGGAGACCATCTTTACTCTTAATAACTTTTACTGGTGGTTGGCATTCGGGGCCCTCATCATGGTCTTTAACTTTAACAGTGACAGTTGTAATGCACATAGTAGGAGTTTGTGAGTTTGTTGCTTTAGAGAATTGTGCTTCGTTAAGTACACCAATTTGCAAAACCATTTGGCGATGGACTTCATAGTTCAATGACTGTTCGATAAACATACCATAATGAGTCTATACATATATACATATATATATAGAAGACATAACTATGATTCCAAGTTTTAGCACAAAAGGGAAAATCATTTTTATGTATAAAATGTTACCAAAAGTTGTTGCTAATGTATTAACGACGAATAATTAGCTTCCTATAGTGACAAACACTATCAAATGCAAAATTGTTGATTTTTAAGATTCAACCAATTTTTCTTCTTACTTTCCTTTGGAAAGGTCCTGCTTTCATTTTTTTTTTATTACAAGTTTAAATACTAATAGAAATACAGAATAAGTGTTTGAATAAATTCATATGGACTATTTCTCATTATTTTATTATTATCAAATGGGATAACAGTGATAACTAAATTAGCAAAAGTCCCTCTAAGCTAAGTATATAAAATAATTAGATAGACTGTAACCAAGCAGGACCCTATGGGGCCTTCCCAGGGCAGACTTCTCCTCCATATCCTCTGCTTTAGCTCCTTTCTGCAGTACCTAGATAATAGTATCTGATGCACTTCCTGAGTTGTTTTAAAGATGTGAAAACCCCCCACCAAATGGAAGATGTTAACTACTTGTTGACCATGAGCTCATAGCCCCCAGGCCTAAGGACTGATAATGTTAACCCCTATGACACCACCCTGTTACCTCACCATCAACCAATCAGAGAATTGTGCAGGGGCTGATCACATACTCTGGGATACCCCTCCCTCACCTTGCCTTTACAAATGGTTTGCTAAAATCCTTAGGGAAGTTTGGAGTTTTTGAGCGCAAGCCACCTGTTCTCCTTGTATTGGCACCTTTACAATAAAGCTGCACTTTCCTTCACTACAACCTGGTGTCAGTAGATTGGCTTCACTGCCAGCGGGCGAGCGGACCTGAGTTTGGTTCAGTAATAAGACTACTAGGACATGAGATTTGGCTATAATGGAGCAGTTACTCTGAGTATCTGAGTCAAAAGATATAATCATATTATCTAGCAGCACCTTTTCAAAGTATATTATATACGAATTTGTTAGTTCATGAACTGAGTAACTAGAAAGAATCCCAAAACAATAAATGATTAGAGACTAAAATCTATCAAAATAACAAAAAAAGAAAGAAAGAAATCTAGAAAAAAGTCCAAAAATATTTTAAAAAGAAATTTAAAAAAAAGAAAGGAAAAATAAGCAGTGTTATAATTAAAGGACATTTTCTAAAAGTTTTATAAGGAACGCAAAATTTATGCATATCACTTTTAAGAAAATACACTGTCTCCAAGAAATTAACAAGAAAAGATGTAAGAGGTTAGTGAGGAGTGTAGGTAGAAAGACTCAGAAAGAAAACAAGTTCAGTTAAAGTGATCACCCTCTGAGCCAGTAAATGCAATTAAATTTTAAAAATCCCAAAGCACTGGCTACCTCAAATATAGGGGAATTAATGGGAATAGCTGCTAAATATTTAGTAAATGGTCTGTCTTATAAAATACATTATAGAGTGGTAAAAGTATAATATGATCATGAAGGGAATTGAAAAGTCAAGAGGTTGATTTTTTATTGATTCTTCCATTTCTCTCTGTCTTGTGTTTCATAAGGTAAGGAATTTAGATAAGTGGGTGTCTAAGACCGCTTCTAAGGCTAGTATCTATTTACTCATTCAACATGTCTCTGCCTTGGTTTTCCTCGTATATAGAACAATCAGTTTTGTACCGGCCATGCCTTTCCTCTAAGAGAAAATGAGGATAAAATAATAATAATAAAAGGTTTATGTGTGAAACAATATAAATCATTTCAGCATTGCATTGCAACACTCTAGCTATATACATACAGGAATTACTTTTATATATATATATATATGTATGCTCAAGTGTAAGTTAGAATCTTGTAAAGCATTGCTTGATACATATATGTGTATATATATTTATATATGTATATTTACATGTATATTTACATAAATATTGAGTATATATATGTATATATATATATTTTTTTTACCTTGACAACACACAAGACCGCTTCATTTGTATTTGGGTCTGTCCTAATTTTGAAGTTGCAGTTTTTATCTCCCTGTAGTATCTTGCATACAGCTTTTGAGTGAGGCGTGTTTGGCAAATCCTGGTCATACACCGCCATCTGTAAAATCTCAAAGTCAATTCTGTTTTCTTCTACTTCTGTAAAATACTGAAACAATTGTCTCTTGTTATTATAAATTAATGATTTTAATTATGTGATTTTGTTACTCAAAGTTATATTTAAAGACAAAGAAAGCAAAGTGATATGGAAATGTGCAATTTTACAATGGGAAGAATTTACACATTTAACACATAAACTCACTTCTTTCCTCAGTAAACTAATAATGCTGCTTCAAATCTTATCCATTCTTCAAAGACTAACTCATGTCTTAACTTTTCAACTTCTCTGAGGTGATTTTCCTAATCATTCAAGCCCTCAGATTTGTCTCTATTCTGAAGTACACTATTTACTTAGTGTATTTCCTAAGTAAAAGTTTGCTCATATATAACCCAGAAGGAGCCTGTGTATAGATGGCAGTGGGCAACCTGTACTACTGACTCTCCAGCAAAGCAGAAGATGTAAACTAGTCCCTTCGTTATCTTATGAAGTTGAGGTGTAAAGAACACAGGCAGATGCCCTCTTCTCCTTCACCCTATAAAAGGAATTTAAGTACAAAGAATCTGATACCAGAGCTTGGCATCCAAGAAACATTGACTACATGAATGAACTCAAGAGCTAAGAACTTGTAGATGGCCAAGAGAGCAGCTATTTTCCTAGCATCCAGAAATAACTGGCAATTTGATTATTTTTACAGAAATCATATTTTTCTGCCAATGTTATTTGTAAGTGGTAGCTATTAAAACCAAAATGTGTAATCTCACAGAGCTACCAAATTCCAGATTTGTTTTTTGAAAAAGTAAGTGAACCTAGATAAATGAATACAGAGATATACTCACAGAAGTTTCTGTAAAACATGGTGAATTGTCATTTTCATCCTCAAGCGAAATAGTAATTGTTCCTGTATTAAATAAACCAGAAGGTTGGCCCCCCATGTCTCGCACTTCCATTATTAACTTGTGCGTATCACATTTCTGAAAAAAAGGAAAAAGGTACACTGATGAACACTTATATTTCCTGTAACTTGTGATTCTCATAGCCATTTCTCAGGCTCTGACTATTTTACAAACATTTTCTTTTGATTTTTTTTTTCAAAAAAAGCCACCATAAATACAAATATAGAAATAGAGATATTTCAGTCAGTACAGTGGAAAGCTGATGTTTCTAATACAACATTTCAAAATGTAAAGCTATTTTAGCATCCACACATCAAACCAGGTCAATGATCTCTAAGTGAGACCTTGTACCTTCCCATAGTCTCTGTAGGGACAAAGGAAGGGTCCTGAGAAGCCCTAAACATAGCCTCTATGGAAACATTCTTGGAGAGGTGGCCACTGGGGGCCTTACTGTAACTTCTTTGGGAGTTCATGATCAGTTTACACAGTTTAGTGATTGAGAAATTAATTAAGCAGTTCATTATTTCTCTATCCAGTAAACGTGTAGATGACACCTGTGTCTGGATGTACGGAGAAATGCTTTAGATTGTCTGGAATTTGCTGTAAGATTTTATATTTCAGACGAGTATGTAGAGTGTCAGGTTCATCGAGGTCTATGGCAGTCACTTTTCCCACTGAAGTTCCTGTTTAGATAAATCCAATACTGTCAACAACTTAAAATAGCGATATAATTGAATTACAAACAAAAATAAAATCAAGGCATTGCTGTGGCATATTCTCCCAAAAAACCCAGAATTTGACTGATTTTACAGATAAGTAGATAAGTATCTACATGCTTCCAAGTTCCCCTAACCTGGAAACTTCAATTAGGTGGCTACTGTGGATAACATGATTGTGTTCTGCATATGTGAGAACACCCACCCCACGGCTGGTTACAGTGGTTCTCAAATTCTTCCTCCCAATCCAGTTCATGGGCCATTTTTGGATGGGACCCTCTCTGTATATCTTGTTTCTTTTATTCCCCATTTGATAATGTTAAAGGAAAAGCACAGCTTTGCATATGATAACAAAGGTTTTATGCTTTTATATTTTACTAAATGTGCTGAATTGTTAATACATACAAGACAAACATTATGCAACAGTCTGAATATCATCTGGACAAGCTTTATGGCTCAGAAATCAGAGTATTGGCAATGTTACTTTAGCAAACCATTTATTGTGGGAAAATAATATTAAATATGCACATAGAAACTAAGAACATATCTTGCGATTTTTGAGAATGAACTAGACTTGTTATGCCCTGTGGTTTGATGAGGTCACAATCTTGGGTCCTGAGAGCATCAAACCAGTTTAAAATGTTTTCAATTTGTTTGGAAAATAAGCTAAGTAAAGAAATGCCTATGTTGTTATAAGCCAGATCAGCATTGCCATACCATAATCTATTTCTGGGTCCTTGAAAATGTATTGCGACTTTATAAAGATTCAAATGCTCTATTGCTTTATAAATACATCTGGGACACATATGTACATGATCAAAATAGAAAATATAAACAGCCTTTGTCATTGTGGATTAATCTAACAAAGTTAGTAACTTTGTGTATCAGTTAGCTGCCTTCTACACGTGCCTAGAAAATGAGCACAAAAAGGTTTGCCTTTGAAGAGCCTATGATCTTATAAGGCTACAAAGTTTTATGTAGAATATCCATGAAAGTCAAGCATTTAAAAATGTTTTGCATAACTGTACCTAAAACATTAATGAAGAATTCAACTGAAGCAAAATTCTCATGTTTTTCCTAAGATGTGAACTTACCGGTTTGGCAATTCTCAGGCACACTAAAGACAGTCACTTTGTCTTCAAAATATGCGGCATTATCGTTATCATCTTCAACTTTGAATAGTAAGGGGAGTGGGTACTCAGGTGCATAACCGTCCACAGTAGTTGCATAGATGTAGATCTGAAAGGTAGACAAACACCATCAGCTAATTCTTGAATAAAAAATTAGGCACAAAATTCAACCTAGCGGTTGGGAAAAGATGTAATATTTTAAAAAATCATTGGCAAAGGCCTATGTCACTAAGAACTTACGCAACAGAGAGACAACACAGCAGCACAGACTATGCCTGCCCTATGGCTTCAATCCTTTCTCATTATTCTCTCACCAAGTACCACACACTCCAGCTGAAGGAGGCTACTCTGTTCCCTGAATTAACTGCATGCAGCTCTGCTTGTTGGAATGCACGTAGACTTCCCCTAGTCATGCTAATAACAAGTAGTTTTTTCTAAAGTTTATACAAAATGTGATTCTAGTTATTTGTAGATTTATATACACATATAAATATCAACTATTTCTGGGTGATTCGATTGTGTTCTTTTCTCTACCTGTATTTTCTCATTTTTCTATTAGTAACATGTATTTCTTGTGTAGTAAAAATGCTAATAAAATCATATATATATATATATATATATATATATATATATATATATATATATTCCAAACTCTATCTCAAAATGATATATCTTGGTCCCAAATGTGAAGATTTAATGCCCTTTTTCTTTAAATACCATCAAATTATTTCTGAAGTTTTCTGGTAACTGGTTGTTGAGTTAAACAGATTTTCTTCACTGACAGGAACAACTAAACTTGCCCAAAGTGAAGTCTGTGTTAACTCAGTCTTCACCACAGCTAGCCTTCCTGATTTCCCTACCTTAACCATTTTCTAAAATGAACCAGGATTAAAATCTCAGGTATCTAACTCCTCCCCCTCTTTAGCCTTATATTATAGTCAGTTGCCAGGTTCTAGAGATTACAGCATTTCTGTGTCTCCGTCATTCACTTCTCTTTTCTATTCTCAATGCTATTATCCTCATGTGACTCCAAATGTATCCTATCAACCTTCATATTGTATCCTACACACATGTCCTACCAACTTTCCCACAGTTGTCCTAACTGACCTTCTCCAAACTATGTAGCCCTCAGGAGTCAGATTCATTTCCACAAAGCACAATTTTAATCATGATATTAGCTAACCAGACTCTTCAATGATCTTCCTATCATCTACCAAAGTAACACAAAATCCTCACTGTTGTGTGGAAAGGAAACATTTCATCTTCACATGCTAACCTGGAGGGGAAGAAATTTCCACTCCAATCTCTAGGACAGAAGGCTTTGAAATAACCATTCATGTTCTCTCTGTTCCCTTTTCCACTTTTCCCCAAACAACCTCCAGCTGGGCTTTTTCAGTAATAAAACTTACACTTTGATTTCTGTCAGTCTGATCCCTGTATCTTAATAAATTCTGCACTCAGGGATACAGGAGTATATTATCACCACTTCACCACCACCACCATCACCGCTACCACCACACTATTCAGCCTTCCTATCAATCCCTCCCTCTCCCCTCATATTTGATGTATTTTTTTCTTTCTTTAAACTACTGTCATTTTGAGAGTTTTGGCTAGAGAAAACTATGTAATTGTTTTATGTCCCAATTAGTTTCCAATTGTCCTCCGGGGTGAAGCCTGAGACTTAGAATATTTGTGTGACTGAAGCACCTAACACAGTGCCTTACATTGGGTAATTCACCAATAAATATCTTGTTGCATTCAATTCCATCCATCTTTTTTTTTAGGAAAATAAACCACCCCTTAAGTTTGCCCTCTGTAAAAACTGTCATAAACATTCTATGGGACCACTTGTAATGAATTCTTCTACTTCATCACGTTGGTGTTAAAACATCTCCCTATCTAACCTAAGTCCATCCTGCTGTAATTTACACTAATTTTTGCTAGTTTTTCTCTTCAATGGAAATGATCATCTACTTCTTGCTGTATAATCACTTGTAGTTTAAAATAGGTCCTGATGCTCAACTACAAATAAATATCATTATTCTACATTCCACTGATTTTCAGATGTAGTGATTTTGTTTCTGGTACTATTTCAGGTACTAGTTTGATTTTTCACTATTAATGTGCTGAGCATCTCCAAAATAAATAAAAATTCAAATAATTATTGTAAAGATGATTTAAACTAGAAAGGCAGCTGAACTTTAAACCACAGCCTGAATCCCTAGGAGAATCCACTAATATTCATATGATAAAGAAACTAATTATAAATATTTTCATAATTACTAAATCACTAAAGCAACAGTTTCAGAAAGCTCAATAAAACTAATGGTTTTGCAGTCTAGTTCCCATTATTCTATATTAAAAGCAATAATAATATATTTAAATATTGTTACAATACCTATAAATAGAATACTATACTCTAGTAGAATTAGTCATATTTTTAGCTAAGTTAGAAGAGTATTATTTAAATTTCTTGTGTCTACTATTGTGATATTTCCCCCTTGAATTCTTCTGTAGCTTGAAGAACCTCATGTCTTTTAGCCCTTTTGCACTATAATTTGCCCTTATCTCTGTAATTGCTCTCATCTTTGGGAATGTGTAAACAGCTGTCAACAGAAGTTGGGGCTTGAATTTACCCTTGTAGAGAGGGGTATTGAGTGTAGACTGGGCAGAGGAAGGGAGAGAGCAGTGACACCAAAGCTGAGTGTGTACAGAATGTAACTAGCAACATGAATTTAAAGACAATGGATAGACTTGTGTGTCTGGAAAAGAAATCATATGTTACAAGATAGTAAGGCTCTGGCTGGATAGGTAAGAAGGGACCAGATAGAGCTGATTTTTCCCTATAAACTTATAAAACGTACAGACTCTCCTCAACATTCAAAGAGGAAGAGTGTTTGCAGCTGCTTTCTTTCGTAAAATAACTTGGAATTATTGAAGAAAATTCACTTCTTATACAACTCTTCTCTAAAAAACTTGCAAAAGGGCCTTATATAAATCCCTAAAAGACTAGATGCATTGAATGGTTTAAAACAAATTCCTCCAACTGCAATAATGGTGTGACCCATCCAGAAAAATCTTTACCAGCCAAAATTAAACAATACAACATGGGGCAATAGAGCAAATGGGAGCACAGTAATGATATGTATTGAATTAGACCCTGTTCCCAATAATCAAGGAAATCAAATTATTTCGAACAACAATAATTTATTAACACTTAACATTCAAATAGGTTAGATAAAAGCAAAGAATTGGAAAATCCCATCAAAAGCCCCAGTCTTGAGGACAAAATTCTGGAATATGTGCATTATTTGATCTGCCATTAGAATATTTTTAGAGAACTTTACTGTTTATATGGTGATTTTGTCAGCATTATGGCATTTAATGATCACAACAGCTCTGAGGTAGATAAGACAACAATTAGCAGCCCATAAAACAGAGAAGAAAACAAGATTCTTGAAGTTGCGACTTGTCCAAGACTAAAAGCAAAAGTGGCAGATACTGAAGATCCACTAATTTCCAGAGAAATAAGCTTTCCAGTATAAAACAGTAAATGAAACTGATTTGATAGAAAAGCAGAGGCATACTATTTTAATTTTAACCTCTACGTTGACAGATAAGGCTTCTATTCCACATTGTCTCAAGTGATTTTACAACTTGTACCATGTTTACATCTGGTTTGTTATACTTTATGAATTTTGTTGATTTGCAGTTGGTGTTTCTTAATGTCAATTCAACCTTAAGCATGTTAATGGAAACTAGAGAAACACAAGTAATTCTGAAGGAAAATTACTCAAAAGGCCAACTTTGAGCAAAATTTCCAAACTATTTTATTCCTTTGTCCTTTAAAAGACGTCAAAAAGTAGTGAAGTAACTTATTTTATTTTGTTTTGTTTTATTTTATTTTAGGCCACACCATATGGCTCTTGGGATCTTAGTTCCCTGACCATATACATCCCCTCAGCAGCGAAAGTGCAGAGTCCTAACCACTGGACCGCCAGGGAATTCCCAGTAACTTATCTTAATTATAAACTATTCTCTTTCCCTTCCCTCTTGCAATGATCTTAATAAGAAGCCAAAAGAGACAGCAGATTGACCAGTGAGAAGCAGCTAAAGACCTCAAAAATCCATAAACAGCATGTTATCAGCAGAATAAGAAATGAAGTGTACATCACAACGTACAGAGCAGGCAGCTTTTTATTTCTCCAC
Organism: Balaenoptera borealis; assembly: GCF_965194805.1. Taxonomy (NCBI): domain Eukaryota; kingdom Metazoa; phylum Chordata; class Mammalia; order Artiodactyla; family Balaenopteridae; genus Balaenoptera; species Balaenoptera borealis. The sequence continues at coordinate 45,160,911 of NC_138875.1, read as the reverse complement.
AAGAGTGACTGCTAGTGTTAGAGCTTTTCTTCCTATGAAGAAGCTATAAAAGCAGCAGAGAACTTATATATTTACATGCGCATGTATATAAATATACATATTTATCAATTATTTATTTGGCTTTTTGATAAAAAGGTCAAAATGTTTAAAGTAGTGATTAGCATACTTCTCCAATAAGACCCTATGTAAGCTATTTTTTAAGGTAAGAGTTTGATATTATTATGAGTAAAGTATATTTATTCTAGAGAATTTGGAAGGGAGCATAATATTATACAGAAAATGTTTCATTCTAATCCAAGCATTTTATTTAACTATGAAATCCCTAAAGTGGAACATTTATGTTGTTTCAAAAATGTCACTACCTTATATTGTGCTTTGACATCCTTAACATAGGGTCCTTAGCATGAAATATCAGGTCCTTCACACTCTGATCTTTACTCATTGCTCTAGCCTCATATTTCACAGTCTTCCTTAGCTTCAAACTACACTCCTGCCAGGGTTTCTTGTTGTTCTTGTTGATTTCTTTTAAACCGATGGGTCTTTCTGTTGCTGATGCCTTTGCCTAGAACACTTAGCTACCTCCTCCCACTCCATGGCACCGTTTATTGACTTTTTTCATGGCTGCATTTCTGTGGCCACCAATTCCTACTCATCTTTCATATGTCTGCTAAGATATTACTTTCTGGACTGCCCGAGTATCAGTTTCCCTTTCATGTACTCCTTGAGCAAAGAATTCCTTTACTACACTCTTATAATTCAAAGATACCACGTGCTTAAACAGTTTCATTCACCATCACGCTGAAACTCACTGTAAATTTCTCTTGTATGTCAGATTAGGTATAAGAACACTAAGGAGATATGTGAAGCTGAAACAGAAAAACAAAGGATTTAATTTTCAGAAGAGTTAGAATTTTTCTTTGGAAAAGATTAGATGGAATAAGATGAATTGGTAAGTTCATTTTGCATGACTGAGGACAGAAATTGAAATTCAAGATATTTGTTGCTGAAGGACAGTCAGAGGGAAAGAAAGAAAAGAAGGTCAGTGCAACGCAAGAGGCTAAAGCAGGGGATCTTAACCTCAAGATACATTTAGAATCACCTTGGGTGACTTCAAATTTTCAATTGCCTGGGCCCCATCCTAGAACAGTTAAATCAGAATTTCTGGAAATCGGCTGATCATCAGGTTTTTTTTTTGATTATCATGTGATTTATAATGTACAGTCAGGTTTGAGAATAATTGGGCTAAGTTATTATAGAGAACTTTAAACTCAATAAAATTCACTGTTATTGTCCCAGGATTATACAGATCAAAACCTGTCCTTTAACATTGTTATTATATTTTCTATCTCTTTCCCCCACTTTCTTCCCTTGTGACATCCATTATCTTTCTTCATCTATGGCACCAATAGAAATTTGAAGTTTATATTACACATGAACACTATTTAAAATATTAAAAGAAATAATTGATTCTTCTGATACATAAATAAACAGCTTGAAAATATTAAACCAGTAATAAAAAACATAATTCTGAATTAATAATGCAATCATCTTACCAGAAACTCTTGATACTGCTCACAGTCTATGTTTCATATACAAAAGATATCCCCTGTGTCTTTATTTATGAAGAACAGATTTAAGGGCTCTTTGTCTACTCCTGGTCCACTTATGGAGTAAAAGATGGTGTAGTTCTGTGCGGCATCAGGCTGGACCTGTAACAATAAGTGACAATTTAGGAAAGGAGCAAATATGTCGTGATAAATATTTTTAACCCAATCTCTTGTGATGGTTTATTTTGTATCACTTGCTCTCTTTCCTACATATCTATTCTTTCTTTCCTCTGCTTGTCTACCCGCTGTCCCCCATGTTTTTCAAATTCTTAATCATATCCTGCAAGGTGCAAAGCCACAAACTGTCATTTATTTGATCCCAAATTCTTTTGAGTTATCTGCATATGTATGGAAAACTCCTGGCGTTGAATATTCCTTTACAATTCTTATTCACTTATTCTTATTCCTATAAAGTATAGTAATGATTTCAGTGATTTTGAATTATTTGGAATGGAAATTTTGTGACTAAAAAAACAGAAATAATGCAACTTTCCTCCCACAATTAATACTTCATGAATTGCATAATTTCAAAACTGGCTTATGCTTACACTAGGTTATGTGGCAGCGATAGCACTTTTTTTGAAAACAGAAATACTGGCCTTTTTTTTGTGAGGATAAGTGCTAATTAAAGGGAGAACTGAATCATGCAAAATCTGTAGGCATGTCCTCTGTACGTGAATGCTAAAATCTGGCAGGGTATTCAGGAGAATCTGGATGCAGAACTACAAGCATCAGAAACTCAAAATATGCAACTTGTTTCTAAATTCTAAATGGGATTTTTGGAGGGAAGTGATAAAATTACACTGACTCTCTTCTATAGGACCCTAGTTCTGGTGAAGAGATGATCTTTATTAGTACCAACAGGTAGTAATTCAATTCAATTCAAATGGAAAGTTTTAAAAACAAAGAAGGAAAACTAACGTATAAAATCAAACAAGATGGAATGTACCTGCTGAACGTGCTGTGGAAATGGACCTAGTGAGTTCTCCATCAGCGAACACGGAATAGGCGCCCATCGCCTCTTGCTTCGCTTGAGGTCTGTATCTTTGGGATATCTCTTAGGAATCTGCATTTGATGAGAGGTGAAGAAATATAGCATTGCTTATCATTCTAGATACTATGATTTTCACATATATAGTAACGTGAAGAAAATAAGTAACGATTGTATATAACAATATCATGGATAATGCCCAAACAATTTCTATTTTTCATAAGTTCTGTTTTTTATTAATAAGACACACACACACACACACACGGATTAAGAACCAGTTTCACCTATTTCCTGATTTAATCACTTGTCACTTAACCAACCAGAACTTTATAGGGTTTTGGTGAAAGATGCTATCTTGAGAAATATTGATCCGCCTAAAAAGAGATAATCCATTAACAAATATTAAAGAATTGATTTTGGGCTTCCCTGGTGGCGCAGTGGTTGAGAATCTGCCTGCCAATGCAGGGGACACAGGTTCGAGCCCTGGTCTGGGAAGATCCCACATGCCGCGGAGCAACTAGGCCCGTGAGCCACAATTACTCAGCCTGCGCGTCTGGAGCCTGTGCTCCGCAACAAGAGAGGCCGCGATAGTGAGAGGCCGGCGCACCGCGATCAAGAGTGGCCCCCGCTCGCCGCAACTAGAGAAAGCCCTCACACAGAAACGAAGACTCAACACAGCTAAAAGTAATAAATAAATAAATAAATAAATTTATTAAAAAAAAAAAAAGAATTGATTTTATTCCACTAGAAGTGGTACAATGAAAATTTGTTAAAATACTAGCTACTGTGCAAAGCATTTGTATACGTATATAAAGACACGCAGGTCAGCGTGTGTTCCAGCATATTTTATTTTATGTGATATGGAGACACCTTACAATTTGGACATAAAATAATATTTTGTAAGCCTTATTCTAAATGTATAACAAATGTAAAGTATATGTAATATGTAAGGATATTCTAAATTTGATGAAGAGTTCTTGTAATCAAAACAAATTTAGCTGGGAAAGTCTCTTATAAATCGAGTCCCTTATTAATAAATCATCTCATAAAACCAGATTCATCGTGCAGAGTTTGCTTAAAGTGAGATTTATGTGAATTCCAGTAAGCTTCTCCCTTCCCACTCGCTGGTTACCACCACTCACTGCAACAAGACGAGCTTAGAGTCAGGACGTTCAAACCAATCCGGTGGACCGGCCCTACGGCATTCTCTGAAGAGAGGGACCTCGTAAAATGTTCTATTAAGATGGGAATAAACTGTAGACGGTCTCATCTCCTCTTTAAAGAGAGACTCAAACCCATAGTTACTTGGGAGAAAGCCACTCAGGGTGGAGCACCACATCTCCAGCCAGAATCAATCTTCACTGACCCATCTTGCCTTGTTCTGCAGGTAGGTTGCTCTTATTGCCACACCTGAAAACATTTGATATTCTGACTTTGCTCCCTGGCTACTGCATTGTTCATTTTTACACCAGTTGTAAATAGCCCTATTATTCCTTAAAACAGTCTAGTCTTTATGTATGTTAATTATAAGTGGAATAGACAAACAAGTGAGCATTCAAGAGCAATAATTTTAGCACAGAAGGAAGTAGATGAGATGAAGGGCTCTTGTGAGCAGATTATTGTGCTTAAGTCTTGCCTAATATACCTTCCTTCCTCCTGCTTCCAGTACAATTTCCATCTCCTTCTGTTCCTGTCCCTGAGTGTCTGAAAGCAAAATGGAAACACTCTTCTTTTCAGAAGACAAAATGAGGTCATGTGTTGTGTAAATGGAGCCATCTTCTAGAATTCTGAAGTCAGGATCGCTTGACTGAATTAGGCTGGCCGAGTGGAGACACTCCTTCAGATTCACTGCAGGGAAGAAATTTCATTGTAATTTGTAAAGTGAAACAAGAATAGAACAAATTTTATAGGAATGACAACCTCCAGTTAGTGCATGAGAAGCAAAAAGGGAGAGGTGACACTTGGAATGTGTGGAGTAATTACTATTCTAAAACTTAGAGGCCATAAAAATTAGGTAATTAAATGGATGGAGTCACCGTTTCCACTGCTTTCATCATAAAATAATTTATGAACAGACATAAAATATTTTTAATGTCACTGGATTTATTGTTTCCACTTTAACTCATGTATGTGTACAAATGTGTTGTTTTCTATTATATGTAGTAAACTGTATGATGTCAGATTTTGAATTTGTTTGCAATAATCTGTGATAGTTAAAATTATCTTGCAAAAAATAAGAAAACTGGTCTATACTTAAGTAATAGTTCTCAGTAATACTGCAAGTACTAATTCTATAAAATCTTTTGGAGGCTTAATAAACCCCAAGCTTAATAATGCTTAGTGGTTGTATCAAAATATTTCCTTTACTGATTCATATTTAATATATTTACTATGTGTCTTTAGAGTATAGACTGTGTACCTTTTAAGTGCTTTTAAAAGATATAAGGGATTAATTCAAAACCTCAAAGCGCTGGGCAAAGTATACAGAAGTATACCACTTCTGTATACAAGGTGTGTTTTTCTAGATGTAAACTTAAGGCTAATGAAAAATGTTGATGAAAGGAATGTTACCCCTGGACTCAGAACATCCAACCCATGCCTCAGGTATGGCTGTGATAGTAAGACTACTTAAATTTTTATTTGACTTTCAGAAGCTATTCTGTGAAATAGATCACATAAATTCTCGATGGGTACTTGGTCATTGTAATCAAACTCAAGCATAAATTTTATTTTGGGACATTTCAATTTTGACACATCTGTTTTACATGTAATCAATTAAAGAATGTTGGAAGCAGATCAGTCATAGGAAACTAAAACATGTTTCTGGTTTTGGTGCCTCTCTTTGTACTAAACTAAGATAATTTAGCCCTCTGATGTTTGCTAATTTTTCTGGCAAGAAAAGTGTACAGCTAACTTGGTACTTTAATTGTTTCTAACCACTACCAAAAAACAAGTAGTTTATCTTTCATTTCATGTCGAATTTTAATGCAAGTAGCTACCATATGGCTTTTATCCCAAACTTTACAAGAGCAGCTGGAAGCTAAATGTAGTAGTTAAAACTGCGAAATTCATAACATGGTTTCTCACCTTTGCCTACAAGTGCTTCAGCCTGAAGATGAGAAGGAACCTGAAGAGAAATTTTCTGACAAGCATCGCAAAATAATATTAAAACTTCAAAGGAAGGAAAAAAATCAGGAATTACATTTGATAACAAACTTTCACATTACAGTTTTGTCTTATTGATAAAAGTATTGTCAATTTCAGAAACAAATTAATCTTCCAATCCTTCAATATTTTTCATATTCATTTTAAAAGGAAACAGCAAAGAAAGTGGCTTTAGGGACACAACAGTCATTTAGTATCAATGAAAAAATTAAAATGAATAGAGTTCTTAGAACCCGAATTGTATTGCATTCTTTCAAGAAAATGTGTTACAAACCATTGACTCTATATAGAGTTTATCATCTCTAAGGCCATTTGTAAATGTCATTCTGATTTCTTAGCATGAAGAAAGTACTTAACTCTGGAATACAATAATCACATATTTGTACACAAATCATCATTTTCACAGCCCCAAGCAATTTGACCTGTAGTTAAGTCGAGAAAATATTCGAGGATGTTTTTAACCGTCTGAAGACCAACGTCCACAAATATTCACTGATGTCAAATTACTCCTTGGACTGGCTTTGCATAAACTTCAAAGTCTAAATGATCTCATTCACAAAACTAGTCTAAAAAGAAATGCATTTCAAAATTTAGAGAGTAGACTTCAACAGGGTAAAGAGTTTTAATTAAATTCAAGACACAAATATTGCTTTAAAAAGCTATATACCTAACTCAAGGAAAGAAGACAGAGACTACCTGAAAAATAAGAGAAAAGCTATCAGTTTAAAAGTGAATGTAAGTTCAAAACCTATTATTTTACTTATTTTTCTCGGCATTTTCTGTTTATTTGCTTCCTCTACTGTTTTTCCAAATGACAGTTTCGTTATTATTTAAATATAAAACAGAGCTAGGACAGGGATTTCTTGGTGGCATAGTGGTTAATAATCCGCCTGCCAATGCAAGGGGCACGGGTTCGAGCTCTGGTCCGGGAAGATCCCACATGCCTCGGCGCAACTAACCCCATGCACCACAACTACTGAGCCTGTGCTCTACAGCCTGCAAGCCACAACTACTAAGCCCGTGTGCCACAACTACTGAAGCCCACGTGCCTAGAACCTGTGCTCCGCAACAAGAGAAGCCACTGCAATGAGAAGCCCATGCACCGCAACGAAGAGTAGCCCCCACTCGCTGCAACTAGAGAAAGCCTGCGCGCACCAATGAAGACCTAATGCAGCCAAAAATAAATAAATAAAATAAATAAATTAAAAAAAGAAAAGATTAAGAAAAAAAGTCTTGACCAATACAGATACTAATTAAAATGCAATTTAAAAAAATAGAGCTAGAACAGTTAAGTCAATTTTATAAACAATTTTTCTCTGAGGACATATTTCTAGAGTTATGGGACCCACTATTTGGGAGGAGGAAAGAAAACCATCAGCCATATTACGGATGTATGTTTCTTTTCTAACTCAGCCCAAGTTTATTGACTATATCGTGTCAGCCTATTTAAACAGTCTTTAATTTTACAATGACTCTGTTAGGCAGATAATACTAAAAACTGGAATTTAAAAAGTTGCATTTGTATTCCGCTTTAAATAACCACTTTTTAAAAAATGAGCCTTTTTATTTACTTGACATAATATTTTCATTTCTATAATATTTTCATTCCTTTTTTTAAAATAGTGATTACTTCTTTTTATTATGAATTTATTTATTTTTGGTTGTATTGCGTCTTCATTGCTGCACGCGGGCTTTCTCTAGTTGTGGCGAGCGGGATCTACTCTTTGTTGCAGTGTGCAGGCTTCTCATTGCGGTGGCTTCTCTCGTTGCAGACCATGGGCTGTAGGCACACGGGCCTCAGTAGTTGTGGCTTGTGGGCTCTAGAGCACAGGATCAGTAGTTGTGGTGCACGGTATTAGTTGCTCCGCAGCATGTGGGATCATCCCAGACCAGGGCTCGAACCCATGTCCCCTGCATTGGCAGGCGGATTCTTAACCACTGTGTCACCAGGGAAGTCCCAATGTTTTCATTCTTAATACCAGGGAATGAAGTACACAGTTACAAAGCTATTAAAAACCTAAGTGGAAGCCAAGTTTCTGTATTTTTCTTTATTTTTCTTTATTTTTTTTTTTCAAGTTAAACGCCTTGCTTGAACTAAGAGCTCTGTCCTTCTTTTAGAGCTTTTACCTTCCTGGGTAAAATTAAGAAAGTCTTGGATATTTCACCTCTCCACCCAGAATCCTTTTCCTCTTCTCGTAGCTCAGTGGAACTAAGTATGTTAAACAAGTACAGCTTATTTACTAGTAGCAAAAGCAAACCTCAGAACCTCCTGGGTCAAATGGCTGAGGAGTGAATTCATTCCATCACTCCTTAGAAAAACACCACAGCAAGACTGAACAGGGAGTTCCCTTGAAAAACTAACAGGTTGGCAGTGGAAATTTGAAGAGCAAACCAAACACCTGCCATCCCGGGTCACAAGTCTCTTGACTCTTCCTTGAATTTTTCTCAGATCTGTTTTTGTTCTCCCAGTCTACCTTCTCTGCCTTCCACTACCACCCTACTCTCTTTCAAGCCCAGACTGAAGGAAGGAAGTGCACAGTAACATGCTTGAACTCCCTAATCCTTTGCTTGCTACTCACCAGGAAAGAGAAAAGGAGCTGCTTAGAGAAGATGCTCCCTGGGCAGTGGAGGCCACAGCCATCAGAAGTGGTCCCAATGGTCACGGATGGTGGCTGGATAACGGGGCAGCTTGGGATGCACAGGGTGTCTTCAGCAGATTCCCGACAGCTGGCACTTGTACAGGATATTCTGCTGCCACCTTGGCGTGGATGAGCTTGATTTGGAGAAGAGTCAGGAGGCAAGTGGTAAAAATGACAGGAGGAGGAACAGCAGAACAATTGCTTTCCTCCTATTCTCAGGTCAGTCCTTCTCCTTCAATTCAATTACCTCGGAATGGAAAGACGTTTTCCTGTAAGTGGGGAGTGTGAGGCACAAAACACTCCTAAACCCAGCCACTAGCTCTTCCTCACAGCTTTCAAAATTTCTACGGCCACTTGACACATAGGCAGAAGCAACAGGGAGCACCCTTAGTCCTCAGCCCTCCTCCCTTTCCCCCCATGTTAAGGCTCTGAAGTCCTCCCTGGCTGTTACCCACTCCCATGTCCTCCCCTCCTTCTTGGCCTTGTTAACCTGTCTTGGCCCTGGGTACAAACATAGATCGTGTGTGCACGAACTCCACTCAAAGAAGTGATGCTTCCTCAGCTGCCATTGGCAAATCAGGAATACACAGGCATCTGCAATCACATCCATCGGAAGTTATCTCCCCATCTAAGCATTTTGGTGTAGTCTGTCACACCTAGCACTGCAGTTCTGCCTGAGATCTGGCGCTCTGCTCCACAGCAGCAACTTCACAGATGTGTTGTGTCTACTCCTTATTATTGTCTGCACACTGTGGTTTGATTCTTTAGATGTCACAGGAATTTCCCACAGTGCATATTGAAGTTATACAAGTAAGTGAATAAAGAAATAGCTGGTATATAATTTTCTTATTGCAGTCTTTAAAATTTTTTAAATTCAGTTTATTTAAACTAAAAAAAAAAAAAAAGAAAAACCCAGTTCACCCATTTCTCCCACCATTTCCCATGCCCTGCTTCTTCTTTTAAACCACCAATCCATTCTCTGTATCTATGAGCTTGGCTTTTTATTTATTTATTTTTTCTTAGATTCCACATGTGAGTGAGATCATGGGTATTTGTCTTTCTCTGACCTACTTATTTCGTTTAGCATAATGCCCTCCAGGTCTGTTCACGTTGTTGCACATGGCAAGATTTCATTATTTTTATAGCTGAATAATATTCCATTGTATATATATACCATAGTTTCTTCATACATTCGTTCATTGATGGGCACTTAGGTTGATTCCATATCTTGGTTTTCGTAAGTAATGCTGCAATGAACACAGAGGTGCATATATCTTTTCAAATTAGTGTTTTCATTTTCCTTGGATAAATACCCAGAAGTGGAACTGCTGGATATGGTAGTTCTATTTTTACATTTTTGAGGAACCTCCATACGGTTTTCCATAGTGGTTGTACCAATTTACATTCCCACCAACATTGCACAAGTGTTCCTTTTCTCCACATCCTCACCAACATTTGTTATTTCTTGTCTTTTTGATGGTAGCCACTCTAACAGGTATGAGGTGATATCTTACTGTGGTTTTGATTTGCATTTCCCTGTTGATTAGTGATATTGAGCATCTTTTCATGTACCTACTGACCATCTGCACGTCTTCTTTGGAGAAATGTCTATTCAGATCTTCTGTCCATTTTTAAATTGGATTGTTTGCTTTTCTGCTATTGAGTTGTATGAATTCTTTATATGTTTTGGATTATTAGCCCCTTATCAGATATATGACTTGCAGCTGTTTTCTCCCATTCAGTAGTTTGCCTTTTCATTTTGTTGATAGTTTCCTTTGCTATGCAGAAGCTTTTTGATTTATATAGTCCTGCTTCCTTGCATTTACTTTTGCTGTTTTTGCTTTTGGATTAGATTCAAAAAATCATGGCCAAGATTTATTTCAAGGAGCTTACCACCTATGTTTTCTTTTAGGACTTTATGGTTTCAAGTCTTATGTTCAAGTCTTACTCATTTTGAGTTTTTGTGTATGAAGACTGTGGTCCTGTCTCACTTTTTGGATTTGGCTGTCCAGTTTTTCTAGCACCATTTATTGAAGAAACTGTCCTTTCCCCATTGCATATCTTTGGCTCCTTTGTCATAAATTAACTGACCATATATGTGTAGGTTTATTTCTGGGCTGTTTATTCTGTTCCATTGATCTATGTGTCTGTTTTTATGCCACTACCAGAATTAAAAAAAAAAAAATGATATTAGGAGGTACTTCTCATAGACTGCATCCTGGTCAGGGCCCTCCTTGTCCTCCTTGAGGAGGTAGTGCCCCTTGGCCAACATCCTCCACCCTTAGCACACCCGCCCAGAAGTCCACTAAGGAAACCCCAAGGCCTGGGGAGCTTCTGTCTGCCCCTGTGCACCCGGGCCTCTGGCCTCTCCAAGCCTGGCAGGTGGGGCTGAGGATGCACTCCCTCAGCCTGCAGCTCCACAGGAACACGGGCCTGCACTGCTCCTGCTGCCAGGCCTTACTCACTGCATCACTGGACTCTTCCTTTGCATCCTTTGCATTCAGGCTCAGCTGACCAGACATGCGGGTCCTCAGCTCTGCTGCTGCTACTCCACTCTGCGTCTGCTCCTGCAGCCATCACCCGAGTGCAATACCATGCTATTTTAATTACTATAGCTTTGTAATAGAGTTTGAAAGCAGGAACCATCATGCTTCCAGCTTTGTTCTTTCTCAAGACTGCTTTGGCTATTCTGGGCCTTCTGTGGTTCCATACAAATTTTAGGACTGTTTGTTCTATTTCTGTGAAAAATACTATTGGAATATAAATATTAATTCTCTTCTTACTGCATTCTTTTTATTACTCATGAGGAGATTTTTTTCTTGAGAATCTTTATTCAAGAACACCTATGATCTAAGACCAACTCTTTTTAAAATCACTCCATTCATCCAAATTACTTGTACCTTACATGAAGGACATCCTAGTGTAAAAGTACATTATTCCATCGAGCTTAGTTTTGTAAACACTAATGACCCTTGCAATGGAAACTTTAGCATCATTTCTCCTATCACAACTCAATGAGTTCAGTATCAGTCTCACACAACAGCAGTGATGGCACTTAGGAAAGGAGGGTAAATATTTTCAAATGTAATTGCTTAATTTGGGTTATAGAAAGGGAACTAAAATTCATATTTAGGGAATCCCCTGGCGGTCCAGTGGTTAGGGCTCCACACTTTCACTGCCGAGGATGTGAGTTCAATCCCTGGTCGGGGAACTAAGATCCCCACAAGCCGCGTGACGTGGCCAATAAATAAATAAATGAATAAATATATAAATAATAAAATTCCTATTTAATGAGCCACTGTTAAGCATCAGAAACCATGACAGGCATTTCACTGAATCCTCCCAAACAGCCCAGTGAGGGCTCCTTTTAGATAATGAAAACTTGAGAAAGTAAGTAACCCATTAATCCAGAGATGATGGAGAAGTAAACGTTTGAGCCCAGGTCTGACTGCCACCAAAGTGCTACTCTTTTCACTCTCTCATGCTATTTTGACAATAAATGTATATCAATATATTAAAAATGAGCAGAAAATGATGACCAAGCATGTGAGAATTCTGTCTTGTTGAACAATAAGTCTGTTTGAGGCCAGTGAAATGTATTCAGAAGCAGTTATAACCTATACCTCTTGATTACAGTCAATCATCCTAGAATACTGTGAGCATCTGGCCTTTTTTGTGAGCAACATTGTAGTCAAGTAAAATGGCTGTTTGACTACTTACTTTGTAAATGTTTATACTTGAAATTACTCTTCCTGCTCTTGTTACTTACATCTCTACCTCCTGTTTAACTGAAAAGAAAAGGTACAGCTCAATCTCCATGCTGCTGAGAAAGGAAAAATGGAAGATTTACTTTTGCTTATTTGACTGTGAATGTAGAAATGGAAATAATAATATAACTGCTTCTTTGGAATTAGAGGTCAAGAAGGCTTGGGAAATAAAACTTTCTGGAAAAAGAACTAGATGATGTCTTGTAGTATATTATTGCCAAAGGTACAACCACCAATAAATATTTACTTTGAATCTGCATTGGAATTTGATTTCTCAATGAGAAAATAAAATCACTTTAATTAGGGACTTCCCTGATGGTCCAGTGGTTAAGAATCTGCCTTCCAATTCAGGGGACGTGGGTGAAAGATTTAAGTCTAAAGACCCACCTGACCATTGCAGTTCTTTAGTTTTTAGCTTAAGAGGTGTCAAGAATATAAGCCTTTCTATAAATTTCAAAGAATGTGTCTTATAGAAATACAGTGACAAATTTCATAAAAGATATATATTCATAGCTAACTTGCAGAAAGTACTGGTTATGAATAAATTCAAGGCCTCAAAATAGCCTCTTACTCATAAAATTATTATCTCTGTTAGGTGATCCAATTTATTCTAACAGACTTTGGACTGGTAGCAATGCTTTATACATTAATAAAGCCCTAACAAGGCATTTTGGGTTAAGTTTACATGGCTGAAGATAACAGAAACTACAGGGGTAAAATAGGGTGTGTGGTCTTAAAATAGAAGATTAGAAGTGTATGAACAAATTAAAAAGAAGTCAACTATAGAAGACATCTGAGTCTCAGGAGTTTAATTCTCAGGGGAAAACCCCTTCAATTCCAATGAACTCATGGACTTTTATCTGGGTAAAAGGTTATTAAAACTTAGAAGCAACTCATAGGTATTGACGATTACTAGCAATGATTTCTTAAGGCTGTTTACATAGAATACTGACTAATTGTACATAAAATGACTACTTCCCATTATTATCAAAATTGTTGGCAGACTTATGAAAAGAAATGTCAGCATAAATATCTGTATAATTTAGAACTCTATTCAGCACACACACCAAACTCAAACTGGCTTAAGAGAAACATAACAAAACAAAACAAAATTGTTGAGGATAAAGGGATTTGTTAGGTCATGTAATTGGAAAGTCCAGGGATCTCCTAGATTCAGGCATAGCTCAAGCCAAGTTATCAAATGGTGTCACCAAGATACTGGTTCTCTCTATCTCTTAGCTCTGCCTTTTTTGTGTTGGTTTCATTATCATTCAGTTTTCTCAGTGCAGAGGCAAAGATGGTCACCAGAAGCTCCAAGATTACATTCAACTGTTCAGTAATGCATAGTTGAAAGCGCATGTCTTATTTTTAATAGTTGGAGCAAAACACAATCTCACTGGAGAATCTTGTCCAAAAGGCTAAAGTCAAGTGATGGCCAGACCACATGGGCAAAAAGCCATGAGGAGGTCTTTCTCCAAAACAACTGTCAGCTACTTACAGAAAAAGGAGGCTAGACAAGCAAATTAAACGAAGCCCATTAAACTGACCTTTTCTTTATTGTCACCTCAATAATGCTGGTCAATTATCCATCAATCATTTATTAACACCTTTTATAGTCTAAGCACTACTGATGGTGCTGCTGATTGGAATCTGAAGAAAACATTATCTCTGCCCTCATGGAGCTTACAGTCTACTCTCGGTTTTGAAAATTAGTTAAAGTACTTCATATGATATGATCAGGATTGAAATCCTGGTGAAATAAACACAATGAATATTTTAGATTTTTATTTACTTCCTGATATTTCCTCCAATTATTAATTTCTTTGGTGGCCTTCAAAGTTAAATGTTTAAAAATTGTTCTTTTAAAATGAAGGTGGAATTTTACTGTCAATTATTTATATTACATATTAAAATCATATTTTTAAATGTTGATTTTTAAACGTTAAGAGTACATATCCCCTATCTAAACTTTGTTAAGATAGAAAATGAGGAGAGGAAACTTCACCTACGATCTAAAGGTAATTTTCCAGGGTATATCTTCCAGTCTAGTTTCTGTGTATAGAACTTTTAACATTTTTATACTGTGCTATAAATATAATTGTGTAGCATGCATTGTCCCCTTCCTAATATAAAACAAATATTTGTCTTATGTCATGACAAGCCCTAAATGGATTTGCTAGAAACTGTATTAAACTTATTCAGACAGTTGATTTACCCTCTGCATAATATTGGGTATTTAAGTTGTTGCCAATTTTTCATCATTATAAAGACCATCTTCTCCAGATTTAGGAGTATCTTTGTGAGACAGGGTCCCACAAGTAAAAGTTCTAGGTCAAATGATTTAATGGGACTTAATAGCTTTTGGTATATAAAGCCAATTTGCATCACAAAAGCAGAGTACCAATGTACATTCTTACAATGAATGCAACAATAAATATCCTAGACAGGATCAAATGTTATCATTTCATTAAAAATCCTGCTATTTTAATCAGTAAAACATTATAATTTTAATCTGAATTATTTGTCTAACGATGATGTCTAGCACTTTTCACAACTGCAAAGCAATTGTATTTTTTTATTATGTATATGCTCTTTTAATATATTGGCACATATTTGGAACTGTAAGGAAATTGGCACATTTTGGAATAAACCAAACAAGTTAATAACTAAAACTCTTTCTTCAATGGAGCTTCTTGAGTTGAGAAGGTTATTACACTTAGCTTCTAGCCTTTTATAACTTTGTGATTGAATCTGATGATTGTGCAAAAGTATTTTTGCCTTATAAACCTATTGAAATGCTAATCTTCCCTGAGAAACTACTGGTATTTTCTGAAGTAACAACCATAAACTCAACCCAGAGATTTATAAATTGATTTGTTGGCTAGATTGAAATATGTGTTGTCATCTATAGCAAATGTGATACATAGTCAGAGGAACCATTTGTAATTTCTTTGCTCTTGAACTAAAAATGAAACCCATTCCCCAAGGTTCCTGCAGCTTGCTTTGGATATAACAAAAATAAATCTCTATTGATCAGATTCTGTATAGTGTTTCATGAAATGCCCCTAAGAATTTGTTCTTCCCTAAGTTTAATTGAACAAACAGACTGTCATCTCAGTGGTCCTGCTGCTGTTTGAGGGTCAAAGGGTGAAGATGAGGGAATAGAATGGTTGCTATGAACTGCTCTTCTTTCTTTTATATGGAAGATAATTAGGAAAATGAGAATGGGAAACACATTGCTCTACATGATCAAACAAAACAAGTTCTCCTGTTTGAATAGAGAAACACTTTGTAAATTGTTTTGTCTTTTGATAAAAGTTTCCCTATACAAATTCGAACTAGACTATTTCTGAGAATGTTTGTCTGTACTTTGAAGATGTGAATGGCTGCACGCTGTGCTTCTCCTGAGACAGATCAGAGGTCTCAGGTACAGTGAAAAAGTTCAGGTTTACCTCAACTTAGCCTAGACTGTTGTGCTGACTCTTTTGCTATTTTACCTTTTTTGGGGGGAGGGGGCCACGCGACATGCAGGATATTAGTCTCCCAACCAGGGATCGAACCCGTGCCCCCTGCAGTGGAAACATGGAGGTTTAACCACTGGACCGCCAGGGGAGTCCCATTTTACCATTATTCTGAAAGGAAAGCACATTATGGTCTGTTTTGCTGAAGCCCTAGTGGTGTTATTTTCATTAATAGGATATATAAGAACTTTTAACTCATATAATGTATAATGTATAAAATAGTAATGGGATGGAGAAAGGGAAGATAGTAACCAATGAATGTTTTTGGACTAAACTAAAACATTAAAAATACACGTCTACACTTTACATTTGTGTTAACCGAGGTTTCCTTTGTGTGAATGGAATAAGAGTGATTAACATTAAACAAAAGAAACTACACCCTTTAAAGCATACACCCTTTATGAAATAGCCTCAATTAGCCACTGGGCTCAAATTATTATTGCATCATAGGTGCTTCTGCAGTCAATTGGTAACATACAATTCTCCTGCCATGGAATAATTTAGGAAAAGTGAGTCTAGAAAGTGCTGACTTTAGGAAGTCCCTGACCTAATTCGCAGAGTTTGGGTTCAGATTGGAATTGGCCCAATATTTTGCCAGGTCCTCAGATAGTGTGAGTTAGAATACGTTCCCTATTTTTTAATAAATACCTGTTATGTGTCTATCACACTGCTTGAGAATGTGAGAAAAAACAGAATTTGTAGGGGAGAATAATTATACCCTAAAAATGCTTACAGTGTTGTTAAGCAGACAAGATGCATATGTATCAAGGAGAGAACAGAACGAGAAATACATAACCGCATGCTAAGTATTGGTACAGAGTTTAAGTGTTTCCAACATTCAGAGAAAAGACATTCACAGAAGAGTAAGATAATCAGAAAACCAGACAATCAGAACATCTTAGCCAAATATTAGATGACCTGTGAGGAATTCAAGCATAGCCCAAGACAAGGGTCCTGAACTCAGATAAAGTAAATGTGCGTTAAAACAAATTAATGGTGCCTACCTAACCATAAGTGAAACGAAGGTTCAGAAAGAAATCAGTATATCTTGTAAGTGGAGACTTGAAAGGTAGACTGGAATTAGACAAGCAGAAAGAGGACGCAGAACACCTGGTATAAGAGAGGCACGGGAACCCAGTCAGCCCTCCACATCCATGGTTGCCGTTACCTTCTGTATCCGTGGATTCCAACCCATGGATACCGAGAGCCAATTATACTACATCATTTTACATCAGGGACTTGTGCATCCGCAGATTTTGGTATCCTCGGTGTGGGGGTGAGGTTGGGGGTTCCTGGAACCAATCCTCCTTGGACACCAAGGGACAACTCTAAATATGAACAGAGAACTGACCAAAATGGATTGTCTGGCACAGCTAGTCTAGATAGGACCAACTTTATCAACTGATAATCAGCACACCCCTTCTGTGTGTCAGGTGCTTTTCTAGGTTTTTCAGGGTACAGACATGGCCTCTTCTCATAGTGTCATAAAAGAAACAAATGAGGGAAAATATAACACTGCATGATGAAATAACAGCTATGAACAAGTGCCGTGAGAGTACAGAGAAGAGAGAAAGTCATTCGGCATGGTGGATAGGAAAGCAATGCCATAGATTTGGTATGTCACATAGGAGAAGGAGCAGTTTTAATGGCTCTTGAAAGATGAATTGAAGTTAAGCAGATAAAGGAATCCAAAGGAAGCACAGTCTTCAGAGAAGTTTTTAATCAAAACCAAAGAAGTGTGGAAGAGCAATGCTTATTCAGGAATGATGAGAAACTCCCAGGATGGAAGAACTTGAAGCTGTATCATGCAAAGAATGATTAAAGAAACTGGGAATTTCCATCCTACAGAAAAGCGGATTCAGTGGTGATATTATATAATAATTGTTTCCAAATATTTATTACATAGGGAAAATCTTACACTTGGTATTTTTGTCGTTTTTTTTTTTTATGTTTTAGAACAGTTTCAGATTTACAGAAAAATTGCAAAGACAGAACAGAGAGATCCTATACACTTCACACTCACTTTCCCCTATAATTAATATCTTACATTAGTGTGGTACATTTGTTATAATTGGTGAGCCAAGATTAATACATTATTATTAACTGAAATCCATACTTTATTCAGATTTTTCTTTAGTTTTTACTTAACTTCTTTTTTCTGTTCCAGCATCCCATCAAGGATTTCACATTACATTTAGTAGTTGGGTCTTCTTAGGTTCTTCTTGACTGTAATAGTGTCTCAGACTCTCCTTGCTTTTGATGACCTTGATAGTTTTAAAGAGTACTGGTCAGGTATTGTGGGTCCTATGAGATTTGTCTGATATTTTTCCCATGATTGGATTACAGGAAAGTGCTATTTTTCATTACATCGTATCGAGTTACATACTATCAACATGACATAATTTACACTTGTTTTGAAACATGCTGAGAAGTAGAAAACATTCAAAAGGAGATAAAGATTTATACCATTTTTCTAGATTCCACATATATGTGTTATTTTGCAAAGCAGAAATAGAGACATAGACATAGAGGATACCAAGGGGGAAAGGGGTGGGGAGGGAGGAATTGGGAGACTGGGATTGACACATATACATTATTGATACTATGTATAAAATAGACAACTGATGGGAACATATGTATAGCACAGGGAACTCTACCTAACGCACTGTGGTAACCTAAATGGGAGGGAAGTCCAAAAGGGAGGAGATATCTGTATGTGTATGGCTGATTCATTTTGTTGTGCAGTGGAGGCTAACACAACATTGTAAAGCAACCATACTCCAGGAAAAATTAATTAAAAAAAAAAAGAGATTTAAATACATTAGTCAGAAGGACTCAGGATCAGAGAGAATGAAGTTACTTGCCTGAGTTCACATGGCTAGTAAGTATCTAGACCAAGGCTCAAACCCAACTGTCCTGATTTTAAGTTTCTTCTTCCACTTCATCAGGTTTTAGTACATATTAAATGAGCAAATGCCATAACGTTCTGGCCAGGGGTGTGCTGAAGCTGCATGTCCTGGTTCTTTACAGCCAACTATGCACATCTCTTCCAAAATCTGCACTCAGAGACATCACGTTGGTAGCTTGAAACCAATTATGGTGGGAGTATTTACACCATGGCAAACATCATATGTTCTAAATCAGAGCATTTCAAAAATACATTTTTTTCTGGAGAGTTGGTTGTTAAACAACCAACAAGGAAAACATTGATTGTTTATTCTATTTGTTTTGTTTTGGTTTTACACAAGAACAGTCTTACTCTATTTCCAATTGTGAGTAGAAAAAAGAAAAAGAAAGACAATATGTCAATATGTTTCACCTTCTCGTAGAAAAATTAAAACAAAATAAACATGTTGGAGCCTAAGTAAAAAATCTAACTACAGAGGGTCTGAAGATCCAAGTGAAAAATAGCCACAGGTAAAAGGGAAGAGTAGAGTGAAGAAGGAAAGAGAACGAGAACTCCATGGGTTCTTGTACCCAGATGTGTTATTTTGTCATTATTGTCGTTGGTGATAATGCTGTTCTATTCATTTTTGTTTGTTTGTTAAATCTGGAAATCCTAGTATGTTTGGAGCAGCGACTTGATATTTATTTCCTGAATACAAGTACCAAAGAAATCTTTCTGTGTGAAATGCATATTTCTAGATCTCCATGCTGATTTAAGAAGTACACATGTGCTTAATAGATTCTGTAAATTAGAATGCTGCTTCTAATATTTAAACTATGAAAATATAGAAGGAGTTCCTTCCTCCCTACCCCACCCCACTGACTTGGTAGTTGCAGTTTGATTCCTGGTTGAAAGACACCTGTCTAATAAGAAACAGCTTTTATAGACACTTACTGGGCAGAGTCACTTGAAACGTCTGGTCAGCAGGATGGAGCTCCCTTCTCACCCGCAATTAGTGGTGTTATCTCCCAGATGAGGATGAGGATGAGGTGTTGTGACGGGGAAGACTTGAAGGAAATTGAAGGAAAGTGCTTGACTGTAGGCATTCTCTACCCAGTGCTGTCAGACTCTAAGAATGCCATTTAAGAATCCCAAATTCATATGGATAGAACACGGTGATTCAGAGTTGGTGAGGAAAGTAGCATCTGATTGTGAAGCAATTTTTCCCAAAGAAAAATATCATTTAAAAAAGTCCTTTTAGGGCTTCCCTCGTGGCGCAGTGGTTGAGAGTCTGCCTGCCAATGCAGGGGACACGGCTTCGAGCCCTGGTCTGGGAGGATCCCACGTGCCGCGGAGCGGCTGGGCCCGTGAGCCACAACTACTGAGCCTGCGCGTCTGGAGCCTGTGCTCCGCAACAAGAGAGGCCGCGATGGTGAGAGGCCCGCGCACCGCGATGAAGAGTGGCCCCCGCTTGCCACAACTAGAGAAAGCCCTCGTACAGAAACGAAGACCCAACACAGCCATAAATATAAATAAATAAACAAATACTTAAAAAAAAAAGTCATTTTAGTGTTTAAGAGTGATTAAATATACACAAATATTTAACCACTATTTAGTTGTTTTTTTTTAAATGTTGTGGGCATCTGTGACTGCATGTGTATAAAATAAATATTGCAAATCGGTGCTTGAATGCTCTGAAAGGGGTGGATGGCTAGTTAAACCCAATACACATACACAAACACACACATATGCACGGAAAACGTATAAAATTTTAAAATGAAAAATAATTTTTTTTTCAATGAGGGGCAAGCAGGAAGATGAGTTTGAGGGAATTTTGTCATCAAGCAAAAAACAGACCAGTTGAGCATTGTTTTGAATTTTTATTGGATGTCCCCAGTGTTTCTCAAACTTGGCTAATTATCAAAAATACCCAGGGTGCTTATTAAAAGTACAGATTCCTTTGGTCCACCTCAGACTTATGGAATCAGATTCTTGCGGGAGTGGCACAGGAATCTACGTTTTTAGCAATTGTCCCTGGTGATTCTGACGACTAGCCAAGGATGAGAAACACTGCCTAGATCAGGGGTTCTCAACTGTGGCCGCACACTTCCATCAGGTATAGAGTTAAAAAAAAAGAATGCTGATGTCTGGGTCCCACCCCAGGCCAATTAAATCAGAATCTCTGGGATTGGAGCTGAGATATTTAAATAAACAAACAAACCAAACAAACATACCCTTCCAGGTGATTTTAATGTGCTGCTAAGAGAGAGGACCACTGGCCGACCTAAATAATAAGCTAACACGGGAATCAATGAACTTATGATAAGAAATGCCTGTTGTCCAATCTGTGGATGTCTTTAGAAATTTAGAAGAAAAGGTAGCAAGTTTGGGGGCACTTCTGACTACAAAGAAGTGAATCTATTTCTTCCTCTTGTCATTTTATGTATTCATCTTTAACTAGATAGAGAAGTGGAAGAAAGCGAGGAAAAAAAGTGGGAGAACTCTCATGTATATTCTGAGTATTTAAAATCTCTAAGGACATCTCACCCATTCCCCTAACAATTTAAACTGAGCCTACCTTATGTACACAAATATCTGCTTGTTATTTAAGAATTTTCTTTTTATTTTCATTACATAGTCTTGTAGAGAAATTGTGCTCCTTTAATTTTAATAAATTCCAATAAACATTTAAATAAATAAAAAGTCATGGCTATGATTCATATTGTTGGAGAAAGCCTTCTTTTAAAAAAATTAGGTTTCTTAAAATTTCCAGTTTAGATTGCTTGTGAATACCATTGTTACTTATGCAATAAAATATAGAACTAATGTAATTATCGAGAACAGCTTACAAAGCTGGCATATTTACCTGTATACATTTTCTTTGAACAGACAAGAGAAATGTCATGCTTTATATTTAATGAATTAGGAAGATTTATTTTGCTTTTACATACTTTGTGGTATATGCTAGTTTACAGGCTCTGTGAAACAAGGTGTAGCATTTTTCAAAAAATAGGCTTTATTTTTTAGAGTAGTTTTAGGGTCACAACGGTATTAAGAAGAAAGTACAGAGACTTCCCATACACCCCCTAACCCCACGTATTGTAGCTTACCCCATTATCAACATCCCCACCAGAGAGGGACATTTGTTACAACTGATGACACACTGATACATCATTGTTACCCAATGTCCATAGTTTACATTAGAGTTTATTCTTGGTGGTGTACAATGTATGGTTTGGACATATGTATGACATGTATCCTCCATTATAATATTGTACAGAATAGTTTCATTACCTTAAAATTACACTGTGTTCCGCCTATTCATCTTTCCTCCCCACCCCCAACCTCTGAAGACCACTGATCATTTTACTGTCTCCATAATTTCTCCTTTTCCAGAAATGTCATATAGTTGGAATTATACAGCATATAGCCTTTCAGATTGGCTTCTTTCACTTTGTAATATACATTAATTTTCTTCATTGTCTTTTCATGACCTGATAGCTCATTTCTTTTTAGTACTAATTAATATTCCATTGTCTTGACGTATTGCAATCTGTTTATCCATTCACTTACTGAAGGACATCTTGGTTGCTTCCAAGTTTTGGCGGTTATGAATAAAAATGCTATAAACATCCGTGTGCAGGTTTTTGTGTGGACAAATGTTTTCAGTTCCCTTGGATAGATACAAAGGGGTACCATTGCTGGATCAATTTTGTGTGGTAAAAGTATGTTTAATTTTGTAAGAAACTGCCAAACTGTCTTTAACATGGCTGCACCACTTCGCATTCCTGTTGTTCCTCATCCTTGTCAGGATTTGGTGGTGTCAGTGCCCTGGATTTTTGCCACTCTAATAGGCGTGCAGTGGTATCTCATTGTTATTTCAAGTTGTATTTCCCTGATAACATATGGTGTGGAGCAAATTTTCATATGCTCATTTGCCATCTGTATATCATTGTTGGTGAGGACTTAAGTTCTTTGGCCCATTTTTTAGTTGGCTTGTTTGTTTTCTCATTGCCGAATTTCTAAGCGTTCTTCATATATTTTTGGATACCAGTCCTTTATCAGATATATATTTTCCAAATATTTTCTCCCAAGGGAGTAGCATTTTTGTTTGTGTGTGTTTTTAGGATACATTGTCGAGTTATAAATGAATGTATATACATTCTGTATATTCATTTCTGTATATTCCTTTCATTTAATACGATAATGTAGGTATTTCCTAGTTTATGTTTGTATTAGTTTGCTAGGGCTGCTGTAACAAAATATCACAAACTGGGTGACTTAAACAACAGAAATTTACTATTTCATTGTTCACAAGATGTCAGCAAGGTGGTTTTTTCTGATGGAAGGATCTCTTCCAGTCCTCTTTCCTTGACTTATAGATGACTGTCTTTTCCCTATGCCTCTTCACATTATCTTCCCTTTATATGTGTCCAAATTTCCCCTTTTTATAAGGATACCAGTCATATTAGATTAGGGTCCATCATAATAACCTCATCTTAACTAATGGCATATGCAATGACCCTGTTTCCAAATAAGGTCACATTCTGAGGTACTGGGGGGCAGGACCTCAACATATGAATATGGGGGAACACAATTCAATCATAACAATGTTGAAGTCATTTATTCAACTCTTTCAAGCCAATGAAAAAGGACAATTACACCCTCTGTGTTTTCATGCCCTGTTAGTTATATATAACTCCACTTACGTCCAGGTGTCTGCTTAGATGTTGGTTACCAGGAAAGGTAACAAACCTTCCCTGGTTCTGTTACCCCCACCTGGATTGGTATTAGGTGTGTTTCTCATATAAAGCCTCTTTACCCTGATTAGCTAACTCCAGTTGACTGGCAAGTTTTCCTCCCTGGATGATAAATTCTTTCTATTCAGGGACTGTTTATTCCCAGCGGCTAGAATTATGCCTCCCATGTGGAGGGAACAAAATAAATATTTGTTGAATAAAAAATAACAGGATTAAGTACTGAGAAATTAATTTGTCCCTACAAGACCACACACTTCAGTAGTCATTCTTGTCTTGACTTGGCCATGCCCCATCTCTCTGTCTGGAATGCCCCCTCACCAGCTAGCTCATCCTCCTTTATCAAGAATCAGTTTAAATCTTCCTTTCCGAGATCTTCTCCTGGCCATCTAATTTAAAGCAGATCCCACGGTCCCCATTATTTTCTCTGCCAGACCCTTCTTTGTTTCCTTCTTAGCAGTTATTACAAACTAACATTGTATTTTACTTATTTTTGATTTTTGTCTCTTTGTCTATTGTCCCCATTAGAATATGCCCTTCATTAGGGCAGGGCCCCAACAGTCTTGTTCATCATCATATCCTCAGAATCCAGCAGTGTCCAGCACACAGATTTTGTCCCTTTCCCGACTGCTGTGGTTTTCCTGGGGGGAAAAAATAAGTATATAATGATTAGATTGTTTCTCTCCTCCTTTTAGGAAAAATTAACAGGCTTTTGTATTCTGAGTTTGGAATTCCTTGCCCAAAAATCTGTTATAGAGTTCAAAAAATTTATTTCAAGCAGAAAAAAGAGAGAGATAAAGAGAAGAAAAAGAAGGAAGAAGGAGAGGAAATATGGCCAAGCTCCTGGAATAATGCTCCCATTTAGCATAATAGGTAAAGTCATTTAGCCATTTAGTCATTTAGTCAGAATTTAAATGGTAGGTCTGCCTCTTACACTTGTGTACTTTGAGTTAAAACACTTCTCTGCAAATAAGTTGTTTAATCTGTGAAGTTTGCTGTCAACTGGATTAAATTAAAAAATATTTTTTTTTTCAGCCTAGGTACATGTTTTGTGAATTTGGAAATATTCGAAATTGAATTTCCATTGATTTCACACAAGGCAGACAATTTGTTAGGGTATAATATTCTTGGTCACATTTTAGCTTATTTTCCGTTAAACTTATTTTGTTTCATTTTCTGCTAATTCTTATATTTCTGCCTGTACTCTTTTAGGATGCATTTTGTTCCTGAAGTAGAATAATTCTGCCAATATATTTCTAGGTGCGGGTCTTTTAAAATTTATTTCACCTAGAACAGAGGCAGTTCCATAAATCTTTACCCATTGTAATTTTTGTGGGTATGTCTTTTTCCCTTTTCAAAATTTAATTTTTTATTTATAACAAGAAAGTATGTACATTCAAATATACTGGCTAAAAATATAATAGTTTATTCCCTTTCTCCTCCCAAATCCCAATTCTTACTCCTTAAAAGTAACTACATTCAACTTTTAAAACCATTTCTTCTGCTATTTGCCACTGCATTGCTAAATAATGTGTTTATACAGAAATTATTTTCCAAATTTAGACTATTATTTATTGACGTTCTGCTATAGAAAATATGTGTTTACCTCTTACATCCCCCCCACCATCCACAATTCTCTACCTCCCAGCCAACTTCCTTCATAAACTTTGACTAAATTAATGTTCGATTCCACATTATTATGACTACCAACGAGCTCAGACATACCAAGTAGTAGCTCAGTTCCATTTATATCTCACAGGCATCCTTCCTGAATACCTCCATCCTGCCCCACGCTGGTCTTGCAGAGTTTTAGGTCTTCAGCACAGCTGATATCCTGAGACTTCTCTTCAATATTATCATGGGAATTTCCTTTGTCAGTTTCATCTCTTTTGTATGTCTGTTTTTTTTTTCTGTAAACTTGATAACCCAGTAGCAATGAGCACACCCAGTGCCTAGATCTTGATTTCTAAATTTCTAATAAAAAGATCCAGAAATCCTAGAAAACTGATTGATTGCAGGTCTGGGCAGGAGAAATTCAAGATGAGCATAGATGTCAATGTCAGATGTCAGATCTCAAGATGCTGAAAATAAGGAAATGTTTAGAAAAGAAAAAGGGACGGTGGCAGGTCAAAGCAGCGTAGGAGTCAACCTGAAAGAGCCCCCAAAGGCCAACCTTAGAACAGCCCAAGCAATGAAATAATTACACATTATTGGACTACAACCCAAAGAATAAAATAAATATTACAAGCCCATACTGATATAAATAACTGGACAAATACATAAATGGGGGTAAATAGACAATTCTTGTTTTACAGATGAACTCCTATTAATAAATGTGGAGGGAAAGAAGGAAATAGAAAATCACCTTTCAATGATCACAATAGTAACTGCCACAGGCAAGATCCACCCATGGAGGCTAAAATGTGTAGATGAAAGTTTTTATAAAAAAGAAAAATTATGACTTTATAATAAAGAGTCCTAGCAGAGACCACCTTAATCACACAACAACCAAGATTAACATCATCAATAATATATATAGGCTCCATGTAGCTTTTTGATAGAATGTACTGAGAAAGGAATATCACCTCTGGCATCCTTCAAAAAATGCAGAACCTGTCTGATCATGAGAAAATAGCAGATAAACTTAAACTGAGGAACATTCTAAAATATAGTTGACGGGTATTCCTCAAAATGTTAAGGCAATGAAAGAGGAAGGAAGACTGAGCAACTGTTACAGATTGGAGGAATCAGGTGGTAAGACAACTAAATGAAACATTGTTTCTTAAATTGGATCCTGGAACAGAAAAGGGACACTAGTAAAGAAACTGGTGGAAACCACCCCCATGAATTCTGTAATCTAGTTAATATTATTGTACCAAGATAAAGTTCTTAGTTTTGATAATGGTTCTATAGTTATGTTAGATGTTAATATAAGGGAAAGCTAGGTACAGGATATATGAGAACTCTCTGTATTATCTGCATAACACTTGTAAATACAAAGTGCATAACACTTTATAAATTTGTCTAACAATAAAAGATTTCAAAAATCAACCACCAAGCCAATAAACATAGACAAAAATGTCTTGCATTATTTGAATTGTTAGTACTCAAGTAAAATGGTCAAGACATTTTGATGTCTTTATCAAATATCATAGATGATCCTAAAAAGTAAGTACAGGGCTTCCCTGGTGGCGCAGTGGTTGAGAATCTGCCTGCCAATGCAGGGAACACAGGTTCGAGCCCTGGTCTGGGAAGATCCCACATGCCGCGGAGCAACTGGGCCCGTGAGCCACAACTACTGAGCCTGCGCGTCTGGAGCCTGTGCTCCGCAACAGGAGAGGCCGCGACAGTGAGAGGCCCGCGCACCTCGATGAAGAGTGGCCCCCGCTCGCCGCAACTAGAGAAAGCCCTCGCACAGAAACGAAGACCCAACACAACCAAAAAAAAAAAAAAAAAAAAAGAAGTAAGTACATTTCACGCAAACAGCATCCTGATATAAGGTTGCAGAGTTTCTGCTTTTGTTTTCATTTTTTTTACCTCTTCATTTGTATGAGAGAGAACATTTTAATAAAAATCATTTGACTTCTTTTTATTTTACTGAGGATATTAAATATTAAACTTTAGTTTTAGCTTACTAACTTAAGTGGAATCGCATTAATAAATAGAGTCAAACAATATTCTTAGGACATTTATTTAATGTAATCATTCTAATAAAGTAGCAGCTGGATTTGTTGAGAGAATTTCCTTTGAAATGATGCCTCCTAAGCTAGAAGTCTATTAAAAACAATATAACAATATGTTATAAATCCCCAATTACCCTCCATGCATAACATGGAGTTGTTCTTACTCAGGTTTTGCTTACAATGAACTCCAGTGTGTTTTAAATATTATAAAATTAAGATGACATTTTCTGAACAATAATTTATTCAGGACTTACTGTCACTCCAAACCTGTGTGATGGGGATATGGAAGGCAAATGGCAAGAGGCTCTCTGTGTGAGCAGGAGGCAAGATGCTCTCTTTGTGTCTGTGTTAAGTCAACCAGGAACCATGCAGATCTGGGAGAGAAACAGATCTGGGTGAGGCTGAGAGATCTCAAGTGGAACGTAAGATGTGTCCCATGCATTGCATTTATCTCTCCCTGTAGCATTTGGGGTCTCTAAGAGTAAAGAACCATTTGTATGTGTCTTTACATTTCTGGTACTTCATACCTCATAGTGAGGCGTCCAAAATGGTCCTTGAGTAGATTAGTTTCGAACTGAAATAATTTGACTAGAATTACTTTGTGTGACATCAGGAAAACAGAGAACTGTCTGAAACTGTTGAACAGGGGACCAATATCAGATTTGCATTTAGAAAGGTACAAGTTTAGAAGTTCTTGCACTTGTTCATCCTAATGAAGAGAGATCACAAATAAAGCAGTAGCAACAGGAGAAGAGAACAGGAGGAAAGGGAAGAGTCAAAGATGATTCTTGCATTGTTTTGGCTTATGTATTACTTACTGGGAGAGTACAGGGACATGAGCTCATTCAGGTGTGGAAGATGTTATAGTCAGTCTATCCAGGTCATATCCTAAGTAGGAAGTCAAAAATTGCATTTGGAATTTAGGACTGAACTCTTAAGTGGAAAGATAGATGTAGGAACCATTTACATTAAAACTGAAGCAGTTTGAAGACCCTGAAATGGATGAGCTCAATCAGAGAAAGTGTACCGAATGAGAGAAAAAGAAAATACAAAAGGGAACAGAGAATATATAGAGTCAAAAATTTGGACAAAAAATCAGGGAAATGTGAATCTGAGGAGCATTCAGGTAGGAATAAAGGAAAGATGTCTTCCCCAGGGAAGAGAGAGTTTTAAGGTTCAGTAGTGGTCACTAAGTTGTCAGGATTCCTAGCTCCAGACAAGAGAAATGAACATGAGTTAACATCACAGAAAAGGAATTTAATGAAGTGATAAGAGATACATCACAGAATCAACACAAAAGCTGATGAACCAGGCTCAGAAAAGTGGGAGGAGCCAAGGAGACTTCACCATAAGAAAACACAGTGAAGGCCCTGTCACAGGACGCTTCTACCTAAGATGCCACCTGCAGTGACAGGACATGACATTGCCGCCCTCATAGGGTTAGCCCCTGATACAGCCAGGAATATCTTCTTAGCCTTTGCTTCCCTTGCTCAAATATCAAATCCCTGGGAGAGAGGATCTAATCTCCTGGCTCAGGATGCCAGAAGGCAGGGAGACGGGATCCCTCCCTTTTGCTTTGCCTCCCATTAACACTCTGAACAGATGTATCCCCTACATCAAGAAGAATAACAGCTATTTCCAATAAAACTCTTATAATGTTCTAGGTCCTGTTCTGAGCACTTTATAGACATCAGCTTATCCTCGCAACCACCCAATGTGCTAAGTATTATTATTTTCCATTTTAATTGAGGTTAAGCTGAGAAATCCAGGAGCCAAATGACTCCCCAGATGCTACACTACTAGAAAGTGGCAGAGCAAAGATCAAAAGCCAGGCAGTCAGTCGGTTACAGATCTCTTTGGGGGCAGGGTCTCGCATGCTGACCTGCACATCTAGGTAAAAATAGGTTTGTTGATCAATGAAGCAAGAACAAATGTTGAATTCTTAGATTTAGATAATGATGCAGAGTGTCTTCTGAGATACAAGGAAAGGAGGAGAGAATGGATAAAGATGCCATAGAGGATGGTTTTGAGGTATTCCTTGTCTTGATTTAAATTTCTGCTCAGAATAAGCAAAGACATCGCTCCAAAAACAGTGAGATAGCAACGGAAGTCAGTGGCAAATGGTAAGCCTTTGCAATAACCACTGTGTAGAAAAATAGTAGAGTTACTCTAGCTAAAGCTTGGGAACATGAATAAGGTATGGGTCCTAATCTTCCTTTCTTGGTAATTATGCTTGAACAGTTCACCTGAGATGAAGAGACCATAAATTCAAGTTTGAAGTTTATTGGTCAGGACCAGCAGAAACCTAAGGGTCAAAAGGTAAGAGAGTAAATGAAGTGATGAACTGTAGTACCTAAGCTGGCATCGTTATTATAATTACCATCATAGTCATAACAGCTATCATTTATTGACTGGTTTCTATGTATCAGACACTGTTAAATGCTCTATGTGCATTATCTCAACCATGCTCATAGCAACTTTATAAAGTTGGTACTGTTATTATCCCATTTTATAGACAAGAAAACTGAGGCCTAGAGAGTTTAAGGTCACAGAGCTAGCAAGTGGTGGAGACAGGATTTGAACCTACTTGAAACCAGTAGAGCACCGTGAATGGGACAAAAGGTAAGAATCAAAGATTAGGAGTTGGAAAGCTGGTAAAATAAAAGAAAGTGAGAGGATTGAATTCCAGAAGATTGGTTACGGTCAGAGAACAGAATGTTTGAGTTTACTATCTTACCCCTCAAGTGGTTCTGAGTGACAAGCTTCAAGGTTCATTATGGGAGTACTAAATACACATGGTGCCCCTGTATGCACAATACGAAGCACAATCTTGAACAATGGAGGATGCAAACCAGTGGATGAGTAATTCTCTCTTTCATTCTCTGGCCAGAAAGTTCTGGGGGATGTTTCATAAGGCTTCTTAGATGTTGACATGGGACTGAGCACAAGTCACCTACGGTGGTAACCAACTAAGTAATGTACCCGTGTATTGGCTCTTCCCTCCCCCATTTTTCTCTCCTCTGCCCTTTACTTTGTCTCCCTGGAGTTGCTTCCCAAATAAACAACATGCACTCAAGGATCTACGTTACCTCAGGCTCTGCTTCTGGGACAACCCAAGCCAAGACAATCGGAAGTAGCCTTAGAAGGCAAAACTTTAAGATGAATGTTCCTTCCTGGGAACAAGCATTCTCTTTCAAAATCTACCCATTCTCTTCTCATTGCCTGTAGACCTATAATCAAAGTTGGGTCTGGTGTTAGAGTTCTTCAGAGAATCAGAACCAACAGAAAAAATATGTACCCAATAATGCGTGTGTGTGTCTCTGCAGATTGGAAGAGAAAAACAGATTTATTTTAAGGAATTGGCCCAGGTGATTGTGGAGTCTGCCAATTTTGAAATCTATAGAGCAGGCCAGCAAACTGCAAATTTAGGTAAGGGTTCATGTTGTCTTGAGTCCAAATTCTGCAGAAGAACAGTCTAGAAACTCAGGCAGGGTTTTTTATGTTGCAGTCTTGAGGAGAATTCCTTCCATTTCAGGGAAATTTTGTCTTTGCTCTTAAGGTCTTCAATTGACCAGATGAGGTTCACCCATATTGTGGAGGGTAATGTGCTTTGCTTAAAGTCTACTGACAATATTGTTATTATTGGTTCCATCTTATCATCTGAACAGTGTCGGTCTATTTGCAATAAATACTCAGCCTTTCAGCTTCCTTTCTCCTTTCCCTGTTGCTTATAAGGTTTCTCCATTTAGTAAGCAGTGTCCTTTATAGAGACTCGAAGAGGTGAAGAAGATGAATATTTCTGTGGGATTGTGTTGTGGTCCGTAAAGGGTCAATAGTGAGTTTTCTGATCTGAGAAACACACTTTATATCCCCCAGGGCCTCTGCTGCAGAACGCAGTATTTTAGTTGGAGTTTCCAAAGTCTGTCAACATTTGCATGAACAGTTGATGCCTTGAAAATATTCATTCTTCCAATTTAGTCATCAGCTATGACTCTCAATTTATTATTTTATATTTATCAGTAAAGTTGTGCATTTTTTCATATAGATTATGCAGATATCTTATTCAAGTCATTCCGAACCATTTTATATTGTATTCTTGTTGTTGGTAGTAAGTTCTCTTTCCACAAATCTACTGCACGTGTTTGTTTGGCTTGAGCTCTGAGTAAGGGCACTTGGGGAAGGGCGAGTGGGAGGTGAAGTCTGGCCATGGTCTCCTCACATCAATTGTGTGCCCTGGGGTGAAGCTGCATCTGCCAGAAGGAAGAGTTCCTTTATCTATTTCACACACAGGTACCTCCTGGACCCCATGTCCTGTGTGTGTGTGTGTGTGTGTGTGTGTGTGTGTGTGTGTGTGTGTGAGAGAGAGAGAGAGAGAGAGAGATTTTATTCATCTGTATCCAAAATATGTTGATTTACATATTCCTTTTTCTTTGCATTCATTTTAACAAACGTATTTTTAATTATTCTTTTTCTACTATCCACTGGGACAGAAATACTAGCTGGTGCTGTTTAGTTTCTGGACATCCATTTTGACTTATCAAGACTGTATTTATAGTTCACAACACCTTAAGGGTAAACTCAAACCGTTATAAACAAGGTAAAAGAATTTATAAGAATGACTAAACCTGTATTCTATAGTCGGAACTGTAGTCAGCTTACTATAAATATTTCTATAAAATAAATTATAAAGATGTGTTTCACAGAGGTTCCTGTGAAGCACCAATACACAACTCTCTATTGGTTGTTTACTAATTTCATGCACAGTAATGTATTGATTAAAATGTTATGTGCAAACAGCAACAATTTTTCTCCATTCTTTTCCAATTCTTTGTGATTTTCTAACTCTTTTTCTGTTGTAGGTCTTATTATACTTGTCAGAATAATGTTACGTAATAGTGAGGAAAAAGCATTTTTCTTTCATTTCTGAATTCCATTGGAACAGCCTTTTTTTTTTTAAGATTTTTTTTGATGTAGACCATTTTTAAAGTCTTTCCTGAATTTGTTACAACATTGTTTCTTTTTCATGTTTTGGTTTTTTGGCCACGAGGCACATGGGATCTTAGCTCCCCCACCAGGGATCGAACCCGCCCCCCTTGCATTGGAAGGCGAAGTCTTAACCACTGGACCGCCAGGGAAGTCCCAGAACAACCCCATTTTACCCTTAAGTATTTTCTACTCTGCCTCTACCTGCTTTAACTGGAGCTGGCCATCCAACATATCATGCCACCGTGAGCAGCAAAACCGAGCCAGGAGCCAGGAGCAAAAGCCCTGTCTCTGGCACTCCCAGGGCATCTCACACCACTGGCAGGTCATCCCATTGAACTTTTGACTTTGTGGCTCTCATGCATCACCCAGCTTTCACCCTTCCATCTTCAAAGTCAACCAGGGCTTTAGGGTATTGTGGTTAAGAGCGTTGTACTGCGCTCTAGATCAGGGGACCTTTTCACACAGCCTGGTTCTGCTGTTTACTAGATGTATGATCTTGCAAGTGAATTAGCCTGCCTGTGCCTCAGTTTTCTTGTCTATATAAAAGGCATAATAATAGTCCCAATCTGAGAGGTTCTTGTGAGGCTTAAGTGATAATATGTGTAGAGTACGTAATCAGTGTGAGACATAATATATGCTCAATATATGTATACATAATGTATATACAATATACATATACAATATGTATATACAATATGCATATATACAATAATATGCATACATATACATATATAACATGTATATACAATACACATATATACTATAATATATACACAATAACATATATATGTGAGTATATATATATATATATATATATATATATATATATATATATACACACATATAATTTATTAAATTAGGAAGGAAGAAGGTGGTCCTGGCCACTCCGGAGTCAGGGCAACCCTGTCCTGCTCCTCTGTACCATTCAGCTTTGCTATAGCCTGTCATTGCTTTCCTGCTCTTCACCACGTGGAGTTGCCTGACCATCCTTTCTGTGAGTGAGTGTCCAGTCCGCCACATTGTCCTTTACAGTCCCAGCCCTTTATTGACCAGGTTTGGAGAGATGAGGGAGTGGGTGGGAGAAATTAGGAAGCGAAAACAAGAAAACAAAACAAAACGTTATAATATTAAAAAACGCTTCTTCTTAAAATCCCGTGATTTACCCAAACACATGATAGGAATTTCAGAGTAGCTTCTGTCATTCTCCAGCTCTGACCTATGTTGTCTGGTTTGAATTCCCTCCCTTTTCTCTACTTCCTGTTCTTTCCTTTTCTATTTTCTGCTCTGATCTCTTCTCAATTCTCCTTTAAATTCAAGTTTATTTCTAATGTAGAGTGGTTTATCCATTGTTTCCTTATCTCTTGGCTTTAAGTCTTTGCTTTAAGTCCTCACCTTATGTCAACAAGCTTATCAAAGTATTTCCTTGAAGAAGGGCATTCTTCTCCTAAGGCAAAGGTCTGGTGTCAGATGCCAAGATAATCTCTTCACGATAGTCAACCATCGCTAGTGACCCTGATCAGGCAATAAGACAAATATGAGCTTGCCTGTTAGGCTGGGAGAACTTAGTTAATGTTAAGGCAATGTATTTATCTTCCTCTGTTAAAAATATTACAAAAATGTTGTTAGGAATAGCTGCCAAATTCTGTCAAATGGCTTTCTGTGTATCTTTTGAAACAATTCTTTATTACTGCTTTACACATCGATAGGAGAGACTCAGCTTCATTCACAAGTATCCCACTTCTTATTTTCACAGTTCTCCCATGCCTTCTTTAAGTTGGTTACTATGGATTTATTTATGTTTATAGAGAGAATGTTTATTTATTTATTTATGTTTATAGAGAGAAGCCAATGGTTCCTGAAGAATACTCTTCTTTTCCCTAATCCAAGACTCAAAAGCTTACTCAAGTTTCACACCAAGTATTTAGGCCCAGATAACTTGTCCACTGGCTTAAACACAACAAATAATAAGTAACATTTATACAACTTTGACATTTTCTTCATGCTCTTCTAAGTTTATATATATATATTATACATAAATATATATATAACATATTATTAAATATATGTATTATATATGTATAAATCTTATGACATAGATGTTACTATTATCTGCTTTTTAAAGATAACAAACTTAAGGCTTTATAAAGTAACTGTCTCAGGGCATATAGCAAGTACATGACAGAGGCAGGATTTGAATCCAGGTATCCTGGCTTCAACCATTACACTAAACTTCTCTAATAAATAGAGGAGCTGTTGATGAGGAATATATTTCAAGAGTACCCTATTATGGTGAAAGCACGTCCTTTGAAAGGGACTCATTGTAAACTTATATCAGTTATCATCCTAGGAAAATGAAGAGAAATCTGAAGGGCATATGGGGTGGAGAGTGGATTTGGGGGAGGAACTGATAGAAAAAGAAGTGAAATGGCAGAAAATAAAATGTGATAATTTTGGTTCTATCCATGCCTATCTCCACCCTGGCTGGACCAGGCTGTAAGAAACATTCTATTGCTACCTTTGCCACACCTGTCTTAAATTTCCAGCCTTTGTTCTAGTCACTGATAACCTGAAGGAGTGTTCTCAAAGTGGCATGTGTACTAGGAGCGTTGGGAAACACCCAGGTGCTTGGTAAACCTGATATTCCTGATCTCATTCCAGATCAGATGAAATCTGTCCTGGGATGGGGGAAGGAGAGGGATCAAGGAAAATGCATATTTAGCAAGAACCACAGGCAGTATTTAAAGCTATAGTTTGCAAACCTCTGCTTTACAACTTTTCTGCACGTGAATTTTTTGTGTTGTCCTGCAGTACTGAAATAACTGCAAAGTGATTCTCTTTACTTATATTCTGCAGTCCTGGGTACCAGAACCCCAGCATAAACAATGAGTTTGTTCACCTTAGAGCTCAAGTTTTCCTTTGATATAACAAATAAACAGATTGGAAAATGCAAAAAAAATCTCTTTTCCTGTGAAAGAGAGCTAAAGTTATACCTCAAAAAGATTGGTATAACTAACCTAACCCTAATAATCTATAGGCAAAGAACTTTACAAAATCAAAAATCCAGGACTTCCCTGGTGGTGCAGTGGTTAAGAATCCACCTGCCAGTTCAGGGGACATGGGTTTGATCCCTGGTCTGGGAAGATCCCACATGTTGCAGAGCAACTAAGCCTGTGCGCCACAACTACTGAGCCCCCGTGCCACAACTACTGAAGCCCGTGTGCCACAACTACTGAAGCCCGCACGCCTAGAGCCCGTGTTCCGCAACGAGAGAAGCCACCACAATGAGAAGCCCGCACACCGCAACAAAGAGTAGCCCCGCTCGCCGCAACTAGAGAAAGCCTGCGTGCATCAGCGAAGACCCAATACAGCCAAAAATAAATAAAATATAAATAAATTTATTCTAAAAAATCCATTAGTGTCCTCTTACAATATCTTTTGCAAGTATTTGTAGGTGCTCTAAAGTACCTTTTGTCACTTATGTAAGAAACGATTGTGCAAAGCGTCTCACTATACATCCTTGGAAGCAAGTATTTTGGTTTTGAAGTAGGCTTTGTGTATTAAAATATGTTTTCAGGGCTTCCCTGGTGGTACAGTGGTTAAGAATCCGCCTGTCAGTGCAGAGGACACAGGTTCGAGCCCTTGTCCGGGAAGATCCCACGTGGCGTGGAGCAACTAAGCCCGTGCACCACAACTACTGAGCCTGCGCTCTAGAGCCCTCAACCCACAACTACTGAGCCCTTGTGCCACAACTACAGAAGCCCACGCACCTAGAGCCCATGCTCCACAACAAGAGAAGCCACCGCAATGAGAAGCCCGTGCACCGCAATGAAGAGTAGCCCCCGCTAGCCACAGCTAGAGAAAGCCTTCATGCAGCAACAAAGACCCAATGCAGCCATAAATAAATAAATTAATTAATTAAAAGAAAAACTCTAAAAAATATATATATATATTTTCAAATGCCAAGCAATGGAAAATGTTCATAAACATAAATGTCTATTGCTATATTAAGCAATATATTATAATTTTACCACTTAACCTAGTACCAGGACCCCTCAGATCATCCTAAATATAACTGAGCCAAAGAATGATGCTCCAAATCTGTAAATTAATGGGAACTAAGAAAAAGAGATAAATTGAACAGTCAAATCATTTTCCCACATTGAGTTTTATAATTTTATATCTTTAAATTGCATAATAATAGAATATAGTCAGCTTCAACTTCCTTGTTTTTTAGTTTAACATAGGGTGACAATTAGCATTCCTTTTAAGACTTGCAAGTTTTGAAAGAGAGTAAAGTAAACTGGACAAGTTTCTATTAATTTGGCTTATCCAATCTGGAATCATTTGGGATAATGCTGACAACTTTAGTCTCCTTCTGTTTGGTAGTTGGCTCTTCCAAGGCATATAATTGAACAAGTTTCTACTTGCATTATTAGTACTTATCCCAATTCAAAATATGATTCAGTCTCTCTGTGCATGTAGAACAAATTTTAGTTTCTTGTTAAGTAATGATCACACAGAGCATTTCTCATTATGAATTGACTAAACATTTGCTGATCCAAAATAATGATACTCATTAAAAGATGCTACCAGGTGGATATTTGAGGCTCATTGCTTCATATGGTGTTCATGTTGAGAGAGTGTCACTTAGAACCCTCAAGGATACAATCCCAGGGTCTGTTGATTATAATAATATCTTATACTATCAAATCATCTTTCATCAGGGATCTCAAAGGGATTCTATAAATACTAATTTCACCTTTCCCTGAGATGTATTGGGATAGCAATTGCACAGGACAGAGAAAAGAGCTGGGAAACAGCTCCAACCAGTTCAACCCTTGGGAAACCCAGTGAAAGAGAGGCCAAAAGTGAGCTGTCCCATCCGTCTCACACACAATGCCAGGTAGGACTGAGCTCCACCCCAACCATTGTTCTGGGAGAGTTAGAGAAGTCCTCTTTTGTTTGGAATTTTGTCAGGAACTCAAGTAGATTTAGGTGAAAATGTATCCCTTACAAAAACAACAAAAAAACTTAACTTCTTGAGTGGATGTTGATATAAGAAGTATTTTCTCATAGTGTGCATGGAGATGGTCCCATGAGAGTTAGAAACAAAAGCTGCAATTACTACGATCAAGTCCCTAAGCTACAGCACCCCTAGGTAGGACCTCCTGGTAGCCTAGAAGTGACTTTAAGTTATGGTGACCGGAAGTCCAGGTTTGCCCAGACAGTCCTAGTTTGTACCCTTTGTTAGGCCATAATTATAACATTGATCTCTGTCAATCTCAAAAGTGTTCTGGATTGTGTAAGAACATATATGATCTCTAAGATCACTTTGACCTCAGTGCATAATTCTATACATAAAGATCTTTCTTTAGAAGAAGGGAAATAGAAAGCCACAATGAGTAAAGAGAGAATGTTCAGCTTTGCTTACCTTCTCTAACCCTTAAGTTTCTCATAAGGAATATGGATAATATCATCTACTCTACTGTGTTGTTATGAGGATTAAATGCAGTAATATAAGTAAAGTACACCCCTCCTCCCACTTCTACACACCCCCCTCGAAGGGCCTGGAACACATAAGTTCTCAAGAAGTTCAAGTCTCAGTCTGTTCATTTCCCTTTTCCCTTTATCACACCAAAAGAAAATTCTAAGATGGATTCTATTCTTCTAAAGAAATGTCAAAAGTTAAAGCATCTTCTTCACCTTATCAAGTCCTCAGTGGCACAGGAATTTTCTTGCAATTTCAGGAAGCCTCAAGGTCCCTAACACTCCTTTTTTGGAGGAACACAAGATGAGAAGACAGGAGCTTGATAACGCCTGGCAAGGAATCAGATTGTATGACCTGCCTGCAGAGGACAGGGGCCCAACAACCAAATGGGACCAAAACTTTCAGTTCAGATTGATGTCAATTAAACATAAGAAAGAACCTTCTAATTACACTGTTTAGGATGGGATGAGTATCCCCATAGGCTACTGAGTTCCTTGCCACTACTGAGGACAAGTATGGGTGGGTTAATCCTTTGATTGGGATATTATACAGGTTTCCACTTCCGAGAGGGGTTAGCCCAGTACTGGGAATGTCTTCTTCCTCTTTTTCTGTCTATACATGTCACTCATTTCGGAACTGTACAGTTCCTACCTTTTCCAACAAACAGTTCTAGCCTATATTTTTCTTTTTCTGAACTTCTAGTGAAAAGTATAATTTAGTCCTTGTTTACTGGTTGTGTTATGTATATTAATTCAAAGGAACCATGCCCGACACTCATTTTGACTCTTCCAACAACTGCTGTCTCAAATGCTGAGCACTTAGTGAATGTTCAACAGGTACCTTACTGACGAGAAACGCAGCCACATTCCTGCAGAGATTTTCCCCATGCCTGTCATAAACACAAAGTGACACTGCAATCAGCATCACCTGTGGCCATATGACATATCTTTCGTGTCTTCCCATGAGGCAAGAAACATGGCATTCAGCAAACTCTAAAAATGCATTGGCCCTTCGATTATGACTCAAACACTTGACTCTAGAGACTAAAACTACAAAAGGCTGTGTCAACAGGCTGATGGTGAATAAAAACACAATATACATAAACATGACTGTAAATATGACAAGTGAATCGTGATCAACTAATAAAAATAATAAAAAAGACTAAGGCATTAAAAATAATGATAGTTATTGTTCAGAACATTAGACATCTTGGGATATTTTGTTGCTTGAAAGTTTAAAAATGTTTAATATGTTAGGTCAAATGTAAACCAGAACTAAGGTTATGGACAAAATGGGACATGAAAGTGACAGACTCTGGCAAGAACATCAATCATTTCAAATCACTTGACTGCCTTCCAGAAGAAGGGGGCCGAGAAGCAGGAGCTGTGAAAAGGCACTCCAGGGTTTTCCAGGGTTTAGTGGGGTGGGGAGGGGTAAGTTACCTGCTGGCTGTGAGACCCTCCTGGGATATAAGGGAGTGGGAGGAAAAGTGGCACTAAACCAGAAGTCTGAGTATGCCCAGATATTGATGCTGATGGGCCTATGCTTGGAACATCTCTGTAACCAGTCGAGTAGAGCTGGAACACTTACTCAGATGGCTTGTGAAATTCCCCCCTCAAAAGGAATTGGTGCTGTGAAGAAGAGTGTACTGCCCAGGTTCTTGACACATATAATTCTGATTCAATTAAAGTTTCTGTGCTTTGGTTAAGTGGAAAAAAAAAATCACTTAGAAGATTTTGATAAAATGTTATTTATTATATTATAACTAACCCAATAGATAAAATATAGTTCAATTGAAGAAATGCACATCTAACATACTATCGGAACTTACAAATGTATGAATAATGAATTTAGATTACTTGCCAAACTTTTTCCAAAACCACTGGTATTTTGAAATGAAAATACAGTATTAAATTTAGTCTGTAGGAAATTGAGGTGTGTAGGTACTCGCATTTATGCCAAATACGAAATACATTTAGTAATAACTATTGAAATCTACTCTTGCATCTAGTGTCCCTCTCTTGGCTTTTGTTGTTGTTGCTGTTTTAGCTTCCTATTTTTTCCAGAGAATAGCCAGCAGTGAAAAGTTATGTGAGAAGAGTCAGCAAGAAATTTGCCTCTGCCATCCCCTTTCCCCAACAAGTGCATTATATGAGAAAGTCAAACAAAGTGGATTTTCCCTAAATGGTGTATGAAATCTAAGGGCATTTTGAATTTTTATTGAATTAAAACTCTTTTGGTTGCAATTATATAAACCGAATCCAAACTGGGTTTTGAGGCCAAAAAGGAAAGCTTATTGATTCACAAAAAAATAAGAAGCGGGGTAGACAGGAGGGGTAGGAGACTCACAGGATGACAGGACAGGGACTTCAGCGCAGGCCTCTCTCTGCCTTGCTCTATTTCCAGTCCCTCCCTTTGCCTTCACTCTCTCTGCAGAAGATGGTCTTGTGCCTTCACCAGCAGAGGTGAGAGGGCTTTCTTCTTTTAACTGCCATTTTAATCAACCCCAAGAAGACCATGTGCAGATATTCTTGAGCCATGTGTCTACCCCTGTGGCTGGGTGAGAGGGATATTATGATTAGCATCTCCCTCTGCAAATACGGGCTTAAAAGGAAAAGAAGATGAATTTTCAGAGGAACAGAAGTACGGCTCCCAGGAAAATGGAAGAGTGTTAAGGGGAGAAGGCTATAGTTGTCCCCTACAACTATTGACTGTCCTTGGGGGCCAAGGTATCTGGCTCTGGCTTATTTGAATCATCAAAATGTGACACCATCAGAAACATCTTTCTTGGTCTTTTAATTCTGTAGCTCGTTTAAGTGGTGAGCAGGGGCACGGTTAGGAAGAGAATGGAAAAGATCTTGGAAAACTGGGGTTTATAACATCCTATGTGATATGTTTCCTCTACACAGCAAGCTTGGCCTGTGATTTTGCCTGATGCCATTTAATCAATAACATGGCCTAAGGTGCTATGGTTTCTGGTTTTTGGTTTTGGGGTTTTTTGGGGTTTTGTTTTGTTTTGTTTTTATGTTATTCTTGGACACCAATCAACTATAGACATCCTTATACTACTATTTTTTAAGAATGTACCCTTCATTAATTCCTATTGGTTATTCATTCAGAATTTAGTCCAAACACTGTGTTCTCATTTTAAAATCTTCCAACATTCATTTTTGCCACAGAGTCCGTTGTAAATTCCTCTGTAAAAATTAAGTGGACATGCCTGTTAATCGAGCTCAGAGGTTCTCTTACATATGCCGTAAGTGAAATAGTGACAAGAAAGGTCCAGGAAAGAAAAGGCTTGAAACTGAAAATTATTTTCACCAAACTAAAATTTCACAATTGCATTCCTCAAGTAGCCAGATACTTTAGCTACTTTAGCCTACTTTCTGTTGAACCACCTTGGAAAGCAAACATGTGCCTATTCAACACCTACTATTTCTCAAACAGTGGATCCATACTTATAATTTTAGAAACACCTGGAGAGTTTTTCATAATATACTAATGCCTGGACCAACCTTACCAGATTCTAAGTCAGCAGGTCTATGTTGGGTCCTTTGACTGTTTTATTTTGTTGCTTTGTTTTTCTGATTCAGAAGCACTGCCATCTGGGGAAACCAGAAATGTCAACTCAAATGTATAATTTTTCTGCAGATTTCATCAGCAATAATTTGCACAGTGTATTCATTTTATATAACTTGTGAAATAATGCTGTTCTTAAAAATCAGAGTATTAGTAGAGGAGACTGGATTTTTTGTCCTGGCAAAAACCCAATCCTGTGTTGACAGTAGATAAGGCCTCTATTTTGCTCATGTATAAAATGAGATGTATAGATGAGATGACTCTTAAAGTTCCTCTAAGTCATAAATTTATTTAACCTATGTAATCCTACAGAATTAGATGTGAAAAAGAAATGTGAGTAGAAATGTTTATCACAATTTTTCTCAAAAGTATATAAGTCATATAAAACGCTAGAGAAAATGCAGAGCAAATCAAAAAGCCATAAATAAATGAAGTTAGTCCTTGAATTAAAAAAAAAATCTATACTCATAGCTGAATCTATCACAAAGGCCAGCAATAAAGTTATATAATGATTTAAGCTGCCTTGGTCACCATTTTTGTATAATTTCCTTGCCAATCAAGAATAAGCACAGAGACATGTCTAGAAAGTAGTTGTCAGTATGATGAGCTTAGCAAAGAACAGTTTCCAGGGTGGGTGGGGTGAAACTTTTTTTTTTTTAGTGAGCTGTCAGGTCTGTCTGATTAGGACGCTGTGAATCACTGTGTATTTGGCATACTCTCAAATGAAACATACATTTGCTTTGCTCCCTTTGGTCTCTCCCTCACTTATCATCCTGGGAAAAGATAAAATTCACAAACTACAGATGAAGATATTACTAGTCAGAAGAAACATCCCATTTTAGAAGTACATCTAACTTCCCAGAATCTTATATTGGTTGGATGTCTTCAACCTAAAAATATTACCTGTGATAAAAGTCTCTAAATATTTGCATTGCTCTTATGTTCTTAAATTGTACTGTAAGCATATTTACTTTTTGCTCCATTGGGAAATGGTTGTAAATTAAGTATTAAATAGTGACTGCTAGAATTTCAGGTGGCAATGTTACAAACCATTTCTTTTTTTTTTTTTTAATTTTTATTTATTCATTTTTGGCGGAGTTGGGTCTTCGTTGCTGCGTGTGAGCTTTTCTCTAGTTGTGGTGAGCAGGGGCTACTCTTAGCTGCGGTGAGTGGGCTTCTCATTGCGGTGGCTTCTCTTGT
Organism: Balaenoptera borealis; assembly: GCF_965194805.1. Lineage (NCBI taxonomy): Eukaryota > Metazoa > Chordata > Mammalia > Artiodactyla > Balaenopteridae > Balaenoptera > Balaenoptera borealis. The sequence goes on along the minus strand of NC_138875.1, from coordinate 45,118,641 downwards.
TGTGGAGCATGGGCTCTAGGCGCGCGGGCTTCAGTAGTTGTGGCTCATGGGCTTAGTTGCTCCGTGGCATGTGGGGTCTTCCCAGACCAGGGATTGAACCTGTGTCCCCCGGATTGGCAGGCGGATTCTCAACCACTGCACCACCAGGGAAGTCCCTACAAACCATTTCTTAAACTTTTTAGATTATTTCTGCCTTTACTCTCTTGCACCCTTAATAACCCACAACAGTACCATACTTCCATTCCTCTGCTAATAAACATTATGATATAGATATTAATCTCACAATGGAGAATAAAGAAGAGAAATAGTCGTGTTTTTTTTTTACAGTAAATAGCTTCATCAAAGTCAGTTCTACAAGACGTTGGTTCTGTTGTCTCTGCTTTTTCATTTACTTTGAATGAGAGTCAAAGTCACTTCCTTTAGAGTCATTCAACAAGAAATTTTCCTTATTGCAAATCTAATTTTGGACCTTGGCAATAAACTGTCTTCAATAAGACAATTCCATTAAAAGTGTTCTCCCCTGCCCACTGACCCTGCTGTACAGATTTCAGATTTCCTCTCGTGACATTAGAGCAGCTCTGGTGTCACCATCTCCTCCTTTTCTCTCTTTCGGGTCTTTATTTTTTAAATCCAAATATCTCCCTGCTCTGAAGAGCTCAGAAATCAGACACTGATTTTTAGATTGATACAATCAGGTAAAACTTGATTTTCTTCCAAGACTGCAGCTGGCTTCTCCTGCTCCTTTCATCAGCGACTGACTTCATTACAAAGTTCACAGTGTCGTGGCAAATCCAGGGTTGGCAGGTCAGAGAAACAGGCCATCTCCCACACTTGGCAAAAATGATCCTGTTGGCACATTTAAACCCATCTCGAGGTATGGAATTAGTAGTTTGGTTAAAATTAAAATCCACAATCACTAAATGTATCTTACCTTGTAAAATTCGTTCCCAAAGCAAAATTTTTAGTCTATGTAAAATCTAAAATTCTAACACATGTATGGAATGCATGTGTCAAAGTTTAATAATAAAATGCAAGATTTAGGTGTGTGATTAACATTTACATGGAGGAATGCAGGTTATATTTCTGGCTTGCGGCCAGTGCCCATTTTCTGAAGAGTGAAGCAGCCATCAAGCTGTCACAGCAGCCTCTGCGTCTCTCCCAGGTGTCTTGCTAGTGATGGTTTCTATGCAAACCCGTCTATATAAAAGTCTCCACCATTGCACCATAGCTCCTCCATGTTGAGACTTGCTCCACGTCACCCTAAATGCAGGTGAAAGTCTTGATTGCTGGTGAGATAATCTGGAATAACTTGATTGAATTTTGCAACTTCTCTGCTGGGCGGTGGTGGTGGTTTAATCATTATAATTGAGGAATCCCATAATGCCTTCCTGGAGATATCAAAAATCCTCCTGTTGGGACTTTGTTTCTGAGCGCGGGCTTTCTCTAGTTGCGGTGAGCGGGGGCTACTCTTCGTTACAGTGCGCGGGTTTCTCATTGCGGTGGCTTCTCTTGTTGCAGAGCACGGGCTCTAGGCGCGGGGGCTTCAGTAGTTGTGGCTCCTCAGTAGTTGTGGCACACGGGCTTAGTTGCTCTGCGGCATGTGGGATCTTCCAGGACCAGGGCTCGAACCTGTGTCCCCTGCATTGGCAGGCGGATTCTCAACCACTGTGCCATCTGGGAAGTCCCTCCTTCTTTATTTTTACAGTAAGATAATTCCTTTCACTTTCCACAATATATTGTTTTTAAAATAGAAGTTCCCAATCAAGCCCTTTAATTCTAGAATGTAACTGTCATAACTTTTAAGCAGGAGCCATCTACTGTCCTGTTTAAGACTGCTCATGTTTGTAAATTGGTGCAAAAACTCAGAACTTGTAGAAATAATTATTATCATTCAAAAACAAGAAATATAAAGATATTAACATGCATGCTTGTAGTCTTATGGCTGAATACAATTTGCTGGAAAGCTCTGCTCCTAAACTCCATTTTCCTCCTGAGAAGCTGGTTTCAGAAACTGTGGAAGTAAACTTCTCTGCATACTTTTACTCTTTTAACAAATATTTATGGAGAACCTACTCTGCTGTGTGCCAGGCATGGAGGTAGGCTAAGGGGATACAGTGGTGAACAGGGGAGCTGTGAGCCCTGCCCTCAGGGGGCAGGTGGTCGTTATCTTATGACAGTGGTCGGATAAGCAAACAGCACCGCAGGGTGTGTGGAAGGGGCCATGGCAGCAAAGGGGAGCAGGCATTGGGAGCGCCCCCCAGCTACTCCAACCTGGACTTTATGGAGGTGGTGGGCGGGAAGGCTCAGCTAGCGGGTGGGAACGACCTCCAAGCTACTCTCTGAAAGATGAGAATTACCAAGTGAAAGGAAAGTGGAGGAAACGGCAAGTGTGAAGATCTGCAGGAGAGACATGGAGACACTGAGAGAAGTCTGATCTGGGGTGAGTATGGAGTTTGAGGACAAGAGTACCAAGAGATAAAGAAGAGCCAGCTTTTGCAAACTTTGTCTAGAAATACTTTAAAATTTGGTTTTTTTCTAAGGACAATGGTTTCCAGTCAGTATAGCAACATAACAGGGGTAGGGGAGATATTACCAAGCCATTGATGTCCACTTTGATGTCAAATTTCTTAGACTAGATTATGCTCCTAGATAGGCAGAGGCTTCACAAAACTGCCTGGCATCATTCTATGTTGAACATCTTTGTTAGAAAATACGGATTATAGTCACTGCGGCCATTTCACAGATAAAAATGAAAAGCATCTCTGTAGGCAACTATCTGCTTTTCAAAACAATTACTGATGCAGCAAGAGAGGCTGTATCACTTCAGTCCACCCCTACTTCTTCCCACAGTTGTCCATCTTTGGCAGTCTCTATTGTACAGCTGTCTCTTGAGGCACACCCCGCCTACCCCCATCCTTTACAAGTGAAGCAGGGAAATTGTTCTGGATGTTCAGATGCTCCAGGGTTGGAAGATCTATAAAAAGTTTCTTAAGCCGAAATGGCCACCCCCAACTCAGCCTCACCAACCCCCTTTCATGGCAGTGGAATATGTGATGCTTTTCACATTGCCCTGAGAAGTAAAGCTGAGTAGATGAGGGATGGCTGCCTTGATTCCTAGTTCACTGTGCCTTTACATTGTGTATGGAAAGGGCATCAGACTTGGAAGTCAAGAGGCTTGAACTTTACTGCTAGCCTTGCTACCCAGCATTTCTGTGATTCCAGCTAATAGTGTAACCAACGGAGCCTCATTCCCTTCCTCTGTGAAACTGGAATCACACTCTTGCCTCAATGGCTTTGAAAGGATACGTGAAATAACTGATAAGAAAAAGCACCTAACGTAAAACTTAATAAGTAATAACAGCTGTCATTTGTTATGTACTGTGTCTGGCTATGCTACATATTTTATTTAATCCTCATAAGACCTTTTAATAGGAATTACTTTTCACTTTCTATGGGTGAGGAAAATAACGTCCAAAGGGGTTAAGCAGTAACGTGCCTAAAGCCACGCAGCTATGTGGTGGAGCTGGGATTTGAACCTGGTTCTAGCTTATACCAAAGCCGTGCTCTTCACCCCAATGGTTCTCTCTCCTCTTCCTTCCTATTTCTTACATTCCAACCACATAGTGCTATAAATACTGAATAAAAACATTTTTATCACAAAAACCTAAATACATACTTACGTATGTATCATGCACATAATTTCATGAACAACACAGTTTTGTAATATAATTAAATTCAAGTAATAATTCTGTCCCACCCTGATATAATTAATGTCTGTCCCATTCCCGATACCATCATCCATGTTCCACAGACTGCAATCCTGTTGTGGTTGCTCAAGCAAAATAGACTCAGCTGCTCCGGGCCTCTCACCCCACCAGCAGCATGAAGCCTTCTGGGCTGCCTCAGGTGAGTAATGAGTGATTAAAGCCCACAGAGAAATGAAGCAGGGCCCTGACAATAGAGCTGCCCTAGAAAGAGACACTCAAGCCAATTCCAGCAACTGCAAATGATTTATTGGGAGAGCCCCACCCCACCAGACCCAGCAATTTCCCATTTGTCCCTTTCCAATCCTGCCCCCCCCCGCCCCATCTCCACCCTCCCGCCACCTGCTCTTCTCAGACACCTCCCTCTTTTTTATGGTGATTGCACCTCTGCAGCTCACACACCACACACCACACCCTGTCTACAGCACTAGCTCTGGCTCCAGCAGATCCTCTCTGCCCCAACCCTAACCCCCTCCCCCTCCCCCTCCCCCACACCTTAATGAAGCCTCCCATTAATGTGCCCTCCTTGACTCCTCCGCAGACAGTTCCCACCTAGATTCTTCAGCCTGCCTCCCTGCATTTCCCTTTTTGTTTTGGATCCTTTCCACATTACTTCAAATCACAGCAAACTGGATCAACTGAGTAAACCTCCTGGAAGACTCTTCCCAGAGATAGATCATCTTGCGAGCATGGACTGCTAGACTCTCAACTGGTCAGTCCAGCTCCCCGGGTCATGAGGCAATGCCTTGTGTAAATGCTGCCTGATGTCCATTCTAGTGCAGATAGACGACCATTTACCACTGACTAACAATTAAGATGGCACTTATTTCCTTACAGTAACCAACATAATAAGAATAAGAATAACTTCAAATTATTGGTCCAGAACTCGTTGTGTGGCAGATGCCTTTCATGTAGTTGCTCACTCAATCCTCATAACCATCCTGTTTAGGTAGGTATTATTACCCTATTACAGAGATGTGCAAAAGAAGACAGGAAGAAATGAAAGACATGTGTTTGTTATCATAAGGAATTAAGTACCAGAAACAGATGCAAACCCAATCTCTCCAAGTGTACAGCCTGCCCATGCTTCCTAATGCCTCCAACATCTGCTCTTCCCTCCATCCAATACAAGCATCTCTATCCTCTTCATCACAAAGACTGGAAACCACATAGCAATTGGTGGTTGCTCCTTATTCATCATGCTCCTTAAACAATTCCTTGCTAGAATCCTGTACGTTGTATCTATTTAACACTTTTTTTAGTTGGTCTCTTTTTTCCCTTCCCACTGTAGCTACCCTAGCTCAGGCCTTCATTACCTTTCTCCTAAACTGTCTCAATGCTCTTCTGATTCTGATTCTGATTCTGATTCTCTCTCTCTCTCTCTCTCCAAATCCAGTCTTCACACTGTTGCATATCCCTCCCACTTAAAAAAAAAAAAATCATATCTTTCTTATGCCACTTGAATAAGGGAAAAGTCTCACCCTAGCCTTAAGACAAAAAAAAACCTTTATAAAATGAGATCTGGCCAACGTGTTGTCATATTTACCTAAAGTGGTCAAGTGGTAATAAAATATCACAGGGAAGATTTGGAAACAGAGACCAACCACACAAACAGATTAAGGATCAGGGCTAAAATGTTTAGAAGGACCTGATTCCATAGGAAGAGATACTGGGGAGGAAACCAAGGCTAAGCATCACGTAGATAGGTGAGAGTTATTGAGGGCCATAAATATTGTAGTGGCAGGAAGAGCATTCAGAAGGAACAGATTCATTCAGAAGATATTGCAGACACAGGACTGGAGCAACTTAATGACAAATATGGGTGGTGGTGAAGGAAGTAGGGAAAAGAATGAGTCAGTCTTTAGCACACCCACAAGCATTTTTTAGTGGATAAACAGTCTGATGCCTTGTAAAATGATGGGAAGAGAGTGACAATGGATATTTGTGAGGAAGAAGAAAAGGATTAATCCAAATGTTAAGTAGTTAAGAAACGATTTTTTAAATTTAGCAAATATTATAATGCACATTATGTTGAATCTGGCTAGGTCATGGAACAAGAGAGAGAGAAGCTCATTCAAGTTCGAATTTAGTGTTCTCTGAAAGGGAGGGCTGTTTGAGAAAGCACTCTCTTGGAATTTTACCCTGGTAAGAACAAATCTGAAATATATATAGAGTATATTTGCTAAACATCACCAGCCCTAAAAACAACTCTGGTACCAAACTCTGTGTACAGAAACACAAACAATTCACCTTTTTATTTTTTAATGTATTTTTTAACTTACACACAGTAAAATTTGCTTTGTGATAATTAGTTCTAAGCATTTTGTCAAGTACATTGAATCATATTCAGCATCAAAATCATCATAGGGAACAGTTCCATCACTGTCTCCCCAAATTTCCTTATGATGTCTCTTCGTAGTAAGTTCCTCCTCTCACTTTCAGCCCTTACCCACTGATAAGTTCTCCAGTCCTTTGGTTCTGCCTTTTTCAGAATGTCATATAAATGGATTCCTATGGTATATAGTTTTGGGAGTTTGGCTTCTTTCACTTAGCAAATGCTTTCAAGGTTCAACTATGTTGCTTGTGTATATCAAGTCTGTTCCTATTTATGGTTGAGTAGTATTCCACTGTATGAATGTACCATAGTTTGTTTATCCAGTCACCCATTGAAAGACATTTGAGTTTTTCCCAATTTTTAACAATTATGAATAAAGCTGTTATAAATATTTATGTATAAGTTTTTGTGGGAAAATACATTTTTATGTCTCTTGAGTAATTAGAGTGGCATTCCTGGGTCATATTGTAAGTATATGCTTAACTTTATAAGAAATGACCAAACTGTTTTCCAAAGTGGTTGTACCATTTTGCATTCTCACTAGCAATAAATGAGAAATACAGTTTGGATCTCTTTGTGTTTCAGTTAGGGTAATACCTGTCAACCTAATGCTAATTAGCCTATTGACTAATTATTTCTTCAGCTGTCTCAAGTCTTCTAATGAGACATATAATGTTGTTCTTCATCTCTGTTACTATACTTTTCATTTCTAACATTTTAATTTTATTTCATTTTATCATTTCCATCTCTCTGCTGAAATTCCTATCTGTTCATATATGTTGTCAATCTTTTCCTTTAGAGCCTTCAACATATTAATCATAGTTATTTTGAATTTCTTTTCTGATACTTCTATCATTTCTGTCATATCTGAATTTGATTAGATTGACTGCTTTTCCCTGGGTAGTTTACTACTTTTTCTTGCCTCTCTGTATGCTTCATAAGTTTTGGTTGAAAGTTGGACAACGTATGTAGGAATAGAAACTAAGGCAAACAGCTTCTATGTTTTTAATAGAAGCATATGTTTTAAATTTTACTAGACCTTTTTGGGGGGCAAATTGGGTTAATCTAGGAAGGGGCTGAATTGGGTCTGGGGCTTCTTGTTGCTATGGTTAAAATCAGCACACCACAGAATTCAAATTCTTCTAGAGAATTCTTGTGTTTAGCATGGGGACTGATTTGCAGGGGATTTTTTCTCAATATCTGCTTTACCTTTAGCTTGAGGTTCCCCCTTTCTACCATGCCTCAGAGAGGGTCTCTTGCTCCACACTCTTGCAACTCTCTCAGCATTATTCCACTGTTACTTGTTGCTCAATGCTTGTTAGTGTGGTGGGACAGAAGCGGGTGGGGGAATCTCTGTTATTCTGATTAAGCACAAGGTTATGCAAGCACTGTGTCCCTGAATATTGAGGATGTGGTCTTTTTAGTGCTCCACTTACAAGCTGTACTTCTGGGCTCCACACATATTCCTGCCTTTTCCCCAAAGCTAGAGGGTTTTTACTGTTCCCTACACACAGTTAGAATGGTTTTCCCCAATGCCGTAAGTGCAGCAGTGTTTGCCACTCCCCTGCCTGAAGTTTTAGGCTCTTATTCCACAGGGGAGAGAAGCAGGATCTTCATAGGGCTTCATGCCTTTCCTATGGAGACTAGGAAAGTCTGCTATTCCCCTCCTCCTCCCCTACACCATTAAGTTTTCAAGACTTTCATCAGTCTTTTTTGTGAGAGCCTGGTGAGATTCCTGGAGGAGAGTTTGCAAGAGGGTGTGGACCTGTCCTTCTATGGCCCCAGGGGCTCCATGCTCTCACCAGCTCACTCTTGACTTCCCCAAATCCCTTAACTGAATTCCTTAGCTGGATTATTCTCAGTGTGTGTGGTTGCATCTGCCCCAGGTAAACCAGTGCTCACGTCCCTCTCTTGCTGGAGGTACTTTTCTTATCTTTCAGGTTACTTAGTTGCACTGTGACATCAGCCCTCTCATGGGTTTAAAGTATAGTCATGAGTTTGTAGTTTGTCTGACATTTTGTGTCACTGCTGTAAGGGTAAGAATGATGCTCTTTCTAGCTGTCAACATCCCATGAGAAAAACAGAAAGTCTTCATATCTCTTTTGAGCCACCATATGCTTGTAAGATTAGAGCCCTTGCCCTTTAATACGTTAGCTTTAAACACATTCGTCTTAAGCATCTGCTTTGTTTATTAACATGCAGACCAAACTTCATTTATGCAGCCAGAAGTTCTTCACTAGTTACATCTATTTTATCACTGTAGAACCCAGATTATCCTTATACGTATCTAAATTGTTAGGTTGAAACAGTAGCACGCTACATTGGGAATCGGGAGAACTGGTTTATCTAGTCTCCTACTAATAGTATGACTTTGAGTTTTACTTTAATGTCTTTTGATCTCAACTTTCTCATCTTCAAATTAGGAAGTTAAGGTAGATGGTCTTTATAATCTTTCCTAGTGTAACAATTTTTGAAATAGTCTGTTATTTTTATCATTTTTTTGGTTAATAACTCAATTGTGCCCCATTATATTTAGTTATTACCATGAAGTTTCCCCAGAATAATGACTCTACAGCACAGTGGTTAAACCAGCTATCCCAGGAGTGAAACCGCCTGGGTTCAAATTCTTACTCCACCACTTTGACAAGTTACTTTTCTAAGCCTCAGATTTTTTATATATAAGGTGAACATGATAAAATAATACACAGTTATTTTAAAATACAGATGTATATGATCTAACACAGAGCCTGTAAGAGTTATTACTTAAATATCTTACATTACTTAAAAGTCTTCCAAAACAGTAGCTGAAAATCAAACTGGGAACAGACGCATGACTGCTCTCTAATTGAGAACAACAGGGAAAGAAGGTTGACTGACATTTGCACATGCCTGTTTGGAGCTTAACATCTGGGACTTTTTAAGAATTCTCTTAACATTAAGAAAAATCAAGACTACACCATGGTACTACAGTTTTGGAAAAAGGGCTATCCTTACCAAGAAAGGGTGTGCTGGTCATTGTATTCTTGGATCAATAATTTAAAGTTGCTGGCCTAAAGAAAATTGGCCGCAAGTATGAAATGACAGTCCATATTTTCTTCCTTTTCACATCTCATTTAAAAAAAAATCTTTTCTGATGTCGACTGGAAAAAGATGCACAACCTAAAAGTTGAGAATTATGTTTTATTCAAGGGAGAGTCTGAGGATGTAAGTTAATGAACTTAGCATTTTTCTATGTATGGGAAGATGCAAGAGTCTTGGCTCATTGAAATCACTCCTTTGATATGCACCTTAACTATCTAGGGCCAGTGTCCTGTTTTCTCCATCCTGAATCCCCTCAGGGTACACAGTCAGGGGTTGGCTGCAGTATCTGATGACTTAATGGTTGCAACACCCTTTGCTTACTGAAATGGCAGGCAACATTCTTTGTCCACACTGAATAGAACATTTCTGCTTGATGAGGTGTACTTTGTTCTGATTTTGAAGAGTAATAGAAAGAACAAAGAAAAGTAAAAAGGAAAGATATTGTTAGATTTAAGCCAATTGAAAAAGAAGAAAGCACATGGTTGGAGAACAACAGCAAAAAATATACTTGATTAATTTTTAATAACATTAGAGAAGTGGCTCTCTTTTTTGAGGTTGCATCATTCCCTTCAGGGAATCAATTAAAAATACAAATTCCAGATCCCTACACTACCAGGTATTCTGATTCATTTGATTAGCTAGGCTCAAGAAGTCTATTTTAACACCCTCCCTAGGTTACTCTGGTGTGTTTTCAGGTTTGGAAACTGCTACTCGATTATCATTGGTCATTAACCATGTTTTAAAGACTAATTAAAGTGTAGTCTTGAAAACGTCCATAGTCAACCATCACAGAGTTAAGCCTAATATGAGTAAGGCATCCACAGAAGCCAGCAAAGGCTCTCCCAAAGGTCAGGATAATGAAATGTGGGCAAAGCTATAAAATGAATCTTAACATAGCCCCAAGTTCCCTGTGTTGGGTGCTGGATGAATCCTAGGCTCTTTCATCCTCTCCTACAGTTGAGAACTCATCAGTCTCCTAATCCCTATTCTTCATCTTGACAGCTTCTTTTAACCTAAGACTCCAAGATTAACAACACTCCCCTCAGCTGCAATTCTGGTCTTGATCCTAAACTGAAGTTCTGACTCTGTTCCATGTTTTAGTCTTACTTAAGACCAATGCTAACAGAGCAGCAGTCATTGAGTCAGAAGAAAAAACAACATGGCAAATCAAACACTGACCATTAAACTTCATCCTAGAAGTGCCACATCTCACCTCATTCACATTTCACCGGCACATGATGAGAAGTCACAGGAAGTGTGCAGCTGTACATCACCTCTGTGACGGCTTTCCCTCTGCACCCCCTGCGGGATCTCCTCCATGATCTGTGTATTGATTGATCTATTTTCCCTCTATTTTTAAACAGATTTATCAAGGAATAATTTACATACCATAACATTTGCCTATTGAAAGTACAGAATTCAATGATTCTTTTAGTAAATTTGTAAGGTTGTGCAACCATCTCCCCAATCCAATTTTAAAACATTTCCATCACTATGAAAACTTCCCTCACGCTCTTTTCTAGTCAAATTCCCACTCCAACTCCAGCCCCACGCAACTAATTCTCCTCTTTCTGTCCTTATAGATATCCATTTTCTAGATGTTTCATATAAATGGAATTTTACAAAATATTGTCTTTGTGTCCGACTTCTTTCATTTGGCATGATGTTGTTAAGGTTCATCTATGTTGTAGTGTGTTTCAGAAGTTTTTTTTTTCCTTTTTATTGCTGAATAATATTCAGTTGTATGGATATACCACATTTTGTTTAGTCATTCAGCAATTGATGGATAATTGGATTGCTTCCAGGTTTTTTTGGTATTACAAAAAATGCTCCAATGGGTGTTTGTGTATTTATCACTTCTAGAATTTTCATTTAGTTCTGTCTATAAAATTCTTTTTCTTGGGACTTCCCCGGCGGTCTAGTGGTTAAGACTCCGAGTTTCCAATGCAGAGGACGCGAGTTGGATCCCTGGTCGGGGAACTAAGATCCCACGTGCCAGCATGGGACGGCCAAAAAAAAAAAAATTTAAAAACAATTCTTTTTTCCTTATTAATATTCTCCATTTTTGAGCCATTGCCAACATATTCTCCTTTAGTTCTTAAATGTATGTGTACTGATCCCTTGAATTCTTCAAATATATTTATAATATCTGATTTGAAGTCTTTGCTAAATCCAACCTGCAGGTCCACTCAAGAGACTGTTGCTATCGACTGCTGTTTACTTGAGCATGATTCACACCACGTTCATTTTGCGTGTTTTGTAAATTGTTTTGTAGAAAACTAGACATCTTAGATAATATATGCTAGCAACTCTGAATTATTCTTTTCTTTTTTATCCTCTGAAGGTTTTTTTTTTCTTGCTGTTTTCTTATTGTTGTTGCGTTTGATTGTTTGTTGTGGTTTTTTAATCTACCCACATTTAATCTGAGGAATTTGTCCCCCCTGTGGTGTGAGGCTACTGATATGTCTGCTCAGATTTTTTATTTTTATTTTTTAACCTGGCGTCTTAGGAGCGACCCTTGGGTTTTCATAACTTAATGGTCAGTCAGTGATTGAACACAAGTTGTACTCAACACCTCAGGCCCATAAGGATCTCCCCTCTGCTGGTGAATCGTGTTTGGTTTGAGGAGCTCATTCGACAGCTGGCCTTTCTCGGGTCTCCACCACACATACACACAAGTCCCAGACAGTCAGGGATGTGTGGAATGTTTCTCAGGTCCATCAATTGCTATCTCCCTGCTACATATCTTTCTAAGTCTTTTGGTGTGCTACTTGCCCCAGCCACGACTGCACCTTTAAGCTAGGAGAGTTGCTGAAGGCTCTTCCCTTTTGTTGCTGGATGAGATTTTTCCAGCCTCCACCCAAATAATGCCAGCCCTCTCCAGCAGTGAAGGTGTGGGGTTTTTTTATCACCCGAACTGTGATGGGGCAGGTGCACAGCCCCAGGTAAAACTGCGAGACTCCCATCCCACTATTTTACTGAATATGTGTCTCTCACTTCGTTGTTTGCTTTAGTAGATTTCTAGAGGCCTGAATCAATTTTTTTCACACTTCTGTCGGTTTTATAGTTGTTTTTGGGAGAGGGGACTTGTCAACCTCTTTAATCCTGTCTAGTTGGAAGTCCTGCTTATTTTCCCTTTATCCTGTGATCAATTCAACCTTCCACAACACAGATGCAAATATATTGGACCAAAGCCTTCAGGGTTTTCAGCAGCTTATTTGGCAGAATAAAGGGCTCATTATTTACCAGGATCCAATCTTCAGAAAAGGTACTTAGGGATGATAAATAGTATGGTTTTTTCTTTCCTAATGGCATTAAGTATTTCTGGAATGAACTTAGCCGTGTGAATCACATTTTTTCTTTTTTCTTCTTATAAATAATAAAAGAGCAACAGGGCCTATAACAACCCAAATGAACAGTTGCATTAAATGGAGTCGCTCATTGTCTCATTCTGAAAACACTTTCTTTACTTAATTTCCAGAATACTTCCTCTTCTGTTACTTCACTAGTTATTCTTTCTCTCCACCTGATCCCTGAATTTTGTGTGTCCCAGGGCTAAGTTTTCCAGTCTCTTCTATTCATTGTCTACACACAGACAAATTCATTCTCAGGGGTTTAAGTACCATCTTTAAGCTAATGAGGCCCAGATATGCACCTACTTGACCTTTCTACTTGGATATTGAGTAGATAGTTAAAACCAAACATATTTAGAACAACTCTTGGTTTCTGACCATATCCCAAACGTGCTCCTCCCATAATTTTTCCATCCATCCAATTTTTCTGGCCAAAAACCTAGGAATTGTCTGAGTTGTCTCTGCTCCCTTTCATTCCACATCTAGTCCATCAGCATGTTCTATGGTGCTTGTAATTCAAAATATATCCAAAATATGAACTGATAGTCTTCCTTCACGGCCACCATCCTAGACTAAGCTACCTTTATCGCTTACCTAGGCTCTTGCAATAACTCCTAAAATGTTCTCCCTGCTCCCATATGGTCAGTTCTCTTTTTTAAAATGTGAATTAAATCTTACTGTCACTTGGCTAAGTCATTTCTTGCAGAATAAAATCCAAGCTTTGCATTATGGACTGGTCTGGCCCATGCCTACCTGTTTGTCCTATTCCACTCAGTCACCCTGACCTTCTGTGCCTTTCATATGCACATATCTTCCCACCTCAGGGCCTTTGCACTCATTCTTTCCTCTGCTTAGAATGCAATTCCCTCCATTTTTGCAGGATCACTCCCTCAATTTATTTGTGCCTATCTATAATGGCAATTCTACTGAAAAAAATATGCTCTTGAATGTTTTGACCACCTTATTTAGAATATTGCCCTCCCAATACACTCTCTATATTAAGCTACTCTATTCTTTTAAAGTACTTTTTCATACTTAGGTTTACATTATATACTGATTTGTTATTTTATTATTGTCTGTCTCCTTATTGTAATACAAGCTCAACAGGGCAGGAGGTTTTCTGTAACTTACTTGCTGGTCTATCTCTAATGTCTGACACTTAGTAGATACTTAATACATATTGATAATTGAAAAATATAAGGAGAAGAATAAATTGCATATAGCAGAGTTATATTGAAGGAATTGTGCACCTAAATGTCTCTGTATTTGTTTAAAGTAAATGAGCATTTTTTCTATTTATGATGCATCCGTATCATTCCTAACAATTAGTAAATTTCTTTATTAATTTTAAAATGACAAAATATGACATGCTAATTGTAAAAAAAACTAAAGATGAATAAATAGAAATCTCAGTGATCTCCATTCCTGAAAGTTTACATATACTTTGTGCATGCACACACATATGTTTACATGTATATATACACACATACTTACATAAATTCCATACATGCATACATATTGAGGTTGTAGAGCCTATATTCTTCCACAGCTTTCTCCAGGCACATATAAACATATATACAGATCTATAGAGCTTTTGTCACTGTTGTCGGTTTGTACAAAATTAGCACCATACAGTGAACATTCTGCATCTGCTCTTTGTCATAAAATAACACATCTTGGACAAGCATCCAACACAAATATACTTAATATAATATTCCTTAATATGTGTATAACCATTTGCTTTTTGATGAATATTCAGATTGTTGCTAGTTTTTTCTGATTAAAAACAATATTGTGACATATAAATGCACTTACATCCTTATATATTGGCCCTGTTATTTCTATAGAATGGATTCTGAAAGTATCATCATAAGTGCTCTCTTCTCTTCTCCTTCTAGGCACACAGTAGCATTGTCCTTTCTGGGTCTCTTTTGGTTAGGCATGGCCACGTGGCATGCTTTAGCCAATAAAATGTGAGCAAAGGTGATGGGTGTCGCTCTGAGAGCCATTTTAAGGTCCAGGGCAGGATTTGTCACATCCTGTTCCCTCTTCATAGTGATTGGAGATGGGTTCCCTCTTAGCCTGGGTCCTTAAGTGACTACCACCAGTCCAGTCCACCTGTACTGCTATTAGCCCAAATAAACCTCTACTGCCTTAAGCTTCTGACATTTCTGCTTGAATATGCATTATAACCTAACCTGTCCTAACAGATACACTTTCAAGGAGTTAGATTTTTGTGTCAAAGGACAGTGTATTTAAAAAATTTTAATAAGTATTGCCAAGATACTTTCCAAAGAGAAGGTAGCATTCCATAAATTATTCACCTTTAGCTGCCAGGACAGGAAATTATTATTCTTTAAAATTTTTGCCCAGCTGATAGGTGAAAAATGACATCTCATTGTTCTTTAATTTTTGTTTCCTTAACTATCATGGAAGTTGAGATATTTTTCATATATTTATTGGTAATTTGTATTTCTTCTTTGATGAATTGTCCATGCATATCTTTCGCCAATTATATTGAGTTATTTTTCCTTGTAAAAAATTAATTGTGGATGAGCTCTTTTTTATTAATTCTGTTAATACTTTATACCTCAGACACATTGCAAATACTTCATTAGGTCTATTATTTGTCCTTTGATTTTGTTTTATCGTTGTAGAGAAGGAAAGCTTTTCGTTTCTTCCCTTCTAGGTTTTTTGGCTGGTGTAATAATTAAATTGACATAAGACGGATTAACAGGAGAAAAACAAATTTAATTTTGTATGCACAGGAGCTCATTAAAATATAAGACTCAAAGAAGTGACCAAAGCAGGCAGCTTTTATACCTTTTAAACAGAGAAACAATAAATTTGTGAAGGGTTGACAAGACAAATAAGTTTGGGCTTGGGGTAGTAAATTAGTGAAGAAGTGACAAGGTTTGTTTACATAGCCTTCTCGGCTCTGAATTCTCTATCTCTGGTGATAAAGGCTGTCTCTCTACCTCTTGGTACAGGGAGAGTAACTTTCACATGGGAGATTTATTTCCTGCTTTCAGGGGAACAAAGCAGGGTCGGAAGGCCTTTTGGTACCAGCTGTTTCTTAAGTCACTTTAATTATGTGACTTTATGCCAGAGTGACACACTTTGGGGTGACATATTCTGCTCCACTTCATCGTATCTTTTGTCACACTTTAGAATTGTTTATTTATTTATTTATTTATTTATTTACTTATTTATGGCTGCATTGGGTCTTCGTTGCTGCGCGCGGGCTTTCTCTAGTTGCGGCGAGTAGGGGACTACTCTTTGCTGCCGTGCGCGGGCTTCTCATTGCGGTGGCTTCTCTTGTTGCGGAACACGGGCTCTAGGCGCATGGGCTTCAGTAATTGTCACTTGCGGGCTCTAGAGTGCAGGCTCAGTAGTTGTGGTGCACAGGCTTAGTTTCTTGTGGCATGTGGGATCTTCCCGGACCAGGGCTGAAACCCGTGTGCCCTGCATTGGCAGGCGGATTCTCAACCATTGTGCCACCAGGGAAGCCCTATAATTCTGTTTTGATTTTGCTTTAGATGCAGGCTGATTTTTTTTTTTTATATAATCTTTTATATTTATTATGTAGTTACTTTTATTTATTTATTTTAAATTTATTTATTATTTATGGCTGTGTTGGGTCTTCGTTTCTGTGCGAGGGTTTTCTCCAGTTGCGGCAAGCGGGGGCCACTCTTCATCGCGGTGCGCGGTCCTCTCACTATCGTGGCCTCTCTTGTTGCGGAGCACAGGCTCCAGACGCGCAGGCTCAGTAGCTGTGGCTCACGGGCCCAGTTGCTCCGTGGCATGTGGGATCTTCCCAGACCAGGGCTCGAACCCGTGTCCCCTGCATTGGCAGGCAGATTCTCAACCACTGCGCCACCAGGGAAGCCCCAGGCTGATTTTTTTAAGAAAAATTTTTTATGAGAAATAATTGTTTTGTGAGTTTAAAAATCTCATTTATTTTAATTTTTAGCTATTGGATTGTGGTTATATAATGTGGGTGGGAATTTTTTAAAGATTTTATTTGTAGCCAAGTTCATGATTGTTTTTTCTAAATGTTCCAGGGGCATGAGAATTGAATGTACATTCTCTGTTTGTATTGGACTACTGGTCTATTGGACTATTAAATTTGCCTGTTGTTCAACTAGTCAGATATTCTACCCTTCATTATTTCTGTTTATTTGTTGTGATGATTCTGAAGTATATGAAAATTTGATTTAGTGCTAACCCCCTTCCATATTTCTGATTTATCATAATCTTCTAATGTCTGCAAATTTTAACCTCTCTGTTATTTGTTATATATGTCTGCCATATTTTTTTCATGCATTGTATTTTTTCTATTATATTTGATGCTTTGAGTTTTGAATTCTCCTTTGCCTATTATTAATATTGCCATGTTTCCTCTTGTATTGCATTTGCCTGGTATATTTTTGGCTATTTTTTATGTTTCTACACTTTTCCACTTTTTGAATGCATGTTTCTTTTGAAGAAAAAATAGTTGATTTTGTTGTTTAATTCATACCTGACTACTTCTGCTCTTTGCTAGTTGAATCCAGTACTTTCACGTTTAGTGAAGTAACTATTCTACTTGATTTTAGTTGTTCAATAAACATGATTACTTATTACACTTTTTGTTGTTTCCTTTTTGTCCTCTTACCCATTTATATTAGGGTAAAGACTAAGCTGCTAAAAAGATCTGAAAAATACAGTAGCTTAAAGACAGAAATATCTCTCTCAGTATCCCACAACAGTCCTGGGAAAAGTGGTCCAGATTCATGGGGGCACCTTGGCTCTATACGGTTTTTGAGAAAACCGGGTTCCTCCCATCTTGTTTTTCTGCCATCCTCTGGTGCACTGTCATCTCCGACATGTTGAAACTGCAGCACGGGCACATTTGTATTCCATCTCATAGGAACAAGGGAAAAAGGACAGGAAATCAAACAATTACTTATTTTTAAACAAGTGAGACAGAAATTATCCCCAGAAATTTTACTCACATGGCATTGGCAAGAACACAGTCACATTACATCATTATTTGCAAGGACTCTGGAAATGTAACCTCGGCCAGGGAATGCATATGTTCAGTTTACACTGTTATTACTACAGAGAAAGGGAGAGTGGGATTTGGTGGACAGTTTGCTGTCTCTGGCTCTAGCCACCCAACTATTTCGATGTAAACTTCTTTCCATAATTAGAACTTGCTCACCTCCTTTCCAAGGAAAAGAATCAATGTCCGATTCAGTTATTTCATCCAACTCAAAGTTCAGGATCTCTGGTTGAAGTACAATCCTCTTCATCAAGTCAACATGTTATCTCCCTTCCATACGCCCCATCCCCTAAAGAAACAGTAGTGGAGCAGGAACAGTGTAACTGCAATAGAATCTCCAATTTGGAAAAGGAAAGCATGAGAACACACTGGAGAGAATGGTCTAGAGCACTTTTCACTCTGATGGAAAAGGAGCTGTTCATCTATCTGTGCTGGTAGTGGAGTAGGTCCTTGGTTGGTCCATCTGGCTGTCCCTCTCTCAGAGAGCAAATCCTTCATCCAATGTCCTTGCTGTTCTCTGGCCTTACCTTCTGTGATCTGTTTCATGTCTCTGATACTCCATGGCAACTCTTAAGTGAATGCTGGAAAGTATGCATTCCTCGAGGACTGCTTCACATCTTGCAATTTGGGTTTTACAGGCTAGGCTGATGGCTTATTTGGTATCACGATCCTTTAAAAACATAGTAATCTGTACGTTTGTTTGCTTATAGTGTATTGCATGCTCCAATAACCACACCCACAGCTTTTTGTTTTTGTTTTTAGTCTCAAGCATTTCTATTTTCTGACTTCTATGCTGTAACCATCATTCTCACTTTATCTTGCCGGAAATTTCCAACTACTTCACCTAGAGGTACAAGCTCAGTGGGAAATTTGTCTTGCAAATCACCACGTGTAATATTTTTGCCAAATGTTTTCAAAGCAAGGGTAACGATCTTTCCAGCCCACTGTACGTGTGACCTTGCTGTATATTCAAACCAATATCACATCTGTTTTTGTAATGTCCGCACCCCACTTTCAGTACTAATTTCTCTAATGTTATGGCAAAGCTAAGCTATAATAATAAAGAGATTCCCAGTGGTTTTATTAAATAAAGCATTCATTTCTTTCATACATAACATAACAGTCCCAAAATATGCGATTCAGGTTTCCGGGGTGACTCCGCTCTATGTAGCTGTCCAGGTAGCCAGGTTCCTTCCATTCTGTTGTTTTTGTCACATCTCAGACTTTATTCTTAACTTTATGGCCAAAGCTGGCATGTGAACATGTTTTGTATTCAGCTTGCAGGAATAGGAAAATCAAGGCAGGCAATTTTTCTTTAATTTATAGCACAAATTTTACATGTCACTTCTACACAATCTACTGGTGACAACATAGTCACATGACTATAAGCAAGCACTCTCTAACTTTGTGTGTGGTGCCCATCTTAAGCTCCAGAAGAAGTAGAGAATGTTCATTCTTTTTTTCCCTGTTTTTTTAATGGGAAAGTCTATGATACTTTTCTCTTATGCCCTATGGTTAGATTTCTATTTTTAAGAGTTATAAATAAATTAATATTTCTCTATTATTAATTTAAAATTTTAAAATTCTTATACTTTCCCCAACAATTTGTCTAACTCCTACACCAAAAAAGAAATCTTTAGAATGCATTTATTTTCCACACTTTCTTCTCTAACTCATTCTACCCATAACTCTGGTGTTTTCCTAAACTAGTTCTAAAAAATTAGTTCCAAGCTATCACTTAGTTTTCTCCTTACACAATGTTTCTTCTGGTGAAAAAATAAACCTAACATTAGGGCAAAAATTGTGCTGTTCCTAGAACATTTCCTGGCATCCTTTATACATGCAATAAATTTTTGCTGATTAAATAAATAAATATTTCTTTTTCCCACTGATTTATCATGTCACATAAATTATATTATATTTATATCTAGCTGTATTTATTTTATATATATTGATATACCACTATATATATATTTATATGTATAAATTATATCCATATAATTCTAATACTATATATAACTGGGAGTGAGACATAACACAGTGAACATATATAGTATTTTATTAATATCATTTAAGAACTTTTAAAAATAATATATGTTATACTAATATAATCACTAATCACTAATATTTTACTAGTATATGGCCAGGTGTTTTTTCCTTTCATTAATTTTCAGTGATACTTTGTATGCTGTTCAAAAAAAGTCTATAAATTGTTTCCTTCCATTTGTTCATTGATTATTGCTTTATTGTGATTATATTTTACTTATGATTAGAGATCACAATAAAACCACAAGGCAGATCATTTTGCACTTGAGGAACAGAAATAAAGGTATCTTGTATGTCAAATATCTAATCAAGTCAACAGTGAGTAGCCAGTTACCTTGTAACTCTGCTGCATTTTATCAGTTTCTTTGCCTTGTTTACAATAGGATCTACCTATTGGTCTGCTTGGCCAGTCACCAAGTGTGAGAAATTTATGATCATTTTATATGCACAAAGAATCCTCTTTCTAACAGTCTCCTGGAACAAGACAAATACTGAAATATCTCCATAGGGCTAGAGAGAAAAGTGAAACTGGAGATGTATAAAAAATAACAATTAACCAAGAAGTATGGAAAAGATATTCTAACTCAAAGTCTCCTAACTGAAATTTACAGTTTGATTGTGAGACAAAACTTCCGTCAAGAGGTAACTCACTTGCCTAACGTTATAAAACACTGTATTGTTTGTGAGAATTAAAATACTCCTGCTGGGGCTTCCCTGGTGGTGCAGTGGTTAAGAATCCACCTGCCAATGCAGGGGACACAGGTTCGAGCCCTGATCTAAGAGGATCCCATAGACCACAGAGCAACTAAGCCCAACTACTGAGGCTGCGCTCTAGAGCCCGTGAGCCACAACTACTGAAGCTCGTGCGCCTAGAGCCCGTGCTCCACAACAAAAGAAGCCACTGCAATGAGAAGCCTGCGCACCGCAACGAAGAGTAGCCCCCGCTCGCCGCAACTAGAGAAAAGTCCACGCACAGCAACGAAGACCCAACACAGCACCAAAAATAAATAAATAAAATAAATAAATTTAAAAAAATACTCCTACAGTTTAGTTTATGATGAATAATAATGCATTGCCTAAAATATCATACACATTTTTTGATCATAGTGAAATTATTTCCCACTTTATTATTTATTTATTTTTACATTTTTGATTGCATAATGACCCCATGCTGTAACTCCTAGATATGACTCAGAGGTATGAATGCACAGTAAAAAATAGCAGAATAGTCATCCAGGTAGCCACGTATTTCAACTAAAAAGGATTAACAATGCTCTGTTTAAACAAGCCTTGTTTTCAATAATGAAAGATAGTCTTTTTGTTCATGAGTCATACCTAACCAAAGACATGCCACAATGATGCAATGAATGTATGGGAATAATACATGCTTTGTCTGACTTCTCTGAGAAAGGAAAAGGTGACCTGTGTTTGTTAGTTAAGTAAGGTTTGGATTAAGTGAGACATTTAACTGCCAAATGAATGCAAAATGCTTCAAAATAAATTTAGTAGTTTATTTTCTAACCTCATATATGGTCTTATTGTGGTGAGTCCAATTTGATAGAATGGCAAATTGAGAGTGATTCATAGATTTATAGTTCTTATGAAATGTCAGATTATAAGTAAAGTTGTTTTAAAAATCAGGGGAAATAACATACTCTTTTCTACTTCTTTCCCAAAAGATTCAATTTTAAAAGCTTTCCCTATATTTTTATTTAATAATTTTTCTATCAGAATCTTTACTTAACAAGAATTGGCAAGAAGATCAATAAGGAAGTTGTTGACTGGATGGATGTCATAAAATCAATAGACTTAAAAAACATGCGGGCTTCCCTGGTGGCGCAGTGGTTGAGAATCTGCCTGCCAATGCAGGGGACACGGGTTCAAGCCCTGGTCTGGGAAGATCCCACATGCCGCAGAGCAACTGGGCCCGGGAGCCACAATTACTGAGCCTGCGCGTCTGGAGCCTGTGCTCCGTAACAAGAGAGGCCGCGACAGTGAGAGGCCTGCGCACCGTGATGAAGAGTGGCCCCCGCTTGCCACAACTAGAGAAAGCCCTCACATAGAAACGAAGACCCAACACAGCCATAAATAAATAAATTTAAAAAAACCAAAAAAACCCCAAAAACATGCACTCTATGCATTGAAGATTCCTTTGAATATTCCATCAGAAACTGTCTACTTTTACTTTGAACACTTTTAGATAAGCTTTATTAATTTGATTTCAAATCCAGTAATGATTAGAAGCAGCCAAGCAAGAGAGTTAAATACATATAAAGGACAATGATTGTCCATAATGTTGATCCTGAATTATTAACAAAAAAGGAGAAATAATGTTAAAAAGAGAGGGAGAGTGCAATGTACCTTTTCCAAGACTTTCATACATCTTAAATTTGAATTTCTGATTTCTGTACAAAAATTGAACCTGCTTAAAACCTGCTCCTTTCATATACTGTATCTTCTCATATTAAATAATTCTCTCTTGCAAATAAATTGTCAAAATTATATGAATAAAAAACAAAACATAAAATGCTTTCCCAGTATATTCATGCAAAAAACTGAAACCTAGAATGTTAGCCTAAGGACCTAAGGTTGTACAATTAAGATATTATCATATAGAATAGAAATAAATGTACAACTAGTAAAGTGTTTAACAAAGGATGTTAGAAGTATATTTTTAAAACAAAGCATACTTCACTGTTGTTTTCACAAGGTGTTGTTAGTCAATTTATCTCCATTTCTCCTAGGAAAAAAAGCATTGGAGATTAAAGAGAGAACAAAGGTCCTCTGCAAACCACCTGCTTCCCAACCTCCTAATCCCTTAGGCTGAATTATGAGAGCAAAGAATGAGAATGAGAAAAAAGCCACATAAACAAAACAGAGTTTAAGCCAAAAATGGTAGCAAGAGAAAAAGGATAATATATAATGATGAAGGGATTAATTCATAGAGAAGATATAACAGTAGTAAATACATATGCACCCAACACTGGAGCACCTACACATATTAAGCAGTTACTAACAAATCTGAAGGGAAAACTAGACAATGATATGATAATAATAGGGGGCTTTGAAGCTCCCACTTTTAGCAATGGATACATTATCCAGACAGAAAATCAGTGAGGAAATATTGGACTTAAACCATATATTAGACCAAATGGACCTAACAGACATTTATAGAACATACCATCTAACAGAAGCAGAACATATTTTTTCTCAAGTACACACAGATCATTCTCCAGAATAGACTATATGATAAAACACAAAACAAATGTTAACAAATTTAAGAAGATTGAAATCATAACAGGTATCTTTTTCTGACCACAATGATTAGAAATTAGAAATCAACAAGAAGAAACCTGGAAAATCCACAAATATGTGGAAATTAAACAACACACTCCTGGCCAACCCATGGGTTAAAAAAGTAATCAAAAGAAAAATCAAAAAATATTTTGAAAGAAATGAAAATAGGAGGACAACATAACAAAACCTATAGGGTTCTGCAAAAGCAATTCTGATAGGAAAGTTTATAATGATAAGTGTATAATTAAGAAAATAGAAAGATTTCAAATAAACAATCTAACTTTACACCTCAAGAAACTACAAAAATAACTAAGCCTAAAGTTAGCAGAAGGAAGGAAGTAACAAAGATCAGAGCAAAGAAATAAATGAAATAGAGCCAGAAAAAAATCTACTCTAGAAGCTGGGATTTTGGAGAAGAAAACAAAATTGACTAAGAGTGGTGAGAATGGGCACCCTTGTCTTGTTCCTGTTCCTAGAGGAAAAGCTATCAATTTTTCACCATTGAGTATAATGTTAGCTGTGGATTTGTCATTTATGGCCTTTGCTAGGTTGAGTTATGTTCCTTCTATACCCAATTTGTTGAAAGTTTTTATCATGAAATGATGTTGTATTTTGTCAAATACTTTTTCTGCATCTATTAAAATGATCATATGATTTTTATCTTTCATTGCATTAATGTGGTGCATCACATTTATTATTTGCATATGTTTATCATCCTTGTATCCCGGGGATAAATCCCCTTGATCGTGGTGTATAGTCCTTTTAATGTGTTGTTGAATTCAGTTTGCTAGTATTTTCTTTTTAAAACAACATACATATAGAAATCAGTTCCATTTCTGTACAATAACATCACAACATCTGAAAAAGAAATAATGAAAACTATCCCATTCACAACAGCAACAAAAACAACAAATACTTAGGAACAAATTTACCCGAGGAAGTGAAGGAGTGACAACAATGACAACTACATGAGTTTGGTAAAATTATCGCCCCGTGTTGCAGGTGAGGTACTTGAGGCTTGGATACATTTAGCAACTTGTTTGAAGTCATACAACCAGTAAGCATAGAGCCTTAGTTGAACCCAGGAAGGCTCTTCTTCCAGGGTTCTTAACCACTGGTGTTTGTAACATTTGATGGAATGCCTTCAAGTACATCCATTTTCTGGGCACATTAACACTTTGGAGACTCTAATAGAAGAAAGAGACTAGTGAGTGTAGGAAAGGAATCTAATTTTTTAACATTTGGCATATATATTTAGTTCCTATGTTATGATTTGTTCTGAAGAAACAGAACAGAACTTACTGAGTAATGAGTGGCTCTTATTACTTCTTCATAAACAGATGTGCACAAAAGAGATCTCGATGTTATATTATGCCCCATAGGCCTGCTGAATGAGTGAGTGAGCCTGCCTTTCTCATTTCTAAAACACAAGTTACTGAAGTTGAAGAGGTGGAACTACAGCTTGCCCCTGGTTCCATGCAGAGAAAATTCCAGTCCTTTGTTCCAAACCTGACATTTTCTTTCCACTTATATTCTTCTTCTTTTTTTTTGGCTGTGCTGCACAGCATGTGGGTTCTTAGCTCCCCATCAAGGATCAAACCCACACCCCCTGCAGTAGAGGCATGGAGTCTTAACCACTGGACTGCCAGGAAAGTCCCTATATTCTTCTTAATCATCATTTACTTCCTCATGTAATCTCTAACTAAAGAAAGGGCAGATGAAATGAGTTTTAGAGAAGCAAAGATATACTTGTTTAAGATAACCAATATAAATTAGGAATAATTTCCCAAATAAGGATGCCTTTAGCATCACTTCCCTATTTAAAGATGTGCTGTTCTGTTTCCTACTATTAAAACCAAATATGGCAAAATTCTAAAAGAATGTCTTTACCATCCTTTCTCCCCTCAGTGTTTCCTTTCTTACCCACAAGATGCCCTCCTTAACCTCAGTAGAAGCACAAACACATCAAGCACCTTGAAACCTCATGCTCTGTTTACAAAGCATCACCAAGGTACCCTGGATTTCTATAAAATAAAAATTAGATGGCAAAAAAATATGTCACATATGAAGGAGCAAGGTAAAAACCTACAAGACCAAACAAATGAAGAGGAAATAGGCAGTCTACCTGAAAAAGAATTCAGAGTAATGATAGTAAAGATGATCCAAAATCTTGGAAATAGAACGGAGAAAATACAGGAAACGTTTAGCAAGGACCTAGAAGAACTAAAGAGCAAACAAACACTGATGAACAACACAATAAATGAAATTAAAAATTCTCTAGAAAGAATCAATAGCAGAATAACTGAGGCAGAAGAATGGATAGGTGAGCTGAAAGATAAAAGAGTGGACATAACTACTACAGAGCAGAATAAAGAAAGAATGAAAAGAATTGAGGACAGTCTCAGAGACCTCTGGGACAATATTAAATGCACCAACTGTCAAATTATAGGAGTACCAGAAGAAGAAGAGAAGAAAGGGTCTGAGAAAATATTTGAAGAGACTATAGTTGAAACCTTCCTTAACATGGGAAAGGAAATAGTCAGTCAAGTCCAGGAAGCACAAAGAGTCCCATACAGGATAAATCCAAGGAGAAACACGCCAAGACACATATTAACCAAACTATCAAAAATTAAATACAAAGAAAAAATATTAAAAGCAGCAAGGGAAAAGCAACAAATAGTATACAAGGGAATCCCCATAAGGTTAACAGCTGATCTTTCAGCAGAAACTCTGCAAACCAGAAAGGAGTGGCAGGACATATTTGAAGGGATGAAAGGGAAAAACCTACAACCAAGATTACTCTTCCCAGCAAGGATCTCATTCAGATTTGACGGAGAAATTAAAATATTTACAGACAAGCAAAAGTTAAGAGAAATCAGCACCACCAAACCAGCTTTACAACAAATGCTAAAGGAACTTCTCTAGGCAGGAAACACAAGACAAGGAAAAGACCTACAAAAACAAGCCAAAACAATTAAGAAAATAGTAATAGAAAAATACATATTGATAATTACCTTAAATGTAGATGGATTAAATGCTCCAACCAAAAGACATAGACTGGCTGAATAGATACAAAAAGAAGACCCATATATATGTTGTCTACAAGAGACCCACTTCAGACCTGGGGACACATACAAACTGAAAGTGAGGGGATGGAAAAAGATATCCCATGTAAATGGAAATCAAAAGAAAGCTGGAGTAGCAATTCTCATATCAGACAAAACAGACTTTAAAATAAAGACTATTACAAGAGAAAAAGAAGGACACTACATAGTGATCAAGGGACCAATCCAAGAAGAAGCTATAACAATTTTAAATATTTATGCACCCAACATAGGAGCACCTCAATACATAAGGCAAATGCTAACAGCCATAAAAGGGGAAATCGACAGTAACACAATAATAGTAGGGGACTTTAACACCCCACTTTCACCAATGGACAGATCATCCAAAATGAAAATAAATAAGGATGCAGAAGCTTTAAATGACATATTAAACAAGATGGACTTAATTGATATTTATAGGACATTCCATCCCAAAACAACAGAATACACTTTCTTCTCAAGTGCTGATGGAACATTCTCCAGGATAGATCATATCTTGGGTCACAAATCAACCCTTGGTAAAGTTAAGAAAATTGAAATCGTATCAAGTATCCTTTGCAAAAACAACAAAATGAGACTAGATATCAATTACAGGAAAAATACTGTAAAAAATACAAACACATGGAGGCTAAAAAATACACTACTAAATAACAAAGAGATCACTGAAGAAATCAAAGAGAAAATCAAAAAATACCTAGACACAAATAATGAAAACACCACAACCCAAAATCTATGGGATGCAACAAGAGCAGTTCTAAGAGGGAAGTTTATAGCACTACAATCTTACCTTAGGAAACAAGAAACATCTCAAACAAAGAACCTAACCTTACACCTAAAGCAATTAGAGAAAGAAGAACAAAAAAAAACCCAAAGTTAGCAGCAGAAGGAAAGAAATATTAAAGATCAAATTGAAATAAATGAAAAAGAAATGAGGGAAACAATAGCAAAGATCAATAAAACTAAAAGGTAGTTCTTTGAGAAGATTTAAAAAATTGATAAACCACTAGCCAGACTCATCAAGAAAAAAAAGGGAGAAGACTGAAATCAACAGAATTAGAAATGAAAAAGGAGAAGTAAAAACTGACACTGCAGAAATACAAAGGATCATGAGAGATTACTACAAGCAACTATAGGCCAATAAAATGGACAACCTGGAAGGAATGGACAAATTCTTAGAAAACCACAAACCTCTGAGACTGAACCAGGAAGAAATAGAAAATATAAACAGACCAATCACAAGCACTGAAATTGAAACTGTGATTAAAAATCTTTCAAAAGACAGTAGCCCAGGACCAGATGGCTTCACAGGTGAATTCTATCAAACATTTAGAGAAGAACTAACACCTATCCTTCTCAAACTCTTCCAAAATATAGCAGAGGGAGGAACATTCCCAAACTCATTCTACGAGGCCACCATCACCCTGATACCAAACCAGACAAAGATGTCACAAAAAAAGAAAACTACAGGTCAATATCAGTGATGAACATAGATGTAAAAATCCTCAACAAAATACTAGCAAACAGAATCCAACAACACATTAAAAGGATCATACACCATGATCAAGTGGGGTTTATCCCAGGAATGCAAGGATTCTTCAATATACGCAAATCAAACAATGTGATACACCATATTAACAAACTGAAGGATTAAAACCATATGATAATCTCAATAGACGCAGAAAAAGCTTTCAACAAAATTCAACACCCATTTATGGTAAAAATTCTCCAGAAAGTATGCATAGAGGGAACTTACCTCAACATAATTTAGGCCATATCTGACAAACCCACAGCCAACATTGTTCTCAATGGTGAAAAACCTGAAACCATTTCCTCTAAAATCAGGAACAAGACAAGGATGCCCACTCTGACTACTATTATTCAACATAGTTTTGGAAGTTTTAGCCACAGCACTCAGTGAAGAAAAAGAAATAAAAGGAATCCAAATCAGAAAAGAAGAAATAAAGCTGTCACTCTTTGCAGATGACATGATACTACACATAGAGAATCCTAAATATGCTACCAGAAAACTACTAGAGCTAATCAATTAATTTGGTAAAGTAGCAGGATACAAAATTAATGCACAGAAATCTCTTGCATTCCTATACACTAATGATGAAAAATCTGAAAGAGAAATTAAGGAAACACTCCCATTTGCCGTTGGAACAAAAAGAATAAAATACCTAGGAATAAACCAACCTAAGGAGACAAAGACCTGTATGCAGAAAACTATAAGACACTGATGAAAGGAATTAAAAATGATACAAACAGATGAAGAGATATACCATGTTCTTGGATTGGAAGAATCAATATTGTGAAAATGACTATACTACCCAAAGCAATGTACAGATTCAATGTAATCCCTATCAAACTACCACTGGCATTTTTCACAGAACTAGAACAAAAAATTTCACAATGTGTATGGAAACACAAAAGACCCCGAATAGCCAAAGCAATCTTGAGAAAGAAAAATGGAGTTGGAGGAATCAGGCTCCCTGACTTCAGACTATACTACAAAGCTACAGTAATCAAGACAGTACGGTACTGGCACAAAAACAGAAATATGGATCAATGGAACAGGATAGAAAGCCCAGAGATAAACCCACACGCATATGGTTACCTTATCTTTGATAAAGGAGGCAAGAATATACAATGGAAAAAAGACGGCCTCTTCAATAAGTGGTGTTGGGAAAACTGGACAACTACCTGTAAAAGAATGAAATTAGAACACTCCCTAACCCCATATACAAAAATAAACTCAAAATGGATTAAAGACCTAAATGTAAGGCCAGACACCATCAAACTCTTAGAGGAAAACATAGGCAGAACACTGTATGACATTAATCACAGCAAGATCCTTTTTGATCCACCTCCTAGAGAAATGGACATAAAAACAAAAATAAACAAATGGGACATAATGAAACTTAAAAGCTTTTGCACAACAAATGAAACCATAAACAAGAGGAAAGACAACCCTCAGAATGGGAGAAAATATTTGCAATTGAAGCAACTGACAAAGGACTAATCTCCAAAATATACAAGCAGGTCATGCAGGTCAGTATTAAGAAAACAAACAACCCAATCCAAAAATGGGCAGAAGATCTAAATAGATTTTTTTTAAAGAAGATATACAGATTGCCAACAAATACATGAAAGGATGCTCAACATCACTAATCATTAGAGAATGCAAATCAAAACTACAATGAGGTATCACCTTACTCTGGTCAGAATGACCATCATCAGAAAATCTACAAACAGTAAATTCTGGAGAGGGTGTGGAGAAAAGGGAACACTCTTGCACTGTTGGTGGGAATGTAAATTGATACAGCCACTATGGAGAACAGTATGGAGGTTCCTTAAAAAGTAAAAATAGAACTACCATATGATCCAGCAATGCCACTACTGGGCATATACCCTGAGAAAACCATAATTCAAAAAGAGTCATGCACCACAATGTTCATTGCAGCTCTATTTACAATAGCCAGGGTATGGAAGCAACCTAAATGTCCATCAACAGATGAATGGATAAAGAAGATGTGGCATATATATACAATGGAATATTAGTCAGCCATAAAAAGAAAGGAAATTGCGTTATTTGTAGTGAGGTGGATGGACCTAGAGTCGTCATACAGAGTGAAGTAAGTCAGAAAGAGAAAAACAAATACCCCATGTTAACACATATATATGGAATCTAAAAAAAAAAAAATGGTTATGAAGAACCTAGGTGGATGACAGGAATAAAGGCACAGACGTAGAGAATGGACTTCAGGACATGGGGAGTGGCAAGGGTAAGATGGGACGAAGTGAGAGAGTGGCATGGACTTACATATATTACCAAATGTAAAATAGATAGCTAGTGGGAAGCAGCTGCATAGCACAGGGAGATCAGCTGGTGCTTTGTGACCACCTAGAGGGATGGGATAGGGAGGGTGGGAGGGAGGGAGATGCAAGAAGGAAGAGACATGGGGACATATGTATACGTATAACTGATTCACTTTGTTATAAAGCAGAAACTGACACACCACTGTAAAGCAATTATACTCTAATAAAGATGTTAAAAAAAAATAAAAATAAAAATAGGGAAATGAATTAACAACAACAACAAAAAAAGTCTCCACCAAACAACCAGCAAACCAGCTCAGCAACTTTTCTGGGTGGATTCTCCTGTGAGTAATTAGCCCTGAGCAATGACAATGTCCAGCAGCAGCACCTCCTCTTGTAATCTTTGATCTGTGTGAGACTGCAGGGTTCACAACAGAGGTGTTTGGCTCATGGTGCATCTAAATATTGACCAGGAAAAGGAAATTCTTCCTTTGCTTTTATGCACCAGACTTAGGCAGCCTGGTGGTGGTCTGAGCAATTACTCTGTGTGGTGGGGAGGGAATCTCTCACTCAGTCCCACCAGGCCTTACCATCTCACCCACTGCCTATCAGAAAAGCCTTCTTTCTGGTTTCTCAAACCCCACCTTCAAAAGCTCAGATTACATGACATTTATTTTGATACCATCAAAGTTTTGCTGACAACATGGAATTTTTGCCTGCCCTATGTTAACAAGTATATTCTTCAGGTAATTAGACAGACAAATTCAGGCCTTGGTTAAGGGCCTAGAAGAGAAAACTTAAGTCACAGTTCATTCCAGTCCCCCCTCTCACCGCTTCCTCAAGGTGGCCATTAGGAGAGCAATGAATTGTGTGACAAAAGATGGTACAGTGTCAGAACCTACAAGAAGTCCCATCCAATAATTCCATGCAAAGAGCCATAGGCTAACCATGTGTCCATAGGGCCTGAAACAATATCTTGCATGATAGACATGCAGGTAGATGAATTTGGTAAAAAGTATTTATACACTGTGCAATATAATTGACTTTTTACCAAAGTGTGTTGAGCCAAGTTGCTGTGTCACTGATGGATTTGCCAAAGATTCAGTGGTTTTATTCACATTGGAGGAGCAATCCATTGGGGGAAGTAGTTTCAGTAGATATGTTTTACTGTTCTGCAAGATAATAAACTCCTTGAGGCAAGAACAGTGTTATTGCACTTTCTGTATAAGGTGACTGACACAGTGACAACTAATAAATACTCTTCGGCTGAATGTATTTGAATAGGTGACCTTTTGAAAGTAACCAACACACAGAAAAGAGGAGATGTAAGAAGACCCAGGTTTTTATCCAGATTCATTCATTGCTAATTTTGAAAATTCTTAAATCACTTAAATGTACTGGGTCTCAATGTTTTAATACATAAAGAGTAGGGTGGATAAAGGTGTTCTCTGAAGTTGTTTTTTATTCATTCAACAATGTTTATTTAGTGCAAAGTAAAAGAATGTTTCTACTCTTGTGGAATATATATGATGGGTGAATAGGTGGGAATAAACATGTAAAAAAATAGATGACTTCTAGCAGTAATAACTGCTATGTAGACAGGACCACAGGGGAAAGGAATAAAGAGTTAAATCCCCTAAGATGTCCTTTTTGTTGGTTTTGTTTTTATTTTTTATTTTTTTTTCCTTTTTTAAAAAAATTATTTATTTATTTATTTATGGCTGAGTTGGGTCTTCGTTTCTGCGCAAGGGCTCTCTCTAGTTGTGGCGAGCGGGGGCCACTCTTCATCGCGGTGCGCGGGCCTCTCACTGTCGCGGCCTCTCTTGTTGCGGAGCACAGGCTCCAGACATGCAGGCTCAGTAATTGTGGCTCACGGACCTAGCTGCTCTGCGGCATGTGGGATCTTCCCAGACCAGGGCTCGAACCCATGTCCCCTGCATTGGCAGGCAGATTCTCAACCACTGCGCCACCAGGGAAGCCCCTGGTTTTGTTTTTAATTTCTCCTTTTTCTCCAAATAGAAATCAACAGACTTCCTTGAAAGGAGGCCATGACTATCTGAATCAACTCTGGAGTGTTTTACAGATGCAGGTTTTCGGCAAACACGAAGGATATAGAACCGCAGCCCTAAAACCTCTAGGGTCTTCATAAAGTCTCTGTAGACATGCTGGTGTCTGCTGGGGGCAGTGGACAATAATGCACATATATATCATTTATATTTCAGCTGTCTCTAAGTGTGAGGCTCTGTAAGTAATGCATTTTGAAAACCACTCAAAGTTTTCCTCACTGTGATTTTCTCACTGTCCTTAGCCAGTACGACTATGGACTGAGTTGACTTCTAAAATACCTGATTACACTGACTTGAATTCATTTGCTAAACCCAAAGTATTAAAACTCATTGATTCAGCTAACTCATTTCCAGTAGAATCTAGCAAACTGGAAACTAGATTTGGTCTGTGATATCAGAGGGGTATGAATACTACATGCTGGTCATTGTGGTTACCTAGGTAAGACTTCCTTATTAAAACTTGGCACACAAAGCATGGGCATGAACAGCAGATAAGATCATTTGTTATCTTTAAAACTGTACACCTGCCCAAGTATGGCGAGACAGGGGAAATCCCACAAAACAGAACCAGTGCTGCAATCACCCAACCACGGGGTAGATATAGTTGAGATCACACTTTCCCTGAGCGGAGAGCTACAGCAACTTTCCTGGCTTGTTCCTTGAGCTCTCTCCCCAAGACATTGGCCATGCAAAGTGATGTTTTCAGCGTATGAAAAACCCCTCCAAGAATGCTTCTAAAAGGTATGGTGAATGTATTTTCAACTTAAATGTGTTTTCATACTATTAGCACTCTAAATTTGCCACTTATCAGAAAAGCTCTTTTCCTCTCTTTCCTACATTTTTCTTGGCCTTTGAGGAATGTGGTAAGTAAAGATATGCTGGAAAATAAAGAAACAAAACAAAAAAGAATTCCACTTGCACTGGAATGGAATCTGAAGATTAAGGTTTGAGATGGCCATTTGCCAGCCCTGAATCTGGCTAACTCCCAGTAACATAGGGTTGTTATCCAACCCATAGAAGTTTTGTGAGGGTTAAACAAGAAATAATTTGGATATGAAAATGCTCTGTAAGGTTCAAAGAACTGCACACTTAGAAGGCTTGAATAGCTACTGGCCTTTTCTTGCGTATGGCATGTGGGACACTTATCAGAGACTGAACACAAGGCTGGGCTAATAATAGTTTATTTGAAGTCAGCATCCAGGTTTTTGAGATATGAGCTTTAGAAAAGAACTGGAAATGAAGGTAGTCTAACCTCCCTGAGAAGGCCATTCTAGTAAAGAAATGCAGTGATATCCCAAGCCTCATGGTCTTGGCTAGCTTTTGGCTAGTCTTGTGGCTGAAGCAATATGGCACAGCTGAGAGCAACAGGAAGTGGAGAAACAAACAGACCCTGGAACCACATTTCTGAAGGCCAGCACTATAGGCAATTTTCCGAGAAGCAGTATAATCTATAAAGGGCTGGGAGGCAATAATACATGAAGAAAAATGATAACAGGAAAGTGAAACATTTAGAGTAATGGTCTATCTCACAGTAGAGTC
This sequence comes from Balaenoptera borealis, assembly GCF_965194805.1. Lineage (NCBI taxonomy): Eukaryota > Metazoa > Chordata > Mammalia > Artiodactyla > Balaenopteridae > Balaenoptera > Balaenoptera borealis. The sequence continues at coordinate 45,085,190 of NC_138875.1, read as the reverse complement.
TTTAACAAGTGACAAAAATGGAGTCTCTCCATCAGGGTTTCTAATGTACATTTAAGTTCTTACATAAATCTCTCATCTCTTTTGCACTCATGATTTGACTTGTCTTTTAGGACGTGGTTTCTTAAACCGGAAAGGAAACTGCTGAATCTCAAATTGCACTTTGTCAAACAATGATAGCCTTCACTGCCAACATCTACAACACTCCCTTCTTTAATTTATTCTACCTGATCAAGCACAGCATTTTCTACAGCCCTGAGTCTTTAAAAGAATGCTGAAACTGCAAACACAAAAAAGAAATGTTTAGAATGAAATGAACTATAAGCTAATTGGTAAGGGGTTGAATGAAGGTCAAAATAGGAACTCATCTAAAGCAAACTTTCAAAAAGAAATCTATGTTAAGAGAGTAAAAAACAAGCAAACAAAACAAACAAAAACTGGCTTCAGTCTTTTATGTTTATTGATAAAATCTCCTAAAAAGTTGCCAGAAAGCACTTAAAAAAATAAACATTATTTTATTTTACACTGAATGTCTGAAGATCCCTTAGAAACTGGCCTAGTTAGGAAAGAGAAAACAGGAAGTAGGAATTAACAGGGCAACCCCAGAGAAAAGATGGCTCAGATTGGGTATATTTTGCTGACAGCTGTGCCTCAGGGAAACATCAGATTAGTCAATCAACTGCTACAATCTGACTAGAGAGTAGCAAGTAAAGAGATCTTGACCACAGTTGTCAGAGGCAAAGGCAGCAAGCATTACAAGAGAGGTGCTTGTTAGCCCAGGAGGTTGGCTAAGATTTTTCTCCGATGCTCAACAAACACATTCAGGAAAGCTGGAAGAGTGCTCACTGGAATGAGCCTTGCCTGACAGCCCCGGGAAGAAATAAAGGATTATGTGAAAGAAATAAGCTTTGTAGACTATATTCTACAGAAATTATGACTCTTGCAATCATAATTACATATAAAATTGGCAGTTCATTAAGATTTTAATATGCCTTTGTGGCCTCCTGCTTGCCCTGTATGCCTTAAGGAGAGGTGAGGATGAGAATTCAGCCACTTGGAAATATTCCATAAAATTAACTTCCTCTGAAAATGCATAGAATATGGAATAGAACGAGGTGCCATCACAGCACTGACAATACGTGTCATCATTCCTGTCTTGGGAGAGAGAGAGAGCTCTATTCTAAATTAATCATTAATTTAGCCACCTTTAAGATGAATCAGCTGAGGAACACTTCTTGGTTTTTCTCTCTTGCTCACGATAGAAAAAAGGTCTAAGAAATTAGCCTGTGTACCAAAAACTAGTTAAGTTTTGAGGAGCCCAGGCTTTTTCCCAAGGTAGGGTCAAGAGTTAGAGCTGCCAACTACCACTTAAGTATTAAAACCACCTCCCTCCCTCTGTGAATTGTTAATGGACTCCGTCCAGCTCCTGGCAGACATCTGGCTGCATCACACATAAAATAAACTTAAATTGGCAGTGTCAGCAGAGAAAAGGGGATTTCATGGGTGTGGAGACAAACCAACCATGCAGGTGAGAAGTGACCTCAGTCCTAGTTAGAGATAGTCTCCTCATGGTGAGTTCTGATAAGCCAAACATTTTAAACGCCTTTCTCACTGTTTCCTGCCCCATAAAGAGCAGATACCACAAATGATGCCCTCAGACTTCCTGTGATAAGAAACACATTAAATTCTACGAGCATGTGTAGCTATTGTGTAATAGCGGGGATTACACACTTACAGGTTTACTTCTACTTCTGTTTTACTAAGTTAAAACTCACTTATTCTCATAAAGGCATGAGGTAAGTGGGAGTGTGTAGGTGTCAACTACTGTTATTATTTTTCCACTTTTTAAATAGAGATATCTAATACTCATCCTTGTTAAAGAAAACATGCAAAATCAAACTGGTAATCTGGTTAGCACTTTGATATATTCTAAACATTCTCTTGCAATATGACCAAGGCATTACAAATGGGCAGCAGCTCCTTAAAACTGTCGACTGAAACCTCCAATGGCATGTAAGTTCCTACAGATGGTCTAAAAGGCTTTATTTCTCTTTCACATCATGTCATCTAAGATAGAAGCACTATAGCTAATACTGATTGTAATAATAATAATAAATACCAGTGTGTCTTTTGTACATTATCCCATTTCAGCTTTCTCTGAGACATTATCACAGTGGTATAGGCTATGCAAATTACCTTTATGAATGATAGCTAATAATTTTCTTAAACAAAACTAATAGATAATATGGTTTTTCATTTTTCACTCTAAGTATAAAATTAATGCAACTATTTGGGGTGTGTGTGTGCATGTGTGTGTATGCTATGGTGTTAGAAATTTATTCTTGTTTACTCAAAATGTATAACGGAAACTAAACCACTGTACTATCGATATCATTAGGGTGATACCACTTCATCAGTGATGAGCCCAGGAATATGTTAAGATGTGTATCAATAACATTTTAGAAACCATCATTCATCACACTGAATAATCTATTGGAGTAAAAATTATTTCAACTTCCATTGGTTATACTATAGACGGTGTTTGATGAGATAAACCTGCTATTTAGTATAAGAAAGGATTTAGATGATGCCAGGAATTTTCGGTCACACGTGCTCTTTGAGTGACACGTACCATCATAGTGTTGAGTTTTGGAGTTGAAATGTGTGGGGTTGGGGCAGGAAAGTGGTTCTAGGAGGAGAGCAAGCAGAAAGATACCAGACAGGTTGCTTTATCTTGGGAACAGAGCAGAAGCCCCATTTTCCTACTTTAGCATAAGATAAACAGCAAAAATTACTTTAAAGCAATTTCTTCAATCTCTTTCAACTGAGGTCAGATATAGTTCTCGTGATTGAAACAGAAATATTCATAGATGAGATTCCGGATATAAATTCAGGAAATTCAAAAATGATGGAACCAAGGCAGTGCCTAAAAAATGTTTTCAAAATCTTAGGAATCAGCTGATTAAAATTAAAATTCTGTATCAATACATATTCCACAATCTACAAATCTCAACTGAAAATGATTCCCTCGCTATCATCAACTGGAAGAAAATCTAAGAAGCTTGTCTTTGAATTCCTTCAAAAATAGAGGAAAAACCATAGTTATCTCTATTCCTATCTATCTTCTCCACAAGTCACAGAGTTTCTTGAAGCCCAGGATAGCTGCTGTCTGCCCTGATCAGTTGCAGTAAGTGGCATAAGGAAATTTGAGGAACTGCAGTTTTAGGAATGAAGGGACCATATCAGTAAAGTAAAACTAAGGTCACCAAAGTCACCAAACATCATTTTACCTTATCTTTCTTAAAGAGATTAAAATACCATTAAAAAGTGAACCATCAAAGAATCACTGTAGGAAAAAAAATCTTTTTTTATCAATCAAGTTATCAATTCCATTCCTTAGACATTAATTAAAATCTCACATACATTATCAAAGAAATTACTTTTTTCACTAGAATTTTGAGATGGCACTTTTACCAACTTTCCCCAAATCTGTACTTTAATATCTTTATTATTAACTTTTCACTAACTTATTATCTTTTCTGAACTGACTTATGATTATCCATCCTATATGCCACTGGGCTCACTAAATACAGACACTAGCTGCATCTCATTAAGTTCTACACGGAATTTGGCTCTAAAGGTGTTGTTATGCTTATTATTGGTAAGATAAAAAAAAATAGCAAGAAACAAGGAAGAAAATCTTAGTTATAGTTTTGTTTTTCTGTCTATTGTGATGATATGCGGTGTTTTACCATTTATTGGGAAAAAAATCATTTCTGGAATAAAAGTCAAAGAAACTATACCACATTTCAGGGGACTTGTAATAAACCCAACAAATGCTAAAGGAACTTCTCTAAACTTTGACAGTGAGATGTGCTGAGTCCAGTGAGCTGAAGCTTTGAAATTAATTGCAGAGGAGTCTTAAAATACTGAGAGATGTGGCCAAAAATGTAAAACAATTGGGTAGTTTTCCAATATGAATACACTGAAGGAACATCACTAATTTTCTATGTATATTTGTGTATTAATCAAATTAGCCATATCAAGGAGAGGAAGAATATTGAGTAGTGAATATTTCTTCTTTTGAATATTTCCTTTAATTATGTTACACTATTAACATTAATTTTTAAATAAATCTTTTTTTAAAGACCATTCCACTTATTCATTTAAATGCTAAAATCCTTTGACAATCTGTGAGCTAGACCAGTAGAAATGTGATCATCTTTTCACACTCTTTAACTTTGCAGCAGTATTATAGTCATAGAGAGTTAGACAATAATTAAGATGGCAATATAAGTAGACGCTTTGAACACTGCCATCCATCACTGCCATGTTCCTAACACATATAAAGTATACTTTTTAAAAAGGAAAGTAAAAATACATGAATGGAGTGGTTAAGAATCCGCCTGCCGGGAGGAGGAACCAAGATGGCGGAGTAGAAGGACGTGCTCTCACTCCCTCTTGCGAGAACACCAGAATCACAACTAGCTGCTGGACAATCATCGACAGGAAGACACCGGAACTCACCAAAAAAGATACCCCACATCCAAAGACAAAGGAGAAGCCACAATGAGAAGGTAGGAGGGGCGCAATCAGAGTAAAATCAAATCCCATAACTGCCGGGTGGGTGATGCACAGACTGGAGAACACTTATACCACAGAAGTCCACCCACTGGAGTGAAGGTTCTGAGCCCCACGTCAGGCTTCCCAACCTGGGGGTCCGGCAACGGGAGGAGGACTTCATAGAGAATCAGACTTTGAAGCCTAGTGGGAATTGATTGCAGGACTTCAACAGGACTGGGGGAAACAGAGACCCCACTCTTGGAGGGCACACACAAAGTAGTGTGCGCATCAGGACCCAGGGGAAGGAGCAGTGACCCTGGGGGAGACTGAACCAGACCTACCTGCTAGTGTTGGAAGGTCTCCTGCAGAGGCGGGGGGTGGCTCTGTTTCACCGTGGGCACAAGGATACTGGCAGCAGAAGTTCTGGGAAGTAGTCCTCGGCTTGAGCCCTCCCAGAGTCTGTCATTAGCCCCACCAAAGAGACCAGGTAGGCTCCAGTGTTGGGTTGCCTCAGGCCAAACAACCAACAGGGAGGGAACCCAGCCCCACCCATCAGCAGTCAAGTGGATTAAAGTTTTACTGAGCTCTGACCGCCACAGCAACAGTCAGCTCTACCCACCACCAGAGCCTCCCATCAAGCCTCTTAGATAGCCTCAACTACCACAGGGCAGACAGCAGAAGCAAGAAAAACTACAGTTCTGCAGCCTGTGGAACAAAAACCACATTTACAGAAAGATAGAGAAGATGAAAAGGCAGAGGGCTATATACCAGATGAAGGAACAAGATAAAACCCCAGAAAAACAACTAAATGAAGCGGAGATAGGCAACCTTCCAGAAAAAGAATTCAGAATAATGATAGTGAAGATGATCCAGGACCTCAGAATAAGAATGGAGGCAAAGATTGAGAAGATGCAAGAAATGATTAACAAAGACCTAGAAGAATTAAAGAACAAATAAACAGAGATAACCAATACAATAACTGAAATGAAAACTACACTAGAAGGAATCAATAGCAAAATAACTGGGGCAGAAGAACGGGTAAGTGACCTGGAAGACAGAATGGTGGAATTCACTGCTGCGGAACAGACTAAAGAAAAAAGAATGAAAAGAAATGAAGACAGCCTAAGACACCTCTGGGACAACATTAAACGCAACAACATTGCCATTATAGGGGTCCCAGAAGGAGAAGAGAGAGAGAAAGGACCAGAGAAAATATTTGAAGAGATTATAGTCGAAAACTTCCCTAACATGGGAAAGGAAATAGCCACCCAAGTCCAGGAAGCGCAGAGAGTCCCATACAGGATAAACCCAAGGAGAAACACACCGAGACACATATTAATCAAATTGGCAAAATTAAACACAAAGAAAAATTATTGAAAGCAGCAAGGGACAAATGACAAATAACATACAAGGGAACTCCCATAAGGTTAACAGCTGATTTCTCAGCAGAAACTCTACAAGCCAGAAGGCAGTGGCATGATATACTTAAAGTGATGAAAGGGAAGAACCAACAACCAAGATTACTCTACCAAGCAAGGTTCTCATTTAGATTTGATGGAGAATTCAAAAACTTTACAGACAAGCAAAAGCTAAGAGAATTCAGCACCACCAAACCAGCTCTACAACAAATGCTAAAGGAACTTCTCTAAGTGGGAAACACAAGAGAAGAAAAGGATCTACAAAAACAAACCCAAAACAATTAAGAAAATGGTCATAGGAACATACATATCGGTAATTACCTTAAACATGAATGAATTAAATGCTCCAACCAAAAGACACAGGCTTGCTGAATGGATACAAAAACAAGACCCATATATATGCTGTCTACAAGAGACCCACTTTAGACCTAGGGACACATACAGACTGAAAGTGAGGGGATGGAAAAAGATATTCCATGCAAATGGAAATCAAAAGAAAGCTGGAGTAGCTATACTCATATCAGATAAAATAGACTTTAAAATAAAGAATGTTACAAGAGACAAGGAAGGACACTACATAATGATCAAGGGATCAATCCAAGAAGAAGATATAACAATTATCAATATATATGCACCCAACATAGGAGCACCACAATACATAAGACAACCGCTAACAGCTATAAAAGAGGAAATCGACAGTAACACAATAATAGTGGGGGATTTTAACACCTCACTTACACTAATGGAAAGATCAGCCAAAATGAAAATAAATAAGGAAACAGAAGCTTTAAATGACACAATAGACCAGATAGATTTAATTGATATTTATAGGACATTCCATCCAAAAACAGCAGATTACACGTTCTTCTCAAGTGCGCACGGAACATTCTCCAAGATAGACCACATCTTGGGTCACAAATCAAGCCTCAGTAAATTTAAGAAAATTGAAATCATATCAAGCATCTTTTATGACCACAACGCTATGAGATTAGAAATGGATTACAGGGAAAAGAACGTAAAATACACAAACAATTGGAGGCTAAACAATACGTTACTAAATAACCAAGAGATCACTGAAGAAATCAAAGAGGAAATCAAAAAATACCTAGAGACAAATGACAATGAAAACACGACGACCCAAAACCTATGGGATGCAGCAAAAGCAGTTCTAAGAGGGAAGTTTATTGCTATACAAGCCTACCTAAAGAAACAAGAAAAATCTCAAGGTAACAATCTAACCTTACACCTAAAGAAACTAGAGAAGGAAGAACAAACAAAACCCAAAGTTAGCAGAAGGAAAGAAATCATAAAGATCAGAGCAGAAATAAATAAAATAGAAACAAAGAAAACAATAGCAAAGATCAATAAAACTAAAAGCTGGTTCTTTGAGAAGATAAACAAAATTGATAAGCCATTAGCCAGACTCATCAAGAAAAAGAGGGAGAGGACTCAAATCAATAAAATCAGAAATGAAAAAGGAGAAGTTGCAACAGACACCGCAGAAATACAAAGCATCCTAAGAGACTACTACATGCAACTCTATGCCAATAAAATGGACAACCTGGAAGAAATGGACAAATTTTTAGAAAGGTATAACCTTCCAAGACTGAATCAGGAAGAAACAGAAAATATGAACAGACCAATCACAAGTAATGAAATTGAAACTGTGATTAAAAATCTTCCAACAAACAAAAGTCCAGGACCAGATGGCTTCACAGGTGAATTCTATCAAACATTTTGAGAAGAGCTAACACCCATCCTTCTCAAACTCTTCCAAAAAAGTGCAGAGGGAGGAACACTCCCAAATTCATTCTATGAGACCACCATCACCCTGATACGAAAACCAGACAAAGACACTACAAAAAAGAAAATTACAGACCAATATCACTGATGCATATAAATGCAAAAATCCTCAACAAAATACTAGCAAACAGAATCCAAAAACACATTAAAAGGATCATACACCACGATCAAGTGGGATTTATCCCAGGGATGCAAGGATTCTTCAATATACGCAAATCAATCAATGTGATACACCATATTAACAAATTGAAGAATAAAAACCATATGATCATCTCAATAGATGCAGAAAAGGCTTTTGACAAAATTCAACACCCATTTATGATAAAAACTCTCCAGAAAGTGGGCATAGAGGGAAACTACCTCAACATAATAAAGGCCATATATGACAAACCCACGGCAAACATCATTCTCAATGGTGAAAAACTGAAAGCATTTCCTCTAAGATCAGGAACGAGAGAAGGATGTCCACTCTCACCACTATTATTCAACATAGTTCTGGAAGTCCTAGCCACGGCAATCAGAGAAGAATAAGAGATAAAAGGAATCCAAACTGGAAGAGAAGAAGTAAAACTGTCACTGTTTGCAGATGACATGACACTATACATAGAGAATCCTAAAACTGCCACCAGAAAACTACTAGAGCTAATCAGTGAATTTGGTAAAGTTGCAGGATACAAAATCAATGCACAGAAATCTCTTGCATTCCTATACACTAATGATGAAAAATCTGGAAGAGAAATTAAGGAAACACTCCCGTTTACCATTGCAACAAAAAGAATAAAATACCTAGGAATAAACCTACCGAGGGGGACAAAAGACCTGTATGCAGAAAACTATAAGACACTGATGAAAGAAATTAAAGATGATACCAACAGATGGAGAGATATACCATGTTCTTGGATTGGAAGAATCAATATTGTGAAAATGACTATACTACCCAAAGCAATCTACAGATTCAATGCAATCCCTATCAAATTACCAATGGCATTTTTTACGGAACTAGAACAAATCATCTTAAAATTTGTATGGAGACACAAAAGATCCCGAATAGCCAAAGCAGTCTTGAGGGAAAAAAACGGAGCTGGAGGAATCAGACTCCCTGACTTCAGACTATACTACAAAGGTACAGTAATCAAGAAAATATGGTACTGGCACAAAAACAGAAACATAGATCAATGGAACAAGATAGAAAGCCCAGAGATAAACCCATGCACCTATGGTCAACTAATCTATGACAAAGGAGGCAAAGATATACAATGGAGAAAAGACAGTCTCTTCAACAAGTGGTGCTGGGAAAACTGGACAGCTACATGTAAAAGAATGAAATTAGAACACTCCCTAACACCATACACAAAAATAAACTCAAAATGGATTTGAGACCTAAATGTATGACTGGACACTATAAAACTCTTAGAGGAAAACATAGGAAGAACAGTCTTTGACATAAATCACAGCAAGATCTTTTTTGATCCACCTCCTAGAGTAATGGAAATAAAAACAAAAATAAACAAATGGAATCTAATGAAACTTCCAAGCTTTTGCACAGCAAGGGAAACCATAAACAAGACAAAAAGACAACCCTCAGAATGGGAGAAAATATTTGCAAATGAATCAATGGAAAAAGGATTAATCTCCAAAATATATAAACAGCTCATTCAGCTCAATATTAAAGAAACAAACACCCCAATCCAAAAATGGGCAGAAGACCTAAATAGACATTTCTCCAAAGAAGACATACAGATGGCCAAGAAGCACATGAAAAGATGCTCAACATCACTAATTATTAGAGAAATGCAAATCAAAACTACAATGAGGTATCACCTCACACCAGTTAGAATGGGTATCATCAGAAAATCTACAAACAACAAATGCTGGAGAGGTTGTGGTGAAAAGGGAACCCTCTTGCACTGTTGGTGGGAATGTAAATTGATACAGCCACTATGGAGAACAGTATGGAGGTTCCTTTAAAAACTAAAAATAGAATTACCATATGACCCAGCAATCCCACTACTGGGCATATACCCTGAGAAAACCATAATTCAAAAAGAGTCATGTACCAAAATGTTCACTGCAGCTCTATTTTCAATAGCCAGGTCATGGAAGCAACCTAAATGCCCATCGACAGACGAATGGATAAAGAAGTCATGGTACATATATACAATGGAATATTACTCAGCCATAAAAAGGAACGAAATTGAGTCATTTGTTGAGACATGGATGGATCTAGAGACTGTCATACAGAGTGAAGTAAGTCAGAAAGAGAAAAACAAATATCATATATTAATGCATGTATGTGGAACCTAGAAAAATGGTACAGATGAGCCAGTTTGCAGGGCAGAAGTTGAGACACAGATGTAGAGAATGGACATATGGACACCAAGGTGGGAAAACTGCGGTGGGGTGGGGATGGTGGTGTGCTGAATTGGGCGATTGGGATTGACATGTATACAGTGATGTGTATAAAATTGATGACTGATTTAAAAAAAATACATGAATGTGCTAAAAAATTAGATAAATGGAACTGTGGACAGAAATAAGGACATTGTCTAATGGAAAGCTGAGGTGCAGTAGAGTTATTGCCTTATTTTGGAAAAGAATAGAAGTACAAAATAATTCTAGACTTTCTTAGAAAAAAGATTTGTGTGTGTGTGTGTGTGTGTTAAAATTTGAAGATAAATACTAAAACTATATATATGTAACTCTTGCTTCTAGAAACCCCATATGAAGTAGAATACTGGAGTCTGGTTAACTGCCTAAGTTTGGATGCTGTAGTGGAAACACCCACCACCTTTAAAATGAGGCTTAAAAATTTCAAATTACTGCCTAGAATGAAGGCTTATACAAAGTCACTAGGGAAGTTGGGAGAACAGACACACTTTTGCAGTCAGTAATGGGCTGAGACATCTCCTAGCTTAGTAGCTAGATCAGCATGTTGCCAAGAACAGCACAAAAGCCATAAACCATGAATATAAGCCCTGATTTGGCCTGAAGCTCTCCAAGTCATCTCAAAACTGCAAAAAAACAAAAAACAAAAAACAAAAAAAAAAAATAAAGGGTCAATAGAGGGAAAGAGAGAGAAGAAATAAGCATTTTAGTGAGTTCACAAATCAAAATTCCAAAACAAACACATGTTTAAGCAAACGTGGCAGTAAGAAAGACAATGAACAAAATCAACAATCAGAAAGGTAACTATTCTGGATAAAATGAAAATGTAAGAGCAATCTCTAAATAACTTTAAAATAAATATGATTAGGATATTCAAAAAGATGAAAGAAGAAATTCCTGATTGAGTAAGAAATCATGAAGCCAAATATGGCAGAAATGAGACAAGAACAGAAGTATATGCAAGTGTAGATTTGAGAGTCCAAATATAAATAGGTATGACAATAAAATAAATAGAGCTTGTCTTGGAAAACCCTTCTCAATTTGACTGTAGTAGTCCCATTGAATCATAGAAAGTAAGTTTATTTTCCTTGTCTTCTTTTACCAAACCTTAACTTACCCTTAAAAAAGAAAAGTTAGAGTCAACTATGTCAATTGATTATATGATGTTTCTAATTGTATAATATATTTACATCATATACGGAGGAGTAATACTTAGAATTTGTAGAATTATAGCACTGAATTATTCCTTTTCAAGTATTTAAATTTTTATTCAACAAAATCCAATTCATGTTGTACATGGAATAACATGCATTACATTGTGAATATAAATGGTAGTTCCAAATAAAAAGTTTAATTATTGTTGAAAAATTAAGCATTAATATTTGTAAATGAATATAATACTTGCTAAATAATATAGTGTTGATTCCTGACTGATTGATTCCTGTTGATTCCTGATTATATAAAATAATATCTCTGATATTATTTTATATAATAAATGTTATGTAATTATACCATGGTCTTATTGTGGATAGTTGCATAAATCATATTAATTTTTTCTGCCCTTGAAGGAGTTGATTTCTTTTCATAACAATCTTTTAGATTAATTGTTAACAGCACAAGCTTTGGAGACTATTTGAATTTTAGGTTTAAATTTTATATTTGAAATGTGAATCCATCAGGATAAAGCCAGGAAACAGAAGCCACTTTAAGTCTCTCAAATAAAGGAAATTAAATAAGGAAGTTGGTTACTCAAATGATGACAGAGCTGAGAAGTCAATCTACAAGGCTATTTAGAGATTAGCAACAATAGGAAGCAGCTCCCTCCCTGATGGCTGGAGAGACTGTGGAGAGGGGATGGTGCTTCCAAGGATTTAGAAGCCTAGTGGGAGCTAGAATCATGGAAGCGACGCCAGGCAGAACTGAGACCTTGGAGAGAAGCCCATGTGGTGGTAGATAGAACCAAGGAGGAGAAGCAGCTGTTTCTGGAGATGCCCCAGGAAGCAGAAAGGGAAGAGGAGAAATATACTAACTTTTCCCCTTCTCCCACCCTCCCATATTCCACAAGTACCTCCCATTGGCCACCTCTTGCAGAAGTCAGAGGACAGGAAGCCTGGGAAATGTAGTTCTCTGTGATGCAGAGCAAGGAAAGGGCAGGAAATATAGATTTGAAGAAAAACAGTATACTTCACATCTTTGAATATTTTCATCTTTTTCACTTATGAAATGAGCATTGTAATCCAGTGTTGTTGTAAACATTAAAGTATGCATTTAAAGCACTGAGCAAAGTGCTTGCCATATTGCAAGCTCTCAATAAATGTAAAGTATTTTTATGATAGACTAGAGTCCCTGTGATAGACCTAAGTCCCTGTGTTGTTTAAAATCTTAATCTAATCTTTATTGTGCTTTGGTTTCTGTTTATGCTCTTCTAAATTATAGCCTCATACTCCAGAAGTAGTCCTCCATCCTGCCTCTTTATAGCAAATATGACCTCCTTCTCTTCAATTCCAAAATCCTTATCAAAGTAATGTTGATGGTTCCATGGGTCAAATGATATTTAGAATTTCTATTTGGATTTGAGAAATAATTTAAAAATTATTTGAGAATAATTTTCTTGAGTGTCTATGATATGTCATATTTGAGACTTTAAATACTGTATCTTATTTAATCCTTATCATGTCTACTTCATATGATGTAGGTATTATTATCACCATTTAAGAGATGAGAAAGCAAAAGATCAGAGGTAAAATTATTTGCTTGGAATCATAATCTAACCAGAGCTGGTGTTGAAATCCAGGTTTGCTCAACTTCAAGACCCATACTTTGACCACCATGACACCTATTGCCTTCCTACTACATTGGCCCATTTTTTTCAATTTTCATACACTAAATTATCATGGGAATGCAGTTGCCATTTAAAATGTTTCATAATCCAATTATTTTCATTCATTCCTTCAACAAATATTTCTTGAACACTATGTGACGGGCACTCTTCTGAATGCTGGAGTTTGCAGTCTAGCTGGGGAGAGACAAGAAATTGGTGTCTTCATTTTCCCTTGCTGTGTAACAAATTACCACTAACTTAGTGACTCAAGACAACACACATTTATTATCTCATAATTTCTTTGGATCAGAAGTCCCAGCGTGGCTTAACTGAGTTCTCTGATTAAGGTCTCACACAGCTGCAATCAAGGTATAGACCGGGCCCGGCTCAGGGCTTTTCCACTTTCATGTGGCTGTTGGCAGCATTTACTTCCTGCAGGTATGGAACTTCAGGGGTTATTGAGCTGCTAGAAGCTGCCTGAAGTTCCTTGCTACATGGCTCTCTCCATGGGGGCCTCTCAAAACATGACAGCTTGCTTCTTCAAAGCCAGAAAAAATAAAGTCTCTAAAGCAAGTCTGCTAAAGAAATGGAATCTTTTATAATGTACCCTAAACCCAGGGATGACATTCCATCCCCTTTGCAATAAACGGTGACCTCCCATCACTTTTGCCATATTCTATTGGTTGGAAGCAAGTCAGAGGTTCTGCCCATACCCAAGGGGAGGAGATTATGCAAAGGCATAAATACTGGGAGACGGGGATGACGGGGGCTTCCTTAAAGTCTGTCTGCCACACCTGTAAATAAATATATGAGGATAACATCAGATGGAAATGAGTACTCTGCAGAGAATCAAAATATGGTGTTATGATTGCAACTTGGTGTCTCGTGATTGAATGGGCAGAGAAGGCCTCCTTGAGGAAGTGGCATCTGAACTGAGATCTTAGTGCCTAGCGGAAGCCGGCTAGTCTGGCTGTGTTAACAGTGAGACCGGCTGGAGAGCAGTGGATGACAGGGAAAATGGTATGAAATGAAGTCAGACAGGTAAGCAGAGGTTAGGCTATGTAAGGATTTACAAATGGACATATTTCTTCTCTATGCTATTATTAGAAGGTTTGAAGTAGTGTGAAGGTGTGATCTAGTTATATATATTTTTTGAAAGGTCACTTCAATTGCTGTAATGAAAATAGATCCTAGGGATTTAATAGTAGGAGTAAGAAGAGCAGCAGAAAGCCATCATGTAGTCTGGGGGTTAAGCAATGAGAGGTTGGACTGGGGTGATAGTGGTGGAGATGGAGAGAGGTAGACGGGTCTGAGAAATGGACCTACTGATATATGAGATGTGGAATATGAGGAACAGAGAAATCCAAGGAAAACTCCTTGTTCTTTATTCTTACTACCTTGATAATCTTGTGCAATCCCGCTTTACTTCAAGAATAAATTTCAGTTTATGTCCAGATAATCACCTTCTTGTGTTAACAGTTGTTGCATATAGTTCTTTCATCCACTTATTGGGATGTTGTCTTATCAAGGAGCAACCTCAGATCCCACTGGTCCACATCCAGTCTGACTGCTTTAGGCAACTCTCAGATAAGTACAGATGTTACCCTCAGTCACATCTAGCGAAACTTTCTTATATGCTTTGCTTATAAAGTTAGAAAATGTGTGAAATACAAATTTCAAATGACAGTATCCAGTGTGGGAGAGTGAATAACTTTTCTTAAGGATGATTTCTTGTTAAACTAATTATTTTGGGTCATTGCCTTAAGATGAGTCAAGAACCACATACAGAAAATGAAGTAACAGAGTTTTTTTGTTTGTGTTGTGGTTTAATAAAATTACAACTTTAATTTTTGGTCTCCCAGCATCCTTTTAAAATATAATCATTGGCTATAATCTTACCCTGCCTCTAGATGAAATTGGGGCAGTTCCCATGAGCCTTTTGTTTATTCTTAGATGAACAGAAATACAGTCCCAATTTAGAAATCAAAATGTCACAGAAAAAAGTACATATAAAACAAATAAGAGAATCAACTCTTCAATATTCACTCAGAGGTAAGTCTTCTCCCCTTTCCCAGCTGAGGCCTCTATAGTTGGCCACCTCTGTGCACAGGGGGTGCTTTGGCTTCTGCTCTGATATCCCTCATCCATCCCTCATTCTCTAGGGGGTGTTTGAACCCCCATCAGGGATGAAGCAGAGGAAGGAAGGAGAGATGAGAACTCGGACTTGGCTGGGTGGACTCACTCTCTTGTCCTGGCAGCGCTTCTCTTATAAGTGCTTTCAAGAACCATGCAGGGGCTCCCTGCAGGTGCCTGGGTGTTGGCTCAGGACACAGGCAAAGGCCCAACTTCACTGGTGGCCCCTCCAACCCAGGCACACATTGCCGGCGTCCTTCCCTCTCCCAGGAGCTCCAGCCAAGCTCCCTCTCCACATGGGCCACACATTGTCCACAGGAAACACGTGGGTATCTTCTGGCAGGACATGACCTGACCTATTCCAGCTCAGCCAGCCTGGCTATCCCACTGAGCAGTTAGCCTTCCCTGCCCTCCCTGTGTCCTGGGCTAAAGTCAGAACCCAAGCGTGGCCTCGAGTAGCGAAACAAGAATCTGCAGTATAAACAAACAAACAAACAAAACAACAAATACTAAACTTAAAAAGAAAAAAAAGAAAAAAAAAAAAAAAAAGAAGTCTAAATCACTCTTGTTATTTATGTGTACCAAAACTTTGTCAATACTATTAGTAATCCAGAGTGGTAAATATTTTGATGTAAATAGGATCTATGCATCTAAATTAGATTAGTTTAGAATATTCAAATTATCTTTGCCTTTCTCTTTCTCTCTCTCTCTTCATATATACGTGTGTGTGTGTGTGTGTGTGTGTGTGTGTGTGTGTGTATGTAAAACTCTTAAATAAACCCAGATTGGAAATCTTTTTTATTTCTGAGCTCATTCTCTCTCATCCACAGCTTATTTGAATCAGAGAGTTGGACTATATCGTTAAGGTTCCCAGAGACAACAGGTAGGATCTTGCCTTCAGCCTACGGGGCAACTACATTCCTTGTTTTGCCAGCACTGCTGATTGAAAGCAGAGCCCCTGGATTAAAGGCAGAACACACCCTCGGCTCTTAAAAACATCAAAATGAGCAATGGAGCACTCTTGCAGTCAGTGTTTTCTTAAATCTCAATGAATTTGGATTCTCTTTATGATTTCTGAAAAAATATTATATAAATATTTTTATCAAGAAGGTCAATGAAAAAATGTTTAGCCAATAGAACTAGAAAACTAACTTAATATGAGACATGTATAGACAGAGAAGTAAGAATGCCACCACCCCTGGCCTCACGTTCACTATTTCACAACTGTTTGTAGTCCCACAGCTTGTCTGTACTTGCTCGTTACACTTTCAGGGGATGGTCCACGTCTTAAAGTATTTACTCTTGTTCATATTGCCTTAAGAAAAATCAGTAGAATTCTAGTTATAGCATTTATAGATAATGTACAATATTATTTCCTCCCTTTGCCAACTTTGTATAAACCATGAATATCTACATATACAGAGAAGAGAGAGAAGAAGCAGAGTACCGGCCATGGACAGAACTCCAAAGGGACTGCAAACTGACATTGACCCTGGCGTGTACTTATCACCTTTTAACCATGTTAGTAATCATGCTAATTTGGATTTGCTCACTCTCTCAGGAGTGAGTGAACATACCACACACAGATCGTCAGAGCTTGCTGCTCAGATTCTGAGATCCCCCATGGGAGGATCTCAGGAGGAAAGAAGGTATTTAATCAGTCATTCTGAGTTCTACTGCACAGTAAATTTTTTCCAGAGAAGAATCTTCTCCCATTTTCCTACCTTGGAGAAATATTGCTGGCAGTCAACATCTCTGAGTTAATGAAGGAGAAGGGTTAGGATGTAATCATTCAGAATGTAGACATTTACTTAACTGCCATTTTCAGCATGGAGGTGACTGCAAGTCCAAAGTCTCTCTAGTTGAACCTCTCCAGAGAGTAAAGGCTAATATTCTTCTTGGGTAAAGGAGGGTTATCCACCAGCTCTGAAGGATTACGAAGATGCAGTATTAACTACTCCAAATATTGACCCTTACCCTTGTTTTCTCTCCATTTGCATCTTTCTCCAATCCTTGAGGCCTTGGGGTTTTGAGGAATGAATTCATCTACTTCTGGTTTCAACTCTCAAAGATCTGCTGATTCAAATACCACTTGTTCATCTGATGTTTTCATTCTAAAACATAGTTGAAATTGTTTGCTTACTCTCTATTTTATCCTTGTACATTGACAGTTGTTTTAATCCTATTAGGTTGTTTAAATCATTTGAGTTTGATTTGGGGTGTATTTAACCTGCAGTATCTAACTAGAAACTCCCTCGAAATGTTTTCCCGACAATTCAATTCCTTTCCACAAAGAATTTCTTATAAATAGAATTTTATTCATCTCATCTCATTTCATCATTGTGCAAAATTAAGTGAAAGTTATAAAAAGAAAAGGCTAATGTGAGAGATAAGAAGCCTACGTTTTATAAACTTCCTATGTTTGAGACAGAGATGGAAATCGCTAGGTCTACCAGAAGCTACATCTCTTTACTTTCAATCTGATGCTGATTGGATTTAAGCCAGTTGAATATACGAACAGTTATAAGGTACAAGAATAAACTTAAAGGATATGGTTTAAATGCTGAAAAGATATGACTAAAAATGGTGTTTCACAAAGTGTAATTAAGGATTTTACAATGGAACTCTTTCTGTAATATATGTCTATTATTAGTCTTTAAAGAATTCGAGTTTTAGAAAGTTCCTGTAACATAGGAACAAAACTATAGAACTGCCCAAACAATTTTTAGGCCTCCATCTTAAATTTAAGAGCCATAAAGAAATAAATAGCTACTCAATTAGAAAGGTTATAAAGTATTCAGTAACGCCAAAGTTCTTCTGATATTTTCTGAAACTCTCTTGATCTACTTACTTTCTTTTTCAGCTGTATTATAACTCTGCTCTATCAAAACTTGTTTTCATTTTTTAAGTTATTATTCATGTTACACCTTACTGAAAGTACAAATCAATGTTTTACCTCTTGCCCTTAAAAAAAAAAAATCAGGCATGCTTGAACAGTTAGAAAATATTTGAGAGAACAATGTGGTGTAATAAAGAGGATTAAATATTGCTGACTGAACACAAATATGTATTCTCTTTGCCAAAATCCCACTAAATAAAATTTTGAACAGCAATCCTGGAAGCCAGAAGATAATGGAGCAATATATTTGAAATTCTAAGGAAAATTAACTTCTAACTTAGAATTCTATATCTAGTCATACAATCAGTTAAGTGTGAGAGTAAAATAAAGACATTTTCATAATGTCAAGTCTCAAAATGATTATTTCCAATGCACCTTTTCTCAGAAGCTGCTCTCTTCAAGGAAAAAATCAAGAAGCAGAAATCATGAGACCTGGGAAACAAGAGATCCAACAAAGGAGAAAGGAGCAGAAAATGCTAAGAGTAAGAAGGAATTGGAGTCCTAAAACTAATCTGATAAGAACAGCCAGATGAAACTGGAGCTGAGAGAGAATACCCCAGGAGGGAAACTAAAAAGACAAAGTCAAACAAATGAACAAATAAACAAAGAAAAAAACCTGAGCGAATGATTATCTAAGTTTTCAGAGTTCTGTGAAAACACTGGGAATTACTTAATGAAAAGCACATAGAAATCTAAGCAGTGAGACAATTGCTAACGAACTCCAAGGGAAATGGAAAATTACACACAAAAAAGGAAACGTGACCATAGTATGCTATGTGGTTTAGCTGTGAACAATACAAACATAGTCAGAATAATGGAAGCACTGAAATTTCTTCTTACCCCAAATTATGGGATAGCTGCATTGGGAGGTTGCATTGAGAGAAGAATGTATTGAAACAGGGTTGTTGTTGGGTTTTTTTTCCATTTGTTGGTTTTAAAGAGAGCTAAATGATCATGCCATCTTCCATAAAAGGAATTTAATGGATTAGGTCTCAATTTTTTAACTGAAGAGTACATTTAAAATTTGAAAGAAATCCCAGAAGAAGCAGAACTGCAAATGGGTTGCTTCTGGTAGGCAGGTCAGGAATGGGTAGGGATTGGGCGTGAGATTGCTAATATTTCCCATAAACACTTTGTCATTTTATTTGACATGTTAAAGAGTATTGGTGATTTTTTTTAAATGAGTAGGGACCACCTAGATTTAAATCTTTGCCCTGGTCTGGTTATTCAGCAGCCTAAACAAGTTTACTGAGTCCTCTGAACTTCACCGCCATAATTCGAGGGCAGTTTTTAAAACAAAATAAGGAGTCTCCAAATAATTCCTTCCTTGGCACTCAGGCATGTTTTAAGCATATTTTCCAAACCCAGAAGCTCCAAATTCTTGACAAGTCACAGCATGACCATATCTTCTTCCCATACCAAGGGTTCTAAAGATTCGTGCTCAATTAGACTTCCACCTCCCCCCACCCCACCGCCCCCAGCCCCCTGTTCAATGGATTCTGCAGAGGCTGAGGAATAGGAAAGCCCCAAGTGAACCCATAACTCTTAAGAGATTTCCCAGACAAGAAGGGGAATTTCCAGGCATCTTGGATTTCCTAGGATTTTAGAGATTCTCAAGTCTCAAGTTTCAACATGAGTCCTTGCAACAATTCTGAATGAGCAGTAGAAGGGATGGCTGTACATGCCCAAGCCTGGGAGGTTGGCAGATTAGCTCACTTATGGCACCGTGTGTCTATTGGGGAAAGAAGAGTGTGATTTCTTCCTAACTCAAATTTATATCTATGTATCTAACAGATGTTTTTACAAGAATGTTTAAACCTTTTATTTCACATTTTAAAAGATTGAATTTTTTTTCCGATTTAATAATTCTTAAACTAGTACTTTTGGAAATTTGTATATGAATAAAGTAGAAATAGAAGATTGTTTGAAGCGAATGATGTTTTAGCACTCATCGCTGTTTTTCTGTCTCATTTGCTATTTACAAAGCAAACTGCACCTCCTTAACAGTTCTCACTCTGAAAAACAGATCCACATTCTTCTCTTATCAGGGGCTGGTCCCTTACACTCAACTTAATGTTCAACTAAAGTGACTCACACTTGTTTTACTTATTTCACATGCTTTTTCACACGCTCTTTCCAGGAAAGAGAATGCACATTGAGCTGTGCTGAGTATTCATTTTATTCGACTGTGTTTGTTTAGATGTTTTATACTTATAAACACACACAATTATAGACTGTTTCCAACCTATTTAAGTTAACACTTATGAATGGATGTAGCAACTGTCTGCTTACCACCCTATGGTTTTAAAGTAAGTAATCTCCCATTAAAACAAATTACCAAAAGAAGTAATTATATATATATCAATTTATATTTGTGTATAATCAGTCCAAAATTTTAAAAGTATTAATTGACTCTTTTATTCTCATTAGCACCTTGATTTTGGGCAAAATTTCAAATTAAGAGGGCTCAACCCCTATTATTCTACTAGAGATGATCATTTCTCCTTCTACCGCTGGTTACTGGGTTTTTAATTATCTAAAATTTTAATGTAAATCTTGAACTATAGCAGCCTACAGGGAGTGTCACGGCTTAGATTTGGGGTTGCTATTCCCAGGCAGTCAAGAATAGAGTCCTGAGCCAAAATGAACTGTGTGGAAAGCTCTGACTTAATCTTTACTATTCCATTATATTCCCTCACCAAAAACAAACAAACAGAAATGTGGTTTTGTTTTTACTGTGATTTACATAGAGTAGAATGCATAAATCTTAATTGCATAGTTCAGTGAATTTTGACATATGTATGTACCCAAGTAACCAACATCCAGATCAAGACATAGAAAAACATGTTTATCATTCTAGAAAATTTCTCCACGCCACTTTCCAATCAATAGCCCTCCCTTTCTCCAGGAGTAACTGCTTTTCTGATTTCTATCACCAAAAATTAGTTTTGCATATTCTTTGCATGAACTTGATACGAATAAAATTATAAAGTCTATACTCTATGGTGTCTGGCTTGTTTTGATCAATACTTTTTGAGATAAATACAAGGCCTGAAGTTTGAAAAAAGAGAAGTAAAAATGGCTTTTCTTCACAGATGGCGTAATTATGTGTGTAAAAATCTTAAGGCATCAGGAAAAAAAGCCTATAAATACTAAGAAAGTTAGTCAAGAGCTACAAAGTCACCATATAAAAATCACTGTATCTCACTACGCCTTTTGAATATCTTTATGGTTGATTAAGAAATTATTTGCTGGAATAGAAGTATTCTTTAACAAATAGACACCCAGGGACACACACAAACATAACTCCAAAACAAACATGATTAACAAGGTGAAAAAAGACCTAAATTATCCCTAAAACCTAGTAAGCAATCAAGATTTTTAAAAAGAAAGTGCCAGGCAATGCATAGAAGAAAGCATTTAACTCTTGTATCCATCCGTTTGTCCTCCTCTTGAGGAACCTTTCACTTATATATACGTATCCTTATTTCTCTGTGAATACAATTTTTAAAAATCAAGTTGCAAAGTATTTGACAGAGTAAGATCAACTGGAAATGGGACCCTGTGCTTCTTTCCTTTGTTTATAAACCAGAAGATTCTCTTATGAGTAAAGAATTAAATGAAAACATTTAAATTGTCTTAAAAACTAAACTACCTCTGCACACTTGGTGTGTGTGTGCACATTTGCACACGTTCTGTCTTTAGAAGGTATTAAGACTCACAAAGGATAACAAATGAAACAAGTGCAATACTTAAATAGATGTAATACAGTTAAGTAAAGTTTAAAGGTTAGTAGTAGACTATGTACAAAACAAGGCTACCAGATAATTTGCTTTTCTACAGCTTAACTGAATACAATGTAGAAGATGACTATAGACATTTGTTTTGAAATTTCCAGTGCTAGACACTCTGCTAAGGACTTCACATTCCTTATCTCATTTAATCTTCACAAAAACTGAAGCAGGTAATAGTTCCCCCATCTTATAGATGAGAAATCAAGGTTTAGGGAATTTAGGTAACTTCCCCAAGGTTTCACAATAATTAAGTAAAGAAACCAAAACTGAAGTCAAGAGCTTCCTTCCATGCCCTGACCCGCTTTGCTATCTTCCTCTATGTAAGTCGATATTCTCCATTTCCGTTTTGAACATCTCCTAAATGAAGGTAAATTTGTTATGTACAAGTAAATTTCCTAAGTGTCTTAATTGAAATGAAACAAATACTTAACCCACATAAGAGCAATGTGATATAGAGACTAAATTCTAATAAAGGAGATCATAATAACTGGAATAAAAATCTGGCATAGTCTAATTAAATAGTTTTGTTTTTACATGTTGAGCAAATAGTGATTCCCTACATGTGATTTTCATGTAAACATCACAGCAACTGCATGGGAAAGATATTTCTACAGTTTTACAAAGCAGCACACTTGGGCTCAGAGGTGAAATGATTGTCACTCAAAATCACAACAGCTGACTAGAACCGGACGGTTACAGAGCTCATTCAAGTGAGGATATGAACAGAGTTCACAGAAAGAAAAATGCAAATGCCAATAAAACTTTAAACCTCAACTTCATCAAAATCAGAGAGATTAACATTTAAACTACAGATAATATAAACCTTTCAGCCATCAAACTGGCGAACATAAGTAATTCAAACCTTCTAATGATGAAAAGGATGTGCAGGTAATGGAATTCTCCCTCATTCCTGGTAGGTATGTGAATTGCTACAACTTTTTAGAAAGTCATCTAATTAATATCCAGTAAATTTTTAAGTTTCTTACATTTTGATTAGGAAATTTCACTTTAGAACCAATCCATCACAAATACAAACTTTGGATATACGTACCAGGATTTTTATTACAGCCTCCTTTGCAATAATATATGAGTACATACATACTTAAATATGCAAATTAAAACTAGATCCACAACAGTGCAAAAGTCATTCATTGGAAAAAAGGTTAGTCTTTTCAACAAATAGTGCTGGAACAATGCGACAGCTATAGGTAAGAAAATGAACTTCAACCTACATGTTATACATTATGCCAAAATTGACTGACAAAGGATCATAGACTTAGGTTTAAATCATAAAACATTCAGAAAAAAAATTTTTTAAATCTTTGTGACCTGGGGTTAGGTAAAGTGTTCCTACAAAGTGAAACATAAAACACAATCCATTCAAGAAAAAAATGATGAACTGAACTTCATCCAAATTAAAAATGCTTGCTTTGTTCAAGACACTGCTAAGAAATCAAAAGGCAAGCTACAAACTGGGAGAAAATGCAAATCACATATGCAATAAATGACCTGTATCAAGACTGTATGACTAACCCTCAAAATTCAACAGTAAGACCACATAAAAACCTATATAAAGATGTGCAAAAGACTTGAACAGACACTTCACCAAAGAGGATCTAGAGATAGCAAACAAGCACTTGAAAAGATATCCAATATCACTAGCCATTAGGTAAACGCAAATTAAAACCAAGGTAAAATACAACTACAAAACCATTAGAACAACTAAAATGAAAAATACTGACAACATCAAGTGCTGCTGATGCTATAGACGTTCAGGTACAGGTCTTTCAGAGTGAAGATAATTTTTATTTCTCTCCAGTAAATGATTAATTTTGAAGAAATTGCCCAACTTTTCCAGAGTGGCTGTACCATTCTGTATTCCCAGGAGCAATGTATGAGTGTTTCAGTTGCTCCACATTGGGTTGTACTTAAATTCTCCCACACTCCACACTCATACAACTCCTGAAAAGGGAACCGGCATTTTCTCAGTAATAGCAGCCATTAATCCTTTGCCATGTCATTCATCAATGGAGTTCCTCTGGTCTAGGAATTTTTTCATGGAAAATGAGATGTGTTTCTCCATTCATAATAATTGGTTGGTTGATTTCCAGTCATTTGTTTGTTACTCCATGTCTAAATTCTACTGTGCTTGTCAGCAATCTCCTATCTAAATTTTAAGGCCTATTCATCACATATAAAGTAGACTGTCATATAATCAAATGTTTCTTAGAAAAAGAATGAAGTCTTTTGTGCCACGGGTACAAAGACAGGATGCATCTTTGCAGATGGTAACATGCAAGCCAGCTAACCCATATATGACCATGTGGTTTAGCAAAGAAAAAGCCCCTGGAAGGCAGTAAATGCAATCTCAGCAATTTTTTTTTTCCTTTAGATTTTCCCCACCCAGAGCTTTCCTCTCTATCCCTATTGCATTCTCATTTTTTCTTCTTTCCACTTCTTCCTCTACTCTTCTTCATATCATTATTCTTCCTCCCATTTGTTTCATTTTTTCCTCTTCTTTTTTTCACCTCTGTCCCTTTTCTTTGCAGTTTCTGACTCTGTGAGTATAGTGGACTTAGGTATTTTCCCGGGGTATTTTCCAAAGGTTTGGGAAAAGCACCAGGCCTGGGACTTGAGGTCACAGAGGCAATAATAGCACCGACTCTGGGTGGTGATGGACAATGGTTAGAGTGATGACTTATCCAGATATCACTGAGTAGAGGAAAAATAGAAAATGGGGAAAAGGAAAGTTCTATGCAGTTTACCTATAAACTGAAAACCAAAAACTTCCAACATAACTCGTCCAACAAATCTGATTTTTTACATAGTTTGGACTAGCAAGTTAAAAATTCTTACAATATTTGGCCTAAACTCCTCAGCTAATACTATAGAGTATACCCAGCAAGCATATTATAGATACAAATGAAGAAGTGGGCTCCTTTTTCTATACTTTGCTAAACAGAGCTTAATGAAGAAAAGATTTAAGAAAAGAAATGAGAAGCCTATTTTAAACAAAATGAGATCACTTAAGCATGTGTGATATAATAGAAGACGTGGCATGATTTTCATGGCATGAAAATAGGCCTGATTCTAGTATGGGGAACTTTAAAGAGAAAAGAGAGAAATGAAAGTTGAAATACAAGAAACAAAGCATTCATATATGTAATTAACAATTGTCTTGGAGGAAATTAAAGGACACAGGCAAGAAAAAAAAAAGATAATCAATATTATAATGTTTGGGAATGACAGAGAGAGAGAGAGAAAGAAAAAGAGAAGTGATCTACAGGCCAGATAAAAAATTCTTGTTGATTGCAGTAATAAGGAGGAAACAAATTAGGAAGATAACATGGAGAAGAAGCAGTAAGATTTTGCCATGAGTGGAAGGAAAGGCTGGTTATATCATCTGCCAAGTGGAGAAGATATAAACATCGGAGCCAGACAGAACAAATATCAGTGACTGTTGTACAGGAAGTCAGTTTTGCCCTAAACCAAGTAGAGTGAAAACACTGGTTCTGCCAAGAAGCTGATTTTTCCATCAAGCATGGAACAGCAACAAATACATAATTTAATTATCATTGAAAGCAGAGATGACACTAATTGTATTTTAAGCTCTTCATAATCTCATGGAATGGGATAGTAAGTGAATTGTGGACAGCATCAAGCTCATTTCTGGTGCTCAACTAAAGGCACACAATAAAAAACTAAGCTAGCAAGAAGGAATTTGTGTTATTATTCTGTATTAGCTACCTGGAAAACCTTAGGTACTTTGCATTTGAGACACATTTTCTTGTTTCCTGATCCTTCTTGTGAAATGAAGGTGTACAGGCAGTTCTTTGCCAAAGTGAACACAGAAAGGAGAGGCAGGGCAGAGTCACCCTAAGCATATACGTCCCTCCACCTTTGCCCACCAGTAGACCAAGCTAGTTACATCAGAGATGAGGCATCCATAACCTCCACCCATTTTCAAATTTCCCACTGGAATACTGACGCCCCTCTATGGACCTCCAGTAAGGAAATGAGAACACAAGAATAGAATATAAACTCTTAGTTTCCGCAATTGGGAGATAACAGTCGGTATTAATTATTCCTTATGCAGCCCAGGACGCTTGACCTCTTTGGATGTGCCTGTGGTGTCAAAGGAATTCCATTTACAAAAAGGCTCCAAGTCTTTAAATGGGTGGGTAAACACTGGAGCTTATTGCCAGATTTTCCTGTGACTGAGTTAGAACACTAAAGATTAGGGAAAGGGCTATTTTTTTTCTTCAAACTCTAGGAAGGTAGCCTTAGAGTTGCACTTCCAGACAGAGAAGCATAAATGTAGACGCCTCTGGACCATGAAAGCAAGAAGTCCTGGGCTTAGGAAAGGGACTACACAATGTATTTTGCTGCCTGCTTTAAAGGGATTCAAATACTTCTTAACAAAAACAAGTTTATAAAAAGCTCTAACCAGTCAGCTCTACCCACCACCAGAGCCTCCCATCAAGCCTCTTAGATAGCCTCAACCACCAGAGGGCAGACAGCAGAAGCAAGAAAAACTACAATCCTGCAGCCTGTGGACCAAAAACCACAGTTACAGAAAGATAGAGAAGATGAAAAGGCAGAGGGCTATGTACCAGATGAAGGAACAAGAAAAAACCCCAGAAAAACAACTAAATGAAGTGGAGATAGGCAACCTTCCAGAAAAAGAATTCAGAATAATGGTAGTGAAGATGATCCAGGACCTCGGAATAAGAATGGAGGCAAAGATTGAGAAGATGCAAGAAATGATTAACAAAGACCTAGAAGAATTAAAGAACAAACAAACAGAGATGACCAATACAATAACTGAAATGAAAACTACACTAGAAGGAATCAATAGCAGAATAACTGAGGCAGAAGAACGGATAAGTGAGCTGGAAGACAGAATGGTGAAATTCACTGCTGCGGAACAGACTAAAGAAAAAAGAATGAAAAGAAATGAAGACAGCCTAAGAGACCTCTGGGACAACATTAAACGCAACAACATTCGCATTATAGGGGTCCCAGAAGGAGAAGAGAGAGAGAAAGGACCAGAGAAAATATTTGAAGAGATTATAGTCGAAAACTTCCCTAACATGGGAAAGGAAATAGCCACCCAAGTCCAGGAAGCGCAGAGAGTCCCATACAGAATAAACCCAAGGAGAAACACGCCGAGACACATAGTAATCAAAGTGGCAAAAATTAAAGACAAAGAAAAATCACTGAAAGCAGCAAGGGAAAAACGACAAATAACATACAAGGGAACTCCCATAAGGTTAACAGCTGATTTCTCAGCAGAAACTCTGCAAGCCAGAAGGGAGTGGCATGATATACTTAAAGTGATGAAAGGGAAGAACCAACAACCAAGATTACTCTACCCAGCAAGATCTCATTTAGATTTGATGGAGAAATCAAAAGCTTTACAGACAAGCAAAAGCTAAGAGAATTCAACACCACCAAACCAGCTCTAAAACAAATGCTAAAGGAACTTCTCTAAGTGGGAAACACAAGAGAAGAAAAGGACCTACAAAAACAAACCCAAAACAATTAAGAAAATGGTCATAGGAACATACATATCGATAATTACCTTAAACGTGAATGGATTAAATGCCCCAACCAAAAGACATAGACTGGCTGAATGGATACAAAAACAAGACCCATATATATGCTGTCTACAAGAGACCCACTTTAGACCTAGGGACACATACAGACTGAAAGTGAGGGGATGGAAAAAGATATTCCATGCAAATGGAAATCAAAAGAAAGCTGGAATAGCTATACTCATATCAGATAAAATAGACTTTAAAATAAAGAATGTTACAAGAGACAAGGAAGGACACTACATAATGATCCAGGGATCAATCCAAGAAGAAGATATAACAATTATCAATATATATGCACCCAACATAGGAGCACCTCAATACATAAGGCAACTGCTAACAGCTATAAAAGAGGAAATCGACAGTAACACAATAATAGTGGGGGACTTTAACACCTCACTTACACCGATGGACAGATCATCCAAAATGAAAATAAATAAGGAAACAGAAGCTTTAAATGACACAATAGACCAGATAGATTTAATTGATATATATAGGACATTCCATCCAAAAACAGCAGATTACATGTTCTTCTCAAGTGCGCACGGAACATTCTCCAGGATAGATCACATCTAGGGTCACAAATCAAGCCTCAGTAAATTTAAGAAAATTGAAATCATATCAAGCATCTTTTATGACCACAACGCTATGAGATTAGAAATGAATTACAGGGAAAAAAACGTAAAATACACAAACAATTGGAGGCTAAACAATACGTTACTAAATAACCAAGAGATCACTGAAGAAATCAAAGAGGAAATCAAAAAATACCTAGAGACAAATGACAATGAAAACACGACGACCCAAAACCTATGGGATGCAGCAAAAGCAGTTCTAAGAGGGAAGTTTATAGCTATACAAGCCTACCTAAAGAAACAAGAAAAATCTCAAGTAAACAATCTAACCTTACACCTAAAGAAACTAGAGAAAGAAGAACAAGCAAAACCCAAAGTTAGCAGAAGGAAAGAAATCATAAAGATCAGAGCAGAAATAAATGAAATAGAAACAAAGAAAACAATAGCAAAGATCAATAAAACTAAAAGTTGGTTCTTTGAGAAGATAAACAAAATTGATAAGCCATTAGCCAGACTCATCAAGAAAAAGAGGGAGAGGACTCAAATCAATAAAATCAGAAATGAAAAAGGAGAAGTTACAACAGACACGGCAGAAATACAAAGCATCCTAAGAGACTACTACAAGCAACTTTATGCCAATAAAATGGACAACCTGGAAGAAATGGACAAATTCTTAGAAAGGTAGAACCTTCCAAGACTGAACCAGGAAGAAACAGAAAATATGAACAGAGCAATCACAAGTAATGAAATTGAAACTGTGATTAAAAATCTTCCAACAAACAAAAGTCCAGGACCAGATGGCTTCACAGGTGAATTCTATCAAATATTTAGAGAAGAGCTAACACCCATCCTTCTCAAACTCTTCCAAAAAATTGCAGAGGAAGGAACACTCCCAAACTCATTCTATGAGACCACCATCACCCTGATACCAAAACCAGACAAAGACACTACAAAAAAAGAAAATTACAGACCAATATCACTGATGAATATAGATGCAAAAATCCTCAACAAAATACTAGCAAACAGAATCCAAAAACACATTAAAAGGATCATACACCACGATCAAGTGGGATTTATCCCAGGGATGCAAGGATTCTTCAATATACGCAAATCAATCAATGTGATACACCATATTAACAAATTGAAGAATAAAAACCATATGATCATCTCAATAGATGCAGAAAAGGCTTTTGACAAAATTCAACACCCATTTCTGATAAAAACTCTCCAGAAAGTGGGCATAGAGGGAACCTACCTCAACATAATAAAGGCCATATATGACAAACCCACGGCAAACATCATTCTCAATGGTGAAAAACTGAAAGCATTTCCTCTAAGATCAGGAACGAGACAAGGATGTCCACTCTCACCACTATTATTCAACATAGTTCTGGAAGTCCTAGCCACGGCAATCAGAGAAGAAAAAGAAATAAAAGGAATACAAATTGGAAAAGAAGAAGTAAAACTGTCACTGTTTGCGGATGACATGATACTATACATAGAGAATCCTAAAACTTCCACCAGAAAACTGCTAGAGCTAATTAATGGATATGGTAAAGTTGCAGGATACAAAATGAATGCACAGAAATCTCTTGCATTCCTATACACTAGTGATGAAAAATCTGAAAGAGAAATTATGGAAACACTCCCATTTACCATTGCAACAAAAAGAATAAAATACCTAGGAATAAACCTACCTAGGGAGACAAAAGACCTGTATGCAGAAAACTATAAGACACTGATGAAAGAAATTAAAGATGATACCAACAGATGGAGAGATATACCATGTTCTTGGATTGGAAGAATCAACATTGTGAAAATGAGTATACTACCCAAAGCAATCTACAGATTCAATGCAATCCCTATCAAATTACCAATGGCATTTTTTACGGAGCTAGAACAAATCATCTTCAAATTTGTATGGAGACACAAAAGACCCCGAATAGGCAAAGCAGTCTTGAGGCAAAAAAATGGAGCTGGAGGAATCAGACTCCCTGACTTCAGACTATACTACCAAGCTACAGTAATCAAGACAATATGGTACTGGCACAAAAACAGAAACATAGATCAATGGAACAGGATAGAAAGCCCAGAGATTAACCCACGCACCTATGGTCAACTAATCTATGACAAAGGAGGCAAAGATATACAATGGAGAAAAGACAGTCTCTTCAATAAGTGGTGCTGGGAAAACTGGACAGCTACATGTAAAAGAATGAAATTAGAATACTTCCTAACACCATACACAAAAATAAACTCAAAATGGATTCGAGACCTAAATATAAGACTGGACACTATAAAACTCTTAGAGGAAAACATAGGAAGAACACTCTTTGACATAAATCACAGCAAGATCTTTTTTGATCCACCTCCTAGAGTAATGGAAATAAAAACAAAAATAAACAAGTGGGACCTAATGAAACTTCCAAGCTTTTGCACAGCAAAGGAAACCATAAACAAGAGGAAAAGACAACCCTCAGAATGGGAGAAAATATTTGCAAACGAATCAACGGACAAAGGATTAATCTCCAAAATATATAAACAGCTCATTCAGCTCAATATTAAAGAAACAAACACCCCAATCCAAAAATGGGCAGAAGACCTAAATAGACATTTCTCCAAAGAAGACATACAGACGGCCACGAAGCACGTGAAAAGCTGCTCAACATCACTAATTATTAGAGAAATGCAAATCAAAAGTACAATGAGGTATCACCTCACTCCTGTTAGAATGGGCATCATCAGAAAATCTACAAACAACAAATGCTGGAGAGGGTGTGGAGAAAAGGGAAACCTCTTGCACTGTTGGTGGGAATGTAAATTGATACAGCCACTATGGAGAACAATATGGAGGTTCCTTAAAAAACTAAAAATAGAATTACCATATGACCCAGCAATCCCACTACTAGGCATATACCCAGAGAAAACCGTAATTCAAAAAGACACATGCACCCGAATGTTCATTGCAGCACTATTTACAATAGCCAGGTCATGGAAGCAACCTAAATGCCCATCAACAGACGAATGGCTAAAGAAGTCATGGTACATATATACAATGGAATATTACTCAGCCATAAAAAGGAACGAAATTGAGTCATTTGTTGAGACGTGGATGGATCTAGAGACTGTCATACACAGTGAAGTAACTCAGAAAGAGAAAAACAAATATCGTATATTAATGCATGTATGTGGAACCTAGAAAAATGGTACAGATGAGCCAGTTTGCAGGGCAGAAGTTGAGACACAGATGTAGAGAATGGACATATGGACACCAAGGGGGGAAAACTGCGGTGGGGTGGGGATGGTGGTGTGCTGAATTGGGCGATTGGGATTGACATGTATACACTGATGTGTATAAAATTGATGCCTAATAAGAACCTGCACTATAAAAAAACAAACAAAACAACTAATACTAAACTTTCATTGGGTTATTTGTATGGAAATATGTTAATATAAATGTTTCAGACATTACATGAAATTTCTAAAAATCTTATATTTGTATTTGTATGGAAATATGTATGGAAATATGTTAATATAAATGTTTCAGACATTACATGAAATTTCTAAAAATCTTAAAAAAAAATAAATAAATAAAATAAAATATATAAAAAAATTTAAAAAAAATTTAAAAAAAATCTCTATCCAGATTCATAGGGAAGATTTAATTACTTTTTAAATTAACATATAATATAAATATGGTATACCTATGGTGCCTCTGAAAACTGCACCTATCACAAGCATATGGCTCAGTGAATTTTTATCAGATAAGTATTACATCTCATGTAACTAGCTCTCTGATCATGATCTAGAACATTAACAGAACGCTTTCCATCACCAACTTCTAATGTAACTACTAGCCTGAATTCTAACAGCATAGTTTTGCCTGTTTTTTGTTATTAAACTTTTGTTTATTTACCTTGAATAAATGAAATAATGCTGTATGTTCTCTTCTTGTGTCTGGCTTCCAACCAACATTATGTTTGTATGACTCATTCATATATTTGGGGGTAGTTATGGATTGGATTGGTTATTCTCATTGCTGTACAGTATTTCATTATATGAACATACTGTAATATATTATCCATTCTACTATTGATGAACATTTGAGCAGTTTTAGGTTGGGGATGTTATGAATAGTACTGTGATAAACATTCTCATATATGTGTCTTTCAGTGCATATATTCATTCATTTGTGATAGGTATATATCAAGGAAGTGGAATTGCTAAGCCATAGGGTAGGCACTTGTTCATTTGTTTTAACAGATAGTACCAAACAATTTTCCAAAGTGTTTCTACCAATTTATGTTGCAACTATAATGTGTGAGAGTTCCAATTGCTCTATATTTTTGACAATATTTTCCATCTTTTTATTTTAGCCTTTCTGATGGGTGACCAGAGGGATTTAGAGATGTACTCTTAACAGTGGTTGAGGAGTCTTGCAACCAGATCTTGATAATTCCAGCTGTAAATGATGTATTTGGGTCTCAGATTCCACTTTGATATGTAGCACATTTTTGGTAAATGAAAATAAATTGATTTTTCAGAAATCTACCCAGCAAGCCAAATTTACCCATCAACAAAGGCTTTGAAAAACAGTTGAGGGATCTATTCTTCAATTCAGTCACATTGAATGAACCTGCAGTTTCAAGGACATATAGTTTTTCAAGTATTGGGCTGGCCCAAAAGTTCGTTCGGGTTTATCATACCATCTTATGGAAAAACCTAAATGAACTTTTTGGCCAACCCAGTAATTTCATTTTTCTTCCTAATACTTTTACTTTTAATCAATCTGATTATCTGTTCCTTTACAGATTTATCCAGAATGCTTTGGTGCTTTCCAAAGCAGATTAAGGACCCCTTAGAAAACTTGTTCTAGATTAAAATGTTATTTATCTAGTTATTACTGCCTGATTTTTACTGTGATAATTATCAGAGATTCAAAGAGCAATAAAATAGAACCCCCTTTTCTAGCAACTCACAAACTAAGGAGAAAGATAACAGCTAACATTCTTTGAGTCTTTCGTGTATGCGCTTCACACACATTATCTCACTTAATCCTCATTAACAACACAGGAGTATGTTCTATTATTGTCCCCTACTGCAGATGAGGAGACCGAGGCACAGAGACGTGAAGAAACTTGCCCAAGGTAACAGTGATGTAGAAATGGCATTCAAAGCCAGGAAGTCTGATCCCAGACTACGCTTTTAACCATTATACCATCTTATGACTATAACAAAAACCAGAATAGGACATGTGCTTTAAAATAGAGCTGAAAACAAAGTTATCCGAGAGATACAAGAGGAAGAGATGAATTTTGACTGAGGAAGTTGGGAACTTTATGGAAATGGCATAGGATGAGCTGGATCTTTAAAATTAGGTAGTACTTCAAAGGAAAAAAATGAGAAGGAATGGAACCTCATGTAGAGAAAACAATACAGATTCAAAATTCCTTGGGGGAAGGAAGTGTAACCTGAGAGACTAGAAAAAGGTCTGTAAGTTAACAAATGTTGAATGGACACAGAAATTTAGGGCATGTCAAGTATTTTATGCATCATGTAGCCCTGTACTGCAGTTCAAGTGGCTGACGGATGAGAGAGTGAATAAATGGGTAAAGCGCACATTCAGGAAAGCAGTACTTTGGGCCTAAGGTTTAAAATTTCTCATTCTGTATAATTTATTTTGTACTATAATGTTGAGATCTTCAATGAAGTAACTCATTTCAAAATTCTGGGAGTGGCTTTGCTAAAGGATCATTAAATTTAATTGTATAGAAACTAGGCCAAATTTCAAGTCACTTTCAAAAGTGTTATCTTCACATAATCACTTTAAAATTTTACTTTAAAATGATTAAAGAAATCACTGACCCAAAATATTATTTTAGCGTTAAAGAGAAGAAATAGACATAAAATATGCTTCAGATAACAAATGTTGAGGCGATGTTAAGTAAGATGAATAAATAAACAAATAATGGCTAAGTAAAGATATTTTTAAATTAGTACCCCAAAAGTACTTGGAAAATATTTATCCTTGCTTATAATCAAAGAGGCATAAATTGTAACAACCTGGAGATGATATACTACACCTATAAGAACGCCAAAAACATGTTCAATGATACTGATGGCTATGTTGTGGTGAAATTGACCCAAGAAAACACTGTTAGTAGCTTTATAAATTATACAATGCTTTTGGGAATGATGTATTCAAGAATCATGAAAAAAATCCATATCATAATTATTCCATTTCTGGAAGTTCATGTATTTATTCAATAGATGTTTATCAAGCACCTATGGTAGGGGCTTAGAATATAAATATCAGCAACATGTATTCCCTTCCTTCAAGAAACTAATATACTAATTGAGGGCGGACTTGAAAAATAAAATAAAATACTACCTCTCAGTTTAACGGCTCTATAAGGTATGGTATGCATGGGGGGAAGAGAAAACTAAGAATAAGTTATCTTAAGGAAACCATTTGAGACAGCAAAAGAAATTCATGAGGATGTTAATGGGGTATCTGCAACATTAAAAACAAAATCAAGGAGGAAAAAAAAGTCAGAAACCCAAAATATATTGACTTAATGAAACAGTTTAAAGCATTCTGATAAGACAAGATAGTGTGGCAATACCTTTAAAAAAGAAAAACCATATTCAATAAAAATATTATCATGTAAAATTGTTTATACAATATAATTATGGCATGTAGAAATATGCAGACATGAGGTAATGAATAAAAATTGATCAGCTCGACTAAAAGATCATTTTAATCAAAAATGGCATTTAAGGTTATATTTTCTTTCCAATAAAAGGTAAACTTTACTCATTTAATAATTCCTGGAAAATTAAAGGGAAAACATTCAGACTGTAAAATTATAGAGATTACGCCTAAGTATTAAGGTAAAAACTCTGCTATATTAAGTTGCAGAATGTTAACAATCTAATGTTTTTATATTTGCACCGTATCTTTCCAGTTCAAAATCTTTCTCAATTATTATCATTATGAACACAATATTCCTGTTAAAGAAGTGGGTGTTGATTGGTGGCTATCTCCATATTTTTCAAGTGACAAAAAGAGAGCTGAGATTATTTCAGTGACGTGTCATTTGCTTGGTTACAAGAGCAGAAACCTCTCTATCTCAAGTCAACAATGATTTCCAATGGGCTCAGTAGCCTCTAATCAGAACATTTTAAAGTAACTTTTTCTTTATCTGCCAAACTTTGAATATAGAACCCTGTGTTTTTTCCACCAGAGATTATTTTATAGCACTATAAAGTCATTCTGGAAGTCTAACTATGACTATGTTTTTATAAAGTAGAGAGATACAAAATTCTGAAAATACATTTGAGCTGGTAGAATTTTTCTCAAGAAGAAAAAAACCTATGAGATTTTGTTTTCAATATATGTGCACACAACATATTTTCATGATCGAAGCAAGTAATTGTTATTACAAGAAAAGAAGCACTCAGAATTATGCTATAATCAGATCAACTTTTCAGCATTAACGTCTGCTATTATCAGTTGGAATAATACACTAAGACTTTAAAGAATTATGGGTGAAACCCTTGTAACTAATTGCACTTGTGAATTAACTAACAATGCTTGGGTTGTGCCTTTTTTTCCCTCCAAAGCTATTTGTAGTTGTACCAACAAGCTTGATGGGTAGAATTTGACCTCTTACTCATAACATTGAAAACAAGTATCCCATGCACATTTTAGGCAACTATCTATAACAATTTATGTTGATCCCATCTTTCAAGCAAATATTGAATAAAATAAAGTTATTACATACTCTAATATTCCCATTAAAATTCTTTAACTGTACAAGTTGAAAAAGAAAGTTATATTCTCTAATAAGTTATTCTTAATCTCTTGAAGAAAACTACCTCATATGCTTATTAACTTGACTTTGCACAGTATAAATAGAAAAGTGAAATAAGTTTCTTTCCTTAGGAAAAAAAGAATTATCTATTCTAAGTATTGAGAATATCTAACTTTCTAGAATTTTATCTATCTATACTTTAACAAAGCCAAACTTGTGAGACAGAAACTATAATGCTAATATTTTTCTCATTCTTTTAAAATAATGATTAATAAGAGAAGTAATAAAGGCTCTAACTAATTATATTTCTTATGAATGTTCATTTTGATCTATCTATCCTAATGATCTCAAAACACTTAAACATCTAGTTGTCCCTGATTCAGTCTTTTTCCTTGTTCACTTGCTTACCCACTCCCAAGTCTACATTTTAAGTAAATTGGATCAGGGCCGATTTAAAAATCCCAGCTTGTTCATGGGAACCAACTGATTCAGAATGAATCTTTCCTAATTATTTTGTGTTCACATGGGTGTTCACTCTGGCTACTCCCTAAGCTTACAGCCAAGAGGGAAAATTACCTTTCCACACCCAACTAAAAACAAAGTCAAAGAATAATTCCTTTGGTGAGCAGCGTCACTGAATAAGCAGTTTTCACTTGGTGTGTGTATATTTTTTAATGAAGACCTGTTTGTAGATTAAGTCAACAAAGTAGTTTTCACATAGAAGAATATGCAATTCTGTTGTTCCTTTTTCTTTAGAAATTAAATTCTGAAATTTACAACCTTTATTGCCAAGTTTTTAAAATCCCAAATGACATGTGCTGTATCCTGTATGAAACAGTTTTCTTAAAGAGCAAATTAGAATTCTTTTCTTAGTCTTTTTTTAAGTCTTTCATCTCTACCCTTCCAAAATAACATCTTCTTTTGATATTATCAAATTTTATGCTGTTCTAAATGAGCATGTCTTTGAGTTAGCTCCTTTTTAGAAGGTAAATACATTCGTGCCATGGTTTTAAAAACAAAAACATAAAAACCCTGACAGTATTAGGGCACAGAACAGTTTCTTACCCTTCTGAATATAAAAGTCCAGGATTAATTACTGTCTGGTTTGACCTGGAAAAGTATCCAAGCCCTCCAGAGACGCCTGGCCCAAGCTTCCTCTATCGGCGATTGCTTTGCTTTAGGAGAACAGCATAGATTGTGTGCTCATAAAAAAGAAAAGAGAAAAATCCCCACGAGCTGAATTGATATTCCAGAGAAAGATGGAGGGGTTTTCACAGAACAATGAGAGCATACTGGTGAGGTTTTAGAGCCTCCAGTTCCTCTCTAAACCCACCTTCAGAAGGACCCCTCCCCACCCCCCGGCCATCCCCCGCGGCCCACACCTCCACGCCACTCTCCGTTTCGAAGGTGATGAATCAGAAAATCCACTCACCTCGGGAGTGGTTTCTGCCCTGGTAACTGGCAAAGTGCTCCACTTGAGGGTTGATAAACACTTTTTGAAAATGGTGGTGATGACGGACTTGGGTGGGCTCTTGCCATATAGCTGATGAGAGTCGAATTTTAGAGGCAGGATTTGGGATGAAGGCCACTGCAAGTGAAAAGAGCTACACAGAATCAGTAATGTGTGTGGATGTAGGAATAAAAACAGAAGTTTGAAAACATTTCTGTCTTCCACATGGTCATAGCCTTTACTTTTGACCCAGAAAATGAATGACTTCCTTACATGTTAAGGTACTTCTGACAAGATAAAACATATAAACATTGCATCACTATGTCATTTGTATTCTTTCTGAGTTTGGAAGAAGGCACAATCGGGCAACACAGATCCTTGTGGTGTTTATTATTCACTAACTAACCTCTGGTTTGGAAAAATTTGAAAAACTTGTCTGACCCCTTATTTTCTGAAAATTCCCCCCATTTCATAACTTTAGCCAGCTAAGAAAACTAGGTTTCTTTAGTCTCCTTTAAGCTATGCCAAGATCTCAATCAAATGAGGTAGGTTCCCGTTTTATTTTTCACAGAATCCAATAAGTGCAAACTTGCATATTGCCTGGTGTCACAGTCCACATCCTGTCTGTAAATGAATCTCAGGGAGCATTTTACAAACAGTAGAGTAGATCTTTCCATTTTCCTGAACCATATTCCCTTTTCTTCCCTTATTTAATGTCCTTTTATAGTAAATTCTTTATTAAAAAGAGAGATACATTAACATTCTATTCTGATACCCCAAATTCAAGGTTGTATAAATGGTGCTACCTAATTGCATTTTTCAACTCAATAAACTCTGTGCCCAAATATCTTTCTCTTTCTTTCTTTCTTTCCTTTTTTTCTTTTTTTTTCATACTGTTATCCTCTATTCGGGAAACAATCCACAAGAATTTACCAAGCGCTTTCCATGTATTTATTCTCCAACATTAATTTCTTCCTTCTCTGAACACTTACTAAATTATAATATAAAAGGCTCTGTGAGACACAAGTAAGCCCTAACCTTTTACTTCTAAGCTTACATTTGAATGTGTGCGTATGCTTGTGTGTGTGTGTGTGTGTGTGCGTGTAAAAGAGAGGGGTGAGTATAGGAGGGGAAAATATGTAAACAATCAATTGCAATTCAAGTCAGAATGAAAACAGCGGTAGAAGTATTTTAGATGCGTTCCTTCTGATTGTAAGACATATCCAAAATGTCAATGGAAGGAGGCAGCCTCTGTGTCTAGAGGTGGAAGCCGGATGGTGACGTGATGGGCAGAGAATGAAGCGGAGGAATTCTCTGCTGAGGCAGCAGCGTAGGGAGAAGCATGACGTGAGCCCTGCGCGGGGAAGCTGAGCTGCCTCTGTAGGTAATTTAGTGCATTCTCATTTGCCTTTGTCTCTAGGGAACCATAGGTCTCCAAGGGATGACTTTGAGGACCACACATCATGTCAAGTTAATCCACGTTCACATTAGTCCTGAACGGGTTGGATTTCATCTCTATCAGAAAGTAGCCTCTCATTCAAGCACTGTTTTCTTTTGTAGTTGGAAGTTTCCCATTTAGTTTAGACCTTGGGAAGATAATGTTTTGGACTGGGTTTGAGCCTTTAATTTTATGTGCTTTGAAATCTTCATTTTTTTAAAAAAGGAAACTCAAAAGCTAACAATATCCAACAATGAATCTAGAAAACTTAAAGTGATTTCCCAAGATTACTTTTCTGGGGGAGACTTCCTTGAACCTCTTTGTGGATTCTCAATATCACTTTCTCCACATCATTCTCCTTACTCTCTGATCACTTTTTTCTTAAACAATTAAAAATTGTTATTTTACTGATTTACTCGCTTACTCAGCTTGTATGATTATATAGTATTTCAAGTACCATGGGAGAACTTGAGGAATTTAAAGGATTTTTTGTTGCTATTGGTTTTGTCTTGTTTTGTTTTTCAGGGGAAAACTAAAAACTAAATAAAGAGGGATAAATGCTGTGTCAGGGAAGTCCAGAGCACTCTGGGCCTTGTTGTTGGAAGAGTTTTTACTGCCTGTCTAGAGAGTGAGGAAAAATTCCACAGCTCAGCCTAAGCTGACTCTGAAGATAATAAGTAATCATGCAGAGGGAGCAGAAAATACAAGCACATAAAGGTGAGAGAGAACGTTAAAAAGTGAGAGAATCTGAGGCTGTAACCAAAGGACTGAGCAAAAAATGAAGTTGGAGTGGCTGGCGATGCCATGGAAATAAGGGCAGGATGACCAGTTTAGAGTTAAACGTGTTGAGTTCATGGTGCCTGGGGCCATCCCCATCTACCTTTCTTTTCCTCCCTGGAGTAACCCCCCTCTTAGGACTCTGTAATAGCACCCTGTATACAGGGCCAAGTCCAAACTCTGTAGAAGACATTCAAGGTCCTGCAGCTGTGTCTCCGGTGTTAACTTTCCACCCTAATCTTACAACACCCCTGATCTCTCTATTCTCAAATACATCAGGAACTCTCAAATTCTGAGTCTTTGCTTCACAAGT
Source organism: Balaenoptera borealis (assembly GCF_965194805.1). NCBI lineage: Eukaryota > Metazoa > Chordata > Mammalia > Artiodactyla > Balaenopteridae > Balaenoptera > Balaenoptera borealis. The sequence continues at coordinate 45,045,410 of NC_138875.1, read as the reverse complement.
CTGTATTTAGCTTTACTCTACCTGGTAAAGTCTGACTCATTCTGCAAGGTCCATTTAAATGTGCCTTGTAGCTAAAGCATTCTGGGACCCTTCCTGACCTCTAAGTCAAAATGAACATCTGTCTCTTCTATGCCACAATGATACTCTAATCTTACCTCCATTAAATGAGCCCATATAACATTTGACTAATAATAGCGAATTTGACTAATAAATAGCTATACACACCACTTGCTATGTTTAAGGCATTTCTTTAACTATATTTAATTCTCATAACTGACATATAAGGTACATACTATTGTTACTCCATTTTACAAATGTGCAAGCTTAAGCAAAGAGAGTTTAAGTGACCCGTCCAAGTCCACACAGCTAATAAGTGGTAGAGCCAGGATTCAACCCAACCAGCTCCAGTGTCCATACTCTTAGCCACTGTCCTATAATAAATTCCTGAAAACTAGACAGGGGTTTACTCATCCTGTCTCCCCAGGATCTCTAGTGCTGGGAATACTTCATGACCATCTATTACATTATTATTTATGTTAATATTTTTAAGTGTAAGAGGATAAATTTTAATAACTTCCTGTGATACTATGTTCTGATCATGAAGTTCTTCCTAATATTCACCTTAAATCTCCTTTAATATAGTGAAATGCATGCCCTTTGGTTCAGTTCTCAATGGATACAAAAAAGCCCCCTGGCCTTTCATTTTCCTTTTCTACCAGATCATTCCAATCACCATACAAATGTATCTCCACTTCTCCCATCAAAAAAAATTTTTAAACAAACATACAAAAAAATCTCTTGATCCCACTTCTCCTTGAGCTACCTCATTTCCCTTTTCATCCTCTATAGCACAACTCTTGGCAAGAGGTCCATACTCAAATTTGCCATTTCATCTTATCCTATTCTCTCTTAAACCCATTGTAATCAGGCTTCCATTCCCATTATTTCTCAGAAATTGGATCCAACTGATGGTCAGTTTCTCATCGTTCATATACTGTGACCTATCAGCCTCATTCAATACAGTTGACCATCTTCTCTTTGGTACACCTTCCTCACTTGAGTTCCAGGATACCACACTCTCTTTTCTTCTCCTCTTACTATTCACCACTTCACAGATTTCTTTTATTGGCTCTGCTTCTTCTCCTTTAGCTCTCATTGTTGGAATTCCACAAGACTCAGTCCTTGGTTCTTTTCTCCTTTCTTGCTACACTCCATTGATTACATCGTCTTGTCTCATGGCCTTAAAAACCATGCAGATGCCAATGACTACCAAATTTATATCTATAGCCCAAACCTCTTTCCCGAACTCCAAATGTATTTCTCCAAATGCTTATTCAACAGCTCTTCTTAATATCCAGCAGACATCTCAAACTTAACATCTTCAAACTGCTTCCCTCTTTGGCCCCTTCACTCTGCCCCAAACCTACTATAGACATAGTTTTTCCCCATCACAGTAAATTGCAACTCCACACTTCAAGTCATTTGGACCCCAAATTTTGATATCTTTTACTCCTCTCTTTCTTTCATACCCCATATCCAACCTGTGCACAAATCCCTACTCTACTTTCAAAATTTATCCAGGACAACTTCCTTCCACCTTCACTGCTACAATACTAATACTGGCAACCAAGATCTTTTACCTGGGTCACTGTAATAGCCTTCTAGCTGGTATGACTGTTGCTCTTCTCCCTCTCTAAAGTCTATTTTCCACATTACAATGAGAGGAGTCCTTTGAAAATGGAAGTCAGATCATATCAATGCTCTCTTTAAAACCCTGCAGTATACAGTATTATTAACTACAGTCACCAAGCTGTACATTACGTCCCCGGGACTTTTATAACTGGAAGTTTGTACTTTTTGACCCCCTTCACTCATTTCAGAGCTACTATTTTTTACTTTGTATACGTTTTATTGTTTGAATTTTTGTAATAAAAGCTCAAAAAGATATTTACAAAAAAACACACAAAACCCTGCAGTATTTTTTCATATAACAGAGTAAAAGTTAAATTCCTTATGATGCCTTTAAGATGGCCCTACATTATCTGTCCCACTCATTATCTCCTCCCCTTCAACTCTATGTAAGGTATTTCTGCTTTAAGATATTTGCCTTGCATATTTCCTCCACCTGAGATGTTCATCCTCCAGAAATCTGCATGGATAACTCCCTTTCCACCTTGAATGATGTGTTCAAAAATCATGTGCTCAGTAGGCTTATCCTGATCACCTGTGTAACAGTGGCAAATCCCCACTCTTAAATTTCTCTTCCCCTGGTCTAATTTTTCCACAGCACTTAACACTTTCTTATGTGCCACATAATTTACTTAGTATTTTGTTATATTTATCTTCTCCACCCACAAGACTGGAGGCTCCAATAACTCAGGGATTTTTTGGGACTATTTATTTATTTACTCCTGTATCCCAAATGCCTAAAATCGTGCCTAGCAGATGGTAGGAAATGACAACTGTTTGCTGAATGAATAGACATGAAAATAACTACCCTTCCTCAAGCTCTAGCTTTCTAGACTGAATAAATACAGTTCATTACATTAAGCCTACTTTCCAACATGAATAATTTTTTATGATTCTCCTCCAGATTTTCTCCATATTCCTAGAAGCTTACATGTTATATATCCAAATGAAACTCAGCACTTCAATAAAGTCTGTACAGTCTGAGAGTAGAAGAATAATCACAATGAAATTCTCCAAGTACTCTTCCATATTTATCATGGAATTGCTACTTGATTTCTGATATTATTCCAAGAACTAGAAACAAATATTTCCTAGAAGAAGAAACAATAAACTTGAGCTCTTTATTCAATGACAAATATACCTGGCCTCTGATAACCATATGATTTTAATGGTAGATTATTTGTTCACTAGTATAATCTCTCCCTGACCTCCTTATCGATTATTTCTACTGTACTATGAAACCCTATGGTTCTATATACAATAAAACCTAGAGTAGTTATCTACCAGCTTCATATACCATTCCATAGTAGTGCCGTTTGTGCTTCAAAAGGACATGTGACCCTTTCCTGTGGCCTTTTCTTGTCGCCAAAAAGAAACAGCTAGATTATTCTGGAAGATATACAAGGATCTTATTTGCTACTTTAGTGTAACTATGATCCAGTTGTGTCAAAGAACTGAATATGTCCAAATTTCAGAGCTAATAAGAACTAAGAAAATGCAACCTTGAATCTAGCATGATTTTTACCTTGATGCCACATTAATATCATTATCTATCAAAGTGGCAGGGTGGTAGAGTTTTGATATTTTTGGTCTATTCATGTGTTGTAGAGTATGATGCCTTGGCAGCAGGATTTGATGATAAATTTCTGTTTACTTGACTAAAGGTACATACTGGTTTTCCCTGTTAAGATTTTACAAGAGATCTTCTCAGAGACAGCAGCTGGAGCCCAACTTCTTTTGCCCCATAGTCAGTTATCTCTCTTCACGCTAGAGCCTGAGAGTCAATAGGGCATCCTGGAATCAACAAGGGCTTTATAGCCGCTTGGAATTTGGCTTGAATACCAGCTGCGTCACTTCAGGAAATATGTATTGAGTATCCATTTTATGCCAATTCTGGTTTGGATGCTGCGTATAAAATAGTTCAAAAAGAACACAAGTTTCCTGTTCTCATGGAGCTTAAATCCTGCAATTTAAATCTCTTTGGTTAAACCTAGTGGTGTTACTCAGAGTTCAACTGAGATAACTTACCAAAATAACTTATGTCAAGTGCTTGCATGATATATGTCACATTCTCGGGAGAATGGTATCCTCATACCTTACATAGTGATGTCTAATGACTGTTCAAAACATTGCCAGTCTAGTGTTCACTCTTTGGGAATGTTATGAAAGGCCATGTTGATAGAATAAAGTATTGATCTTTATGACATCAGCTTCAAAGCTTAGGGGCTTACAGACAGAGGTGGTTTGCCTGAAAAACAAAAAAACCTCATTATTAAATTGTTATTAATGAATTTGTTTAAGCATTTTTTTAACAAGTTAAGTGTCTAGCCACACGTCATCTCCTGGGGGTAACTTTCTTCTCAATCGTTCTTTTGTATAATGTATAGAGCACTTGAAAGAGAGGAAGCCTGGTATTCTCTCAAATTTTAGGGAGAAAATGAGTCAGTTATTTCACTTCTCTGGGTCTGCTTCTTCTAGAAGATGAGAGAGTAGGACTTGATCTAGTGACATCAAAGGTCCTTACAGTTGCAAGATTTCCTGGCTCTACTTTAATTATCCAAAATTTATGCTTTTTATTTTATTTTTTAAACATCTTTATTGGAGTATATTGCTTTACAATGTTGTGTTAGTTGCTGCTGTATAACAAAGTGAATCAGCTATACGTATACATATATCCCCATATCCCCTCCCTCTTGTGTCTCCCTCCCACCCTCCCTATCCCACCCCTCTAGGTGGTCACAAAGCACTGAGCTGATCTCCCTGTGCTTTGCAGCTGCTTCCCACTAGCTATCTATTTTATATTTGGTTGTCTGCATCTTTATTCCTGTCCTGCCCCTAGGTTCTTCAGAACCTTTTTTTTTTTTAATAGATTCCATATATATGTGTTAGCATACGGTATTTGTTTTTCTCTTTCTGACTGACTTCACTCTGTATGACAGACTCGAGGTCCATCCTAGGTGACCTATTTCTTTAAAGTAAACATGGCATTTTTGGATATTATATTACTTTCCTCCAACTTAGTCAACCCCTTCTCTTCAGACCCTGCTCTTATGAGTTAACAGTCTAGTGTGGAAGCAGACAGATTAACAGGAAATTACATAGCAGAATGTGATAGGTACAGGCGTGCCTCATTTTATTGCACTTCACTATTATACTTCGCAGATACTGCATTTTCTACACAGTTGCAGTTTTTGGCAACCCCGAGTCAAACAAGCATATGGGCGCCATTTTTCCAACAGCATTTTCTCACCATGTCTCTGTGTCACATTTGGTAATTTTCACAATATTTCAAACTTTTTCATTACTATTATGATATTTGTTACAGTGATCTGTGTTGAGTGATCTTTGATGTTACTATTGTAATTGTTTTGGGGCACCATGAACCACGCCCATATAAGATGACGAACTTAATTGATAAAAGTTGTGTGTGGTTTGACTGCTCCACCAACTGCCGTTTTCTGTTTCTGTCCCTCTCCTTAGGCCTCCCTATTCCCTGAGACACAACAATATTGAAATTAGACGAATTAATAACCCTACAATGGCCCCTAACTCTTCAAGTTAAAGGAAGAGTCTCATGTCTCTCACTTTAAATCAAAAGCTAGAAATAAGCTTGGTGAGGAAGGAATGTCAAATCAAAAGCTGAGACAGGCCAAAAGCTAAGGCTTCTTGCACCAAACAGTTAGCCAAGCTGTGAATGCAAAGGAAAAGTTCTTGAAGGAAATTAAAAGTGCCAGTCCAGTGAACACACAAGTGATAAGAAAGTGAAACAGCCTTGTCGCTAATATGAAGAAAATTTAAGTGGTCTGGCTAGAAGATCGAACCAGTCATAACATTCCCTCAAGTCAAAGCCTGATCCAGGGCAAGGCCCTAACTCTCCTCAGTTCTATGAAGGCTGAGAAAGGTGAGGAAGCTGCAGGAGAAGAATATGAAGCTAACAGAAGTTGGTTCTTGAAGTTTAAGGAAAGAAACCTTCTCCATAACATCAAAGTACAAGGTAAAGAAGCAAGTGCTAATGTAGAACCTGCAGCAAGTTATCCAGAAGATCTAGCTAAGATAATGAATGAAGGTGGCTACACTAAACAACAGATTTTTAATGTAGATGAAACAGCCTTATATTGGAAGAAGATGCCATTTAGGACTTTCAAAGCTAGAGAGGAGATGTCAATGCCTGGCTTCCAAGCTTCAAAGGACAGGATGACTGTCTTGCTAGGAGCTAAAGCAGTTGGTGACTTGAAGATGAAGCCAATGCTCATTTACCATTCTGAAAATCTTAGGGCCTTTAAAAATTATGCTAAATTCTCTCTGCCTGTGCTGTATAATGCAACAACAAAGCCTGAATGACAGCACATCTGTTTACAACACTTTACTGAATATGATAAGCCCACTGTTGAGACCTATTGCTCAGAAAAAAGGATTCCTTTCAACATATTACTGCTCATTGACGATGCACCTGATCACTTAAGAGCTCAGACGGAGATGTGACATGAGATTAATGTTGTTCTCATGCCTACTAAAACAACATTCATTCTACAGCCCAAGGATAAAAGAGTAATTTCAACTTTCAAGTCTTATTATTGAAGAAATACATTTCATAAGGCTGCCATAGATAGTGGTTCCTCTAATGGATCTGGACAAAGTCAATGGAAAACATTCTGAAAAGGATTCATTATTCTAGATGTCATTAAGAACATTCATGATTCATGGGAAGAGGTCAAAATATCAGCATTAACAGGAGATTGGAAGAAGTTGATTCCAACTCTCATGAATGGCTTTGAGAGGTTCAAGACTTCACTGCAGGAAGTAACTGCAGATGTGGTGAGAATTAGAAGTGGAGCCTGAAGGTGTGGCTGAATTGCTGTAATCTCATGGCAAAACTTTAATGGATGAAAAGTTGCTTTTTATGGATGAGCAAAGAAATTGGTACCCTGAAATGGAATCTACTCCTTGTGAAGATGCTGTGAAGATTGCTGAAATGCCAACAAAGGATTTAGAATATTCCATAAACTTAGTTGTTAAAGCAGTGTCAGGGTTTGAGAAGATTGACTGCAATTTTGAAAGAAGTTCTACTGTAGGCAAAATGACTTCAAATAACATTGCATGCTACAGAGAAATCGTTCATGAAAGGAAGAGTCAGTCGATGAGGCAAACTTCATTTGTTCTCTTATTTTAAGAAATTGCCACGGCCACCCCAACCTTCAGCAACTACCACCCTGAGCAATCACCCTGAGCATCAACACTGAGGCAAGACCCTCCACCAGAAAAAAAGATTCTGACTCAATGAAGCCTCAGATGACAGTTAGTAAATTTTAGTATTTTTTCATTAAAGTAAGTACATTGCTTTTTCAGACATAATGCTCTTGCACACTTAATAAACTACAGTATCTCTATAGTGATAACTCTTTTATGCACCACGCAACCAAAAAATTCCTTGAATTGCTTTATTGTATTTGCTTTATTGCAGTAGTCTGTAACCGAACGCCGAGATACACCTGTATTATAATAGAAATGATATTAGAACACACTAGTTCTTCCTAGGGAGTCAAGGAAGGTTGCAAAGACGAGAAGCCATTTGAGATGCATTTAAAAAAATAAGAAATAATTTGTCAGACTGAGAAATGAGGCGAGGGCTGGGGGAAAGACATCCCAACAGGATGAAACTACATGAGCACTGCCATAGAGGAATGAAAGGGCTTAGCATTTGGAGAAAGGATATGTAGTTCAGTGGAGAACATGCTGGAAGCTGGAAGTGATGAGGGAAGAGAGGAAGATTTGGGTCAGATATGAAGACTTGAGATGCCAAGTAAAGAATAATACTCTTCTAGCCAGTGACCTGCCCTGCTCACTGGTTTATAGAAATGCAACCTCGTGGAAGCACACGTACAGGGGCTGTCTAGGCAACTCATTGGGTATTATACTAATGGTTAAGATCCCCAGTTGTCACTCTCAATTCATTTTCCTCAGGATGGGACTGCGGACAACCCAGAAGAATTTTGGTGCAGTTTCCAACACTAGCTCTGTTACATCAGGACCCTATGACGGTTTGCATAAAGAGCTGTCTTTCTCAGACAACGTATGTATTCTTCTTTATAGGAGATGTATGTGTTGGTATTTATTGACCTACAGAAGCTATTTGAACCCCATTCAACTAATTTACCCCTTTAAATGACTGATCTAACAGGCTAAAGTACCTGAATACCCGTACAGAATGTACCTTTGCTGCACCTGTTTTGTTGGTTCTTGTTTCCAGCTGTTATGAGAGAACCTCTTTTCCCTACAAAATCTATCCTGCACCCCAGCTATGTCTAGAACACCCAGAATTCCCAAGATGTCTCATGCATGTTCATGAACGTGTCCACCCGAACATTCCATGACATCTACCATTTTCTTCCTCTCCTCGCTGGCCCCTTCCAGTGACATTTGCTCCAGGGGGCTACAGCACTCAGAGATAAGCCACTTTTACATTATTATCATCACCTTCTGTGATACATCATAGTCTCCTCCTGGAATCCTCAAAATGTAGAAGCTACAATGGGTTCTGCAAAGAAGAGTTATTAGACTTTTCTTTCCTATTGGGAGCCATGTTTTAGTGTTGCCAGTAATTAGTGTTTATAGGTTTTACTGAAGATATCATTTCAGTTTTACATTCAAACCCTCCTTTTCCAATGGAATCAGGTACGCACTGAGGTCAAGAGACAGATTGATACATGAACAACATGGTGTATTCATGATTGTTTCTACTTCTCAAACAACCGATGATTTGTTTCCTAGACCAAACTTGTCTTCCTGTCTCTCTTCACAGGTGAGAGTCTCTCCCAGGTAGCTCATCAGTCCCTCATGCATGCCTAAATTTCTGATGAGCCCATCCACACATAATGAACCCAGAGGCACACAACTGGGTGGCAGGAAGGGAGCTTTCCTTGTACTTCAGTTCATGTCTCCCACATGTCAGCAGCCCTTGCCTTTGAGGAAGGGTCACAGAAGGGGAGAACACATTTAATGTAGTTATATATTTATTCATTGAAATTACCAAATTCTAAAGGAGCTTTCTATGAAAAAATACTTTAAAAGCTCTAAAATGAAAAAAACATATCATTTTATTTATCTCCCTTTAGCATCCTTTGAAACGTTTAAAAAATAACCAAGTGGAGTCATTTACAAAAGATACAGTGATAATCAACATGAGGTCAGGAGGAGAGACAGAGACTTCATGTACTGGAAGCAGACAAGCATAGCATGGCCCAGGAGCAAAGCCTTGTCCTGGGAGAGTGAAGCACACTTGAGAACAGGACAGTATGTGTCACTCAGAGTTCTTCCTGCCCTGCCCATGCCTGAGATTTAGGGAGACAGCGGTACAGAAACTTTCACCACTGAAAGATGCTACAACGCATTATTAATTTGATGTCCTTCCATAATAAAAGAGGGCGACATTCTCTTTTCCTCTCCCCAGACCATTGCATCATGGGATCCAATTCTTTTCAGTGGGAGAGGAGGCACTGTCTGGGCAAGGGCAGTGGTGCACTTGGCATCACTAGATATGCTCATGAACACTTTGATGAAATCCTCCAAGAAATCTCGGAAATGCTTGGGGGTTCGGAGGGTGGTCTATTTGCGATCGAAGGGCATGTATTAGCAGATAGGGGCCCTGTCTGACAAAAGATCAATTACAATGAAAAGAACCAGAACTACTTATCCACCCCGTTTCCCCACAGTCTGTTCTTTATTGCCTCTCTACCATTCGTTTATCAGTTTTAGTATAACTATAACCTTTGGCATGTTTCTTGGGTGGTTCACTATCTCCTCAGAAAAGTCCCTGAACAGATTGTACTGTAAAGCACATCATTGCCATTTGTGCTTCTTCAATTCACTACGAATGTTACAACTGGACAAAGTTCCTCATCAGCTACAGAAACCCAATTTTGGACTTTATGAATGCAGCAACAGCTTTTTGTTCTTATATACTGCCTCCGGTCCAAGTTCGTTCAATTAGCTCTTAATTGGCTTACAAGCAGTGCCTAAAACACACCATCTTGAGTCATAAGGATTCTAGCGTGTCAGGATTGTTAACTCGACTGACTCCAACCTTTCTGTATCTCTTCCCTCAACTCCTTTCACCACTTCACCCCTCCCACATCTATCCCTCTGTCATTTCCCAGAAAGTGTGCAAGAGTGCTAGCCCCCTCAGAACCACATCTCACGCCATGCAAGCGTTAGCTTACATAAACGTTTTTTTTCTCCCTTCTCTCAAACTGCCTCCTTTCAAGAACCGAACATGTTTAATCTCAGCAGAGCCTCTCCACCCCTCCTACAGCCCAACCCAGAGTGTGAGCACAGGTTTTTGCATGCTCTGGGCTTCTCCTCCTCCACCCAGCTATACCTCTCCACCCACTGCCTCTGTCCCCCGCCCAGTCTACGCCTGGATGCGATCCCTGCTCTCCCAAGCTACTTACACCAGTATCTTCACCACTCCCCATCCCAAGAGCCAATTTTACTGCTCATTTGTTCACTAGATGGGGAAAAAAACCTTAGCACCCAAGTAAATTTCAGCAGTTGAGGAGGAATTCAGATGCTCTAGACAGCCACTTTCAATCCTTCAAGCATACCCCATCACAAAAAATATTTTATATACTGATCCAGTACATACACATATATACTGAAGAATATATAAATTAATAAAATACACCAGAGGAAATAACAGGGTATACCAAGTCTATCATCATGCACAGAATTAACTTACATCAATTCAATCACACATTTTTAAAAAACTGGAAACTTACATGGCGGGTGTGTACTCTTTATTATATTCTGTACATATCTGTGTTATAATGATGATAACTGACACTTATTCAGTACTTACTCTGTGCTTGGCATGTATATTAAATCATGAAATTCTTCTAACACTATGAGGTAGACACTGGTGTTAGCCCTACTTTACCAATAAGGAAACTGAGACACATGGAAGTGAACTAACTTTCCCAGGGTCACAGGGATTGGAAATGATCAGACTAAGATTTGAAACCAGGATGCCACACCCTGGGACAAGTGCCCTGCCCTCCTACATTAGACATGTGTAACTTTAAGTCACTACGTAGGGTTATGTTCACAAAACAAAGTGTATTGTTGTTGATGGATAATTTAAAGGTTTTTATAGGTTAACATCAATGTGATTCTGGTTCCATCCACTTACTTTACAATAATCTTACTCCCTGCAGGGTGAAGTTCATAATGCAATAAATTGATGTTAATAAATAATATGATGTTTCTAGTTAAAACTAAAGCACTTTTAATAAATTCCATTTCTAGATCTCGGGACTGATTGATATTATGAATAGAATGCAAAAGACTTTAAACAGTAATTTACTAGTGCATCTTTCTATTATTCTTTTAAACAAAAAGGGGAAAACATTTACGTTAATGCCATCATTCTCAATTGAAAAACAAATTTAAAAACCCACCTTTACAAAACCATAACTATGTGCTAGTGTCCAGGCAATCTTAAAATTATAAGCCTTGGAAAACTTAACAAAGACCAACTTCTTTCACTTAACAGAAAAAAACCAATAACAAAGTTTTATTGTTATTTTATCAATAACAATTTTTATCAATTATTAGCTAAAATTTTCATTCTTTTTATAATTGTGAAGATAATATAACTCTTTTGGTTCCTTTAATTCTAGGAATGCCTGAGTAGTATCTTTATCCATCATCCTGATTGTCATGATAGGTTGTAATAATTTCAATCTTATATCTCAGTGGTATTTTTTTCTGTCTTAATAAAAATGGCTAAATTTATGAAAACTTACATTGAGAGTCTACGCCAGTGCAGAAAGAAAAGCACTAAAGGCGTCAAAGACATGAGCTGACCTTGGACAAGTCTGTTTTGCCATCTCAGGCCCTCGCGTGTCTTTTGTGAACTGAAGGGGTAGACCAGGCAATAATCATGGTTGTTCGCAAAAATTTGATTATTCCAAAAATATATTGAGTTCATATTGTATGCTAAGCACTCACGTATAGAAAAGTAATAATTTATAATCACATAAGATAGAAAAGTTTACCACACAAAAAATCATCAGGGAATTATGCATTATGATGAGAATTAACCTTGCAGCTTCACCTAATGCAATTCCAAAGTTCCCTTTCTCTTAAATTTACAACAAAATGTAATTATAAAAATATTTATTTCCTAGAATCACAAACTGTTAGAACTAGAAGGAGCCTCATTTCGTTTAATGTAACATAACATTTCCACTTCGTGGAAAAGAACTCTGCCACCCAGAAATATGTCAACCTTGCTCAAGGTATGACTTACTTAAAAATGAGCGGTAGAGAGCTTCCCTGGTGGCGCAGTGGTTGAAAATCTTCCTGCCAATGCAGGGGACACGGGTTCGAGCCCTGGTCTGGGAAGATCCCACATGCCGCGGAGCAACTGGGCCCGTGAGCCACAATTACTGAGCCTCCGCGTCTGGAGCCTGTGCTCTGCAACAAGAGAGGCCGCGATAGTGAGAGGCCCGTGCACCGCGATGAAGAGTGGCCCCCGCTTGCCGCAACTGGAGAAAGCCCTCGCACAGAAACGAAGACCCAACACAGCCAAAAATAAATAATAAATAAATTAAAAAAAAAAAAAAAGTTGTGCTCTAAGATTAAAAAAAAAAAAAAAAGAGTGGTAGGAGGGCTTAAAAAATAACCACAATTTTCCTCGAATATTGCCAAGGAAAACTCATGTTCAATATCATAAAATTTTAAATAGGACTTTTAAAATTCGGTTTGTCTTCTGTATGTTTCCATGCCTTTGAAGTATTTGAAATACTTTGTCTTCAAAACTAAGTTCTATGTGAGTAATTTAAGTTGGTACCGAGAATAACGAGTATGTCTGTGAAGTGATACTAATTGGTCACACCCACCAGCAAAAAAAGTTTAACAGGTTCTTGCTGAGAACATAAATTTATTAGACTTATTAATTTAGCAAAATAATATTAATACAAAGCACCTGTGGCAGGTGGTAAGCTAAAAGACAGCAGTGGACATGGGATAATGGTCAAATCCACAAGTGTGATTCCAGTTCAACATGTGCATCTACACGGGCTGAGTGTGAGATCACATTTACGGTTATGGTCAGAGCTGGGAGGTATCTCTGAAGGGACAAATATGGAGTTAAGCAGTAAAAGAAAGTCCATTCAGGTTCTAGTAGTGTCTCTAATTTCAAAATTATTTTGAAATCAAAGTACTATTTAAATCAAATATTCACCCCAACCTAGAGAATTCGATGACCTTACATCACCACTTTGTCCCGATACTACTTTCAGGTGGGGGTCTGGGAAACTCTAGTGTGTATCAACCTCACAATTTATCAACTGTCAAAGTTCAGGAAGGTCATTACCTGGCTAGATTCTGCAAATACCATCTTGATGTATTAATAGCCCCTAGTAAGCAACAAGCTCTTAATTCAGTATCTATGCAGTTAAGTTGAAAAGGTGGATAAACTGTCACAATCTACTCATTTGTTCATTGCTATCAAGTATTGGCTGGTTCTAGACATAACCCAGACTACTGAAGCATCCACTTATCTTTCAGCAAGTTTTGATAATCTTTAATTTTAAGTGCCACAACATCCTGAAATTCAAAGACAATTAAATAAACTAAAACAAAAAAAACAAAAAAAATCTTGTATACAGCTATTCATAGAAGCATTATTCATAATAGTCAAAAAAGTTGAAGCAACCCACTGTTCATCAACTGATGAATAGATAAACACAATGTGGTATACCATATAATGGAATATTATTCAGCAATAAAAAAGAATGATGGATGTTAATTAAACTTATTGTGGTGATCACTTCTTGATATATACAAATATTGAATCATGTTGTACACCTGAAACCAACATAATATTATATGTCAATTATATCTCAATAAAAAATAGATAAATAATGAAGCATAAATAAATAAAATAAAATAAAACACAAAGACAGTTAAATAAACTATATATAAGATCCCTAAAAGGAAAGATGTCTTAAAAGATGGTGAACGATTCATTTCATAATGCGTGCAAAAGTAGTGAATGTTTCATTTAAAATACACTTTAAATTTAAGAGTTAAGGAGGTTTTCAAGTACTTTCATTAACTTTGAAAGTCTTTTGGTTTGCTACCTCTATTGCAGTAAAATGCATATGGCAGATAATCACACTACCAGAATTTATTTTATATTCAGTTTTTATTTTCAGTGCTTATATTCTATTACTAATTGTAAATATAAAACAATATATTTATTTTCTCCTGGCTGCATTGGGTCTTCGTTGCTGCACATGGGCTTTCTCTGGTTGTGGTGAGCGGGGCTACTCTTCCTTGCAGTGCACGGCCTTCTCATTGCTGTGGCTTCTCTTGCTGCAGAGCACGGGCTCTAGGCACACGGGCTAAGTAGTTGTGGCTTGCGGGCTCAGTAGTTGTGGTGCGTGGGCTTAGTTGCTCCTCGGCATGTGGGATCTTCCTGGACCAGGGCTTGAACCCATGTCCCCTGCATTGGCAGGAGGATTCTTAACCACTGCACCACCAGGGAAGTCCTAAAACAATATTACTAGTGATTATTTCAATAAATTTATTAATTTTTGAACTTTGGAAAGTTTAAAACTATTTAACATTTTTGCATCAGACATGTGGTTTAAGAGGGTAATTCAAGTATCAGGTCAAAGAGCAACTTTGAGGAAATCTAAGCATCTTTCCAGTTTTGTAATAAAGAAAAAATTTTTGCTGCATCCATTTTTTCCTGCATTCATACTTGAAGACCATATTATTTATCAGGGTCAATAACATTTATTTGAAACATTAACAACTTTATGTAAATTAATGAGAAAAGTAAATTCATTGCAAAAAAGTAATTTATCTATATCTTCCTAAATGGTTAATCTCCCCAATATTTGTCAGGGTTTTATGCAATATACATATATCCCCATATCTCTTCCCTCTTGTGTCTCCCTCCCTCCCACCCTCCCTATCCCACCCCTCTAGGTGGTCACAAAGCACCGAGCTGATCTCCCTGTGCTATGCGGCTGCTTCCCACTAGCTATCTATCTTACATTTGGTAGTGTATATACGTACATGCCACTCTCTCACTTCACTCCAGCTTACCCTTGCCCCTCTCCATGTCCTCAAGTCCATTCTCTACATTTGCATCTTTATTCCTATCCTGCCCCTCGGTTCTTCAGAACTTTTTTTTTTTTTTAGATTCTATATATGTGTGTTAGCATACAGTATTTGTTTTTCTCTTTCTGACTTACTTCACTCTGTGTGACAGACTCTAGGTCCATCCACCTCGCTACAAATAATTCAATTTCGTTTCTTTTTATGGCTGAGTAATACTCCATTGTATATATGTGCCACATCTTCTTTATCCATTCATCTGTCGATGGACACTTAGGTTGCTTCCCTGTCCTGGCGATTGTAAATAGTGCTGCAATGAACATTGTGGTACATGTCTCTTTTTGAATTATGGTTTTCTCAGGGTATATGCCCAGTAGTGGGATTGCTGGGTCATATGGTAGCTCTATTTTTAGTTCCCACAGTTATTTCTGTAGCGGTTTTGTTCAAATCAGGAATCCCATTAAGTATCAGACATTGCATTTGATTGTTATACACGAAGTCTCATTTAATCTAAAGCAGCCTCCATCCTCCAGACTTTTTTATGTGACTCATTGAGGAATAGTCTGACTTTAAACAATGTGAGCAAGACCTAGAATCAAGGGACTTCCCTGGTGGCACAGTGGTTAAGAATCCACCTGCCAATGCAGGGAACACGGGTTCGAGCCCTGGTCCAGGAAGATCCCACATGCTGTGGAGCAACTAAGCCCAGGCATCACAACTACTGATCCTGTGCTCTAGAGCCCGCGAGCCACAACTACTGAGCCCGCATGCCACAACTACTGAAACCCGCAAGCCTACAGCCCGCGCTCAGCAAGAAGAGAAGCCACCGCAATGAAGAGTAGCCCCTGCTCGCCGCAACTAGAGAAAGCCCACGTGCAGCAATGAAGACCCAACACAGCCAAAAATAAAAATAAACAAAATAAATAAATTTATAAAAAAAAAAGACCTGGAATCAATACATCTCATAGGAACATTAATATAGAGGGAAATACAAAAGTTTCTGTTCCTATTATCCTTAACATTTATCTCAATTCTCCACTTTTAAGATTTTTAAAAAATCTTTCACCTATTTTTTAAACAATTTCTAGAGCTGATTAAGGTAGTTTAGATACATATACGACACCAGAGGCTCACATATAACATAAAAACATATTCCAAAGTTTTTCTCTGGAATATATGAGTCCATGCTATGGGTGCTGTGTAAATGAAGGGAGATAGAATAGTCACTTTAATAAGGCTTAAGAAATTCTAGATCAGTAGAATCCATCACCTCTTGTGAAAGATGCTGATTATTTTGTCTTTCAAGAGGGTATTACAGTATCCCAAGCTGTGAAAAAATATAGAAATGTAGACACTTGGGATGACATTCTAGGGTGTGCAGTGCCTTATGAGAGAGCAAAATTATTTCCCAGGAGAATTTTGATCCTTGTGAGAAAATCTGTCAGCTTACCAGAAAACACCAGGAAAAAAAAAAAAAACAACAACAGAAAAATCACCCCGAATTTCATAAAATTCCCATGAAGTGAGAACTGTTGGTATGTAAGTGGAGGTGCACATAATGAACATTGTTCATAGTAGAAATAGGGTACAGTGAGACCAGAGAGAAGGAGCAACCTTATACAGCACTTATGCCACGGTGGGGTGTGAGGTTACAGATAAAGGGCCTGGAAGAAATACCTGAGAAAACATGACCATAGAAATGAGAGAGGTGTGTGCTGTTGCCTACCTATGTTTTAAAGTTTCTCAATTCATTGGCATTAAGAAATAGGATCAGCAAGTAGTCAAAAATAAGGGACTTGGCAACTGAGATGATAGAAATGCATAAAGGAAAAGGAATCAAATGTGCTGACTGGAAAAGCAGAAAGCTAGAGTTCCCTCAACTGAGAAAAAGAATAGGGTAGATTTAATTAGAAGGAGCTGAATTTATAAAGAACAGGAATTAAGGCTTAGAATAAGATAGAAGATAATAAAAGCAATGTTGCTCTAACCTCTCTGCACTGGGCAATATGGTAACCACTGGCCACATGTGGCTATTTAAATTTAACTTAAAGTTAAAAATTCAGTTCCTTAGTCCTATTAGTTACATTTCAAATGCTCAATAGCCACATATGGTTAGTGGCTACCATACTGGATGCACAGATAGAGAACATTTCCACATTTCAGGAAGTTGTCTATTGGACGATACTGTTCTAAGGACATTAAGATGAGTAGGAACGAAAAACGCAGAGAAAGAGATGAAGGAGGAGGGATGGTGATTCATAAACTCCCTTCTCCACTTCTTGCTTAATGTCACTAGTTCTCATGTGACAATTAACATAGCCACTGTTCTGCAGCATCGGAGTTCTGCCACACCTCCTCCCCAGAAAGCTGCTGGAGACCTTGCTGCCTTAGGATGCTTTAGTTGGTTGGTACTGTGGAACAAGGCCTTGAGTTAGGGGTGGAGTCAGAACTGGGTGTGGGGAAGAGTCATTCCATGCATGAAGAGGCCCTGTGTACATCTTAGCAACATGCCCAGAATTCAGGGTGGATAAAACATTCACTGGCCCCTGGAAAGCTTGCAGGAGCAAGTCCTCTCACCTCCAGCGCCCAGTGAGTCTTTAGTCATTCATGGTCAGACAGGCCTACTACTAATACATTGCTCAGACTAAGTCATCGGTCGATACTTACGTTCTATCTTACTTGATGAATAAGAAATTTGGCCTGATCATCTCCTTTTATTTTATTTATTCACGTCAACCAATTCTTATGCACAGCAAGTAAATACAGGGAGCCTATCTCCTTCCCTCTAAACTCCATGATGAATAGCATGAAATTTCAAGTCAGTGTGGAGTAACCTTCTTTGCCACATACCTACAGTGAAATGACAGCATTCTAGAGAACCTCTGACCCTCAGAGATATCCTTCCTTTCTGGGACAATTTTTAACACCTTTTGACCATAATCAACATCTTATCAGATAGATCTCTTTTTCCAGACTGCCATTTCGATCTCCATAGACTTCCTGCCACTCACAATGTTTATACGAGACATTGCCAGGTGAAGAGGAGGTTACCCCAGAACACTTCCGAAGGCTTCCCTGTGAGAGTCATTATTTATTTTCACAGACTTCAGGGCTGCATTCAGTTTCCCGTTTGCATGTGTGGGCAACCTTTTCTCCAGTGTATTCCCTGTGCTCTAATTGGCTCACTATATAGATTCTTGGCTCTGGGCTCGGGAATCCTCATTGACTTTTAACCCACTTCACCTGAAGAACAGATTTCTGTGTTTCCATTAGTATTTCAGGCTCTGATCCTCATTTTTAAAATTATCAACGGGACTTTTTATTTTTGTTAATTAATTAATTAATTTATTTATTTTTGGCTATGTTGGGTCTTCGTTTCTGTGCGAGGGCTTTCTCTAGTTGCGGCGAGCGGGGGCCACTCTTCATCGTGGTGCGCGGGCCTCTCACTGTCGCGGCCTCTCTCGTTGCGGAGCACAGGCTCCAGACGCGCAGGCTCAGTAGTTGTGGCTCACGGGCCCAGTTGCTCCGCGGCATGTGGGATCTTCCCAGACCAGGACCCGAACCCATGTCCCCTGCATTAGCAGGCAGATTCTCAACCACTGCGCCACTAGGGAAGCCTGTCAACAGGACTTTAATTGGTGGTTTTGATTGTTTACTTTTAAGCTGGCTTAGTGATATTTTAAATTTTGTTTTACTGCATTTGAAGAGGACAGAAACTTAAAGAGAGAAAAATAATTGGGGAAAGAAGATATTCATTTAGAGAGAAAACAGAGACTTCCATAGACTTAGGCTGGTCACTTAAAAGGAATTGTGATTTATGCAAGGAACATTATAAGTATCACAGTTTTGCTTGTATGAACTAATGCTTTAAAAAAAAATCCTCACTTTTACATTAGCAAATTTTCTGTCTCTTAAAAAATAGCTTAGAAAATGACTGACTGTTTCCTAACGACCACTGAAATGGAAAGTTTATAATTTTCTACTGTGACCTGAAGATCTGGCAAGGAGCATGGGCCAGATAATCCTCTTTGAATAATATAAACTTCCAGACTCCACTTGCCTTTTTAACATGGGAAGAAGCTAAACAACCTGTAAATAAAGCATAGGGTGAAAAGCCCCTATCAGTTGTACAACTCTCCACATTTCTGATCATTTTAAATGCCTGCGGGCTTCCCTGGTGGCGCAGTGGTTGAGAATCTGCCTGCTAATGCAGGGGACACGGGTTCGAGCCCTGGTCTGGGAAGATCCCACATGCCGCGGAGCAACTGGGCCCGTGAGCCACAATTACTGAGCCTGCGCGTCTGGAGCCCGTGCTCCGCAACAAGAGAGGCCGCGATAGTGAGAGGCCCGCGCACCGCGATGAAGAGTGGCCCCCGCTTGCCACAACTAGAGAAAGCCCTCGCACAGAAAAAAAAAAAAAAAAACGAAGACCCAACACAGCCAAAAAAATAAAATAAATAAATAAATTAATTAATTAAAAGTTAATGGGTTAATAAAAAAAATAAAAAAATAAAAAAAAAAAATAAATGCCTGCCACTGGAAACCTTCAATAAAGGAATGAATCTTCCATGCCTCACAAAGAGCTGCCTTTCGGCTAGAAGAGGGTGTGTCCCCAAGCTTTTACCTGCGAGCGATGATGATCTTGTTAAGCACTGCAATGAGACCAGCCCAAGTTTTTAGGGTGGGGATCTAGACAGGTTATCCGCACCTTCAGACCTGCTCCCAGAGAAGAAAGAAACACCTCAAAGCCTGCACATAAGAACATCTACTGAGAAATTATTTTAAGCAGACACCAGCTGAGTGGGGGGAGGAAAAAGAACAGAGAAGAACAAACAAAACTCCCTTGGTCTTGGTTGTAAGAGAACCCAGCAGCAATGAACTGGCCCTTCTTCAGAACAGCTGCAGTGCTGTTCATTTTCCTGGTAAGTGGATCCTGTTAAAAACTTTCCACCATCATTTCATTGTAAACAAGTGAGGACTTTTAAGACAATGTTTTTTTATGTTACTTCCAACCTAAACCCGTTAAAGGTTTATGTTAATGATAAGGTGATTTTATAAATTAGATTTTTAAATAGTGTTTCTCTCCTTAATTGAAGACTCAAGATCATATTAATGCATCACATTAACTCATCATATCACATCTCTGACATCGAAGTCATTGCTAAGTCATGCCAGGAAAACACTGAATTTGGGAAAGTCATATCACTACTTAATAGCATTTTGTTGTTCAAATTCTCTTTTGCAGGTGGGCTTTGAAAACTAATCTCACAGGTGTAGCTTGATTTTTAACCTAGACATTTTCCCATACTTTTTATATCTTTGCTAGTAGATTCACTCTAATTTTTAAAACATAAAATTAGGATCCATACAAATTAAAATCATAGCTGTTTGTGCCTGGCTTCACCATCCAAACAATCTCAGCAGTTCCATATGTGGTTGGGGGTCCATATCACTAATATCAGAAGCCCCACACTGCTAAACTGTAACTTCATTTAAAACAACATTTTTTAATTTCAAAAAGAACGGCAGTACAGGAGATTTATAAATGACATAGTAGGTGAAGGAATGGCTATAATTAAGGAGTAAGTATAATTATTATGATACTGGTTCTTACTACTGGAAAGTCAGTAATGACTGTGACATAAAAGTTGTACATTTGATGATCAGAGAAATGTAACAGAATGCTTTATCATTGCCCCCCTACATGTTACTCGTCTTCTCTTTAGAGATAATTCTAAGGGCAACACCAGTGTGTTGCCTCAATTTCACTTATGTTGAAAAATTGAAAATCGTAGTCTCTCTCACAATAAGGTTAATATAATCCAAAGAGGCGAGTGTCAGGTAAATTGTCCTCCAGTTTGGCAAGATGTAGTGCTGTGGTGCATATGTGTCTCTACTTGCTTAATTTTTGAACTGGATTGTTGTGTTTCTATAACAAGGTAGATCTTTGATTCAACATATGCTGGTTAGCTTGAATTCACTTTTAATTGAGAGGCCATAACCAGTGAATTTAGTTATAAGTGAGCATCAGTAAGCTGTAGCTGTAGTTCCAAACTGCCCTTCAAACATTAGCCTTATTTCATGGACGTGATCCTGAGGATCAGACGATATCATAATTTGCGACACAGCAGGGATTAATGAGCACCACAGAGTACGTCATTTGAACATAGGAGGGCTTGTTAATTATGCAATAATAAAATACTTTTATTTTTAATTTCATATAAATTTGATCCAATTAAGGCCTATTATAGTGTCAGTTGATTAAAGTTTATTCAGATGCTTATGTACTTTCATTGAATCTATACGATGCCTTCTTTTACTATTTTTATGATTATTTCTAACTGATTACATCCTGTGGAATTCCTTTAAACAGCCAATTGTAACTAGTCGGTCTTCAGTACAACATATCATTTTATCAAAATCATGTATCCTCGTTGAACTTTCTTTGTAGAGAGATTTCTGGGCACTTGTACTTTATTTTCTGAGTCTGGATAGTTTTTGTTTGTTTATATGTAGATTGTTTGTTTGTTGCCATATTTTGCTTTGGAATCAATCATAAGTTTCTCATACACCTTATGAAAATTATTTCTCAAAGAACTTATTTTATAAAGACTTGAGATGTTTCATTTCATGTTATCGTAACATTTTTTGTAAAACATTTCACTTTCTGAGGTTTAGAAAATCACAATTTATTTTTACTACTGATTTTACCAGATGATTTGGATAAATGTCCTTTGGAGTTATCCAATCTATTTTTGCTTTAAAATACTTTTTTCTGAAAATTAACCATCACTACAGCAAACTCTTCTTCTTACTTTTCTGCTAGCCTTATTCTGAATGTTTGCTTTTACCAATTAAAAAAAAAAAAAGAAAGAAATCTATGTAAAGTCTTTATATTCTTCTCTGCTCAAAGTTGGTAAGTGAAAATCTAAATTAGGGAGCATATTTGGACAATTTTGAAGACCTTTAAGACATTTAAGCTGGTAGTATCTTTAATGCAAACCCACTGAGAGCTGGGCAAACATGTATTTACAAGTATGTTGTGTAGTCTGCTCAATGTACCTTTAAGTGTTAGACCTTGTTCAAATTAATGGGTTAGATCAGGGAGAATAAAGCTGAAGAACCTGCTCTTACAGAGACCAAGACTGTCACACAACTATTCCATTATTTAGACAAGTTGGCTGGACAGACGATAGTTTGCAGCTGTTATAACACTGCAAGCCAAATAAATGTTATTGATGCTACATTTATTTTTCTTTCTTTTTTGTTTCCATGAGATTAGTGTGTGTGTGGCTGGCAGGGGGCTGAGTGGTGGTTAGAATGAATTCTAGACCAGAAAACAATGTTACCTTTGCATCAAATATAAGAAATCTCTGTGAATGGTTGTAACCGTGGTATGAGGTATGGCATGGTGACTGTGGGAAAGCAAAGTAGAACCAGTAGAATTTTTATAGTTCTATTGATTTCTAAAACTTACTTGCGACTTTACCAGGTCCAATCAGTCACCTCAAATCAATACAAATCTCAAGGTGTCTTTTTCTATAAAAGCCAACTTCTGCAGCTTACACTCAAAGAACAAATAAACCTATCTTTATCTATTACCAGGATTGATCGGTTTTTCAGTTCATCATACCAGCCTAGCTTCTCTTCTTTCCATGGTTAATACTTCCTTTTAAAAAAAACCCTTCTGACCACTTGATAAACTAACTCCACAATTTGAACTTAGCTGAAATTATTAAGGATAAAGCAGGTGTTTTTAGAGTATTTCTCAGGACCAGTGCTAAAGTACACAGAATGTAATATATACTTTATTACATAGTTCATCAACTTAACGTGAACCAGTCATCTTAAATTTCCATGATTGTGTTCACTGATGCCTAAAGCAAGAGAAGGACTAACAAACTAGTACAGACCAAACAGAAGAGAAGCAAAAGAGAGGATTCTTTATGCTTTCTTGTGCACATATTACAGTGAAACATATTATAGACATTAGAACTTCAGTAACATATTTTATAGAAAATGGAAGCAGCATTTCAGTTCACCTGTTAAGTTTATACATTGTATTTAAGCAAAATGATGATGCTCTTAAAAGCTTTGGAATTTCACAGCAGATTTAAGATCAGCATGTTCTTTCACTTTTATGAAAACAGAGAGTACAAATTTGTCATCATTTAATTGGTTTGAGTTGCCACAGAGTAAAACATTTTGCTGTGTCTGATTTAGGTAATAGAAAAACCTAAAGAACTAGGAAATGCTAACTGGATAAATCTGAAGGCATGGCCCCTAAAGGACAAGATTTACCTACTTAACAAGGCTCATGAATCTAGAAAAATAACACTCTGTCTATAGCCAGAGCACTTAATTTCTGATAACTCTTTTCTCCACTACACATTCTTCAAGGACACTGTTGCTGAGGTTCCCCGTGTCCTAACAGGCATGGCCTAACACAGAAGCAGGATGCATGCTCAGTAATGCGGTTAAACTCACTATGCTTCCCTCAGTGAGGGAACATCCTTACAGAACACTGGGTCATGTCACCCTTGCTGGCTATGCTTGGCATGCCAGGTCCTTTAATGGACTTAGGCAAGTCAAAGTGGTTTGAATGCCACTGGTTGCTGATCCATATTCTCAGTTGGTCCATGAGCACAGGGCACAACCTTGTCTAAGGAAAAACCACATCTTCAGAAATGAATGGCTGCCTGCTGCTCATAAAACGACTTGACTGTAAGTTATTGGAGGGCAAGTTCTCTTCTGATTCACATTTGTATCCTTCACAGTGCCTTGCACCAGTGCAAGGTTGCTCCGTAGATGTCTAATTCACAAAGCAGAGGCATCAAAAGGGAATTTTTGGATAGTTTTGTCTTTTTTTTTTTTTAAATAAATTTATTTATTATTTTTATTTATTTATTTTTGGCTGTGTTGGGTCTTCGTTGTTGCGCGTGGGCTTTCTCTAGTTGCGGTGAGCAGGGGCTACTCTTCGTTGCGGTGCGCGGGCTTCTCATTGCAGTGGCTTCTCTCGTTGTGGAGCACGGGCTCTAGGCACGTGGGCTTCAGTAGTTACAGCACATGGGCTCAGTAGTTGTGGCACACGGGCTTAGTTGCTCCGTGGCATGTGGGATCTTCCCGGACCAGGGATCGAACCCTTGTCCGCTGCATTGGCAGGCGAATTCTCAACCACTGAGCCACCAGGGAAGCCCGGATAGTTTGTCTTTTTCTCCCCCTGCACACGCCAAAAAAATCATCAGGGTATTAAACATGAAAATAATCACACTGAATTTCCCTAACATGTATTTTTATGATGCACTATTACATTTACATTTAATCTAAGGCTTACCGTAATAGTTTTAGGGCTTAAGCCCTTTGAAAGCCTTTTTTATTTTTTATTTATTTATTTATTTATTTAGGCTGTGCTGGGTCTTCGTTTCTGTGCGAGGGCTTTCTCTAGTTGTGGAAAGCGGGGGCCACTCTTCATCGCGGTGCGCGGGCCTCTCACTATCGCGGCCTCTCTTGTTGCGGAGCACAGGCTCCAGACGCGCAGGCTCAGTGGTTGTGGCTCACGGTCCCAGTTACTCCGCGGCATGTGGGATCTTCCCAGACCAGGACCCGAACCCATGTCTCCTGCATTAGCAGGCAGATTCTCAACCACTGCGCCACCAGGGAAGCCCCCTTTGAAAGTCTTAATCCAGCCTTGGGTCCACACCCAAGTATGGATATACATTTGATATGTATTTGTCAAATAAATAAATAAACCAATGAACAAATATGAGGAATGAGCTATCAAGGTGTTGTCAACTCCAGACTGATAGCTATTGTCCAAGTAATACAAAGGAAAGACAAAACAGGAGGTTTTTTAAAAGAAGCAAATTATTATATTTTAGCTTTATCTCAGGTTCATCCTTGTGATGTATAAAACAGCTAAACACAGTAGAATTTGATGCTTAAAAAACTGTCAAGAGACTGTGGAAGACTACCTTACAATTATTAAATGCGAGAGGTTTTCCTTATAAAAATCACTTACTACTTTCAAGACCATTTTTATTACATGCAAAGAAATGTAAACCTCAAAATCAAAAGAAATAACTAAAAATGAGTATAATTAGAGAGACATTGAAATTAGCATGCAATTTTGTGTCTTGTGGCTTTTTAAAAAAATATGTGGATTGGCTCCTAAAATAATGATTCAGGGAAGACCCATTGAGGATGCGCTTTAAGTGAATTATGCACTGCTTTCTTAGAATGTCTTAATTGGAAAGGGCTTTAGTCTCATATACAGATGAGGAAACTGAGGCACAGAATGGCTAAGTGACTCACCGCAACACCCACAGGCAGAGGTCAAGAGAGTTGAGATGTACTCAGCTTGACAACGCTGTCTTCATCTCTAAGTGATTCTCTGTCACAATCTCTACAGACCATATTCCCAACTCATTTCAGAATCCAAACTAGTCCCCTAATTGCCCCCAAATAACCTTATCTTTATTCTAGGGACAAGGTCTAGATCTTGTCTAGAAGGATAGTGTCCTTCAACTTCCCTCTCCAATTAAGTGATTTTCATCTCCATCCTCTCTTCCCTACTCTCTGTCTTCAAAGTCTTTTCTTTCTGCTTATTCCCTCCCATTCTCCCCATCACGACATCTCCATCAAGGACTTTCATTCTGAACCTCTCTACTTTCAAATCAAAATTTCTTACTCTCCTCTTTCTCCTCCTTTAAAAACCCGTCTCCCTCTCCCAAAATATTTCCTTGGACACTACGTCTAATTCTACCATCACATATTTCTGTTTTTTATTTTTTTTTTAATCACCAAACTTCTTAGAAAAGTGACTATCTTTATGCCCTCTTGGGAATTCCCTGACTGTCCAGTGGTTAGGACTCCATGCTTCCACTGCAGGGGGCACGGGTTCGATCCCTAGTCAGGGAACTAAGATCCCACATGCCTCACAGCACGGGCAAAAGAAAATAAAATGGTTTATGTCCTTTTCCCCTCCATCTTATTCCCCAGTTTCTTTCAGTCAGAAAGGGCCTGTTCCATCCAACTGAAAGCATCCTGTTCAAGGTCACAGAAAATCTCAGATTTCCTCAGGAATCACTCCGCTCAACTATTTCATATCTGATACAGTTCACACCCATCTGTCTTTCGCTTTTCCCTTCCTTTGACATCCTTGACATCCAATGATATTTTCTTCCTATTTTTTTCAGCCACTTCTTCTTTTTTCTCTTTTTGTTTCTCGTTTCTTGTCATTGTTCCCAGTTATATAAATGTAGGGATTCCCCTAGTTTCATTCTCACCCACAGGCTGTTTCTTTGCTGTATTCTTGAGGGATTTCAAATTCTCCCATGATTTCAACTAACCTACCTGCAAAGATATTCCTCCATATATCAGTCTTGGACCACCATTGTTCACGGTGTTAAGTCGTATTTCAAACTGCTAAGCATCTTTGCCCAGGCCTTTTTCTAGCATCTCAAACTTGATGTGTTCTAACCAGCTAAATTCTGCTATGGCCTTGCTCCTGATCTGCCCGTTTAAAACTGCTGCCACCTGAGATTCTTCCCTCTCTTGACTCCCACATCCCATTGGTTCTCAAGCCCTGTCAATTTCAACCATGCAGTATCTCTCCCTTGATCTTGTCCCCTTCTGTTCCCATGGCCACTGCTCCTGTTCAGATCCTCACCTCTGGCCTGATTTCATGCAAAACACTCAGCTGCTGGTGGCCTGTAATCACTGACTCTTCCCACCACTCTCACCAACTGTTGGCAGAGTAATCTTTTAAACCCACAATTTTATCATGCCTTTACCGTGATCAAAAAACTTCCATATTTTCCTACTGCACACAGGGACTTGATGTCAGAATTGAAAAGGTAACTGTATAAAATTTAGTCTACCCCCATCATTTCACAAATGAGAAAACTAAAGCTCAGAGAACCGAGGAAGTACACTGAGAGTTTTCTGACTCTACCAAGTCCTCCTTTTATCTCATTGTTTTGCCTTTGAAAGTCCAAGAGTGACTTTGTTTCAGAGTTTTTTCTGGACTCTGAACAAATCACAATAAGGTTATCTCAACAAAACACATTTTAAAGCAGACTCGGCAGTTTTTTAATTACTAATCCAGTTGAGAGCCTGACACTGTGGTGAAACCTGCTTGGTCTTCTGCCTAAGTTGCTACTCATGGGAAAAAGAATGACCCAGCTCCATAAAGTTGCAAGGTTTCTTAGTCATCTGGCATAGTTCTCCAAAACAAACAGCAGGCACTGACACTTCAGTGTGGAAAGGGAAGTACAAGACAGGTAACAGATGCATACACAACTCTGTAGCTATGAAGAAATGGCTTCCAAACGGACAAATTAGATACACCCACACCCCAGTCCCACTCTCACAAACAAGAGGAAAAAGTGTTCATGAGTTCACAGGTAGCAAGAAATACACATTTGCATTAACATCATTTCAATTCTGTGCCCAAGAAGGACTCTACAATAACATTTCAGTTACTTGTCCAAAGTAACTTGGATGATTTGGGCCATTTATTTTTCTACCCCATCCCCTACCCCATAGTATTACTATTATTGTTATTGTTATTATTGTATATAAGCCTCCCTAATTCACAAGGATATTATGAGATTAGATTAAAATCAGAATTATTTTGAATTCTCAAAGTTGTAATAATGTCAATTCTTTGTAGTATATTTTACTTAGTAATTTACTTGGAATAGGCTCTTATACTTTATTGTAAAACCCACACCTCAAGAACAAATTTAGACTGAATTGTGTTGGATTGTATTTAGCCCTAAATTAATATCCAAACCTCAATTTCTTCATGTGTAAAATGGAGAGAATTATACTATTGACCATATGTACTAATGAAGATTGAATGCACGGATTTCTCTAAACACATTGCCTAGTACTTAGTTATCATTCAGTGAACTGTAATGGTGATTAATGATAATGATTAACATTAAATAGACACCAGGAGTGTATAATTCCTATAATAAAAACATTATCTCTTTACACACTCATATTAACCATAAATACATATTTTCCTGAATTATCAATTATGGCAATTTTTAAAAATATGTACTTGGAGACTAAAATTTTGTTTTTCTTTAATGGTGAAATTGAAACTAACTGTAAAAAGTAATTTACTATATTTTGAAATTACTATTACTAGTATTTTTTATTTATTTATTTTTTTAATTTTTTTTTACTAGTATTTTTTAAAATGCAAACTATAATTTTCTTTTATCAACAGTCCAGATAAAGTCTAATTGTGATAACAGTTTTTGTAATTAACAATTCTGAAAAAAAAACAGATAAAGTTCAAAACTTCTTATTTAGGGAAAAATAAAAACTAAGAATTTACACTATCTTTAATTGATTCTAAATTAAATTTAAAATTTAATAAATGTAAACAAACCCTTCAAATCCACACCTAATTTTTATTTTTATTTTTTGTTCACACCTAATTTTTAGATAGATATTTTACAATGTCTTAAGCATATTGATATATTAGACTTAATATGTAAGTGTGTGTGTTTTTAGAAATGCCTTTGTTTTTAGAGAAAAATAATTTAAATTATATGTATGATTTTCACTAGAAATCATATGTAAGGATCAAGGCCAGAGATGAACCTAGGCTGAGCTCTGTTTGACTAGCTCACTTGTTTGACAGGGAAATTGTTTAATGCAGGAGAAAAGACTAATGAAAGTTGCTTACACAGCAATTTCTCCCTACAGTCTTGTAATTTATTTTCATTGCTATGGAAGGATGCATTTATATCATCTGTTTTGTTTAGTGCCAACAATAAAATATCAAATATGAACTCATTTTTACATAAAGAAAATTGTTTTTATTTTAGAACTTTTTATTCTCATATTTCAAAGCAAATTAAAGATTTATCATCTTAAGATTTTCAAGAATACTAGAAAATCTTCCATCTAGAATTGGACAGTGAAAAAGCAAATATTCCAAAGCTTTCCTGATATTTTCTGCTTTATATCCTTTCTTTACTCCAAAATTGTTTTTCTGTTTCCATCTGTGGCTAGTCAGATCCCAAAACTATCATCAAATATTTTAGTATCATAACATGCTGTTGAATCACTAAATAGCATCCGAGTATCTCCAGCTTTTCAGGCACAAGATTTACTAAGAGGTCCTGAGTTCCCAACCCTCATTCTCCCTGGGTTCTAGCTTCAAATGTCCTAGCTCATATGATTACAAGTATCTGCATAGGCTAAGAATGAAAAAGAGGTTAACAATAAAAGTAATGAAAAGAAGAGCAAAATTGAAAGGCAAAAACCAAACATAAAGGAATCCTTAGCATTGTCATCAGAACTGGAGAGATAAACCAAATTCACCTGCTAATAACCCACAAGACTATTGCTTAATTTTTTTTTAAGCAGTGAGATAGCATGAATTACAAAGCATTCAATTAAAAATTAATTATGGTTATCTTATTTTTTATAGGTGGTGCTGGAAGTTAACAGTGAATTTCAAATCCAGGTAACATATAGCAAATTAATTTTTTCCAAATTAAAAATAAGAAAAATGGTTTGGGAGAAGCAACATATTTTCCAAAGAAAATTCATCCTTATAAGTAAAGTTAATGTTATGCTAAAATTAATAGATTACCAAAATTAACAATTTTCCCAATGAAACATCCTCTCTTTCTGACATTATAATTACCCCATCCTCCAAAAGCTCCAGTGGAATGTGAATTATGAATAAAAGTTAATAGATACTATTACTTTATCCTGCCCACCCAAGGTCAGAGATTATAACACTAAAAATGGCACCATCAAGTGGCATTCCGTCAGGAGGCAAAAACGTGAGTGGATCAAGTTCGCTGCAGCCTGCCGTGAAGGTGAGGACAACTCAAAGAGGAACCCAATCGCCAAAGTAAGTATCAACCCCAAAGCATAAAATCAAAAATCAGAATGGATAGAGCTAAATTTTCAAAAGAACCTGTCTTTTAAATATTTTATGAACACATCTCACTGAGAAGTTATTATACAGAACAAAACTATAGCCATTCAGGTTATGAAAATTGAAGCCATTAAAAGTATAAATTAAGAAATTTAGGCACTTGGGTAAACAGTTAAACATTGACTCACCACACCGGTGAAATTAATATACATGATCATATGTCACCCCAAACTCTAGATGAAAACAATATAGTGATTTATACAATGAATTTAATGCTCAGCACATTCACAGGAACTATTTCAATGTGTGCTACTTCTGCCTCCTAATTTCTTAGAATTGAATTCCTACTTTTGGCTTTGTTATGAACATTCACCATGTACCCTGTTTCATACTCTCTTTTCCTTTTATTTTCCCTTTTCTTCCTTTTGCACACATGGGCTCACACACATGTGCGCACGCACACACACGGAAACATATCCCCACACACAGATTCACACATACAAACATATATACACAAATTTACACAGAGATTTCCCCATAAGATTGCTTAACAGTCATACAATTTTTTATTTCAAAGAGAGCCCTGGTTTCTCTAACCTTTCATTTGGGGTGGTCTTCTTACTTTTCTGCTAATACATCCTCCTCATTTTCAAAATTAAAATCTTCTACACAGAGTCAGATAACTCTTGTCACCTACATAAATCTACTTTAAACTTTCTTCTAAAACTTTACATTTAAAAAAATTTTTAATCAAAAGATAAAAGTTATGTAATAATATTGGTAAACTCCTTAAGACTGCAAGGAGTTCTCTACTCTAGCCCCAACGTTAGCACAGAGACTAAAAATAATACAATCCATTGTAAATGTTGAATGAATGAATGCATGGAAGATGACTGCATAGATTTAGATTTATTAGAGTGATATTTTACTTTTTTCTAATTTGGTAGAAACAGAAATTGAATTTCTTTTATTACATTGTCATTTACCATTGAAAATATAGAGCTGTTATTATTCCTCTTATCTAGGAAAATAATTCTCTATTTCCAGCATTTCTCAAAAGATAACAGATACTCACATTCAACAATTCTCAAGAAAGATAGCTGTCTTATATCAAACATAGCACTCTTGATTTGCACCCTGTAATGTTTTCACCTGTGCTCTTTCTGCAGATTCACTCAGATTGTGCTGCAAACCAGCAAGTTACATACCGCATCTCTGGAGTAGGAATTGATCAACCACCTTACGGAATCTTTGTTATTAATCAAAAAACTGGTGAAATTAATATAACATCCATAGTTGATCGAGAGGTCACCCCTTTTTTCATTGTAAGTGGGTGAATATGTATGTTCAGGCCTATATTATTGTTGGACTATCTTAAGCTCAGATCATACTTGATTTGATTTCAAGAGTCTCAATATTAGGCATTTTTGGTTGTCCCTTATTTCATGAGCATCTTATGACCCAAAACAAACAAAAGATTAAGAGAGAAAGGAGTGTTTGCTTAACTGCCTTAGCAAAAATGCTAACCTCTGGTCAGTCCCCAGTGTCAAGCTAAAGTGTTTGTTTGGAAGAGCAAGCACCTAACTTCTTTTACTTTAATTCAGTTGAGAATATCGGTTCCTCTTAACTCCAATGCCAAATGATGATTCTGGAGCTCCTGATGGAGCCTTTCCTGAGTGAACATACTTTATGATAAAATCGCATCGCTCAAGCTCACCTGAGCTCAGAATGTGCCTTGGAGATAATTTAATTCACCCTTAACGAATCTCACTCTATTCTTTACAGTTACTGTGACAAAACTTCAAACCCTCCACCTCATTTCCACTTTATGAAGCTGACCTGTGACCAACTTCATTAAAAAGTCTGAGACCCTTCATCACAAACTCCCACAATTAATTCTCTCTCCTCCAGTTCAGAAATGTTCTGAATTAAATCCAAACACGGGATCGATTTTCTTCTTTTTCTCAACAGCTTATCCCAAGAGCTATCTATTTTCCCATAATTACCTGTCCAAGAACCTTAATCAATCAACTTTGTTTTTTCATCTTTCTTCTGCTTGCTCCATTGGCTGTTAATCCATTTGCATCTATCATTAGGGTCAACACTTGTTAATACTTGAAAAATAAAAATACAGACATTTTTAAAACTTTCTTTGATCTTGTAACCTCTTCTATTCAAACCCCATAATTTTCCAAAATGCCTTCAAATAGTAATCTACGCTTGCAGGCTTTCACTCATACTGCTTTTCCGTCTGCCTCAAACTACTTTAATTCCTTAGACTTCTGTTCCAAGTCTGTATTCCTGCCTTGTCTCCCACAATGTTTCCCTGAAAACTCTAAATCAACATGCCAGCCTATTAGCTTTTCTTGATGCACAATGCACTTTTATATGAAAAATATCACATAGGCAAAATAGTATACATTACACTTACATACACCAAATAATAATATAAACACCCACATAGCCACACCTATCCCATGAATGCTATATTTCTCTGAAGCCCCCGTGTGACTCTCCTTTGTCACATTCTCAAGCCCCATAACCCCTATTCCTAATTCCAAACAACGAGGTTTCACCACTCCATTTCCTTCCTCACGTGAATCCCTTTGCTTGAAACACCCTGCCAATTCCCTGCTCCACCTGTTGAAATTTTCTTTGAAGATCTCTCAATCATTACATCCTCCTATGAAGTCACAGTAATTTTGTTCTTCCTTCGTGTAACTTATCATGTTACCTTTTCTCAAATGGGATTTTGAGTTAGTGTTTGCTTCCCCTTACTGATTATAAGTACTACTTGTGTCTACCTTCAAGTAGGAAATAATATGTCTTACTGTTCTTTTAGTGTCCCACAATGCCTAGTATAGTGTTCAAAGAAAGCAAGAACTTAATAAATATGTGTTGCACCACGTAATTATTCCTCTTTTCTCTCCTAGATCTATTGTCGGGCTGTGAATTCACTGGGCCAAGATTTAGAGAGAATTCTTGAGCTCAGAGTCAGGGTTTTGGATATAAATGACAACCCTCCGGTATTTTCTATGTCTACTTTTCTAGGACAAATAGAAGAAAATTCTAATGCCAGTAAGTCATCTACTTTATTAAGTAAACAAGACTATTTTGGCTTCCAGATCATTCTTAACAGCCAGACAACTAGAGGCTAAACTCTGTCAAGGTACTATATCACGAATGTAAAAGATAAGGTTGGAAAAGCGTGTAGAACAGGAAGGCATGAGGAAATCTCCATAATGGCTTTCCCTTCAACTGTGGAAGCAGCTCCAACTGTCATACACAAGGAGCAACTCTAAAGTAATAGGAAACATTTTCTCACACACCAGCTCTGTAGTAGATTCCTAAGGAAAAAATCCAAAAGTACTTTGCACAGCGGTGACAGAGGCACTGGGAGAATTTAGCCTCCCAACCTGACTACTTTGAAGGGGAATCTCATCCATTTCTATTCATACTGCCTTTTTTTTTTTTTTTTTTAATTTTAACGACCCTAAAGTCACTCATAGAAATCACTCCCAGACAAGCTATTTGGTAGCCATAATCTTCAAGAGCTTTTCTTTGACAACAAATAAATGCAAAACAAATATTGTTTCCCCTTCCTATATATGATTTAGTAAATATGGGTTTTGTTTGTTTTTACTCAAGTCACTGATATTATGTATTTGAAATGGATTACAAACCTAATCCTCTTTGGTCCTCCATGTACAATATATTTAAAGATGACCATCTCAAGGAATGACAGTGGAGGGGCACCAGAAAATCTAGAAACTAGACCCAGTATTTACACAAGGGCTTTAAAAATCTAAATGCGCTATTTCTTCCTTATGGATTACTGTAAAAGGCAATATTTTAACTGCCAAATATTCAGTCACTTGGGCGGGATAGTATATTAACTGCTTAGTGTACCATTGAAGATTGTCCTAGGTATATTTTAAAAAAGCAGAGATAATGTCTTATTTGAATTCAAAACTTCAACTTACCATAGTTACTTTTAACTGTTAAGTGGTGTAATTTCTTGTAAGTTCAAATAATTCTTACATTTTAATTCTATTCGTTAAAATACTATACCTACAGTTTAAACTTTTAAAAATGCTGCTATAAGAATGATAAACCATTAGCCAGACTCATCAAGAAAAAAAGGGGGAAGACTCAAATCATCAGAA
Organism: Balaenoptera borealis; assembly: GCF_965194805.1. Taxonomy (NCBI): domain Eukaryota; kingdom Metazoa; phylum Chordata; class Mammalia; order Artiodactyla; family Balaenopteridae; genus Balaenoptera; species Balaenoptera borealis. The sequence continues at coordinate 45,011,510 of NC_138875.1, read as the reverse complement.
GTAGGAATGAAAAGGGAGAAGTAACAACTGACACTGCAGAAATACAAAGGATCATGAGAGATTACTACAAGCAACTATAGGCCAATAAAATGGACAACCTGGAAGAAATGGACAAATTCTTCGAAAAGCACAACCTTCCGACACTGAACCAGGAAGAAATAGAAAATATGAACAGACCAACCACAAGCACTGAAATTGAAACTGTGATTAAAAATCTTCCAACAAACAAAAGCCCAGGACCAGATGGCTTCACAGGCGAATTCTATCAAACATTTAGAGAAGAGTTAAGACCTATCCTTCTCAAACTCTTCCAAAATATAGCAGAGAGAGGAAGACTCCCAAACTCATTCTACAAGTCCACCAGCACCCTGATACCAAAACCAGACAAAGATGTCACAAAGAAAGAAAACTACAGGCCAATATCACTGATGAACATAGATGCAAAAATCCTCTACAAAATACTAGCAAACAGAATCCAACAGCACGTTAGAAGGATCATACACCATAATCAAGTGTGATTTATCCCAGGAATGCAAGGATTCTTCAATATATGCAAATCAGTCAATGTGATACACCATATTAACAAATTGAAGGAGAAAAACCATATGATCATCTCAATAGATGCAGAGAAAGCTTTTGACAAAATTCAACACCCATTTATGATAAAAACTCTCCAGAAAGTAGACATAGAGGGAACTTACCTCAACATAATTAAGGCCATATATGACAAACCCACAGCCAACATCGTTCTCATTGGTGAAAAACTGAAACCATTTCAACTAAGATCAGGAACAAGACAAGGTTGCCCACTCTCACCACTATTATTCAACATGGTTTTGGAAGTTTTAGCCACAGCAACCAGAGAAGAAAAAGAAATAAAAGGAATACAAATCGGAAAAGAAGAAGTAAAACTGTCACTGTTTGCAGATGACACGATGCTCTACCTAGAGAATCCTAAAGATGCTACCAGAAAACTACTAGAGCTAATCAACGAATTTTGTAGAGTAGCAGGATACAAAATTAATACACAGAAATCTCTTGCATTCCTATACACTAACAATGAAAGATCAGAAAGAGAAATTAAGGAAACAATCCCATTTACCATTGCAACAAAAAGAATAAAATACCTAGGAATAAACTTACCTAAGGAGGCAAAAGACCTGTATTCAGAAAACTATAAAACACTGATGAAAGAAATCGAAGATAACATAAACAGATGGGGCGATATACCATGCTTCTGGATTGGAAGAATCACTATTGTGAAAATGACTATACTACCCAAAGCAATCTACAGACTCAATGCAATCCCTATCAAACTACCAATGACATTTTTCACAGAACTAGAACAAAAAATTTCACAATTTGTATGGAAACACAAAAGACCCCGAATAGCCAAAACAATCTTGAGAAAGAAAAATGGAGCTGGAGGAATCAGGCTCCTGGACTTCAGACTATACTACAAAGCTACAGTAATCAAGACAGTATGGTACTGGCACCAAAAACAGAAATATAGATCAATGGAACAGGATAGAAAGCCCAGAGATAAACCCACACACATATGATCACCTTATCTTTGATAAAGGAGGCAAGAATATGCAATGGAGCAAAGACAGCCTCTTCAATAAATGGTGCTGGGAAAACTGGACAGCTATGTGGAAAAGAATGAAATTAGAACACTCCATTACACCATACACAATAATAAACTCAAAATGGATTAAAGACCTAAATGTAAATCCAGACACTATAATACTCTTAGAGGAAAACATAGGCAGAACACTCTATGACATAAATTACCGCAAGATCCTTTTTGACCCACGTCCTAGAGAAATGGAAATTAAAACAAAAATAAACAAATGGGACCTAATGAAACTTAAAAGCTTTTGCACAGCAAAGGAAACCATAAACAAGACAAAAAGACAACCCTCAGAATGGGAGAAAATATTTGCTAACAAAGCAACTGACAAAGGATTAATCTCCAAAATATACAAGTAGGTCATGCAGCTCAGTATCAAAAAAACAAGCAACCCAATCCAAAAATGGGCAGAAGACCTAAATAGACATTTCTCCAAAGAAGATATACAGATTGCCAACAAACACATGAAAAGATATTCAACATCACTAATCTTTAGAAAAATGCAAATCAAAACTACAATGAGGTATCACCTCACACCAGTCAGAATGGCCATAATAAAAAATCTACAAATAATAAATGCTGAGAGGGTGTGGAGAAAAGGGAACCCTCTTGCATTGTTGGTGGGAATGTGAACTGATACAACCACTGTGGAGAACAGTATGGAGGTTCCTTAAAAAACTAAAAATAGAACTACCATATGACCCAGCAATCCCACTACTGGGCTTATACCCTGAGAAAACCATAATTCAAAAAGAGACATGTACCACAATGTTCATTGCAGCACTATTTACAATAGCCAGGACATGGAAGCAACCTAAGTGTTCATCGACAGATTAATGGATAAAGAAGATGTGGCACATGGATACAATGGAATATTACTCAACCATAAAAAGAAACAAAACTGAGTTATTTGTAGTGAGGTGGATGGACCTAGAGTCTGTCATACAGAGTGAAGTAAGAAAGAGAAAATCAAATACTGTATGCTAACACATATATACAGAATCTAAAAAAAAAAATTGTTCTGATGAACCTAGGGGCAGGGCAGGAATAAAGACAGATGTAGAGAATGGACTTGAGGACACGGGCAGGGGAAGGGTATGCTGGGACGAAGTGAGAGAACAGCACTGACATATATACACTACCAAATGTAAAATAGATAGCTAGTAGGAAGCAGCTGCATGGCACAGGGAGATCAGCTCGGTGCTTTGCAACCACCTAGAGGGGTGAGATAAGGAGAATGGGAGAGAGACACAAGAGGGAGGGGATATGGGGATATACATATGCATATAGCTGATTCACTTTGTTATACAGCAGAAACTAACACAACACTGTAAAGCAATTATACCCCAATAAAGATGTTAAAAAAAAAAGAATGTTTGTTGTAAAAATTCACAAAATATGAGTAAAAACAGAATAAAAATGCATACTTTGCTCTCCCTAGCACCGTTTTTCAAGGGCAAGTACCATCACTAGTTACTTAGGTACATACTTTCTATAATCATGTAAATATATATAAACATGTTTCCAAAGAAGAAACAAATGTGACCATATTTTACACACTTATCCACAATGTGAGTTTTTACTGAAATATATTTTGAACACATTTCCATATTAGGAAATACATGTTTCTTCATTCCTTTTAACAATTTCATGAGATTTCGTTGTATGAACGCACCATAATTAATGAATTAATTTCCTCTGAAAACATTTTAAAAATGATGCTGAAATGAATACACACACAAAGATTGAGAGAGAGAGAGATGGGAGCTGGTAGTTGGTGTCTACAGACAGGCCAATTGTGCTTGGAACAGAGTTGATTGTAGAGAAGTCTAGTTTATGAATGCTGGCAGCTTTTCACATTCTCCAGTGTTCTTCATCAAAACTGCTAATAAGATTACTGGAAGAAGTGAGGGATAGGACAAAGTATGTAATTAAACAAGCGTCTTTTTAAACCTAGCATTTTACTAGAAACCACGCAAAATACAACAGTAATATATATTTATTGAATGTGCATTATTCAATAGGAACTTCACATAATTTTCTTCATATAGATGTTTAATTCTTTCATGAACTCAATGAGGACGGTACTATTATCATCCCTGTTTATAGATGTGGAAACTGAGGTCAAGATCACATAGCTAGAAAGTGCTATAGTTGGGAATGAATTGGTCTGGCCTTATATCATTTTGTTTCACTATAGCAGCCTTTTAAAAAATGAATTATACTAGAATAAGAAATGGAAAGGCAGAAGAAAATATTTCTTTGTTTTCTAGCTATCAGTAATGTCTAAGGTCCCTGGTAAAATGTGATCTTTTCATCAAGACAAAGGTATAGAAAGGAGCTAAGATACTGGTATGTCGAAGCAGTAGAAAGGGAAAATGGTAGAGTGCCCATTATATGGACCAACTAACCCTAACACCTTGTTGGAAAAACAATATATATTATACTACAACAAAAATGCAAACTGTCCATTTGCAATCAATTTCTCTTGATTTCTAGATACACTGGTGATGATACTCAATGCTACTGATGCAGATGAACCAAATAATTTGAACTCCAAAATAGCCTTCAAGATCGTAAGACAAGAACCTCCTGATGCACCAATGTTTATTATCAACAGATACACTGCAGAAATTCGAACAATGAATAATTTTCTGGACAGAGAGGTAATTTTTTTTCTTTGAGTGAGTTGTAGTCTCAAAGGAACTGATTCTAAAAGCAAGAGTTCTAAGAAAAGAAAAAGAAAAAGAAAACAATACTTTAAAATTTTAATTACATAACATTTTCACATAATGGTAATGACATAAATATCTGTGAGGTGAAAAAAATAGGAATCCCTCAAATAGATTTTATACTCATTTTTCATTTAATCTTACTTAGCATTTGTCTCAATTTAAGAAAACTACATTCTGAGAGTACATAAAAATACACACAAGGTAGAAGCAAAAGCTCTATTTTTTTTTTTTAAAGTATGTCCTATAATGAAATAAATTTAAGAAACAATTGCTATTATGTCTCCCATCTTGGTGAGTCACAATGCGTGTGAACACGGTAGAAGCTCCGAGAATTTTTACAGGCTAAGAAACTTGTTTATCTTTCTTTTTTGTTTTGTTTATTTGTTTGTTTATCTTTCTTTAATCCAGCATATCCTAAGCGCATTTAAGAGAACTCTTTTTTTTTTTTTCTCTTCCTATATCTCACCTACTGACAGCCCACTGAGTACTTTGGGAAATGAATCACAGAATCAGAATGATGGATAAGGATTAAGTAACATCCAGACCAGTCTTTTCATTTACAAATAAAAAAAAAATTACTGATTGTTACCAAATTAGAACCAGTATTGCATGGTTTCTATAATGCCATGTGGTCCCTTGATTTAATTTTAAAATATCAACTTTTTCCATTATGTTTTTTAATGTGGATAGAATATAACTGATGTGCATATATTTTAGGGTTATAAATGAGGAAGTTTTATTTTCTATTTGATATTTAATTAAATTACATTTTAAGTATTATAGTTATTTTAAAATGACATCTCCCTGCTAATGATTCCTAGATTTAAGATAAATCAGATTATTTTAACACTCTTTATTGATCCAAATGCCATCAGTTTCTAGGTTACCATTATGTCCTTTTTTACTTGTTTGAAAATTACCATAAGAAGAAATTGACTATTTAGATATTTCTCTCTCAAACTTTCCTAAAGAGCCCAGTGGGTTTCCTTTAACATGAAAAGAGTTGTAATGGTGAAGAGCTCTAAAAAGTAAAGGAACTCTGCAATCACTGGCAAGCCACCAGAGCAGATATTTTATTCTTTCTAATTTTTATTTTTTATTGGATTATAGTTGATTAACAATGTTGTGTTAGTTTCAGGTGTGCAGCAAAGTGATTCAGTTATACGTATAAATGTATCTATTCTTTTTCAAATTCTTTTCCCATTTAGGTTATTACAGAATATTGAGCAGTGTTTCCTGTGCTATACAGTATGTTCTTGTTGGTTATCTATTTTATTTTTTATTATTTTTTTAACTATTTATTTTTTATTGGAGTATAGTTATTAACAGTGTTGTGATAGCTTCAGGTATATAGCAAGGTGATTCAGTTATACATATACATGTATCTATTCTTTTCCCATTTAGCTTGTTACATAATATTGAGCAGAGTTCCCTGTGCTATACATTAGGTCCTTGTTGGTTATCTATTTTCAACATAGCAGTGTGTACATGTCAATCCCAAGCTAACAGTCTATCCGTCCCCCCACCCTTCCCCACTGGTAACCATAAATTCATTCTCTAAGTCTGTGAGTCTGTTTCCACTTTGTAAATAAGTCCATTTGTATCATTTTTTTTTAAGATTCTGCATATAAGTGATATTATATGATATTGTCTTTCTCTGTCTGACTTACTTCATTTAGTATAATAATCTCCAGGTCCATCCATGTTGCTGCAACTGGCAGTATTTCATTCTTTTTAATGACTAATATCCATTGTATGTATGTACCACATCTTCTTTATCCATTCATCTGTCGATGGACATTTAGGTTGCTTTCATCTATTGTAAACAGCACTGCAATGAACATTGGGGTGCATGTATGCTTTCGAACCATGTTTTTCTCCAGATATATGCCCAGAAGTGGGATTGATGATCATATGGTAGCTCTATTTTTAGTTTCTGAAGGAAACTCCATACTTTTCTCCATAGTGGCTGTACCAATTTACATTCCCACCAACAGTGTAGGAAGGTTCCCTTTACTCCACACCCACTCCAGCATTTACTGTTTGTAGATTTTTCATGATGGCCATTCTGGCTGGTGTGAGGTGATATCTCACTGTAGTTTTGATTTGCCTTTCTCTAATAATTAGTGATGTTGAGCATCTTTTCATGTGCCTTTTGGCAATCTGTATATCTTCTTTGGAGAAATGTCTATTCAGGTCTTCTGCCCATTTTTGGATTGGATTGTTTGTTTTTTTGATATTGAGCTGCATGAGTTGCTTGTATGTTTTGGAGATTAATCCTTTGTCAGTTGCTTCATTTGCAAATATTTTCTCCCATTCTGCGGGTTGCCTTTTCATCTTGTTTATGGTTTCCTTTGCTGTGCAAAAGCTTTTAAGTTTCATTAGATCCCATTTGTTTATTTTTGTTTTTATTTCCATTTCTCTAGGACGTGGGTCAAAAAGGATTTTGCTGTGATTTATGTCATAGAGTGTTCTGCCTATGTTTTCCTCTAAGAGTTTGATGGTGTCTGGCCTTACATTTAGGTCTTTAATCCATTTTGAGTTTATTTTTCTTTATGATGTTAGGGAGTGTTCTAATTTCATTCTTTTACATGTAGGTGACCAGTTTTCCTGGCACCACTTACTGAAGAGGCTGTCTTTTCTCCACTGTATATTCTTGCCTCCTTTATCAAAGATAAGGTGACCATATGTGCGTGAGTTTATCTCTGGGCTTTCTATACTGTTCCATTGATCTGTATTTCTGTTTTTGTGCCAGTACCATACTGTCTTGATTACTGTAGCTTTGTAGTATAGGCTGAAGTCAGGGAGCCTGATTCCTCCAGCTCCGTTTTTCTTTCTCAAGATTGCTTTGGCTATTCGGGATCTTTTGTGTTTCCATACAAATTGTGAAATTTTTTGTTCTAGTTCTGTGAAAAATGTCATTGGTAGCTTGATAAGGATTGCATTGAATCTGTAGATTGCTTTGGGTAGTATAGTCATTTTCACAATGTTGATTCTTCCAATCCAAGAACATGGTATATCTCTCCATCTGTTTGTATCATCTTTAATTTCTTTCATCAGTGTCTTATAGTTTTCTGCATACAAGTCTTTTGTCTCCCTAGGTAGGTTTATTCCTAGGTATTTTATTCTTTTTGTTGCAATGGTAAATGGGAGTGTTTTCTTAATTTCACTTTCAGACTTTTCATCATTAGTGTATAGGAATACAAGAGATTTCTGTGCATTAATTTTGTATCCTGCTACTTTACCAAATTCATTGATTAGCTCTAGTAGTTTTCTGGTAGCATTTTTAGGATTCTCTATGTATAGTATCATGTCACCTGCAAACAGTGACAGCTTTACTTCTTCTTTTCCGATTTGTATTCCTTTTATTTCTTTTTCTTCTCTGATTGCTGTGGCTAAAACTTCCAAAACTATGTTGAATAATAGTGGTGAGAGTGGGCAACCTTGTCTTGTTCCTGATCTTAGTTGAAATGGTTGCAGTTTTTCACCATTGAGGATGATGTTGGCTGTGGGTTTGTCATATATGGCCTTTATTATGTTGAGGTAGTTTCCCTCTATGCTCACTTTCTGGGGAGTTTTTATCATAAATGGACGTTGAATTTTGCCAAAAGCTTTTTCTGCATCTATTAAGATGATTATATGGTTTTTCTCCTTCAATTTTTGATGTGGTGTATCACACTGATTGATTTCAGATATTGAAAAATCCTTGCATCCCTGGGACAAATCCCACTTGATCACGGTGTATGATCCTTTTAATGTATTGTTGGATTCTGTTTGCTAGTATTTTGTTGAGGATTTTTGCATCTATGTTCATCAGTGATAGTGGCCTGTAGTTTTCTTTTTTTGTGGTATCTTTGTCTGATTTTGGTATCAGGGTGATGGTGGCCTCATAGAATGAATTTGGGAGTATTCCTTCCTCTGCAGTTTTTTGGAATAGTTTCAGAAGAAGAAATCCGTGTTAACTCTTCTCTAAATGTTTGATAGAATTTGCCTGCGAAGCCATCTGGTCCTAGACTTTTGTTTGTTGGGAGTTTTTTAGTCACAGTTTCAATTTTAGTACTTGTGATTGGTCTGTTCATATTTTCTATTTCTTCCTGGTTCAGTCTTGGTAGATTGTACCTTTCTAAGAATTTGTCCATTTCTTCCAGGTTGTCCATTTTATTGGCATACAGTTGCTTGTAGTAGTCTCTAATGATCCTTTGTATTTCTGTGGTGTCCTTTATAGCGTCTCCTTTTCCATTTCCAATCTTATTGATTTGAGCCCTCTCCCTTTTTTTCAGAGCAGATATTCTTAACCTGGCATTTGTGGAGAGCCCTCAGGACGTCTCTAACTATGAATTCTCTAAAATTATATCCACAACTTTGAGTGAGGATGCATATATGCATGTGTCTGGGAAAGACTTCATGGCTTTTACCAGCTTCTAAAAATTTAAGCACCTTTGTGTAGATTCAAGAAAACAGATCATCAATAACTGTACTGCCACCCCCCAAAAATGCAAACCATTTGCTATCTCTTTATTCTTCAGGGGTTGATAATTTGGGGTACAGAATTTTAATTCCATAAATTCTTGGTAAACCTTAATCTCTCCCCTCCTGATCATTTTGTTCTGCTTCACCCTTTACAAACTTTTGCAACATATAATAAGGAATGATGTCTTTTAAAATTTTTGCTTCTTTTACATGATGCTGGATAAGAATTTTTGGGAATTGAAGTGGCAACTTCATATTGATTCATGTGAGATTTGTGAATTTTCAGTATTCTGTGTTACCTCTATCTTCATCATAGATTTATGTAAACGTTGATACAACATTTTAAAAGATCTTTGTATAAGACAAAATAAAAACTGTCTACATCAACTGTGGTATTGTTTGTTGTGCATATTTTTAGCAATATGGCCAGTACTCTCTATTTGTAAGAGGCTCAGACCGAGATGGTAGGGCAGATGGAATGGCAGCAGAGTGTGAATGCAGCATTAAAATCCTCGATGTCAATGATAACATCCCATACATGGAACAGTCATCAGTAAGTATTAGTCCTTGAATTTAACAACAACTTTAGGTTCATTACCTTTTCAAATTTGTTCAAACAATTCTATTTGTATATGTACATGTTATCTTTAGTCACACACAACCCAAATGTACACAAATATTTCATCTCATGTTTGTTTATATAATACATATGAAAAAACCCCTATTTGAACAATGAAAATTGAGACCACATAGATCTCTTTTCTATATCATGAATAACTATAAACATTCTATATAAAACTAATATAGTTCTATTTCTCACATAGTTTGTGCTAAAATTTTTTTACTTCTTGTTTCAGTATTCCATAAGTATTGAAGAAAATGCTCTAAATTCAAATTTGCTCCAGATTAGAATAATTGATTTGGATGAGGAGTTCTCAGCTAACTGGATGGCAGTCATTTTCTTTATCTCTGGAAATGAGGGAAATTGGTTTGATATAGAAATGAATGAAAGAACAAATGTGGGAACTTTAAAGGTTATTAAGGTATGGAATAATTATCCTAAATATTTTGTTTTCTTGGTTTTTTTCAAAGTGTTAATCTTAAAATGATGTCAACATTTCACAAACTTGAGTGGGTGAAAGAATAAAAATTAATGTTTTAGAATTATACATGATATAGAGCTTTTTTATAGAGAGTTTTTCTGCTTATATAATTTCGTAAAGACAGGCATTGAACTTTTTACTTGAAACTCTTTTCTATCAATACAATATTCCCTCACAGATCATACATTTTTAAACACAAATCTTATTTTATGCTTACAACAAAGTACGATTAATCCTTTAGGTTTGTTTTACACATTTGAAGAATATTTTTTGAAGCAGATTAATCATTGCCTAAAAAAAAGGTGTCCCTGTCAACACTGTACATCAATTATTATTCATTAATAACATTCATCACATAAACTAAAAGTTGTTAGTTCATCCAGTGTGTTTCCACAGAATTAAAATTAAATAACTGTAATTGTAGGATTATCACATTCTCATCTCACTTCTGCAGCTGACCCAGGCTTATTACAGACATAAGTATACTAGAGACTTGTTCCAAGTCATAGAGATTTGGTCCAAGTCAACACAGTTCTCCTGTGTCCCCTCTACATTACTGATCCACCACATTTACCTGCAGTAGAATTTTCTCTGAGATTCGAGGGGGAAAAATGTCTGACTCCTAGGGAGCTGATAGTGAAGATTTCACCCTGGGCTACAAGACTTGTCAGTCTATTTTTTAAAATCTGCAATAGCTGTGCATGGATTGTACGTGATGCATGCAATATGTATTCCTCATGGTAAAATGTAATCCCTTTTTAACTGTTTTCTTCCTTCAGAATTGCTCTGGGAAATAAACTCCTAAGGAATTCTGTCCCTATAGGAATGTGTGATCATTTGTCTCATATGTCTTCATAAAGTGTCACCATGCCTACAGCTTCCATTCACTGAGGCAGTGTGCGGATGATTTAGTTTATTCTCTACAGCATCCCTGTAAAATAGATTATATGCCCACATTACAAATAAATACATTGAGGTTCAGAGAGAGTTTGTAACCTGCTCAGTTCTCATCACTAGTAAGTGGGACAGCTGACATTCAAACCTAGGCTTCTCTAGCTATTAAGTTCACATTCTTTCCACTACACTATCTAGGTTTCCCTGCTGGGGAAACTGAGTCCTAATCTATTTCACCCCAAACTATGATATTACTTTAGAAAATTAATTCATCTATCTGGCCTCAACATCTCTGTCTGTAAAATGGGAATTATGTTGATTTTTCTCCCAGACATGACATCATATATTAATTCTTTTGTTAGGATTATATATATATATGTAATACGTGTGTGTGATGTATATGTATACATAATTTTATAGCCATTCTTGGAGTTGCAAATAAAGCTAATATTAGAGCAAAGACTGAAAATTTTAGCTAAGTAGAGAGCTCAGTGTGTGAATCGATGGTCATCTAAACTACTGTTATGTGAAAATTTTAAAAAATATGGTTGGTATTTATAGGCAAAATGCATAGTTGTGGATTTTATGAGTAGTGGATTTTGACACCGTCTTTCATAATGAAAATGACTACTTGATAATTTTATAATATAAAGTGAATTTTTCCAGGATATGTTGAATAAAATATGGATTTCTTTTTATTATTTATATACTACATTCTATTATTTGATTTATTGAAAGAAGTCACATATACATAGTAAAATTTCTTGTAAATAGTTCTTTATGGATAAAATCAGTCAAATGATTGAACCTACGATATACTTGGCCCATTCTTCCTAATAAATAGAGCTATTTTCTGAGAAACCTGAAATGATAGCATCTAACATAAGCTCTCTTTGCACTACAAAATGCATGGATTTGACCACCTGTATTATTTTAAGTTTTTTAATTTGGTGGACAATTGGAACTCATACATTTTCAACTTTTTCAACAAAGGATCGAAGACAATTGGACTTTTTCTTACTGTATTTTCATGTGTTTGTATTGAATTGAATATAAAGTAAGAATAGAGTGTGTATTTATATGTATTTATATTTAATTAAAGAAAAAGATGTAAGAATTTTTTTGCCTATTATCAAAGAATTTCTCTTTCCTCTAGAATGTTTTTTCCCCTTAGAGTAAAACTATTTCACTCTGTATTTTCTAGCCCCTAGATTATGAAGCTATGAAGAATCTGCAACTTAGTCTTGGTGTTAGAAATAAAGCTGAATTTCATCAATCAATTATGTCTCGATATAAACTCACAGCAACTGCAGTCTCTGTGACTGTGTTAAATGTAGTTGAAGGCTCAGTGTTCCGTCCAGGTTCAAAGACATTCATAGTAACTAGTGAGATGGGACAAAACTATCAATTGGGAGACTTTACAGCTACTGATCTGGACACAGGTCTACTTTCAACCACTGTTAGGTAAGACTGACATTTTCCAACTAATTTTCATCACATATTGAACTTAAGTAAATATGTTCTTTTTAGAAATTTGAAGTATCTGAATTAAAATATTTGTCACTATTTTTGAAATTCAATCATAAAACGTACTAATTGGGGAATTGTTACCTAATTTAGACTGTTTAACTTAAGAAAATATATAATTTGTGCAAAATGTAAGATGGAAAAATGTGAAGGTTTAAAATGTGAAAATATTGTATCTGGAAAGTTTGACGCTCCTGTGTTTATATATTTTATTGACCAGTTAGCTGATTACTACATATCATGGTTATTCCCCTTGGAAGATTTGATGGATTGATTTTCCCATTGCAAATTTGCCCAGATTGAAATCAATTAGATTTAGTTAATGCATTTCAGTTACTTTCTCTCTTTAATCAGCACGTAATATTGGTCAACAATCACCTTGATATGAAAAATTGGTTACATTAAGGAAAAATTAAGCTGTGTAGTTTTTTTTTAACTCTACGTATCCGAGTGTTTCTACTTGATCATGAAAAATCTGTGTGTATATGTGCACAGGTATTTTGCAAATGTGCTTGTGATCAGGAATAATGGTGGAGTGGAAAGACCTCACAAATGAGTTTTAAAAGTTCTTTCTCTGTGTTCCTCTCACTCCATGTGAGTATTTCAGTTATAGCTCTTATCACACTGCACCGCCATTACTGATAAGCTCTCTTGTACTCCACAGATGTGAGTTCACTGAGGGAAGACCACACCCCTATCTGACTCCTTATCAAGTTCTATTTCCTGAGTTTAGCACAATGCCTGACACAGAGAGTTATCTAACCAATGTTTGTCTAACGAACATGTAAATGAGAAGGAAAACTTCGAAGTCAAAGATGAGAAGAGAAAGAGAATAGAGAATAGGATAGAGGCACAAGACAAGGACAGAGTTTGGAATCCACAAGAAGTCCTGTATATTCACTGAGTATATGAGATGGGGAGTGGAAATAGGGAAGGGATGAAAGCCAAGCTGCTGAAGAAGTAACTTCTTTGGTAAAAGAATAGTTTAGAATTAGCAGCAGCCCAAGAAGTCCCAGCATCTGGGCTGTCCAGGGCAGTTCTGATGCTACCAAAATCAAATGAAAATGAGACTGCAGGTATCAGAGGTTTATTCGTACATCTAAGTGGGCTAGGTGTAATAGACATTCCATTACAAGTGGCTGCTCAGTAATTCTTTTTTCTTAGATTTAAATCTTCATCCATTTCTGAATGTCCTCAAACAACTGGAACTGCCCCCCCCAAAATAAAGTCTCCAATAATTGAAAATTATATCCAGGAGTTACAACTACTGGCTGGAAACATGGTTTAAAATCAAAATCTCTCCTTCTCTCCCCCCTGCCTTTAGATAGCTAACATTAATTTGTACCATTGTCTTTCAAATACAGATATGTAATGGGAAGTAATCCATCTGGCCTAATCACTATTGACTCAAAAACAGGCGTAATTATTTTGAGAAATAAAGTTACTGTTCAACAATATGAAATACTTAAGGGAAAATACCAAGGAACAATTCTATCTATAGATGGTAAGAAATCAATTTAATTTTTTCCCGTCTACTGGAAGTTATATATACATTCAGAAACTAAAATTTTAATTACTGTCTTTTGAAGTAACCCTTTTTCCAACAAAAGTTATCATACTGGGTATTATACAATCAAATCCTGAATGATACAAGAGACATTATAATTTAGGGTTTAGACCGTGAGCTCTAGAATTAGACTGGATTGGTATCTCGTAACATCACTTACTAGCTCCAAGATTTTAGAGAAGTTATTTAACCCATTTATCCCTCAGTTTTCTCTTCCATAAAATGGGCCAATAACATTATGGATTTAGAAGTACTTAAGGAGTTACTACATGTAAAGCACTAGACGAGTGCTGACATTCAATAAATGTTAGTCCATATTAATGTCAGTAATTGAAAATTTTTAATTGTACTGTAAAATTATTTTCAAACGGACCTAAAGCCAAGCTAACTTAACTTTACGTGATCCTTGGAAAGTTCATGTACAATTTTGTGTAAACAATTCGGAATTAGCATGCTTATATTACTTTTCAAAACCAACAAACTTAAATTAGGCTAATCACTAGGAGGGAAGTTCCTCGAGGCTAATTCTAAGCAATATTTGCTACTTCACTTTCTCTTCCTCCCTTCTTCCTCCTTCTCTCCCTTTCTTCCTCTTTTTCTTTCAATTGTCCTAAAAAGGGATTGACAATTTCCACTTGCTTCACAAGTTTAAAAGAAAGAAAACAGCATTTCTTTAAAGTCATTCAACAACTCAGAATTTTTACCAAATTATGCTGGTCTTTTCCACAATCAGTCAAAATAAATGTAGTTTTAAAAATGTTTATCACAAATCGAAATGTTTATTCCATCTACATATAAAGTTTATTTCAGTGCTGAAATTGTCTTAAGCAGTTGCTAGTTTACTCCTTTTCTTACATCCAACATCAAGCTTAATTGGACACATGAAAGAGAAATTGGAACTTTAATTTACTAAACTGTAGGCTGATGGCAAATAGGGAGCATTCCCTTTGTCATTAAAAAATACCACCTTCTGGGGGTAAACAGTAGATCCGATGATAATAATAAAAATAAAAAAAAACAGTAACAGTACAATAGAATTGTTGTATTCCAACAAAACAGTAACAATAGAATCAGCATAGCTGGGCTGAAAGGGCATGGGCTTTGATATCAGATAGACTGTATGTAAACCTATCTCTGTTATGTACTTCCAGGGATATCTTTATTCATTTATCCAGAAACTAAGTATCGAATTCTAACCAAACGTCAGCCATTGTGCCAGATTCTAGAGTGACATCGATGGACAAAGTCTGACAATGGCGCTTACATCTATATAATAGAAATAATAATAACAATAATAGTAACTTGCTGAAGCCAACAGCAAGTGTGGAACCATTAAGTTGAAACAAATCACAAATGTCTCTCCTCCTGTGTTTAGTCAACAAACACAATAATTTACTGAAACTTTGAAGGATAAGAAAAAAGCAAATTTGGAATATCTGCTTGTGAAACAAAAGTGCTTCATTTTATTGATATGAAGATTCCCCTCCCCCAATAGTGCCAAATTCCCTCTCCTATGAGTTGTTTGAACTGTTGGTTGTGAGTTTGAGGATATGCTACTTTATCAGTAGGAGATTTTTATACAAATGACTGACCAATCTGCCCAAAGTCTGTTGGTTTTGTCAGCCCATAAAAGAAAAAAAGACAAGAACTGAAGATGAAAGACAGTAAAACAGCAAACAAAATCTAGTCTAATGCATGGAGAAGTGTGCAACACATGGTCTAGAAATGTCTCCACAGTGGCTTATGACACACTGCTGACCAATACATAATGTGGTGTTTACTGTGTATGTTTCTCAGCACATAGGACAGTTTTTCTCAAGCACTAATATTTATTCATAATGGTTTGATTTAAAAACTGAGTCACAGACAAGAGACAATATGCAGAGTTACTGAATTGGTGGGAATAAAGACATTGAAATAAGTACTGATGCAAAGAGAAAATAATTTTGTATTGTCCAACAATTATTACGCTAAATGTATAAAATATTTCTTTCATTTTAAACCTTGTTACAGATACTCTTCAAAGAACTTCTACTGGTACAATTATTATTAAACTTGAAGGTAGTCCCTGGAACGGTGATGAACCTTCTAATAACAATACCAGTACTAGCACAAATGGCCTTATTTCCTCAGATGTTACCACTAATGCCTACAAAAACGGTGGCATGGTTAGCACAAATACTTTTGATGTAGATCACTCCACTACTTTTAAGCTAAAAGACAATGATAATGTACATTTTGGTGCTGCTGGCATTGGACTACTCATCATGGGATTCTTGGTCCTAGGATGTAAGTACTTTAACAGTCCCGTTTTTATGTGTCCCCTAAAAAATTGTGGAGAGGAAATAAGTTTTCTGATCATTTGATGAAATATATTTTACAAATTCTTATTTTGTGCAATTATCAAGAAATTTCTATGTTTGGTGTTGGGTTTATGACACGAAAAAAAAAATCAAACAACTTGACCCCTTAGAGTGTAGTGGAGGATAAAAACTTTTTTGCTTTGAATCTCAATGTAATAGGAAAGTACCATAACAGACAGGTTCAAATTGCTATTTGAGTGAAGAAGACAGTCAGAAACAACTGACTGAAACAATCAGAAAAGGCTACATAGAGAAAGTAAACTCTGGGTTGGGTTTTAACAGATGAATAGGAGCTAGCCTAGTGGACAAGAAAAAGGGAACACAATACAAGAAGAAAAAAAAATCCATGTGCAAAATCCCAAAAGAATGAGAGTGCAAGTAACTGAAATAAACGACTCCAGCATAGAAGAAATAAAGGATGTGCTTGATAGCATGGTGAGAGTTGAGACTAGAAAGATAGGCAAGGGCTAGACCTTGAAGGGATTTCATGCTGTGCTAAAGCTGCACAGCCTAAGGAAAGGAGAGCCAAATAGATGAAGAATTAAACTCCAGCTGCTAAATTCAATTGTCTGAGTCCTTCAAAGGTTACCCAAGTTTTCTGAGCCTTGCCTTCGCCATCCGTGAAATAATAAAACTTACTTCACAACAATACTTAGATAATGAAAAGGAAGTACCACGCATGGAAGCATTTAGAGATAGACCATATTGTATGGTCACTAGAGTGGACCTAGTCAAGGATCTAGACATGAGGGTATAATATCCAATGGATTCTTCAGGTGGTCTTTAACATTGCCTTGGATGATGATAGAAATTAGAGTGGCGATGAGCCAGACGCTACAGTCTCTGAGGAATATTTTTCTTTTAATATTTTCCTAAGTAATGACAGGGAAAAGACTCATCTGTTTTAACAGTATATGATCTGTAATTTGAATACTATATAACAAGTAAAAATTGATTGCAGTCTGAGGCTCACATTGATTTTGGTATCTCACTATTATTCAGCTTGTTTTCTGAAACTTTCATAGTAATGTTAGAATCAAATAAAGTTATATTAGGCATTCAAATTTAATCATAAAAGCAGGTTGTTTTGTTTTAATCTGGTCCCACTGCTAATTGCAATATTCCTATCTTTTCACCATCAGTGGTCCCACTTTTGTTGATGTTTTGTGACTGTGGAGGTGTCCCTGGTAGCGGGGCCAGATTTAAGCCTGTTCCCGAATGTATGGATGGAGCAATTCATTCGTGGGCTGTGGAAGGAGCGCAGCCCAAACTTGCGGTAAGTGCTCACTAACAGTCTAGTTTGTTCTTTGTTCTGGGATAGCCGATGGGGAAAACGAAGAGAAAGGTACATCAAAATTAGATGACAGTAACCAGGGAAGCCTTTCTAAATGAGATTCAGATTACTTTCAGTATCCTTTTAGAAAATCTGAGGTAATTTGAGAACAAACCCAGTGTATAATTATTGGAAGAAAAGAATCATTACAAATAGGAAAATGTTTCCTGTCCTCTAGGATTTGACCAATATCTCTGCACCACGAATACCACCCAATAATGCAGATATTATTGAGTGCCTTGACAACTCAGGTAAGAAAATTTATTTTTTAAGTTTTCATAGTTCAAATGACTAACAAGGAACTCTATTCTCTGTCTTTGCATACCTTACCATTTCTCAATTGTCTTATCTTTACAATTGTTTCCATCATTCTTTTTTAAATGACTAATTTGCAAATTAAATGATAAAGAAAAACCTAGAATACTTATTATTCTTTTAGGTTGTATTTTTTTAAATCTTCTTCAATCATCAGAGAGTACACAGGAGATGACCTGATTAGGATTTCTATAAATAGGAGAGAAGTACTGAATTGTAACCGGAAGTCAATTTTGGCTGAGATTTTTTTGTCTAATAGAACAATTGTTATTTATTTAAAACCACTAATTTGAATTAAAGTACAGGCCTATTAAATAGATGTATGCTCATTTATTGAGGCTAGCATCTGCCTCCACAATTCACAAAGGTCAGTCTAAGAAAGAGAGGAATAAATTTTAAAAACTCATATCTTTGGAAATAATTGTACCGTCTTGCCTTGTTTCAAGGTAAATAAATATTATTGATTCTCTTATTTTTCATTCAGTCTTTTTCAAACTTGTGATCATGACTTTTCCACTTTGAACTCTTCAAAATGTAAAAGACATAGGAATGTTTATGACTTATAGAACTGGACCACATTCAGAAGACTGGAGATGCTAGTCTGTAAACTCATTTCTCCCCCTGAGGTGTCCATTTTTGTTAATGACCCCAACACCCTCCACCTTAAAAGCAGAAACTCATTTTTGACTCTCTTATCTCCCTATTCATTGACACTCAGTCAGTTCTCAAGACTTGTCAAATCCTCAGATCCACCAGGATTTATTTATGCATTTATTCTCTCATTAAGTCTACAAACCTTGAACAAAGCACAGTGAGAGGCACCAGAGTAAGAAGTATGAAACACTGTACCTAAACTCAAGATCTTCAAAATATGAAAGCCATAGGACACCTGCTCCATGGTCCACACTTTCTCTGTCCGTGGCGCATCCATAGTCTGGGCCATCCTCTTATCTCACCTGCCTGGAATTTTGTAACAGACTTCTACTCACCCCTCACAATCAAGTGCAAATCCCAGAGTCTCCATGCAAACCTATCCCTCACCATAGCCATGGCCTCTTCTCTGAATGCCCTGGAGGCCCTGTGCTTCTAATAATACATTGAGTATTCTTACATTGTTTTTTTTTTTACGTTTTAGAATTTGGGTATTTTCCCCCAATTTGAAATCAAACTCTCTAAGGCATAGATAGGGATTTTTTTTGTTTTAACTTTTATTTATTTATTTTTATTTTTGGCTGTGTTGGGTCTTCATTTCTGTGTGCGGGATTTAGCTGTGGCGAGCAGGGGCTACTCTTTGTTGCGGTGCCTGGGCTTCTCATTTTGGTGGCTTCTCTTGTTGTGGAGCACAGGCTCTAGGCATGTGGGCTTCAGTAGTTGTGGCATGCGGGCTCAGTAGTTGTGGCGCACCGGCTTAGTTGCTCCTTCCTGGACCAGGGATCGAATCTGTGTCCCCTGCATTGGCAGGCAGATTCCTAACCACTGTGCCACCAGGGAAGTCCCATATTACCTTCATTTTATTTCTTTGCTCACTCACAACTGCGTACTTAAATGGAGAAACTATACATTACAGTAAGTTACTAATTTTTAGTTTACAATACACTAGAGAAAAAACAGTTTACAGGAGAAAGTAAAATTTAATTTGATCAACACTTTTAGGGGTTTACACAAATGAGTATCGTGGCAGAAAAATGCAAGATCTGGGAGGAGGAGAAAAAACGACAGCATTGGAACTAGTGGATGGAGTTAAAACATCAGGAGCACCTAAGATATGTCAAGAATATTCTGGAACATTAAGAAGAAGTTCTATGAGGGAATGTAGAGAAGGAGAGCTGAATATGAACTTCATGGAAAGTTACTTCTGCCAGGTAAGCTCTCTATCCCCATGCCTTCCTTTCCATCCTGCACCCATATCTCTACCCCAGGCTCCTGCTATTTCCCAACAGGGCTTTGGTGGGCATTTCCTAACTAGGTTCCCAGCCTCTGGTCTTTACGCCTGACAATCTATATTCCTGCTGAATAGTATTTCTCAAACTCTGACTTGAGCACTTTACTCCCCCACTTTAAAACAACCAGTGGCTCCCAGCTCTGTTTTGTCTGTGGCGTGAAGTCCAAACTCCTTTACACAGCAATTAACCCACTGACCTCTTCCCTCACACCCTCACACCTCCAATTACTCCTTACCAGCCACCCCACTTGCCAAGCCCCTTTGCCTTATTCACACTGGTCTACTGCCCTCCATGTCTTTGCTTATGCTGTGCTTGTCCTGGAATGCTTTTACTTGATCTTCTCTCTCACAAATCCACACTCATCTTTCTATCCAGTTCAAACACCCCTGCCTTTCTGAAGTTTTTACTGTGACTCCTCTCATCCAAAATAGCGTTGATGTTTCTTTATGTGTATCTCTGTAGTACTTTGTTTGTACATTTTATAGAACATACCATTGCTAAAATCTGTTGGTTACATGTCCACCACTGTTTCTAGTGCCTCGTCTGCATGGGCTCTACATTATGTTGCCAGTACCTGGCTCGGTTCCAAGCACAGAGTAAACACGCAATAAGGGTGGGTCCAAGAGCCATAGTACACTTCCAGGACATTCTAAGAACCAGAGAGAATTAATTTTGCCATCTTCAGGTGGAGACAGAATTGCCCATGGTTATACCCCATATGATACTTAAACCTTCAGATATTTCCTACCTCTGATACTGTCTCTGATAAATTTATGTCCTTCTACACACTGGCCTAAAATACAGTCATTAACTCTCCTAATCAGAGGGTGGCTGATATTTTGAACTGAAATACTAGTAAAAGCCTTCCAAATAGCAGCAAATAATAAGGGGACTGTTGCTGAAATCCATAGGTGTACTTTCTATCCATGTCCCTACAAATGAATATCATTTTCATGAAAAGTTCCATTTCTGCCTCACAACTTTTGCAATTGTATCTCCTTCTGCCCAGAACACTCTCTCTGCTTTACTGTCCCCGTGACTTTAGTCTCTGAACAACCATCACTTTATGAGATTCTGCCCCTGACCGCTCTGTCTGAAAGAGCAACGCTATCCATCTCTATTCCTTTACTCTGCACCTCCTAACAAATATGTTTATGTCTTGTCTGACTCATCCTACTGAAATGTAAGCCCTGTGAGAGAGGGACTTTATCTGGTTTTGTTCATTACTTTATTGCCAACTTCCTAAGAGAGTGTCTGCCAAATAGTAAGGACTCAAAAACTATTTTTGAACTGAAATGGCACAATGAGTTGGTTTGCTAATAAAGGTATTTCTGCTTAACCTGAAAGTTTGCAATCCAATATTACAAACAAAAGAGATGAAATAAAAGTACACATGTCTGTGAGCTTTCACTTTGAATTGGAGGAGATTCTTTTTTTAATAACTGTCTTTGGTCACCTTCAATTCTGAATCCAAAAGTGGCATAGACCCAGAGTCAAATTTTCCTGTTATTTTGCTTAAAAAGCCACACTGAAATAAATCTTCATGGAACCACCATATTCACTTCATCTGGAGGAAGAAAAGCACAATCCTGAATGAACCCAAATCAACTATGAACTACCTAATTTGAACAAATCCAAAAAAATACACAATTTTGGTATACTTTAAGTTCAGTGTTTTTAAGTATACCTCCTTCTAACTTGGTTGCAAAATCATTCATGTGATTCTTTTTGTGCTTTTGTGTCCCAAGTGCACTAAGATGAAGAAGTCCATCTAAATAAATATCAAAATGTATTATCCAAATTACAGGTAAAATAATTCCTAACCAAATTCTTTCAAGTAATTATATAATAATTTCTAAACAGTCTCTAGAAGATGTTAGAATTTTGTTTTATATATTTTTTTTGGTAAAGCTCTGGGAAAAAATAACGATAAAGACCTCTATTACTGTTTAAAATGTATTCATCCTTTCATTTTCTCTTTCTTCTACAAATTCAGAAAGCATATGCTTATGCAGATGAAGACGAAGCACGCCCATCCAATGACTGTTTGCTCATATATGATATTGAAGGTGTAGGTTCCCCTGCGGGCTCTGTGGGTTGTTGTAGCTTCATTGGAGAAGACTTGGATGACAGCTTTTTGGATACACTGGGGCCTAAATTTAAGAAGTTGGCAGATATCAGCCTGGGAAAAGGAGTTGAACCATATCCAGACCCTGATCCCTCTTGGCCACCTGACAGCACTGAACCGATCTGCCCTCTGCAGGGAACAGAGCCCATTGGTAGTGGACACCCACACATCTCCCCACATTTCGGCACCACCACCATCATTTCTGAGAGTACCTACCCCTCGGGACCTGGGGTACAGCATCCTATTCCTGATCCTCTGGGCTATGGTAATGTCACTTTAACTGAGTCTTACACCACCTTGGGCACTCTGAAGCCCTCTGTCCACGTTCACGATAACCAACATGCATCAAACGTGGTGGTGACAGAGAGGGTGGTCGGCCCAATCTCTGGTGCCAATCTGCATGGGATGTTAGAGATGCCTGACTTGAGAGATGGGTCGAATGTTATAGTGACAGAAAGGGTAATAACACCCGGTTCAAGCCTGCCCTCCACTTTGACCATCCCTGATCCTAGAGAGTCTTCAAATGTAGTAGTGACAGAAAGAGTAGTCCGGCCAAATTCCGGCCTAGTGGGCAATCTGAGTGTGCACTCCGATTTCTCAAACACCCACAATGTGATTGTGACAGAGAAGGTAGTTTCAGGCTCCAGCATAACTGGCACTAGTGGCCCAGCTGGGCTAGGTGGAGGCAGTGGCATAGGCAGCAGTGGCCTGGTGGGCAATGGTGGTGGCATTGGGCTGAGCAGCCTGGGAGGGGGCGGGGGCCTGAGTAGCAGCATCGGGGGCACATCCACCATTGGCCACTTGAGGGGCTCCTCTGAACATCACTTTAGCAATACCCTAGGATCTGCCTCCCCTATCACAGCCCAAAGTCGAATCACAAAGTACGGTACAGGACAATATGCCAAGTAGCCAGGACCCCAGCACGCTTTTTTCTCAGTAATTGTGATTTAGGTTTAATTCCCACCACCCAAAAACTAACAATGTGATTTATGATGCACAACCAGGTGCTAAGAAAATTGTGGAACAAGGTGAGACACCTCAGTGAGAAAAATAGATGGAAATAGTGCTGTTGGGCAAGAGCTCTCCTGAGCATTTGTAAACTTTTTTCTTCTAGTCATACTAACAGAATCATGACCGTGAACTAAAACTTGAGACAGGGTCTTCTTTGTGCCTGGATGGCCTGTAGTGTCTTCTTGGCTTTTGTGTGGCCTGTAGTGTATCTCCAGCACATGGAATAAATAAAACCTGGTCATATAAAAACACTGGCCTTAAGATGGCAATTGGCATCATTCTCCTTGCTCTGTTTTGAATTGCCATGTAGCTCAGGCAATATTTAAATAAAACTAAACGTGCAATATGCGCTCAAGTATGTGGGAAGAATTTGAAATATGCCCCAAATGCCTTGTCAGTTTTGCAGATAATATAAATAAAAATCCAATCACATATTTAGACCAGGGTTAACCAGTAAAGAAAAATAAATGGCTACTCAGCCAAGTCCACAAGCCACCAGGCACTCCCACCTTAATAACTGCACTAGATGAAACAAACTTCAAATTAGGAAATGTTTCCTGGGAGGGAAATTCCATAAGAGGGTGAACATAGTGAGATTGATTGGGAGTGAACTGGCATCGTCTGAGTCTAGATCTTGAGATGGGGCTTCAGCTATAATTCCTATGGAGTCAAGGACTTCTCTGATTCTAGTTTGTGTTTAGTGGTAGATGCAATATTGACGTATACTGCATACTGGTGAAGTTGCAGGATATCACACGCATTTTTCCCTTTACCAGTGTGACTCTGACTTAATGAAGGAAAACCTGCCAAATATACTTCTCAGGCTGAAGCAAGTAACACCTGACATGGTGAATTACCTTCCAAAGAAGTAGATGGGAATCGCATTGTATTTTCAGATTGTGTTTTTAGTAAGTGTTATTCATTTATATCCAGCTCTTTATTACACATCTCCTAAGATAAAATAATTGACTTAGACTGAGCTGTGAAAAAAAGCCTGCAGTATAGTTACGCTTTGGGGAAATATTTTAAGGGGATATAAAAAAAAGTTTTTAGCACATGTAAAATATTTAATGGGGGAAGTTAGAATTGTTCAGTAAATAATACCGTACTATTAGTTTTAATTGAGTTTAGTACTTTTTAAAATAACCCTCTGCTGCTATTTTGAAGAGATCAACTAGGAACTTTTAACAGAGTTTATGACATTGTGTTAATGGGAATGAAATTGTACTAGACAATCCAATTTCCTTACTCTCTCCCACCTCCTAACCGAATTTTCTCACTAGCCTAAATTTTACATTCCTGATTTGATTTGTCAGTAAACTCTTGGATTATATATGCTGCAATTTATAGATAGTTTCTAAATTATATAGTATACTTTTCTAACTTCAAAATTTAATAATGTCCTATTTATGATGTCATTTCTGTGAATTTGCTACATACTGTTACCTGGTTAAAATCTCTAAATAGAATCAAAGCATTCTTAGAGGTAAATTTACTATTGTATGGTAGAGGAATTTTTTTCTCTTTTCTAAATTCAATGTTAATATTTGCTCACTAATGTGAAACTGGATATGGCAAAAATATCTTAAGGATTAGTCCCCCCAGTTACTCAAATTTCCCAGAGTGTTACAAGATCAAAGAATAGTTATTGGACTTCCAACACTTGTCAAAGGGGGATGGCGAGTGAATTATTTTACCCAGAGCTATTTCACTCTATGTTATAGCAGATGATGTCAATATTTTCAAAGCCACAATACACATCTTATTTTAACTCTGTAGACTATGTAAAATTTTGATAGTCTGTAGCATGCCAAAATGCAGAGGTGTAAATAGAGTCATTCACAAGGAGTCTTTCTTTTATTTCTTTCTCCCATTTGGAGGTTCCATTAATAATGGGTAATCTTTCCAGAAATAAAGTCAAAAGCTACTTATTGAAATATACTTGAGTATGCCTGGGTCCAGGAGTTTGAAGAAATAAAACTAATTATTAATTAATTTGTTAGTATTTGTCACTTTGATATGACATATCATCAGAAGTGTTTTCTTAAGACTCCTGATATCTTCCAGAAATGTTTTTTAGATTGTCTGACAAATGCCAGAGCAACCATCCTTAATAACTATTGTTATTAAGATCCATTAGTTACATAAAACTATGGGAGATACAAGAAAAAAAAATGGCAGTATTAGTCATCAATCTTTCTAGGAAGATACTTTCAAATCAGACTACTTTTTTCATGTTTACACATTGATGTTCTAACTCATTATCCCTAAATTTTAAAATTACCTTTTTAAGAAATGAAATGGAGGTATTTGTAATGAGGTGGATGGAATTAGAGTCTGTCATACAGAGTGAAGTAAGTCAGAAAGAGAAAAACAAATACAGTATGCTAACACATATATACGGAATCTAAGGGAAAAAAAAAAAAGGCCATGAAGAACCTAGTGGCAAGACGGGAATAAAGACACAGACCTACTAGAGAATGGACTTGAGGATGTGGGGAGGGGGTGGGGTGAGATGTGACAGGGTAAGAGAGTGTCATGGACATATATACACTATCAAACATAAAATAGATAGCTAGTGGGAAGCAGCCGCATAGCACAGGGAGATCAGCTAGGTGCTTTGTGACCACCTAGAGTGGTGGGATGGGGAGGGTGGGAGGGAGGGAGATGCAAGAGGGAAGAGAAATGGGAACATATTGTATATGCATAACTGATTCACTTTGTTATAAAGCAGAAGCTAACACACCATTGTAAGGCAATTATACTTCAATAAAGATGTTTAAAAACAAAAACAAAAACAAAAACAAAAACAAAATTACCTTTTTAAGACAGCAACCATTCTAACAGTCATTTAAAGGCATGTAATTTTTTTTTAATGAACAGCCTTTAGGAAGAATTTAATCCTTCTCTTTAGATGCTTTACTCTAACTCACATACTTTATGTCATTCCATAGATGTAAAGATATGAAAATTATTTTATAAGTGAATAGTTATAATTCAAACCCAGAATGCAAGCTGAGTCTCAGATCAACTTGCTCCTAACAAAAGAGAAGGAAAAAAGAGTGATTTAATTGTTATGTGTATATAGTTTGAAAACAAAGCGTTTAATATTTATAAAACATCTCACTTTCCAAAGAGGTAGTCCTTAGAGGCAAAAATTAGTGTATTATAAATACTTTATTGTTTAATATCAACCAAAATACCATCTTGAGCTAATTTTGACATTGAATTCCAAATACATCTGCTACATATTATTAGCCTCTCTGTATGTTGCCTGATGTAAATGTATTTGCTCTGAAAAATTTACAGAAAAAGTATCTATTTCAGGTTATTTCTAGGGCTTCATCTGGACATCTGTTCTACATTTGTATATAAAGTTTTTAGCCTCATAATGTTCATTCAATGTATAATGTTCTGACAGAATTTTAATTATATAGCTTCAAAAATTACATATTCACTCTAACTGGATGTTTCTAGTTATAGACACAATTCATTTCTGAATTTATACCAACATTTGAATGTCAGCCAGTGTATAACACATATGACAGTCTTTGACTTTAGCAGGAGTTTAAAGGTGTTATAATCTTGGCTAAAATGGCCCTGGCTTTTTCAGAAAGACATTTGAAGCCCAAAACAAACGTTTGAAAGTATTGCCACATTTCCCCATGCCTATTTAATCAATTCCAACCTTTGAGGGGACTTCTGGTGTTTGTAAGACCTATTTCACATTGCACTAGAATACACCGGTCCATATAGATTATTAGTATCCATGAAACAGAATCTGTCTTCCAGTTCCAGATTATTCAATTCATGTTAGGACAAAAGCATAAATGGATCAACCTGTTCTCCATCAAATAATTTTAAAACAATGAATAATCTTTTGTTTAGGTGTCTATATTCCTCCATTTAGTTATATTTGAATTACTAAACACTGTCATCAAGCTGTACTTAGTCTAACCTATTTTTCTTTCGCTATTTTATGAGTATTTTTAGACTTTAATATTCATCTTGGGTGATATTTACAACAAGGTGCTTTCCTTCAAGTTTCAGTATAAAAACTCTTGGATTATTTGGGTGCTAGCTCCTTGCTTGGTCATCTGTTGGCTATTTTAAGTCGGTCTGTAATTTCTAAAGAGTTACGTTTACAGCAATAAAATGCTTAATATGCCTTCATTATCTTTTCTGAATTGCAAGGTGGGGATGGGTCTTAGAATATAAGGAATAATGAGAGATTATCAAATCTAGTTATTATTTTTAGTCCATAGAAGTCGTTATTTTATTTTCACACTGTTAAGATTTTTCATTTTCTGTTTCCTAAATCGTTTTTTCTCATGTTTACCGGGGAAACTGCTCTCCAGAGTGCTGCTTAGTAATGTCAGAATACAGCCTTAAGCAGCCTCATGCAAATAAGTAAATGATCAATAACGTGCATTTTAAGCTTTTATTTGATACTTTTAGCATCTTTATGCTTTCACATTTTTCTCTTTCATATTCTAATTTTTTTGTTTACACCAGCATTTTATTTCTTTTAAATGGCTTTTCTTCTTATTTGCTTTTAAAATCAAACACTTTCCTCTTTATTGGGGTGCATCTCCTGTTTGCTCTCCAATGTCACCTTCAGAACATTATCATCTTCCTCGTGCACAAAACCTTCCCCTTTTCAGACACATGCGATCTGCTTATATCCCCCTCCCACTCTTCTCCTTGTGCCATTTCCTGACCTCTTAATAATGTCCCCACTTTTACTAAAGACTCTTGTATTCTGGCTCACAGTCTTCTGTGGCTTCTCCAACTCCGTGGACGAGGCACTCAGCATCCCATATTCTCAGCTCTTGTGCCTCCATTCCCCCAGCCACCTCAGTCACTTGCTTCTTTTTCATAACCCAGCATGGCAGGACATTGGATGCCTCCGTTTCACTTCCTCCTATCCTTCCATCTCACTTGCTTATGAATGCCGATTGTTGCAATTCCTTCACTTCATCAAAGCTTCCATTCTTTGGACTCGCACCGCTTTCTCAGTATCTGTCAGCTTCACTTCCCTCCTTGTCTAATCAAACTTCATGAGTCCAACTACTGTCACCTCTTGGAGCATACCTTCTACCTCCTTGCCCTGAGCCCCCTTTCATATCCCAAATCTTTTACCCCCGCATTTCTGTCTGCACATCAACAGCTAAACAAATGATTCAAGTGAGTTGACTTTTTTCATTTTAAATAATCGATTTCAGATCTCAGGTTAACATCAAATGCTTCCCTAATCCTAGCTGATTCTGTGAGAGGCTTCTCATCTCATTACACTAGATTACTATTCCATACTGTCTCTGTCCTCAACACTCCCACACCTCCTCTTCCCTCCTTATTCTCAGTTGATGACCTAACCCTATTGTTCACTGAGAAAATAAAAGTCATCAATCTCAAATCCACGCATCTTCTTCTGCCAAACCTGCACAGCCACCCTTGACACCCATATTATCCCCCCACCGTATTGCAATGGAGTGTCCTACTCATATAAAAAGACAATTCCCCATTTAAGCTCAAGGACTTCGCTCCTTCCTTAACACTCTCTTTCCTATTCTCGTTCTCTCTCTCTCTCTCTCCCTCTCCCTCTGCCTATCTCTCTGTATCTCCCTCTCTTGCTCTCTCCCCCACCCCAGAACACTTCCATCAGCACCCTTCCCTGTGGCTACTGTCTCATTTTTTCTTTGTTTATTTCACCAAATTTCTTAAGACTCATGTACACGTGCTTTCCTTTCTTTACCATGTCCCATGAGACTACAACATTCACCCATCAGCCCATTAGAATGGCCCTGGTCAAATTTGTCTAAGACCTATACAACGTCAAATACAAGGTCTACTTTTCTGTTCTGGCCTTTCTTATTTGTTGTAAAGAATCTGAAAAGAGTAACTGTTCTCTCTTCCTTGAAACATTCTTCTTTCGTGGCTTTTATAACACCATCCTCTAGGGATATTGATTATATTTCATTGGTCACTCTCTCTCTTATTATTTCTTGTTTATTCCCCAACTACCCAATCTTTAAATGGTAATATTCCCCTAAAGTTTGTCCCAAGACCTCTCCTGTTAACACTCTACATTATCTCTATGATAACTCATCCAAGCCCCTTTTTAACTGTTCGGGATTAAAGCTTATAATTTATCCTCTAATATCCTTCATCCCAGTAAATATGACTACATTGACCCAGTGCTCAACGCAGAATCTAAGTAGTCCGTTGATTTTTATCCTTTCCCTCACCCCTCACATTTAATCCATTAGTAAGCCCTGTTGATTTTATAACCAGAATATATCTCAAGCTATCAAATAGTTTCCAACCCCATCTGCCACCCTACCAGAACTACCTCTTAAGTAGTCTCTCTACTTCCATACTGGACTCATTTAAACAATTTTCTACAGATGAGCCTATGTGGCCTTCTAAAATATAAGTTAGATTAAGTCAATCCCCTATTTTAAGAATTTCAATGGATTTTCATTGCATGTCTTAGAACAGCCTACAGGGACCTGCCTGATCTGGCATAAAGGATGGTGGTGGGTAGACGATGGTGGCTTGGACTATAATAGCTATAATAGAGAACGTGAGAGGAAATGGATTGAGGAAATACTTTGGCCTTTGCAACTGGTATTCACTCTGCATGGAACATTTCCCTCCTCATTTTCATATGGTTGCATCCTTTCATCATTTATGTAGCAATTTAAGTATCATTTCCTCATAAATTCTTTCCTTGTCCAAATTGTTCATTCATTGATTCATTCATTGATTCATTCCACAGATGGTTATTAAATGCCTAATAGTTTTGCCAAGCAGTGATGATATGGTAGTGAACAAAGCTCCTCATGGAGTTTATGTTCAAGATGGGACGGGCGTTCTGACAATGAACAAGTGTATAGTATGTTAGATGGCAAAAATGGTCAAGAGAAAAAGCAGGGCAACTTAGGCTAGGGAGTGCAGGATGGGAGGGATACTCTTTTATATAAGGTAATTGAGGCAGAGTTAGTTATAAGGCAATATTTGAGCAGACACCTGAAGAACATTCAGGAACAAGCCATGTGGCTATCTGGGTACAGGGCACTTCAGGCAGAGAGGACTACAAAACTGCAAAAATTCTGAGGTAGGCATGTGCTTGGGGTATTCAAGGAAGAAGAAGGAGACCTACATGTGGCAGTGAAAGAAGGAAAGCAATAAGAAATGAAGTCCGAGAAGTAACAAGGGATGAGATGGAGTTCGACCTTGCAAGTCACTGTAAGAATTCTGACATTCTCAGTGAAATGGAGAGCCACTGGAAAGCTTGGACAGAGGAGTGCTCTGCTCAGAATTGTATTTTTAAAAGATCACCGGTTGCTAGCTCTCTTATGAGAGAGACCTATTACCTGGTTTGACCATACAATTTGGTAGCAAAACAAGTGACAAAAATAAACCAAAAGCCCTAGATAGTTTAATAGCAACATGCAAAAAGAAATTGGAAAAAGGGCACTGAGCAATAGATTAAATTAAAATCTTACTATAGGGACTTCCCTGGCGGTCCAGTGGTTAAGACTTTGCCTTCCAATGCAGGGGTCGTGGGTTCGATCCCTGGTCGGGGGAACTAAGATCCCACATGCCACATGCTGGTGGCCAAAAAATAAAACATAAAAGATCTCATTCTTTTTATAATATATAAAAATCTCACTTGAAACAACTCAAGCATAGTAAATACAAATGGAGAATATTAAATTGACGTTAAAAAGTTTGAAACAGATGCCAGTTTCTGGGCAAGTACTTGGTGATTGTGTTCAAATAAGACAAACTGACTGACAAACTCTCCAGCTGACTCTGGGAGACCTACTTTTCCTAATTTTACAAACAAAGCTTAATTATACCAAACTTGGAATATCCCGGTCTGCTCTGTGCCTGTGTGGTCCCAGCCATCCTCCTTAAACCTAGGGAGGAAAGCCCCTGCCTCAAGAACTTTCCCGCAATTGCTCAAAATATCAGACTCCAATTCTTATCAAAGTTCATATCTGGTTGGACCCAGAATGTAACTGGTCACATTTTTCAAAGGAAAATACTTTGCTGCATTCAAATTAATAGATATCTTTTTCAAAATGTATGCTAGTTTCTGCTTGATAAATTACTGACCCAGGCTTCTCAGTTGGTTTTGATCACATGTTCAGTTGGATTCACCCAGAAATAGACCCTGAGACAGGATGTGAGCGCAATCTGGGGGGAAGGGATGGAGGTGAAGAAACCACTGGTAGTAAATGGGGAGATGAAAGAGGGAAGGGGACGCAGCCATTAAAAACCAGTTACCACCATGGACAACTGAAGCTCAGCGCTCCTGGGAAGGGAAAACCCTTCCTAGGAGCTGGTATGGTACTTGCACCATAGAGCTAAATCGTCCCAGAAATGAAGGTGATTCTGTATTCAGACAACGGCTACCATCAATTAGTAATTAAGAACCGCCTCTGGGCACAGAATTCCCTGTGCTTGCTGCACAAGTGGGTAAAGTGACTATGGCACCAACGAAATGAAGAAACACAGGAGCTGGCAGTTAGAAATCGGGCATGTGGACACTGAAGTGATAAGGGCAAAATATGGAGATGGTACCGAAAGGATTTGCTACAACCACTGGTATGCTCTACAGAGCATTCTCTGATGAAATATGTGACATAGAACCTCAGATTTTTCTGACTTGACAGGCCTTTCTTGAACATTCCACTGTAAATAAGAATGGATGGATAGATTGGATAACGAAACCCAATGGTATAAAATAAGAACGTCTTCAGGTTCCCCTTGTCATTAATTTGTACCTTTATGATATTATATCATTTATGTTAATTAGATGCTTCTCTCTGTAAAGTGTTTAGACATATAATCATTCTCCTATAACACATGACTTAGCTTTACTGTTACACATTTAGGAGTGACCTTGATAGATAATTGGGTTTGATGTCTATTTACTGCCAAAAAACAAGGGCTATGAGTCAAAGTCATTATTTTTTGTATACATAGCCCAAACACTTTAATAGCTTATTTCTAACAACAACAATACAGTTCACCCTGTTTCTAAGACATATTATTGCAAAAATTGAAAAAGGTACCTCAAAAATTCTATTGTCATTATTTGAATATGGAAGCAATTAAATAAAAAAGTTTGAATTAGTGTATGATGCAGAGAGGTCAACACAGTGACAAGCAGAAATTGAAAAATTATTTGCTGGATACATGAATAAATGCAATCCATTCACGCCTCGGTTCTAAAATCCATTCTTGCCTTGGCATTCTATGTGAGAACTGAGCCCCTAGATTACATCATAGTGCTTCTCAAATTCCCGCCATTCCCAATAGAACTTCTCTTTCGAAGTTATTCTTTGGCATAATGATGCCTCTTTAAAATGAGGGACAATATAATTTAATTTTCTTAGATTGTAAAATGTATCTTTACCAAATGTCTTAAAAAAGACTAGGTATATAAAAATTTAGACCTTACTAGTATGTAGTTAGAATTAAATGGTTACCTAAAGAAAAATAGTTTATTTCCAAATATAACTAAATATTTTCCAAGTATTTGAAAAATGAGTCCAAAAATATTGGAATGAGAATGTAGCTTTCTTCAAATGACAACGATCATGGTAGCAATAGAAAAGTGCTTCCAGGACCCTATGAGATTAACAAATCGTATCAACTATCACCTGATAGATGAAATCAAATATATGTAAGTTCAGACCTTTTCACATGCTGTTCTCTGGGAGGGTAAATAAAGATATTCCTTCTCACAGGGGAAGAATATTTTGCTAGACACCCCTGCAGCTTAGATGAAGGGCATGTCAAAATATCTATCCATCTTTGCTCTCTATTCATGATCAATAAACAATTTGGGGGTTGGTACCTTGCTGGCTAGGGCAAGTAGAGGGCATCTGGAGAGAAAATATTAACTTTACAGTTATCCCACCATGGAAAAATCCCCCCCACTGCAAACTCATAAATTAATATTCTACTTTATAAATCATCTATAAACATGATTATTGAGCATCAGTCACCAGGAAAACTGATCTGTTTTCAATATAAAGACAAAAATAAATGTGAGCCTAGAAAACTCAGATGTAAACCATGCAATGGGGAGTTCAGGCCAAGTTAAGTAATTAATAGGTCCCATTTGGGTGACTAACTGGCTGGACTTCTCTTTGTAACACTCATCACTAACAACCCAAAAGCTTTCCTTCTAAAACATTCTTATTTGCAAAGTAAGGATAATAAGCCATATTTTTTAAGATATATAATGTATTTTAAAAATTATTAAAACCAAAATGAGGATTAAAAATCAATTAAATAGAATAAAATTTTAAACACAGATACAAAATTGTCAGAAATGAATGTGTTATAAACTAGAGTAGCAAACAATAAGAAAATCATATTTAATGACTAACAGTAAAAACTGAATACTAGTATATAGAAAAAATAACTTATATCTACACCTAATGCCAGAGGTTTTAATAAATGGCAAGTCTGTTAAAAATATATACACTCTATAAATTATGAAAGAAAGAATACTACTCAAAGAGAATGCACTATGTGCTAGTTTTTTCTATTAAAATGTATCTAATTTAATGTCCCAAAATCTTCCAGGGAAGAAAATAGATAAGGAATTTGCTATTTACAGAGATAAATTAACTCACTCATGGAAACAAACCCAGTTAGTGAAATTCCTGGAATCTGAACCATATCTAAATCTTTATCCATTTCAATATGCCACACTGGCATAGCACATTGATCTTAACTGTAAATAGATAATTCTACATGCTTGACAAACAAGATGCTCTAATTAGAGATAAGACACCTTAAATAAATAAAATAAAAATATATTTTAACTTCTATACAATAAAAACTAACAAATGTGTTAAAAATGAAGACAATGAAGACTTCCAATTAATGATAGTTGAGTCAAGATATTTTTACTCTACTCAACTTTATGAAATAAAATAACAATAAATAAAATAATAGTTGAACATAACAACCCACCTTCAAAAAGCAAACACACGCACACACACAATGTCTGCTAAGTACACTGAAATGTGGACCAAAACTAGGAAGTTCTAGAGGTAGTTAATATTCCTCCAGATCTCCTGTGGAGTGCAGATTTCTCTAAAAGTAAATGACACAGTCTTTCAAGATTCAGTGATGTAGGCAAGTTATAGAATTATCAGAGAACATTCTTATAGGAAACCCGTTCCATATCACTGGTCAGTAGGTGAGTCAAAGCTGAAAGACAGACTCCTTAAAGATGTCATCTTTACTTCCTGACCCCATAGACATGAGGAAGGAAGAAAGAGAATACTATAGCACATTCAAGGTAACCCAGGGACCAATCCAACTAAACTTCATGAGTAAAAACCAGCAGAAACAACAGAATGCAGAAAAGCACCTAAAACACTTCATATATTGAAATCATCAGGCATGTACTATCAAATAAAAATCCAATAAAATTCATATACCTAGTATACTATACTAGATCAAAACAAAAGAGAATACACAAATTTAAAATATAAAGAATTCTTTAAAATAGGGCTTAACTATAGATTCCACAGATATTAGGAAAATAGTAAGAGGCTATTATAAACAACACTTTGCCAATCAATTAGAAGATTTAAATGAAATGGAGAAATTCATAGTAAAAAGTACAATTTACTCAAACTGTCTTAAGAACCAAACACTCAAGGAGGAAATAATTTCAATCTAATACAACTCTTCTAGATAAGAGAATAAAACATCACAATCCTCAACTCATTTAAGAAGGCTAGCATAACTTTGACCAAAAAATTCAACAAGATTAGCATAAGACAGGAAAACTATATGCCAATTTCACTCATGAACATAGGTGGAAAATTCCAAAACAGAATCTTCACAAACTGAATCTAGTACTATATCAAAATGATGATGACCAAATCTGGGTTTATAACTGAAAACACAAGGCTGGGTTAACATTAGAAAATTCAATCCATGTAATACACCACAGAAACAAATTAAGTGAGAAAAATTATATAATCTTCCCAATATATAGGACATGTTTAGTAAAACATATGCTCGTAGTAAATTAAGAGTAGAGGAGACTTTCTTAACTTTATGCAGACTATCTATAAAATCCCCAAAATAAATATCATACTTAATGGTACAAACTTTCTCTATGAAATAGAGAAATAAAATAGTGATGTTCACTATCAAAGTTTTGTTTAATATTTTGCTGATGGTACAAAAGTAGGGGGGAAAGGTTATGGGATTGGCAAAAAAGAAACAAAACTATCATTATTGTCAGATTAAATGATTGTGTAGTTAAAAATCCAAAAGACTCTTCAGATATATCATTCAAATTAAAAATAAGGGTTTAGCAAAATTGCTGGATACAAATATCAGAAGGCCAAAATCAATTGTACTTCTATATGTGAGAAAATGTGTTAGAAATTGTAATTAAAGAAAATATATCATTATATTATTATACTACTACCAAGGAATAACCTTTAAAAGGTCTCTGTAAGACTTTAATAATGAAAAAATAAAACTTCATTAAATAAAACCTAAAAATATAAAGAAATCTCCTTGTTTGTATATTCCGATACATGACTCAAAATTGAAATTTTGACAATTCTTTCTAATTTCTGTTAAAATATTATACAATCCTGATCAAAATTGCAGTTTGTTTGTGAAACACTTGGTTCTAAAGTGTACAGGAAATGCTATTGGCCAAGAACAGCCAAAACACTCTTGAATAGAACAAAGCTATGCAATTAAAACAGCTTAGAACTAACATAAGAATAGATGAATAGACAAAAGGAAAAAGAGGGAGAGACAGAGCTTACAAACAGATATACACTTTTATGCACACTATTATTTTTCAATATTTTATTTATTTAAATTTTTATTTGTATATTATATATTTTATGTACACTCTTAGATTTATTATAATTGGTACTACAGAAAGTGCAGAAAGCAGGCTCTTTTTAATGAATGTGCCTGGACATTAAGGTACACATATAAAAAATAAAGATGAAATCGATCCCATATCATTTACAAAAATCATCTCCAGATGATTTAGGAACTTAACTTTGAAAGGCAATATCTTATAAGTGTGTGAAAAGCTTTCTTAAGACGCAAGAGCACTAACCATAAAAGAAAAGACTGATAAACTTGACAATTTCAAAAATAAAAATTTCTATACATTATATCATCTTAAAAAGTAAAAAGCCAAGCCACAGAATGAGTGAAAAATATTTGCAATGCATGTATCCAACACTGACACACAAGATGTGTAATGTAAAGAACAACAAATCAATTTTTTAAGAGGCACAGTCTGATTAAAAATGGAGAAAAAAACCTTCAACATGCCTTTAACAAAAGAAAAAATCCAAATGGACAATAAACATACTCAAAGATATTAAACTCAACAACAATCAGAGAAATGCATAGGAGATACAGGTACCCACCCTGAAAATTGGATAAAGTTTAAAAGTCTGACAATGCTTTTGCTTTCTGTATGGGTGAGCAAAGCAAACTCTCCGAAACTGATGATGGGAACTCAGCCCAGGTCAGTATAGCCACTTGGGAAAACAAGTTAAAGAAAATTAACTTATGACCCAGAAATTCTGCTCCTTGTATACGTCCCAGGGAAACTGGGTACATGTACTGATATAAAGGAGATGTGAGAAAAGAGGCAAAGATGATAGGATTGCTGGAAGGGGGCCATGAACCAAAGAACTGAAGGCATCCACTAGAAGCTGGAAAAGGCAAGGAAACAATTCTTCTCCAGAGCGTCTAGAATTGCAGCCCTGCTGACACCTTTATTTTAGCCCCATGAGACTTATTTTGGACTTCTGACCATCAGAGATGTAAGATTATGAATTGGTGTAGTTTTCAGTCACTGTTTGTGATAACTTATTAGAGCAGCAATAGGGTACTAAGAGATAGCAGGATTGTTTATAACAGCCTATTCTATGTAAAAATATAATCATTCTCAATCGCAAAATTAAAAAAATATCCAAAACAAACTTAAAAGAGAAAAAAATAAATAAAAATAGTTGCAACGCATATGACAGAGGTTAATTTCCCTTACATAAGAAGAGTGTTTATAAATCTATAATTAAGACCTCAGTAACACAATGGGAAAAAGGAAAAAGGAAGCAAGCTTTTCACATAAAAAGAAACACTAATAGCCAGTACCGCTTCCCTCCCATGAAGAGGTGCTAATCTTATCATGTTAGAAAAATGTCCATGTTTACCTGCTGCCGTTTCGGGTTACCCATAGGCCCAGGTTAATTACCATGGCTCAGTAGCTCTTAAACTTCAGCCTGCAACTCCAGAATTACCTAGAAAGCTTGTTAAGAATAAATAATTCTAGTTCCCGCCTCCAGAGATTCTGATTCAATAAATCTGGCGCCGAGAAATCTGCTCTTGTTACGTACTGGACCATACGATTTTGCAAGTGGCCCAAGAAATATATTTCTAAAAACACTGTCTAGCTTTTGACCTTCCTATATCTGGATTTCTTCCAAAACAACCTGAGCCCAGATCCCATTCAGAGTCTGCTAGATGCATAACTACACCAAAAGCAAACTATATATATACTATATATATATATACATTACAGCTTTGCCAGAGC
Organism: Balaenoptera borealis; assembly: GCF_965194805.1. NCBI lineage: Eukaryota > Metazoa > Chordata > Mammalia > Artiodactyla > Balaenopteridae > Balaenoptera > Balaenoptera borealis. Next base: position 44,973,853 of record NC_138875.1, on the reverse strand, counting down.
AGGACACTGCCAGTGTCATCAAAGTAGCCAGAGTGACATCTAAGTAATTACCATATTGTGGAACCGCTGCCACTGCTGTCATGATCAAGAGTCAGGGGTGAACTACAGTGACATTTTGGGGAATGAGTATGTAGTAAGTATGCAGTAAGTATGTAAGTAATGCACCTTAATTAATACAGAGCTAGAAGCCACACTACTCATTCTGCCCTTATTTGGAATACATCCCACACCAAGGGCATGAAGTCACAGAGAACCAACAAGGTGCTTCTGTCTGTGGGTAAATATGATTTTAGGGTGTAAACTAATATCATCCTTATGTCATTAGCATAACTCTTCAGGAAACTGATGTTGAATTCCATGATTTCTAACACCCACTAAATAACCTGGTTTGCCAGAACCCTTGTTGCCATACATAAACTGGATTTAATGAGGAGACAGGTTGTTTATCTTCAATGCCATTATCTCAAGGTGAACAGACATGTATTCACAGTAACTACTCCAGGTCAAAACCGAGGCAGCTTTGTTTACGTTTTATCCATCCCTCCAGGCCCATGCTAATGAAAACCCTTTTGCTTGAGTCAACTCTAGAACCTCCTTGCCTGTAGCATTTGACATAGTTTGGGACCATAAATATTTTTTAAATTTTCTTTCCTCTAACACCTGTTTTCAAGAGATTAAGCTGCCCTTAGATACTTAAAGAATATCCACCAGTAACCCTAAACTGTGATAATTTGATGTAAAACTTTGTCCTGACACCATTTTCATAATATCTTTGCCCAAAGCTCACTGGCACCATTGATAGAGGATATATCTCGAAGAGTAAAAATAATTTAATGCTGCTCTGACCTAGCTATAAAAGAAAATTTTTATGGTAGATACAGTTGTCACATTTCAAACCTCTGGACAAAAACTTGTGAAAACAAAGAAGGATGGAAGCTCAGTTGGATATAAACAGTTACAAGGGAATGTTTTAAATGCCTATTTACTCAAGCATAGGTTTCCGTAACTCTTGGTTTAAAGACTAATCTAGCATACAATGAAATAGTGGGTTAATATCCACCCCATGAATGTATGTGTATTAGTTCTAGACAATCTGGAGGACCACCTAAAGATGCATTTTAAAACGTGAACCATATACATGATTTATCAGGTCAGCTTATACATTTTTGAATTAGGCAGATATCCCCAAATATATGGTTTGGCTTAGGCAGATATATCCAAATACTGCCTCATCATAACAATTCATTTTTTCCCCATTGCTTAAGTATAATTTCTTGCTCTCTGTCCCATAAATATCTTTAACATATAATTCATTTCTCTTCATTTTAGAATACTATGCCAGTCCTCCAATTGCCTAGATTCTTTCCTATGCTTGCAAAAATGCTAAACTAAGGTTCTAGAGGAACTAAGTGTTATTTGGAATACATTCCCTGACTAGGGATAGACCTGCCTTGTTTCTGAATTGCAGGGATGGGGTAGTGAAGGCAAGATGTGGTCTCCCTTTAAAATTCTCCAACCAACACCTATTAGCAATTAGAGAACATTTAACTACATTTTCTTTTTTATGTTTGTGAGTGTTGCTGCCAGCCTGAAATTTTTTATTTTTCAGCATGAAATTTTTTCATGAGAAAACTATGCGTATACTAAACCCAGACAAACAAAGGAGAAGAGAAAAATGAAAAAGGGAAAATGATTTTCAGAAATATCCAGATGCTGCTCTGGTCTTTTCCCCTTAAATTCTCAGGTTTCCAATTTCAGCTTCTTCTCAATAAATATATTTATGAAGGTTTAAAGGTGTTCCTCACCCATATTATGTACTTTTTTATCAGTGGAAATGCCATGAGGAGTGAACACACTCTGTATTGTGGTTACCTTAAAACAATTTAGTTAATGTTATACCACACTGGTTTGACTGTATATTGAGGAAAAAAGTTGCTAAAATGTGGAAACAAATATACTAGTGAAATCAGAGTTTCTTTGTCTTAACCTTATTTTTAGAAGATCTTTAAAATTGAAGAATGCAGCTCAACTATAGGACTTCTTAAGGAGGGAAGCAGGAATCACCAGAATTAAGAGATGAGAGTTTCATTATTCTGTCTTTCTCCCTACACCGTACTTAGGCCTGGTGCCTTTTCACAATATCCTCTGCTCAGAGTGTCAAGTCCTTGAAGTTGCTTCTGTAGTGGACATGTGTGTGTGTGTCAGTATATGTAATTTTGCTTTTACAATGTTGGCAGTAAGAAGCCTACTAATTTTATTCAGCATGATGACAGGCCCTAACATTTTAATTATTTTTCATGTCGTGAGTAATTTATTATTCATTGGGTATCTTCCCTGTAAATCTTGTCCTCACTCTGTAAGATTTTTCTTTGGTGTCCAACAAAGGGTTGCATTGCAATAAGAATCAAGGTCTGTCTATGCTCTGACCCAGAGCCCAAGCAATGCCAGCCTTCCAGACCAGCGCAGGAGCTCGAGGTGGGGAAACAGAGCCATTATAGAACATCTTCGTTCCTCTGCCCAGACAGCAGCAGAGTTATCGCCCAGGCCCCCCTAGAAGGGCATCTCGAAGCACATCTTGCTGAAGAGCCAAATTCGGGACCCAGAGGACCAATACTAAAATCAAATCTCACTGGGGTTCCTGTGCAAGAGAGAACTGGAGGAATGGATTGGCTCCTTTTCAGGAATATTTGCCTTTTGATCATTTTAATGGTAAGTAGAATTTAAAGGCCTGGGAAAGAAATACAAACTTGAAGCCTTGCCTCCTATGTCAGTTGTTGGACTTTCTACAGGGGATTCACTCCATTTTTAAACCCCTTCCAGCAAAGGCAGTTCTATGAGTTCAGCCTCTGGTGACTTCAAAGGACTCTCCATGCTTGAGGGAACAAATGCCATAGAGAAGCAGGGTGTAATCTGGTTGAATTAAATGTAAATGACATCAGAGACATAATCTAATTCAGAAAATATGCTGCAATAATTCTAAGATGCATAATCAGAAATAAAATTATTTTTCTATTTTCTTTTACTTATACTTAAATCAGGCAGATTGCTGTCAAAATTCCCAGTGCAAATGGGTTCTACATTTGTAGGGAAGTAAAGCTGATCAAGCCCATTTCTTTTAAACAGTTATTTCCCTGTGAGTTTGTTTCAAGGTGGAGGAATGTTAGCTATGTCAAGATTACACTGCAACTAATTATAAAATATTTAAATCATAAGAATTTTTTCCGGTAAGAAATGGCTAAAGAAAAATGAAGAAAACCAAGCCATTACGACAAACCCTTTCTGGAATTATCAAGACATTCCTACAGTCCAGGAAGGGAACATTTAGGTGACCTATTTTTTTTTTGTTTTTTTTTAACATCTTTATTGGAGTATAATTGTTTACATTGTTGTGTTAGTTGCTGCTGTATAACAAAGTGAATCAGCTATACGTATACACATATCCCCATATCCCCTCCCTCTTGCATCTCCCTCCCACACTCCCTATCCCACCCCTCTAGGTGGTCACAAAGCACCGAGCTGATCTCCCTGTGCTATGCAGCTGCTTCCCACTAGCTATCTATTTTACATTTGGTAGTGTATATATGTCCATGCCACTCTCTCACTTCGTCCCAGCTTACCCTTCCCCCTCCCCGTGTCCTCAAGTCCATTCTCTATGTCTGCGTCTTTATTCCTGTCCTGCCCCTAGGTTCTTCAGAACCATTTTTTTTTTTTAGATTCCATATATATATGTTAGCATATGGTATTTGTTTTTCTCTTTCTGACTTACTTCACTCTGTATGACAGACTCTAGGTCCATCCTAGGTGACCTATTTCTTTAAAGTAAACACGGCATTTTGGATATAATATTACTTTCCTCCAACTCTTCAGTGCCCAGGGCGTGAAGTTCTTTCCAGATAAGCATCATGCATAGCGAGGGTCCCACCCTTGAAAGAGGTAAGGCAGCTCCTAATGCCAGATCCTTAGAGGAATAAAGATCAGGTTAGTCAATTCACCAAACTACTGCCAATTCAATTAGAAAAGTCTATTTAAAGAATAAAGTAAGATAGGTTAGATTAGACTAGACTTAAATCCATCAATTGTCAAGTGACAGAACAATTCAGTCAAAACAGTTACGAAAAAATAAGTGGAAAGATAGAAGAGGATTGTTAGGAAATTGTACGTATTTTTTTCCAAGCAAATAAAGCCAAATACCTATAGTTGGCTGCACCTCAGTCTCCCAGGAATGTCAGCAGTGGTGCTACAACATAAGTTTGGAAAATGATTTCCGCCCTACTCTCAGGCAGCAGCGTTATACAGGACTCACGTGAACATCAGCTCTAAAGTGCAGAGGGCAGCCAAGCTGGGGAGATAAGGGAACACATCGTTGTATAGTTGGCCTGGCAGGCGCCGTTCTTCTGGAGTTCACGTTTCTATGAACTTCAAAAGCAGTGCAGGAGGGAGGGTGGGAGGGAGGGAGATGCAAGAGGGAAGAGAAATGGGAACATATTGTATATGTATAACTGATTCACTTTGTTATAAAGCAGAAGCTAACACACTATTGTAAGGCAATTATACTTCAATAAAGATGTTTAAATAAAAAAAAAAAAAAAAAAAAAAAAAAAAAAAGCAGTGCAGGAGCCTGACACTGCCAAAGGGCACACAGCCCAAGCCTGGAAGGGAACAGTGGTAGAACATTCCATTCTCTGAGCTTGGGAGACAGAGTACAAGATGACAATTTTTGAAAAATATTTGTAACCGAAAAACTCCAAATAAAATTGCAATGCCCTGTTACAATGATCACTGTTTATTCACACTACTAAAGGAAGAGGGAACACTCTGACTCAAGCTTTAATAGAAATCAAGAATCATCGGTGTAGACCTCTTGTTACACTTCTTTGGGCCACCTGCATATTTTCACTCAGATAAGCCTTTTGCTTCTGTAAGGAAGACTGATTGCATGCATCAAGATTTTAGAGGCAACTTCTGAGCGCTAAATTTCACCTGCTATTCCTCTCTGCACAGGCATGCTTTATGACAATATTATTTAACTGAAGAGTTAATTGTTCTCCTTGATCTTGAAAGAGTATTATATTTCAGATTCTCAAGATCTCTGTTTGGTAGTATTGATTTATTATCCTTAGTAATTTTAGTGTTTTTGATACTAAACTTTTCCCTACTCCCCACTGATACTAAAGTATCCGTGTTTTACATTTCTTTGGTAATTGTGATAGACAAGTTCTTTTTGCATTTCTAATAGATCACTTAAGATAGCAGTTAATAACTTTTGGAATTGGGAAGTAGAAACTTATCAACATTGGAACAAATGCAAGAAATGTTTAAGTAGAATCAATAGAATATTATAGATGCTGTGGAAAATAAGCATGCTTGCTTGTCTTTCATTTCCTTAACTTGAACTCTGCCCCTTTTTCATTAACTAAATCAAAAGCTCTCTGCAGCATCATTGCAGCTTACACTAATGGGTGTGCCAGCCTCTCAGAGACGGTACTTTGTGTCATCTATCTCCCAACCACAAAGAGTACTTTAAACAAGATTTTGACTGACTTGACCTATAAAAGATACCCCAAAACTCTAAGCTACAAGAAGGCGTTTCATTATACGACGTGAGTCCTTCGGCATCTTCTTCCTAAGGATGTTCATCAGGTACCTCTGCTATAAAACGAATTAAGGTGGGAAGGTGCAGTCAACACTGAACCGAGACTCAGAAGCCGCAGGGCTGAGTCACAGCTTCCCCTCAAAGGGGCTACGTAACTTTGACGAAGGCACCCAACCTCGCAGGGCCTCACCGTGCCCCACGTCTGGACGCACAGACATGATGCCACCAAGTTTCTTCCAATGCAGAAACTCTGCAATTCTATAATTATCTCAACTGAATAGTTATGTAGTAGAAGTGCAGAACTGGCTCCTGAATATTATTTTCATAACTTTGGCTAGAGAATCTAAAGGTGTAAGTCATGCTATGGATTATGTAAGTTTTACTAGGAAGGAATCACTTAAGGCAGAGCAGTTATTAGCTGTGAGAGGATATATTTCATCAAGCTGATAAGATCATTAAAAACAGCCACATAGCTTTTTATCAGATAAGAATTTTTGTGCACATATGGTGATCATTCATGTTACATATAAGATGTAAACATTACAGTGAAATATTCTGGTTGTTGGAAAGTAAATAAGGTAGGTGGCAAAGCATATAGATATTATCTCACTGTAAGTTGAAAACAGGCATCAAAATTTTAAAATGTATTTAGAACTAACCTATCAATTTAGTTCTCACATAAAACAATGTGATTCTGATACGTGGAACAGAATTTTGTTCTTATTTATTTTATTGTCAGGCCAATGTCTAGAAGTATAGACTAGTGGGAAAAAACCCTTATCTGATTTGGTTTTTTATTTGTATTAAACAGAATACCCTAGACAGCCTTAAATGGTTGGTTTCAGTTCTGCTTGTTATAGAAGCATTAATGTCCTCATCACCCCAAAAGTTACATGGAAGCAAATCTCACCTCTATTATTTTTTTGTTGATATAAATGGCTAAGGAATTATAAATTTTAAACCAGTGGGAAAAATTATATTTTTGCCTTCAAGTTCCTGCAGAGTTCATGGTAAACTAAAAAAATAAATGTTATATTCCAAGATATATCTAGCATTATTACCATAGTCTGACCTACAATTTTAATAGTCTTCTAAATAATATCTCCTTGAAGAGTTGTAGCATAAAAATCCTGCTCTAAAAATGTTTCATGGCTCTTGAGATTCTATGATGCTTTTCAAAGATATTTCTCTTTTTTAGAGAACTTCTTGATGGATCCTGAGTACATAGTCTTATGACTGCTTTCTATCCTTAAGTATCCAGGGAGGAGTACTTGTAAAGCAATGAAACTGTTGTTTGAGCTGCAATGATGTTTCCTTTTCTTTCCCACGTGGGATCGAAGTTGGAATTCACTCACAGAGAGCAGCTCTGTTGACAGGGCTGTTAGAGGAGGGACTGGAGTGAAACTTTCAGATATTATCTGCATGAGAAATGTTTGGCCTTTCCTTCTACACAGAAAATTACATAGCTTCCAAACTAAAATGCCACTACTTAATTAATATACCTTCAATTATAAACCAGAGTGGTATAATTAGGCTTGAACTTGGCATCTCCACCATCTCCCTGTGAGAACAGCAATTGCTTTACTCAATTATTTTTATAAGTATTATTCAGGAGAGAACTGCTTATTATACACTACCAAACGTAAAATAGATAGCTAGTGGGAAGCAGCCGCATAGCACAGGGAGATCAGCTCAGTGCTTTGTGACCACCTAGAGGGGTGGGATAGGGAGGGTGGGAGGGAGGGAGACGCAAGAGGGAAGAGATATGGGAACATATGTATATGGATAACTGACTCACTTTGTTATAAAGCAGAAACTAACACACCATTGTAAAGCAATTATACTCCAATAAAAATGTTAAAAAAAAAAAAAAAGTTGGTCCTAGGTGTACAAATGACTAACTTCAAAAAGGTAAGTTATGGAGGTGAAAAATAGCCTTGTTCTATAGCTATTACTTTAAATACACTCAGTATGTAATAGAAAAATATGTATTTCAACACTGCAATAAGCACAGGTAATGACTTAGACTCCACAAATCTTACATAAAATCATCATATTCCCTCTAGAAGAAAGTACTGAGAAAGAAAACTAGACCCAGAAAAACTTCAGCAATCTGCCAAAAGTTAGATGGCTACAGAATATTGTATATCCTATTACTCTCCGTGGAATGTACACATCATAAAAGGTTGGAACTTGTACACAAAAGACAGTGCCTGTCACAAAATATTTTACCGTTAAAAATTTTTGAATGAATGAATGGATTTGGTTTCTAATTTATCTTTCTTACCAAGGCCCTTTACAGTAGTTCCCACCTATATGCTAATAGGCAACTTCAATGGGGTTGTGAGATTCAAAGTGAGATTGAGGTTAAAAATTGAGACAACCAAGGGGTTGGTTGTCTGGAATTTGGTCTGTCACTGCTGTCCCATTTCACCACCTTCCACTAGCAAAATATTTCACAGTTAACAAAGTTATTTCACACACGTAACAAAAATCCTGAAAGGTAAATAGAGGTATTCTCATTTTACAAATAAAGAAATTTTGGGGGCATAAATGATTCATAAATGTACATAAGTGGTACAGTGGAATTTGAACCAATATCACATGTCCCAAACTCTATCTACTGTTCCAGAATTGACTCGTTTCCCCACTTGGGCCAATGCTGTATCCTATATATATGCTTCTTTTACAATGTGTATAATATTCCATTATCTTTTCTCATCTGTTTTCCTCCCTCTTTTAACCTACGAGCTCTTTCTGGGCAGGTACCCCATCTTAGTCTTTATCGTATTCTTGGAGATTAACACAGAAACATACATTTTAGTTTCTTAGGCACTTTTACATTGCTAGAAAAGGTCCTGTTCAGGTTCCTTCAGTTAGTGCAATTTATTGTAAGGACATCCAAAGAAAAAAGGAGGACAAGAAACTCTCTCATCAACTAGGCCACAGAGACTGGGAGTGACATTGCTGGGTCATATTTTTACTTTTCTGAGAAACCTCCATAGTGTTCTCCACAATGGCTGAAACGATTTACATAACTACCAACAGTGTAGGAGGGGTCCCTTTTCTCCACACCCTCACCAACATTTGTTATTTGCGGTCTTTTTGATGATAGCCATTCTGACAGGTGTGAGGTGATATTTTATCATGGTTTTAATTTTCATTTCTCTCATGATTAATGATATTGAGCATCTTTTCAAGTGCCTTTTGGCCATATGAATGTCCTCTTTGGGTAAGTGTCTATTCAAGTCTTTTGCCTATTTTTTAATCATTTTTTTTTCATGTTCAGTTGTATGAGCTGTTTATATATTTTGGATATTGACTCCTTACCAGTCATAACATTTACAAATATTTTCTTCCATTTACAAATACTTTCTTCCATTCAGTATGTTGTCTTTTCATTTTGTTGATGGTTTCCTTGGCATCAAATGACTACAACCTTTGGATTCTATTGGCTACATTTAAAAAGTAGTGTAACAGTTTATTTTATAATATCAACATTTATAGTATTCTTAAATTCCATTCTTTACAGCTATTTAAACGTATAACAAAAGTTTTTAGATGTCACTATAGAAAATTTTGAAGAAGCACGTCATTTTCCAAAAAAATTTTCGGGCTACATAAACAAAAATTTTTGAAGATTTCTGCAAGACAGTATTAGGAATAGTCAACACAAACACCAATATTTTCCCAAAGTCGGGGACCACAATTATATGACACCAAAATTTAAGCAAAACCAGAGCAATTTGGTAAAATAATATCAGGTGATTCAATAGAAGCTTCAGGAGTTGAGTAAATGAATTGTTAAAAGATAAACTGAAACATATTAAACTTTTAAGAATTTATTTGAACGAAAATCAATTCAAATCAGGCATCGCCAAACCGGAAGTAGTTAGAAATGCTCCACCAACAGAAGCTGGGGACAAACTTTTATAGAGAAAAAGCAAAAGCAAAGTAGGAAATTATTGGTCGGCTACAGCCTAAAGCCTAGATGACCCTTCGTGAACAGCTGTCCTTAAGTTTCAACTTTGTCACTTTGAGGCATTCACAAGCTTAGATTTTGGTCTGCTTGCCTCGGCACCACGGCATCAAAGCCACCCCAGTCTAATAGCCTCCCTGTTTAATTAATGTAACAAAAAGAATCAGTGATTTGGGTCCATCCTCCAGCGGGTGTTTTCACACTGCGCAGATCCAATATTAACCTTGCAGGCTTGTAAACAGGCAGAAACCAGGGTGAGGATACATTGGAAAATACCTGCCACACCACTGATTGAATTATGAGCAGAACCCCAGCTAAGACTCACTCCCACTACCTCTCAGTTAAAATTAGGTTACTGGGTTGATTATAGCTCTGAAAGGAAGCAGCATAATGAGGCTAGCGTGATTCTCCGTCAAGCCTGAGACAATGTCAGGAAGGGCGAGAGCAACAGGTGGAAGAGAATATCAAAGAGGAGGGAGAAAAAAAGAGAAGAGGAGAAGCAGAGGAGAAGGAGAGAAGAGAGACAAGTGGGAAGCGGAAGATGAGGAGGGAGAGCTTCTTATTAACCGCAGGCTCATGTGCTGAGCTCACCAACCTTCTGACATCCACCAAGACAGCCCTTAACCTCCCACTGTAGGACAGTGCCTGGGAATCGCACGTCAGAGTTTAGTCTCCAGCTCTAAACTGCAGAATCTATACGATGCCCTGAATGGAAGACATCTATTAACGTGATACATAAGGCAACCTTCAAAATGTATGATGTCTCTATGCGTTCACTGACAACGAACTTTACCCCAATAATCAAGTGCAAAAACCAAATTACCGAATGGCATGTTATAATATGATTTCTTTTGGGTTAAAAAAACTACAATTTGTGTAAGTATGTGTTTTTGAAAAAAAAAAAAGTCTAAAGGAATTTCTCCAAATATTAACCATGATGATCTCCAAATAGTGGGATTCTGGGTGATTTTTACTTTTTCTGATACCTTCTAGAATCATCTACTTTTCTAACACAAAGAATATCTAACCCCCGAAAAGGCAGTATTTATTATAAAATAAACCATCTTATGCAGCCATCTTCTATTATATATGAAGCTTTCTCCCAGGCCTAGATATTTTACTAATGTCTAATAAACTTACACGTGAGGGAGAAAGTGAGTTAAAAGAAAACCTTGTGTTCTACTGCCCAATTTCTAGTCTGTATCTTACCCCCTTCAGGACTCAGCTGTCATTCCAAATCCCCACCCACACCCTGCACTCCCTCCTACGGCCCCTCACACCTGCAAAATCTGCTCTGCCCCCATTTCACCTGTCCCAGGCTCTCTCTAGCCTCAGTTCACTGGAGCGCCCTGACTCACTGGAATTCACAATAGTGTCTTATCATCTCCCTGAGTCTCCACTCTGCCTTGACAACAATCCCCAGTGCTGGGACAGCCCTCATATTCCTTCTCCTCCCACTCCCAGGTTGTCAAATTCTACTAGAAAAGGCACAAAACGAACGGGCTACACATCATATTCTTGCTTCCTAATCTCAGCTGGTCATCACACTCTTCACCAACTATGGAATAATCATTTATTTTCGGTCTCTAATTTTCTGTGCTCAAGTGTTCCCTAACTCAAGAATGCTAGGTAGGCCTACAGCTCTTCTCTGATTTGTGCTGTTGGGCTGACTTCCTGTCACCTTCCCTGTGGCAGATTCTAGAAGTCTTTGACAGTCTCCTCTAGCCCCTTCCCATGCCTGCTCACTCCAACCCTGCAAAACTACGGAATAGGTGTGTGCGTAATTTTCCTCCAGTTATACCTCCAAATGATTTTCTCTCTTCATTGTGTTCCTCTAATCTTCTGTTTCAAAGGAAGAAATAGTCTTCCTCACTATCAGGTCTCTGTTACCCACAGTTCTGATTCAGCCATCCTATTCTCTCTTAATCACAATTGTAACTACTCCTTGATTTCTTCCTCCTTCTCCCTCTCGATTTTCTCCTTCTCTTTCTATCACTGTTTCTCCACAACCCATTTCCTCTCCCTGTAGACTGTATACTTGGTCATGGTTTCCCAGCCTTAAAAATATGATTTGATCTAATTAAATCCTCAACTGTTATCTCACATTTTTTAAATCTCTTAACTTGAAAATGTAATCTATTGTTGCTATTTCCATTTTCTCAGTAACTTATTCCTTGACTCCTGTAATTTGACTTATGCCCCTGGGAAAAGTTAACAATGACTGCTTACTTTAGATCCCATGATGTCCTCAGTTCCCATTCTCCTTGACCTTGTTATGGCACATAAACTATTAAATATTCCCTCTTTGTCTAACTTCTTATCACTCCACTCTACTCATTCTGCCTGCTTTTTGGCTACTTCTCCTCCACCTACTTATCCAACCTCTTCTCCTTTCTGAACTCAGCTTCCTCTCCAACCCTCCACCACAAGCACCACAAGCCCTGCCCTTTCTTAGCAACCTCACACTAACAGAATCTGCTGTGCACGCACAGTACAGCCTTGGTCCCTTGACCTCTCTCTTCTCTTAGTCTCCGGGTGCCCTCTGGTTTTAGACTTCTTCCTTCTGCCCCCGGCACAAATATAAGCATTTCCCATAAGATTCTGTTCCCTGCCTACCTCTTTATCTTAAACTGATTCAAGTCATAGCCTCATTTCCTTCAACTTTAAATAACACTCCTGTTTGGATAAATTCTACTTCCGTAGCTTTTATATCTATCCCAAATTTTAGAAACACATTGAAAATAGATAAAACAAACTTCAGCCACCATCTCCCTGCAGTGATAATCTCCTGCTGAATTTTCTGTTTCTATTAGTAGTACTTCGATTCTCCCAGAAAGCCAAGCTCACATCACCGGAATCATCTGACTCTTCCTCTCCTCCTACCCCACAGTCCACAAGCCCTATCCGTTCTTTGGTAATGCCTCCATCCTCTCCCCTTCCCAGCGCCACTTCAGCACCGATATTCATGTTCTATGTCTTACTTACCTAAGCAATGGCTAATTCCTAAGGGTCTCAACTTCAAGTGCTTTTCCCTTGTAATCTTCTCTTCGTATCAATGACATGTTTCAAAAATCATGCTTTTGTCACTCCAAGTCTCTTATCCAACAAAGTTCAGACTCCTTAGTCTGGCATATAAAGCACTTCATGATCTGCCTCCAAGCTGACATTCCAAACCTTGTCTCCCATGTCTTCTCACACTATTTCCTCTACCTTCCAGCTAGTTTATTTACCATTTCTGGAACATCCTCTAAAACTTGGTGCCTTTACAACTGTGCTCACGTTTTACTCTGGCTGAAATTTTCTTCCCCATCAATTCCTCTTATCAAAGCAGATTCATCCTGCAGACCTCTTTCAAATCCCTACTCTCCTATGAGGCTTTCCCAGAACTCACCTTGATAACTTGAGCTGTCCACTCTACCCTTCCACTGAAGCATGTATCCTAACCCACCTTGCTGTAGTTACGTGTTTGTCTTCCCTAAAGGTTAAGCCTTTAGAGGGCAAAAGGCCTGTATTATTCACTTTGCATTGCCCATGTTTATTCCATATTATTAACAAAATGTGTATTTTACAAATGAATTAATAAGAGAACATTGTCAATGGTTTTATGATACTGCTTCCTTTAAATTATGCAAATTTATGCTAGTATTTTACCTTCTATAACAGGTGGTGCTGGAAGTAAATAGTGAATTCATTGTTGAGGTAATGTATAATAAAACTATTTTCTCAATTTAAAATCAAAAGAACAACTGAATTTTGTAATGCATCACATATTAAAAATCAGAGCATTTGAAACCATAATTGTTGAGAAAAAAGGTAAGCGAGAGAACCTCTTCCAAATTGAAATAGCAATGGCAAAACCCATATTCCCAAATAGCCATGCATTTAGCCATGGTTGTGACAGCTCAGTGTAGTAACTCCTACTTATCAAACTATCCTATTAGCTTATTTATACATTTCCCAACCCAAATCAAAGAAAAAGAAGCAACGTAACATTTTAGAATGGGAACAGGATTTGTAGACAGTTACATCAGCAAGAAAGACAATTGATGTTAAATTAATGAGAGAAAGATACAAAAATTTTAAAAAAAGTAATCACAACTAAATAAAACAACAGAGAATCTGGTGCCATTTAGAGCAGGACTCAGGAAATAAAGCTACTGTCCTCTATCACCAGCAAGACTTTATTTTATTTCCGTAGTTAAATTTTCATTTTGATGATCTTACACCTTTGAAGAAATAAAATTACTTTTCTAATATCTGTTGACAAACAAGGGAATATGTGGTACATTTCAGGAGGTTGTATCAAAATGAGGAAAAATGTAAATACTTTGGTTCTTGAAAGGATAAGCTCCATTCACAGGGAACGTTTCCTTTCCCCAAAGTGGTAATTAAATGAAGCCTTAGCTTAAATAAATGCAGAACATTCTATGTCTCAATAAGTACATTAGGAGTTATTTTTTAAAATATGTCTATGCATATACATATGTTTACGCATGGAGTAACATTCTTAAACTCTTCAACTATAAAATTCTTAAACATTTTCTAACAGCAGCAGCATAAGACTACAAAGAGAAAAACATATAGCAAGCAGAGATACAAATGGAGAACACTAAGAAGCTATATAGACATCCATGCGATTACTGCAGGTACCATTAATTCAGTTAAAATATTCTTCTAATCCTGCGATAATATATTTGGATGCTTAGCCAGAGTTGTGTCCTTATCAAGAGAAGAGAAAAATCCCTTCCCTCTTTTAGGTGAGCACACTCACCAGCACAAAACTCCTTTTGCAGGGGATGCACACACATGGAACACTGAAATCTTTTACACTCTGGAGACCAGAAAGCCTGGTCAGAGCACAGTGAAGGGTAAGGTGGGCAGGACCTCTCATTTGGTGAGGATAGATTGAAGAAAGAAAAACCACACACATTATTCAATGGAACACACTATGAGCTCCACACACAATTTCTAATGAAATTTGTTTCACTAGAATCCTAGAGTTAGAAAAAGGACAATTCCAAAAGAAGTTGCTAGTCAGGGTGGCCAAGCTGTATCTATCTAGAGTTCAGAACTAGTAAAAAACTTTCTTTGTTCCTCAAACTCAATACTGTTACTTCTTCTGGGTGCACCTTACAGTGTTGAATAAATGTCCTTATTGAGTAAAACTGTTCTAACACTGTACAAAATGGGAACGCTTTTTGCTTAAGGTGAAAGAAGTAGACATGGAAAATGGCACCGCAAAATGGCAAGTGGTCAGAAGACAAAAGCAGGAGTGGATTGCTGCAGTCTGTCGAGAAGGAGAAGATAACTCCAAGAGGAATCCGATTGCCAGAGTAAGTGATGAAATAAACAGGCGTAGGCTGTGCTGATAACAAGGGCTTCTGCAAGGCAGGAAACCCTCAGACATTTCAAGGACTTGCAGCCTTCAGGACACCACAGTGATTTAGGAAGATGGGTGACGTGGAGTAATGTGCTCACGCTGATGAGGCATCGTTTTGAATATCACCTTCTGGGAGCTGATACAGAGCAGAGGGTCCTTGAGTGATACTGAGAGATTTGGATCTCCAGCACAGCTGGGCTTTATCTGTTCGTTTGTGTTCTGGGTATTGTCACATGTATATGTTATAGGAAAGGTATGCATGGCGTAATAGTCTTCAGACTATCCCTCCCCCAAATCAAAGGTTACAGTATTGATTAATTCCCTCCAAAAGAGTAAGGATAGTGTCAAAAGTTCCCACTAGATCCCTACATCCAGAAATTAGGAGAGTCTTAAAGAGTACTCCAAATAATGGCAATCAATAAGGAAGGAGAGTGAAGAAAAGAATGTATAATAAATTGATTCATGAAGGATGGGACTTACATTAACAGCCTCACTAGCTCTTTTTGGGCATCTTGGCCCTGCCCCACTGGTGAAATCAACAGTAGAGTGATCTACCAGAATTCTCTCCTTAAAGTGTTACATGTATACATAGCTTAAATGTATATATAAATCTCCACATATATAGTAAGCATCAGCAGTGATATTATAGCTATAACCTCAGCTCAAGAAAAGAGATTATTCTCTCTCAGAAGTTTTCAAATTTTTGGAAAATTTTGGAAAGCTTCAAATTGTTATTGTTTCCATTCAGCTTACAGTTATAGCTTTATGTTATCCCACTTGTATGGCGTGTTCTTTTCTTTTTATTTGCATTTGGGGGATTTCTTGGATTTTCATCTATATAAATAAGATTTTTAGATTAGAGGGGAGCTAATCCAAGTTGTATTTCCAGCTGTCATTGTTTAACTGTGGATATTTGGGCAACAAACCTTAGTATTTTACTGAGTGTTCTCATCTTTAGTATACAGGTGAGATTTCAAAATTGAAATATCTTTGTTTAAATTTATGAGCAATAGATATAAAACTATAAATTTTCTTAATTTATCTGTAATTTTGATTAAATCTCTAACTAAAATCTAGACAGTGTACATATTAATGTGAAACAACATTTTAAAAACAGTAAGGATGGTGATTTCTTCTGTCAAACTTTCCTTAGATGCAAAGAGAACCAGAGAATTGGACAATGTACTCTTAATAATAACAAGTCTAGCATCAAGCACATATGTGCCATTTGCCAGGAATTGGGGTGAAGTGACTATATGTTACCTCATACAATCCCCACAACAAACCTAGGATATAGGTGGTATTATCCCATTATAGGTTGGTGCTTGGCAAAGCTAGGTGAATTTTCCAAAGTTACACAGGCATAAGTCAAGGTGCCAGGTTTCAATCCAAAGCCCACTAGGCTACAAAGCCTATTCCCTTCTCACTGCACTACACTCTGCAGATCATGATTTGCTCTAAATTAAATCACAATCCTGGCCATTTTCCTCACAGATTCGATCAGACTGTGAAGTGAATCAGAAGATTACATACCGCATCTCTGGGGCAGGAATTGATCGACCACCCTATGGAGTATTCACCATTAACCCTCGGACTGGGGAAATTAGCATCACCTCAGTGGTGGACAGAGAGATAACACCACTTTTCTTGGTAAGTCACGGCAGTATGTTTTGATTTATGCATATTATTTTTCTACCCTTTTTAAAAAAATATATCATCTCAGGACTAATGCTTACTTTTGATAAATCACAGTAGACTGAAATCAAATGAAGGGCTTGAATAGATGAAAAGAGTATGAAAACATAAGTTTATAGTTCAGAATTGCATATGTATGTGATCAAATGTCTAGACAATATTTAAGTTACCAGATTGTAATACAGTCTGAATTCACTGAGAAAATTATCTCTTTGCACATTTCCTGGTGTATTTTCAGGCATGTTACTTAATTTCCTTTGGTAGAGAAAGACATTTTTTTCTCCAACTTTCCACAGATCTATTGCCGAGCTCTGAATTCATGGGGTGAAGATTTAGAAAGGCCTCTTGAGCTTAGAGTCAAAGTTATGGACATAAATGATAACCCCCCAGTCTTTACACAAAATTTGTACACAGCCAGCATCGAAGAAAACAGCGATGCAAGTTAAGTAGTATGACACTCCTTCTCTGCATTACGCCATCTCTACTTCTCTTGGTCAAAAGCTTTAGGAGATTGAAATACAGGTGGTAATTTCAATATCAGAAAAAGTCAAACCTGCATTTTGAACAAACATCACAAATTCTAACTTAAAATTTACCTAGAAGAAAAATCATATCTAAAATGCTAAACATCGTGTTCATGGAGGATTCTTAAATATGTGATTTACCAGAAGCCTAGTGCCTTCCTCAGAGATTGTCACTGGGCTCATGATTAACTTAATCTAAATGAGTAAACTGGGGAAGAAACCATGCATGTGAAAATGGGCTCTGTTCTGGTCTATTTCTCAAATTCTGGGCTGAACCTCACCAGATAGAGAGTGGTGAAGGGTTCATCTGCAATTGCCCCCATCAGATCACTCACAAAGGACTCACTGGCCTTCACAGTCTACACAGCCAAGTTACATTATATTCTCTCATATTTTTTTTTCATTTTCTCATCCTGCTTAATTCATTCTCCAGCTCTAGTACTCTTCTCTCTTTCCCTCTTTCTATCACTTCTCCTGAACTTCCTTCCTTTCTGTGTCTATGCTTTTCCTGTATTGCTACTTCCTTTCTTCTCTCCCTTTTTGCCTTCTGCCTCTTTCTTCCCCCAGTCCTCTAATATTCCTTTTCCTTTCACATCTATGTTTGCTCTTAAACCTCTAAATAAATTTGGGAAAACAAGAATAGAAAACAGAAATTTCATAAGAAAGACAGATAAGAAAGCAAATTATAGGTACTGTTGGAGAGTCAAAGAAAGGATGGAGAAGTCCGGGGGTAGGGGAAGAAAAGAGACAAGAATGCTGGAGGAGAGAATGAAAGATAACAAGGAGCAGGGGTCAAGAGGGGGTGTGAGGAGAACTCCTTTCTTAGATCTCCTAAGAAAAGTATTGTAGAAAATAAGAAAAACAAAATGTTTTATAACATAGGATGGGAGTACGTAAGGAAGTAAAGCAGGGGTTCTGCCTAAAAGAGTCAAAACAGGGGGGGGGGGCCAAAGTCCATCATTGTTTCCTCACTAACACACTTCAGCACAACCTTGGTGAAGGAAGAGAGGGTGAAACCCACACCCAAGTCCACATCCAAGTCCACTCTCTTGCTGATCAGTAGCCTTGTTAATGTCCCTCAGGTGAGGAGAGTTACCCACAGGGCCAGGGCATACTTTCATCAACTAAGAATTCCACAAAACCTGGCTATTTCTCTTCAAGGGGTCCCTGGTTCTCTGCACTAGGCTTCTTCACTATGAATCCTGGCTGGAAAGCAGAAAAACATAAGGGACCAACCAACTCTGGAAAATCATCCTGTGGGCTGATGTCCTTGGGGATTGGCCTAGGATGCCTGTGCTTTGTCCCCATGAATAACTAAGACTTCTTATATTCTTGTGGAAAAATCTTCTTTTCAATCATTCTGTATTTTTGACTGTTTGATAAAGTACTATTATCTTCAAAGGTAAACAATAATAATTCTCTGCTTTCTGGATGAGTGAAAATAATGAATTTAAATAAATTCTCTGTAAATAATTGCAATGTTGAATTTAATTAAGCTATAATCTTTCCTAATTAAGCATTTTAAAATAATTTCACAAAACTGTGGCAAAAGCAAATTGATAAAGTCAATTTTTCAGCTTTCTGATAAAGGCTGTTGAACTTTTTCACACATTAAAGATTAATTACTTTACAAACTATTGAGTATAAGATAGGATCAGAAATGTATTGTACAACATAGGGAATATAGCTGATATTTTGTAATAACTGTAAATGGAAAGTAACCTTTAAAAACAGCATTAAAGAATTGTAAAAGTTTTTTTAAAATACATTTGCAAAAATGTGAGACAATGCCAGCCTTCTCGCTAAATTATGTTTTGATATAGTTCATTTTTATAAAAAGGATGTGACATATGTAAACACGTAATGAGTTTATTACTGTTACTTTAAATAAATTGATAAGTACATACTTTAAATAAAGATTATTGATTTTTAGAAAAGATTACTATATTTTGCTAATTTACCATTTAATCATTTAAGGAGTGCAAGTACTTTATAAACAGTAAAGGATTTTATAGAAGCAAACCACCATTATTTTGTAATTAATGGTGTTGCTGAAAGTTATGGTAATATATTCTCATGGAAAACTAGAACAAGAGAATTCAGGAGAAAGCTGACCACTCTTCCTATGCCTGATCATTTGCTGACTTGATTCTAACAGAGTCCCAAACATTCTTCACCTCCATCTTCATTTCTAGACACTCTGGTAGTAAAGTTAAGCACCACAGATGCAGACGAAGGCAATCATCTGAATTCTAAAATTGCCTATAAGATCCTCTCTCAGGAGCTGGCAGGTGCACCGATGTTCATCCTGAACAGGTACACTGGAGAAGTCTGCACTATGTCCAATTTCCTCGACAGAGAGGTAAAGCCTTCTGTGGATGAATTTTAAGAAATAAGGAATTCAATTTTGAAGAGACAAGGATGAAATGATTCATGTGTGCCTCTCCTCCAATGTAAAGGAGAAAAGTAAAAAGCATCCATCCATTATTTTTAAATGAAAATGATGAAAAGATAAAATTGTATTAAGATTATAGAACATTATAAAAGAAAAATGGAATAATCAGAATGTGTTGGATTTTATTCAAAACAAGATCAAAGTCTTAAAATTCTCTTTCATCTTAAGCAACACAGTATGTATAACCTCCTTGTGAGGGGCTCAGATCGTGATGGAGCTACCGATGGACTCTCTTCGGAGTATGACTGTAGAATCAAGATTTTAGACATCAATGATAATTTCCCCACTTTGGAGAAAACTTCTGTAAGTTGTTACTCTTATAATCCTTTTTCCATAAGTATCACTAATAGATTTACTTTCCCGCTAGTTTGTGAGCCTGGTTCTGTTACATGTATAGATGTACTTAACTTACTTGCTGTATAAACCTTGCAACTTCTTATGTATAATCATATATCTTAATAGTACACGTTTGCCTTTGAGTCACTATTCTGTGCAAATCTCTTCTGCAAAAGCAACAGACCATCTCCTCCATGCTCTCTACTCACGGAAATGTGGAAATTTATTAACATAACTCTGGGAATCATGTAACAACATAGAGGTATCTTTCTAGGCCTGATGATTTGCTGAATTAAATCTATAAGAGTCCCAAACATTCCCAACTTCCATGGTCATCTTTAGGCATAAAGAAGCATACAACTGAAAACAGCAGGGCCAAACTTGGCTCACTGCCTATTTTGGGTAAAAGAAAAAGGTTTTATTGGGCCACAACTGTCCTCATGCTGTCTGTGTCTGCTTTGATCCTACAGCAGCAGTGATGAGTAGTTGCGACACGAACTCTCTGGCCCACGAAGCCTCATATAATTACCATCCAGCCCTTTTACATAAAAGGAGGGAGTAACTTAAAGAAAATTTAAAATAAGCAAGAAAAATGAAACATAGTGACAATTTGATCTTGATTTCACATACAGGACAAGAAAATCAGTTTTATTATCTTATAATCATTTTACTCTTATATTTTTGATTGGACAGATGGCTGATGCAAAAATCATTGGCATAGTCTGTTGTTAGTATTTTAAATGATAATTCCGTATTAGTAAATCTCTTTCCTCTTGAAAATTCATTGATGATAAAATTTATCTATGTCATTTCAGTACTCAGCAAGTATTGAAGAGGATTGTTTAAGTTCAGAACTGATACGATTTCAAGCAATTGATCTTAACGAAGAAGGAACTGACAACTGGTTGACAAAATATTTAATTCTCTCTGGAAATGATGGGAACTGGTTTGATATTCAAACAGACCCACAAACCAATGAAGGCATTTTGAAGGTCGTCAAGGTGCAATATGGGATCTGCAATATTTTCTTCCGAAGAAAGGTTAAAATACTCAGAGAGAATCTCCCTGCAACAAATACTCTACAACCTTGAATACTATCTGTATGGACACGTGCCCTTAGTTAGCTGACTGTGTCAGTCTGAAACTCCCAGCCCAGCAACACAGTATTTATTACCAAGAGAAATAAGAAGGCTGTTTTGTTCTCATAATGCCCAACACCTAGTTGAGAAGATAAGGCAAGTACTCCCAAACTAGATAGCAATATGAGTTAAAAACAAAATAAATAGTAGTATAGATGTTATGGTATTAAATGTAATTAATAGCCAGATGGGTGAAATATGAAATAATGCCTAAAAGGTGAGATCCTTCTGAGCTAGATGTGGCTGAAAAGGTTTCAATCATGGAATCAGGTTTAAGCAAGACCTTATAACTGAGATTGCTAATGTGGGTAATGGAATAAGCAAACACACTGAGGTGAGGAAACATAATGCATGTTCAGGCATAACGAGCAGTTCCGTGGGACTGTTGCAGAGTATTCATGGAGGGAAGAACAGATGTAGGAATAGATATTGAGCTGGAGTCAGTCTGCTGAGAACCTTGAGTACTGGACTACAGGGTTTGACTTTTTCTTATAGATTAATTTTTCTTAAACTACTTTATGGACAACAATAAAATCTAAAAACGCAAATTAGAAACAAATAAAACTACAAACCAATAAGATTCAAATTAGTATTTATGCAATAAGCGAAATTAATTGTTCTCAAACAAAATTACTACTAACAACATAAATAGAACTTATAGCTATGAAAATATATACTAGCAGACCTATGCTTAGTTTACCATGCAGTGTGAACTGCGATTATTCAATTGTTCCTACTTTTCTCTATTCCAGTTACTGTGAAACTTTTTTTCAGACAGTAAATTAGGAAGCGACTTAGCCTTCACCTAATGCAAACATATTATTTATATATTGAGTTTTTCTCTGTCCTTTTTGCAACTGTTTGAAGAAATTAAAGTATTACTACCTTACCACAAAATACAAGCACTACCATTGAAATCATGCAGGGTATTAATTTATGAGGTGGTCATTAAAATTATGGCAAATATATATATATGTGCTTTTTTAAATTGTCATTCAAATGAACACACATTTCAAAATTCCTTGAGAGAACACAAGGACTCCAAGAATATGTGATGAACTTCTTGTTTGAGAAACATGGCTTTGGGCCAGAAGTCAGCAAACTATGACTCACAGACCAAATCTGACCTGCCACCTTCTTACAAATAAAGTTTTATTGTAACACAGCTGCACTCATTCATTTGTGTATTTCCTATGGCTGTTTCCACACTCCACTGGCTGAACGGAATGCTTGAGACGGAAACTGTATCTGACCTCCAAAGCCTAAAATATTTACTATCTGCCCTTAACCAAAAAAATTTACCAAGCCCTGCTTATAGACCAAGGAAAGCTTTGGGGTATATTTTTAACTAGCAGTAACATTATGAGCTTAACTCCAGAAAGATTAAAGAAAATAATTTTTATATTAATCAAGTCTTGAGGTGCTAGGAACCTGACCTAAAGCAATAGCAGTCAAAATGCAAATGAGGGAACAAGAATAAGAGCCACCGCCAAATGTAACATGGATAGAAAGAGACAAGAGGTCACCTATCACCTTATCAAATTCTGAATACTTAGTCAAGTTTCTTTCCAGGGATCAGAATTTGTTCCACCTTGCATCTTGGTTAAAAATCAAGATCTAGACATGTCACGAAATTCTTACGTATCTTCTTACCATGTTTATCACTGACTTTGTATATTATCTTGCAATATGTAACTATTCTTTGCTTTTAATCTGCCTCCAAAACTACTAAACTAAGAGCAAAAAAAATCCTTGAGCATAAATAACTTGACCTAAATATCTTTGTATCCTTAGCACCTGGCCCCCGTCTCCAGAAGATAGTAGTGACTCACAAACCTTTAGGCATAGTGTTGATGGTGACATTTACTGAAACTGCAGCTCTTACCCAAATGGGAGTCACTGAGCAGAATTCATCATTTCTACAAAATTATAAAAATGAAAAAGAAAACACGTTCATAACTCAGGCAATGAACTATCTATGACTTATATAATGTGTCTTCTGTGAAAGCTAAAAGTTTTTTAAAGATATACTTACTTTATTGCCAAAAAAACTATTGGAAATTCAATTTCATGAAAAATTGGTCGAGGTAGGATTAGACATTGTGTAGACAACGTATCTATTTTTTTTTTTTCTGGATGATAACTTCCCAAGTTTTTTAGAGAGAGCAGAAAACAACATGCTTTAAAAACATCAAAATCATCAGCATCTACATCAATAATGTAGAAAGGCTAACAAAATTTAAAACCTTAATATGTGTGCTAGCACATAGCCAAAAGAACTATGTATTTAGAGAACATATGTGTAATTTTCCAGGATTTGGCATGTGGAATGAGGTCACTAATGTCCCCTTGGTCCCTCTCCATTTTCACTCAAGCTACCACTTAACCCTGTGGGAACTGACCTCTAAGCCATGGGCATTTGACTAAGATTTCTATAACCCTTTTCTTAGCCTGAGGACATTACAAATGATTAGTTCAACCCTAATTTGAGAAATGAAAGGTGCCAGGGATATGAATGGTCCCTGTTCTCCAGGAACCATCCCACTTATAAGAGGGAAAAGAAAATCCTAACAGATCCATCCGAGTGATTTTACCTTTGTTCTAGAAGGCTTGCTCCTTTCAGGGTTGTGGTGTCCTTAGGTTAGAAAACCTTTTTCTCCTTTTCCTCACCCACTCCCCAGTATTGCCCATAATTAATTAAACTGTTTCTTGGGTATGGAACCCTGGCAGTTCTACCCTCCTTAGGTTTGGCCCCTGCAGCACAGCTTAACAAGAGAAAAATCTCTAAGAAAGTAAAAAAAAATCCCTTTTTCAATAATAACTTCCTTTTGGTATTTATCAATACATGTGTATGGATTACTAACAAACAATATAAATATATGGGGGGGTATGTACACATTCACTTCAACATCAAGAAGAAAAGCAAATGCTACCCAGTTGGAATTCTAACAAAGAAATATTGGTTCTCTATTTTTATAATAATTCTAACTAAGGTTTATTAAGCACTCTCTGAACACCAGCTATTGGGTTATATTCTGTGTATAGAAGCTTTGTGCATATTATCTCAATCATCACAACTCAAGGAAGAAAATACTGTGATTACTTTTTTAAAGAAAGTGAAACAAAATCAAAGAGGAAAACTAACTTGTCTAAGTTCACCCAGGTGTCAAACGACAAAGACAAATTCCAAAGTCTCTCAGATTCCAAAGTCATACTTAACTGCCACCTCCATGCCTCACCGTGTTATCTGGGGCCAGTAAACCAAGTTTTAGGAAAGAACTAGTGCCTTGAGATTTTTCCCTCTGTTCACCTCTGTAAGCTCCTTCCTGTGTGTGCCCTGCTTGCCTCTTCCAGACATACTTGTACCAGAAAATGCCAATTCCTGTAAATTTCAGCAATTAAAGTCCCAAATCTCAAGGGTTTTAGCTGAAATTTAAGTGAGGCGTGTTGAGCCAGCCCCAAACAAGAAACCAAGTGAATTCCTGTGAATATTTCTGTCTTATTAGCTCTTGTGAAGAATTTCTTTTTAATTAATTTATTTATTTTTGGCTGCGTTGGGTCTTCATTGCTGCACACGGGCTCTCTCTAGTTGCAGCGAGCGGGGGCTACTCTTCACTGCGGTGCACGGGCTTCTCATTGCGGTCGCCTCTCTTGCTGCAGAGCACAGGCTCTAGGCACGTGGGCTTCAGTAGCTGGGGCACGCGGGCTCAGTAGTTGTGGCTAACGGGCTCTAGAGTGCAGGCTCAGTAGTTGTGGCGCATAGGCTTAGCCTCTCCGCAGCATGTGGGATCCTCCCGGACCAGGGCTCGAACCCACGTCCCCTGCATTGGCAGACAGATTCTTAACTCCTGCGCCACCAGGGAAGCCCCAGAAGAATTTAACTATAATCTAAAAGAACATTCATAAGGTCATGGAATATCCCTGAGAAGCAGAGATTTATCTAAGGGTCTTGCTGATGGCACTGATATCTTACGTTCTATTGTTAGTAAATGTGTTGCAAGTGATGTTTTACATTAGCTTCCAGAGCACTTCTAAACAGTGCCCAGTACTCCCTTTTTTACAATTGTTTTTTACTTGTTATAGAAAATGGATCTCTTCCAATTGAAAATCCATTTTTGAGTACACAATTCATATTCAGCTCTGTGCTGAATCGTTGGGGGTGACTTTTCATGTCACCACATCAATCATTCTGTATCAAAAGATTCTATTCATGTTTTATCCAAAGAACCCATCTCAAAGGTGACTTTTCTCTGGGCATCGTATTTACTTATTTGAAGGTGCCCTATGAAGGAGTCTTCTTGTCCCCCAGACTCAGCACAATTAAATTATAGTTTAGGTCTGACTATAATAGTCACAAATTCTCCTTTAGAAGTTGTTTGCATCATTTTTTTAAATTACACATTCAATTGCATCATACATATTGGCTTCTTGATTCTCTGATTATGCTTCCAAGATATTCTCAGATAGGCATTCTACAAAGGAAACCTGGCTACTATTTATTCATTCAATAGTTGTGAACATTTTTATTTCATTCTAAGTTTTACTTTTTATTTTTCATAAGCACCTCATTTGAGAAAGAAGGATCATCTTTCATTTCAGGGTTTTTAACGTAAGAAGTTCAAAACTCCAAAATTGGAGTCCACTTTAAAGTCACAGGCCTAAATGAACCCATGTACCTGATTATGCCAAAAGATAAAGGAAATAACACGTCTGAAATACCTAATGCAGTAATAAATAAAATATTATCAATTCAAGATCAGAATTGCATAGCTCCTGGCCTTTATTCTAGTGTGCTGCTTTTTTATCTTGGCTTCTTATTCTATCAAGAGAGTCCTTTTGCCATTTCAGAGTTTTTTACTTTCTGTCTTTTCAGAGGCTGGATTATGAACAAGTGCCTAATATTCATCTTAGCATCAGAGTTAAAAACCAAGCTGAGTTTCACCACTCAGTTGCCTCTCAATTCCGAATGCACCCAACCCCTGTGAGAATTCAGGTTGTTAATGTGAGAGAAGGACCCGCATTTCATCCAGATTCTATGACTTTCAGTGTGTGAGAAGGAATAAAAGGAAATTCCTTACTGAATTATGTGCTTGGCACATATACAGCTATAGATCTGGATACAGGAAATCCTGCAAAAAAATGTCAGGTACTGCAAATATTTTGCTCGTGTTTAAGAGATAAAGCACGGTTCTGTCCTATGTTAATTCACTAGTATGTGCTAGTGTATATGGGTTGAAATACTTTCGGAGTTTTGCTTTGCTTTTTGTTGTTGTTTGTTTGTTTTAGAAGGCTATTGTGGTATTACCATTTTTTTCAGAATTTTAATAGTGTTTTAGAGGCAGTAAGGGCTCCAACTGGTTAAAGGAGTAATTGTGTCCAGGGAGCAATTGTAAGATCAAAGAACCACCTACAGTTACTCTATGAGTCTCTTTGGTCTTTTATGCCCTGTTGTACTACCCTGGACCCAGGATGATTAAGCTATTTTATAAACAGTAAGACATCATTAAAGATGAGTCACTAATTTTTTCCTTTAAAACTGTGTTATCGGATGACTTTGCGGCTAATTTCAATTTCCTGCTTGACCTAAAACAAACAAAAAAATGATAACGGTAGAAGCTGAAACACAGGTATCTCAGAAATTTGATGAGCCTAAAGAGAGGTCAGAATTGGAACAATAGAAAGGTAGGTATTATGGACACCAGATACACAGATTATACAGGAATTAGACCTATATAAGATATTCTGGGAAATAACGATAGTGAAATATATAAGTATTCTCTCTGTCTTTTCCTTGTCTTTCTTATTTTCTTCCTTCCAATATTTTTGGAGTGAACAAAGTCTACTGACCTGTAAATTACTTTTGAAATTAACAGTTTTGATTACTTAATCAGTTAATAAATTGACAGACAACAAAAATTATGAAGTCTATCAAGGGAAAGGATATGCCAGATAAATGCTTTGGACGTTTGAATTTATGCCTGGTACAGAGACCAGATTTTCTTTCAATAATGTCAAGAACTTTGAATCCATTACATGTAACAAAAATCCATATACACAAGCTGGCTAGATGACACCACAACCCCTAACAGGCCAACAATGAGGTGCTCTGAAACCAACATGCCTTAAAATCTAAGAAAAACAAAGTGTACCACATGTGAAAATGAATAAAGCATATTCCCTCAGGAGACAGTGCTGTGATTTCATGAACAGACCTGAAATAAATTCATACATTTTATTAACAATTATATTAAGAGCCAGAAGAGTAATAATTATAAAATTATAAAATTCTGTTGTGAATCTGTGCACTAATATGTTCAATACTGGAATTTTATTCTATTTACATTTTATAACCCAAGTCAATTATCACCATAAAGAATGCAAACACCATATATAAGTTCAGCACATTGTGTGGCTTAAAATGATTAACTTTCATATAAGCAAATGATGAATGGATGAATGACTTTATTTAAAAACAGGTGTATCATGGGACATGATGCAGGCAACTGGTTAAAAGTAGATTCAAGGACTGGTGAGATACAATTTTCTAGGGAATTTGATAAGAAGTAAAAATATATTACCAATGGGATATACACAGCAGAGATCCTGGCTATAGATGATAAGAAAATTTATTTTCAAATTTTAAAAAAATTATTACTATTACATTCAATACAAATATTATTCTAATGTTGATGTTAGATTGACTCAGATAAAACATACAGTTTATTGGTGTCTGTAAGACTCACAGAGAGCTCTAAATACCTTAGGTCAAGGACTGAATTCAGTATCCTTTTAACCATAATTTACATTTAAGTCATAATTTATTTCACCTATTTCCAAAAAAGAATTGAATGTGACTTAACAGTGTAAAGCATAAAAGTTAAAATATATAAATAAAATTCAGTTTCTGCTTACGACCTCATCTCTTGAGATGGTTGATCAGCTTGTAGAGTATGTTAGAAATATTTACTTAAAGTAAGTGCTACAAGGGTGCACAAAATTCACCTGGGGATGACCTGCAGGAAAGGCAGTGTCCCGAAGTGTATAGGTATTTTAGAGCCACTAAAACTGAGCTACAATAAGAGGCCTGTGTGAGTGTTGTTGTCCAAAGTAAGATGTTAAAGACCAAGAAAGGATGGACCTAGAGTCTGTCATACAGAGTGAAGTAAGTCAGAAAGAGAAAAACAAATACCGTATGCTAACACATATATATGGAATCTTAAAAAAAAAAAAAAAAAAAAGGTCATGAAGAACCTAGGGGCAGGATGGGAATTAAGACGCAGACCTACTAGAGAATGGACTTGAGGACACGGGGAGGGGGAAGGGTAAGCTGGGACGAAGTGAGAGAGTGTCATGGACATATATACACTACCAAATGTAAAACCGATAGCTAGCGGGAAGCAGCCGCATAGCACAGGGAGATCAGTTCGGTGCTTTGTGACCACCTAGAGGGGTGGGATAGGGAGGGTGGGAGGGAGGGAGACGCAAGAGGGAAGAGATATGGGGGTATATGTATATGTATAGCTGATTCACTTTGTTATAAAGCAGAAACTAACACACCATTGTGTTATAAGCAATTAAGCAATTATATCCAATAAAGATGTTAAAAAATAAAAAATTGAATAATGTTTGAGGATGGATCAGAGACAGCAGAAAGTGAAGTAAGTTGAGTCACCTTAAGCTGCTAAAAAAAGGCAAAAACAAATGCAGAAAAAAGAGTGCATAAAAAAAGAAATCTTGGAAGAACATAGGGGTCAGAAGTATCTGTGATAGGGAGGAGTTCATAAGCTTCTCTAAAAAAGGATGATTCAAAAGATTGAGAGTTTCCTGCTATGTAATGTAATTGTAGAAGGAAAGGCCGATGATAGGTCGTGTTTTCCTTAAAACTGAGTGATGGGAAGATTGTATCTATTTTTGTTTCAATTTGCTCCGATTTCCAACAGCTTTAAACATAATGCTCTACTTTATTTGTAGCTCACTTACCAATAATCAGACTTATTCAAGCATAAGGAATACCTTAATATCCCAAATGTACTTATTCCCTTATTACCTGCTAGTAAATTATGCAATAAATATTATTTTCAAATATGGAAAAAATAAATTAATTAATTAATTAATTAATTAATTAATTAATTAAAGACCAAGAAAGCACAAGGTTATTCCAAATATAAGATCCAAATTAAAAGTCGTTAAGTGCAGATGCACTGAATTAACTTGTAATTGAGCTGCTTCTCACGTGGGAAAATCTATTAAACATTCCTCTTGGTGAGTAGCAACAGGAATTTGTTTATTTAGCGATAGTTAATGATTCTCCAGAGCAATGTCTGGGAAACCAGCTACTACATAACAAAACAACAGAAAAAGATCAGTAACCAGGAAAGAAGGGAGAAAATAGATGTCCCAGATACCTACGTAATAGAAGATAGATATTGTAGGTTTGCATTAAGTTTATATCTGAGATTTACAGTAGCCAAACAAAGAGAAAGATAAACGGGCAGTATAAGATTGAAAGAGAAACCATGGTAATGCCCAAACAATTACAGTCCATACATTCTAATCTTCATCCTATGAGTGTCACTTTTAACATCTGGGTGCGTGAGTTATATAAATATTATAGTCTTATTTACTACCAGTATTCTAGAGGGCCTGTTCCTAAAATGAATTCTAGCCAGGTTGACCAGAGCCAGTGCTTGTACATTCAAGTAAATAAAAAGAAAAATACATCAAAATGTATCCACAGAAGCCTAAAAACAAGGGCCATTGTTTATTCATCTAAGCAGAATATCTTCAGGAGATTGAAGCAGGCAGGAACCTATCACTCACCATCTCAGGAATCAGTCATACTATTCCTCTGTCCTGTGGCATCATCATGGGATATGAGAAAGAATTTTCTCCCTGACATCATTTATCCCAACACCCAATATGTTTTACTGTTTCAGATGGCTCTGGGAAAACAGCCACGGAACCATATGTATCGAAGTTCCTGATATCAATGATTACTGCCCAGTCATCGTTGCTGAGAGGGAAACCATCTGCCTTGCCTCTTCCTCCATCCTTATCTCTGCAACAGTCATTAACGATCACTCTTATGGGTCTCCCTTTACCTTCTGTGTTGTTGATGAACCCCCAGGGACAGCGGACAGTTGGGATATCAGATCAATAAGTGGTAAGCAGAATGCAAAGTTGCTCATACTTTAAGACCAAAAGCAAAAATAATTACCAAATAATTAGTCAAGTCACGCAACAATACTTTCTAACTCTATTTCCACCAAGAGTGTAAAGAGCCCATAATAGTATGTGTGTTTGTACCAACTGTTGCTACTTTAAAATGAAGGCCTCACATCGATAAAAATTGAGAATAAATTTCAGGCAACATAACACTATATACCTTGGGTTCTTTTTCCTGAGATGTTAAATGTATAATAGAAAATGAAACATTATGAGAGAACCTCATTTGGGCTACAATAGCTCCCTAATCACATATTCATTTGGGGAAACAGGAAACTTCAGGAGGTAGGGTGGTAAGATGGGGGTCAGACTACAGAGTCCAAGGTAAGTGGAAAAACCCACCTTTCTGAGGCCACCAAGCTTCTCCATTCATCTTGAAATGATGCCAGAAAAAAATGCCACCATTAAGGACTTGGAGGAAATTAAGTCACCTGTTTTCTAGCCCTTTCCCACAAAACAACTTTAATATTTTAAAAAGCTAAGTAATTCCATTAAAATCAAGACAACTCTGAATTCACCTTTCCCTACAAAGCCCAATATGCTATTCTAAATAATTGCTAACCACTTTTCCCTCATTCAGATCCTAGATACTATGAGTAAAAACATAAGAAAAAATGTGCAGCACGAAGGTTTGTAAAGGTATTTAAATGATATTATGCATTTGCCTGTAAAAAATATAGTCACATTGGAAAGAATATTCTCAGGTCCTATTTACATGTTGGTGTTGAAGAACAGAATAAAATCCCACCTTGAACTGGGAGATTGGGATTGACATATATACACTAATATGTATAAAATGGATAACTAATAAGAACCTGCTGTATAAAAAAATAAATAAAATAAAATTCAAAAAAAAAAGAATAAAATCCCGCCTAACAGGTTGTGGCCATGCCTTATTTGACTCTTATTTTGACCACAGGTCACATTTTGGTAGACCTAGCCAGCTTATCACATAACTAACTGAAAGTAATAACCCATAATAATAATAATAATAATTGACTGTTAAGGATTAATCAATTACTATTCATGATTTAGGAGTAAATCACCTCTAAACCCTCCTCGGGTTGATAAGCAAATTTCAACCTATGTTTTAAGCAATAGTTTCTATAAAAATCAATAGGTAATCATAGCACAAAGAATTAGGAAAATAATAGTTATTGGAATAATTTTAAATAATAGGACAGCAGTTTTGAATAAGAGGTAACAACAGTCTTCAGAAGGGTATTTGTAAACTACAATCCCAAATAGAAGACTTCCAATATTTCCTTTCAGCTCAATATTCTTCATTCACTGGACAAATATTCATTGAGTGCATATTATATGCTAAAGTATAATAGGATATAATATTATACTCTGGAAATAAGCATCATAAGCATTAATTTTAAAAAATACAATGTACTCTATGATTGAAGGAGCATGAAAAAAAATCAGGCCCTAAGTTAGTCTTGGGTATTAGGAAGGGTTACCCCCAAGAAATTTTTATTTTCTCTCCCTTCTCTTCCTTCTCAGCTACCTCTGCAATCCTGACAGCTGAGCAGCCTTTATATCCCTTATATTACGAGATCCCAATCCTACTAAAGGACAGTTTTAACAGAGCATGCGAATTGCCGCAGATCGTGGAGTTAATGGCTTGCGACTGTGACAGCGACAACATGTGCTTGTACCCGAGTACCACCGGCATCAGCACTGGGGACGGCAGCTCCGTTACCAGTGTGTCTGTCACTGATGACCAAACTGGGGGTTCAAATGTTGGTCTCGGACCAACAGGGATTGGCATGATTGCACTGGGCCTCTTACTACTGCTTCGTAAGTACTGGATTAAATCACTGTTTTCAGCAGTTCTTCAAAATAAGAATGTAACCAGGTTCACTGGAATGGCTATGTTCAGTTTGGCCATTTCTTTATTTTTTTTAACATCTTTATTGGAGTATAATTGCTTTACAATGGTGTGTTAGTTTCTGCTTTGTAACAAAGTGAATCAGTTATACATATACGTATGTTCCCGTATCTCTTCCCTCTTGCCTCTCCCTCCCTCCCACCCTCCCTATCCCACCCCTCTAGGTGGTCACAGAGCACTGAGCTGATCTCCCTGTGCTATGCGGCTGCTTCCCACTAGCTATCTATTTTATGTTTGATAGTGTATATATGTCCATGCCACTCTCTCACTTTGTCACAGCTTACCCCTCCCCCTCCCCATGTCCTCAATTCCATTCTCTACATCTGCGTCTTTATTCCTGTCCTGTGCCTGAGTTCTTCAGAACCATTTTTTTCTTTTTTAGATTCCATATATATGTGTTAGCATATGGTATTTGTTTTTCTCTATCTGACTTCACTCTGTATGACAGACTCTAGGTACATTAGCATGCTTTTCTTTTTTTTTTTTTTTTTTTAGCACCTTTATTGGACTATAATTCCTTTACAATGGTGTGTTAGTTTCTGCTTTATAACAAAGTGAATCAGTTATACATATACATATGTTCCCATATCTCTTCCCTCTTGTGTCTCCCTCCCTCCCACCCTCCCTATCCCACCCCTCTAGGTGGTCACAAAGCACCGAACTGATCTCCCTGTGCTATGCGGTTGCTTCCCGCTAGCTATCTATTTTACGTTTGGTAGTGTGTATATGTCCATGTCACTCTCTCACTTTGTCCCAGCTTACCCTTCCCCCTCCCCATATCCTCAAGTCCATTCTCTAGTAGGTCTGTGTCTTTATACCCGTCTTGCCCCTAGGTCCTTCATGACATTTTATTTTTTATTTTTTTTAGATTGCATATATATGTGTTAGCATACGGTATTTGTTTTTCTCTTTCTGACTTACTTCACTCTGTATGACAGACTTTAGGTCCACCCACCTCACTACACATAACTCAATTTCATTTCTTTTTATGGCTGAGTAATATTCAATTGTATATACGTGCCACCTCTTCTTTATCCATTCATCTGTCGATGGACACTTAGGTTGCTTCCATGTCCTGGCTATTGTAAATAGAGCTGCAATGAACATTGTGGTACATGACTCTTTTAGAATTATGGTTTTCTCAGGGTATATGCCCAGTAGTGGGATTGCTGAGTCGTATGGTAGTTCTATTTTTAGTTTTTTAAGGAACCTCCATACTGTTCTCCATAGTGGCTGTATCAATTTACATTCCCACCAACAGTGCAAGAGGGTCCCCTATTCTCCACACCCTCTCCAGCATTTATTGTTTGTAGATTTTTTGATGATGGCCATTCTGACCGGTGCGAGATGATATCTCATTGTAGTTTTGATTTACATTTCTCTAATGATTAATGATGTTGAGCATGCTTTCATGTGTTTGTTGGCAATCTGTATATCTTCTTTGGAGAAATGTCTATTTAGGCCTTCTGCCACTTTTTGGATTGGGTTGTTTGTTTTTTTTTGATATTGACCTGCATGAGCTGCCTGTAAATTTTGGAGATTAATCCTTTGTCAGTTGCTTCATTTCCAAATACTTTCACCCATTCTGAGGGTTGTCTTTTTGTCTTGTTTATGGTTTCCTTTGCTGTGCAAAAGCTTTAAAGTTTCATTAGGTCCCATTTGTTTTTTCGTTTTTATTTCCATTTCTCTAGGAGGTGGGCCAAAAAGGATCTTGCTGTGATTTATGTCATACAGTGTTCTGCCTATGTTTTCCTCAAAGAGTTTGATAGTGTCTGGCCTTACATTTAGGTCTTTATACCATTTTGAGCTTACTTTTGTGTATGGTGTTAGAGAATGTTCTAATTTCATTCTTTTACATGTAGGTGACCAGTTTTCCCGGCACCATTTATTGAAGAGGCTGTCTTTTCTCCACTGTATATTCTTGCTCCCTTTATCAAAGATAAGGTGACCATATATGCGTGGGTTTAACTCTGGGCTGTCTATCCTGTTTCATTGATCTATATTTCTGTTTTTGTGCCAGTAGCGTACTGTCGTGATTACTGTTCCTTTGTAGTATAGTCTGAAGTCAGGGAGCCTGATTCCTCCAGCTCCATTTTTCTTTCTCAAGATTGCTTTGGCTATTCGGGGTCTTTTGTGTTTCCATACAAATTGTGAAATTTTTTGTTCTAGTTCTGTGAAAAATATCATTGGTAGTTTGATAGGGATTGCACTGAGTCTGTAGGTTGCTTTGGGTAGTATAGTCATTTTCACAATGTTGATTCTTCCAATCCAAGAACATGGTATATCACTCCATCTGTTCGTATCATCTTTAATTTATTTCATCAGTGTCTTATAATTTTCTGCATACAGGTCTTTTGTCTCCTTAGGTAGGTTTATTCCTAGATATTTTATTCTTTTTGTTGCAATGGTAAATGGGAGTGTTTTCTTAATTTCACTTTCAGATTTTTCACCATTAGTGTATAGGAAAGGAAGAGATTTCTGTGCATTAATTTTGTATCCTGCTACTTTACCAAATTCATTGATTAGCTCTAGTAGTTATCTGGTAGCATCTTTAGGATTCTCTAGGTAGAGTATCGTGTCATCTGCAAACAGTGACAGCTTTACTTCTTCTTTTCCGACTTGGATTCCTTTTATTTCTTTTTCTTCTCTGATTGCTGTGGCTAAATCTTCCAAAACTGTGCTGAATAATAGTGGTGAGAGTGGGCAACCTTGTCTTGTTCCTGATCTTAGGGGAAACGGTTTCAGTTTTTCACCATTGAGAATGATGTTTGCTGTGGGTTTGTCATATATGACCTTTATTATGTTGAGGTAAGTTCCCCCTATGCTTACTTTCTGGAGAGTTTTTATCATAAATCGGTGTTGAATTTTGTCCAAAGCTTTCTCTGCATCTACTGAGATGATCATATGGTTTTTCTCCTTCAATTTGTTAATATGGTGTATCACATTGACTGATTTGCGTATGTTGGAGAATCCTTGCATTCCTGTGATAAACCCCACTTGATCATGGTGTATGATCCTTTTAATGTGCTGTTGGATTCTGTTTGCTAGTATTTTGTTAAGGATTTTTGCATCTATGTTCATCAGTGATATTGGTCTGTAGTTTTCTTTCTTTGTGACATCTTCGTCTGGTATTGGTATCAGGGTGATGGTGGCCTCGTGGAATGAGTTTGGGAGTGTTCCTCTCTCTGCTGTATTTTGGAAGAGTTTGAGAAGGATGGTGTTAGCTCTTCTCTAAATGTTTGCTAGAATTCGCCTGTGAAGCCAGCTGGTCCTGGACTTTTGTTTGTTGGAAGATTTTTAATCACAGTTTCAATTTCAGTGCTTGTGATTGGTCTGTTCATATTTTCTATTTCTTCCTGGTTCAGTCTTGGAAGGTTATAGCTTTCTAAGAATTTGTCCATTTCTTCCAGGTTGTCTATTTTATTGGCATAGAGTTGCTTGTAGTAGCCTCTTAGGATGCTTTGTATTTCTGCGGTGTCTGTTGTAACTTCTCCTTTTTCATATCTAATTTTATTGATTTGAGTCCGCTCCCTCTTTTTCTTGATGAGTCTGGCTAATGGTTTATCAATTTTGTTTATCTTCTCAAAGAACCAGCTTTTAGTTTTTTTGATCTTTGCTATTGTTTTCTTTGTTTCTATTTCATTTATTTCTGCTCTGATCTTTATGATTTCTTTCCTTCTGCTAACTTTGGGTTTTGTTTGTTCTTTTTCTTGTAGTTCCTTTAGGTGTAAGGTTAGATTGTTTATTTGAGATTTTTCTTTTTTCATAAGGTAGGCTTGTATAGCTATAAACTTCCCTCTTAGAATTGCTTTTGCTTCACCCCATAGGTTTTGGATCGTCCTGTTTTCATTGTCATTTGTCTCTAGGTATTTTTTGATTTCCTCTTTGATTTCTTCAGTGATCTCTTGGTTTTTTAGTAACGTATTGTTTAGTCTTCATGTGTTTGTGTTTTTTACGTTTTTTTCGCTGTAATTGATTTCTAATCTCGTAGCATTGTGGTCAGAAAAGACGCTTGATCTGATTTCAGTTTTCTTACTTTTACTGAGGCTTGATTTGTGACCCAAGATGTGATCTACCCTGGAGAATGTTCCGTGCGCACTTGAGAAAAAAGTGTAATCTGCTCTTTTTGGATGGAATGTCCTTTAAATATCAATTAAATCTCTCTCGTCTATTGTGTCATTTAAAGCGTGTGTTTCTTTATTAATTTTCTGTTTGGAAGATCTCTCCATTGGTGTAAGTGAGGTGTTAAGGTCCCCCACTATTACTGTGTTACTGTCGATTTCCTCTTTTATAGCTGTTAGCATTTGCCTTATGTATTGAGGTGCTCCTATGTTGGGTGCATATATATCTATAATTGTTATATCTTCTTCTTGGATTTTTCCCTTGATCATTATGTAGTGTCCTTCCTTGTCTCTTGTAACATTCTTTATTTTAAGTCCATTTTATCTGATATCAGTATTACTACTCCAGCTTTCTTTTGACTTCCATTTGCATGGAGTATCTTTTTCCATCCCCTCACTTTCAGTCTGTATGTGTCCCTAGGTCTGAAGTGGGTCTCTTGTTGACAGCATATAT
The DNA here is from genome assembly GCF_965194805.1 of Balaenoptera borealis. NCBI lineage: Eukaryota > Metazoa > Chordata > Mammalia > Artiodactyla > Balaenopteridae > Balaenoptera > Balaenoptera borealis. The sequence goes on along the minus strand of NC_138875.1, from coordinate 44,937,055 downwards.
ATGGGTCTTCTTTTTGTGTGCATTCAGCAAACATGTGTCTTTTGGTTGGACCATTTAATCCATTCACGTTTAAGGTAATTATCGATATGTATGTTCCTATGACCATTTTCTTAATTGTTTTGGGTTTGTTTTTGTAGGTCCTTTTCCTCTCTTTTGTTTCCCACTTAGGGAAGTTCCTTAAGCATTTGTTGTAGAGCTAGTTTGGTGGTGCTGAATTCTCTTAGCTTTTGCTTGTCTGTAAAGCTTTTGATTTCTGCTTCGAATCTGAATGAGATCCTTGCTGGGTAGAGTAATCTTGGTTGTAGGTTCTTCCCTTTCATCACTTTAAGTATATCATGCCACTGCCTTCTGGCTTGTAGAGTTTCTGCTGAGAAATCAGCTGTTAACCTTATGGGAATTCCCTTGTATGTTACTCGTTGTTTTTCCCTTGCTGCTTTCAATAATTTTTCTTTGTCTTTAATTTTTGGCAATTTGATTACTATGTGTCTCGGCATGTTTCTCCTTGGGTTTATCCTGTATGGGACTTGCTGCGCTTCCTGGACTTGGGTGGCTATTTCCTTTCACATGTTAGGGAAGTTTTCGACTATAATCTCTTCAAATATTTTCTCAGGTCCTTTCCCTCTCTCTTTTCCTTCTGCGACCCCTATAATGCGAATGTTGTTGCGTTTAATGTTGTCCCAGAGGTCTCTTAGGCTGGCTTCATTTCTTTTCATTCTTTTTTCTTTATTCTGTTCCGCAGCAGTGAATTCCACCATTCTGTCTTCCAGGTCACTTATCCGTTCTTCTCCCTCAGTTATTCTGCTATTGATTCCTTCTAGTGTACTTTTCATTTCAGTTATTGTATTATTCATCTCTGTTTGTTTATTCTTTAATTCTTCTAGGTCTTTGTTAAACATTTCTTGCATCTTCTCGAGCTTTGCGTCCATTGTTTTTCCGAGGTCCTGGATCATCTTCACTATCATTATTCTGAATTCTTTTTCTGGAAGGTTGCCTATCTCCACTTCATTTAGTTGTTTTTCTGGGGTTTTATCTTGTTCCTTCATCTGGTACATAGCCCTCTGCCATTTCATCTTGTCTGTCTTTCTGTGAATGTGGTTTTTGTTCCACAGGCTGCAGGATTGTAGTTCTTCTTGCTTCTGCTGTCTGCCCTCTGGTGGACGAGGCTATCTAAGAGGCTTGTGGAAGTTTCCTGATGGGAGGGACTGGTGGTGGGTAGAGCTGACTGTTGCTCTGGTGGACAGAGCTCAGTAAACTTTAATCCACTTGACTGCTGATGGTTGGGGCTGGGTTCCCTCCCTGTTGGCTGTTTGGTCTCAGGCAACCCAACACTGGAGCCAACCTAGGCTCTTTGTTGGGGCTAATGACAGACTCTGGGAGGGCTCATGCCAAGGACTACTTCCCAGAACTTCTGCTGCCAGTGTCCTTGTCCCCACGGTGAGCCACAGCCACCTCCCGCCTCTGCAGGGGACCCTCCAACACTAGCAGGTAGGTCTGGTTCAGTCTCCACTGGGGTCACTGCTCCTTCCCCCTGGGTTCCGATGCACACACTAATTTGTGTGTGCCCTCCAAGAGTGGAGTCTCTGTTTCCCCCAGTCCTGTTGAAGTCCTGCAATCAACTCACACTAGGCTTCAAAGTCTGATTCTCTAGGAATTCCTCCTCCCGTTGCCAGACCCCCAGGTTGGGAAGCCTGACGTGGGGCTCAGAACCTTCACTCCAGTGGGTGGACTTTTGTGTTATATGTTTTCTCCAGTCTCTGAGTCACCCACCCAACAGTTATGGGATTTGATTTTATTGTGATTGTGCCCCTCCTACTGTCTTATTGTGGCTTCTCCTTTGTCTTTGGTTGTGGGGTATCTTTTTTGGTGAGTTCCAGTGTCTTCCTGTCAATGATTGTCCAGCAGCTAGTTGTGATTCTGGTGCTCTCACAAGAGGGAGTGAGAGCACGTCCTTCTACTCCACCATCTTGGTTCAGGGCCACAAATTTTGCTTTTTCCTCAGTTTTCTCCCACCAAAATTATCAGCTCTGTGAAGGCACCGTCAGTGGCTGCTTGTTTGTTGTATTTCCAGTGCCTTGCTCTGTGCAGTTCTGGAGAGGAGAGGGCCCCACACCATGCAGGGCTGCACAGGGAAATGGTGAGGGTGGTCTCCAGGCACAGAGAAAGAGGCAACTTATGGCTGAAGCCTTTATCGTGCTTTCTTTGGAAAGAAACAGGTGAGGCAGATTCCGTCCAGAAGTTTTGATTGGCAAAATGAATGAATTGAGTGCTCAACTGAGCAATCAATGAATGGACCAACTAGGTCTCACATTGGTAGCACAGATGCTGGTACTCACAAATGGCTCTTCATCTGGGACAAAGGGATGGACACTTCCTCAACAGCTAACAGCGAAGGGAAGCATCGCAAAAATCAGACTCCACCGTGACCTAACCCGACAGCCGTGCCAGCCGCCGAGCCTCGGTTGAGCCCTTGTCTTTGCCTAGGGCTGTGGGCTCAGCGGTCGGGACCCGGAGGCCGCCTGTGGAGCTGGGAGCTACCTAGGCGGCCCCACGCAGGCTTAGCCAGGTGAGTGCCTGCCACCAACAGTTCTTGATAGGACTTGCTTAAACACAAACTTAATAATAATTGATTTAAACAATTCTTAAATTTTTAATAATCTAGTAAGAATTATGATTACCTGATGTATACCCATCATTTATGCAGATTCTGACAATCAATAAATGTAAGTTGATTGAATAAAAGAATGAACCATTAAATGATTATTATAAATTACCATATATGCTTAGATACATTTCTAGTCTCTCCTTTATTACACTAACATATTATTAAGTATGCTGATAATTCTGACTATTGTTACAGATGTACTACATTGTTTTTAGTATGTTTTGATATCTGCTAAGTGCAGTCGCCACCCATTACCTTTTATTTTTTTTAATTATCTTGGCACTTCTGATACACTCAAGTTTAGAAAAAATAGCAAACTTGATGGAATTTTGATTAAAAATAAAATTAAATTGAATGTATAAATGAATAACTTTGAGCCCTTCAAAAATAGCATTAATCTAATGCTTTGCCTTTTCTAGTGTGATATTTTACACAGGATAAATACTTCAGAAAAAAGTTAAAACTTCTGGAAATTTGAGACTGCTGGTAAATACTTTTCATTATAACCATTGACTGATTGATAGTTTTTATTTTCTTTCAAAACTATTTCCTCTATTTCTTATATATAAGCTCAGTAACCAAAAAAAAAAAAAAAGAACCAGGAGAACAGTGACTTCAAAATCACTTGTGAAGTTTGCTCTGGAGTAGATAGGAGGAGGATGAGGCTGTTGGTGAGGCGATCAGAGGAAGTTCTTTCAATGAAACAAAGCAGTGAGGGACTGCTTTGAGTTTCATCTACACGTCCTGATCCCTGGGCTAACTGAATAATTTACTGTCCACGTCACAAAATCATATTTTAATTGTGCATTTCACATCATCAGCAAATGGTGGCAACCAGTTATGCCAGGTATGTCCCAAAGATGGCACTCTAACCTAAAAACACCAAGCCAGTAAATGCCCTTAAAACTGGATGAACCTCCCTGGAAGACCATCTGCTGAAGGAGCAGAACATGAACACTAAGACCCAGGCTTTCACCTCAAGAATAATATGCTTTCTACTTTTACAAGGAATAGAAATGAAATCAATAGAAAAGTCAGTGTTAGGATTTTAAGACTTTTTTTGCTATTGGTGCACCACTGATTATATTCCTAGAATAAAATTAATGTGTGCTTACTGTAGAAAATTTAGAAAATATAAAAACATAAAAAGAGACAAGCCTCTTAGATAGCCTCATTCACCAGAGGACAGACAGCAGAAGCAAGAAGAACTACAATCCTGCAGCCTGTGGAACAAAAACCACATTCACAGAAAGACAGACAAGATGAAATGGCAGAGGGCTATGTACCAGATGAAGGAACAAGATAAAACCCCAGAAAAACAATGAAATGAAGTGGAGATAGGCAACCTTCCAGAAAAAGAATTCAGAATAATGATAGTGAAGATGATCCAGAACCTCGGAAAAACAATGGACACAAAGCTCAAGAAGATGCAAGAAATGTTTAACAAAGACCTAGAAGAATTAAAGAACAAACAAACAGAGATAAACAATACAATAACTGAAATGAAAACTACACTAGAGGGAATCAATAGCAGAATAACTGTGGCAGAAGAATGGATAAGTGACCTGGAAGATAGAATGGTGGAATTCACTTCTGCGGAACAGAATAAAGAAAAAACAATGAAAAGAAATGAAGACAGCCTAAGAGACCTCTGGGACAGCATTAAACGCAACAACATTCGCATTATAGGGGTCTCAGAAGGAGAAGAGAGAGAGAAAGGACCCGAGAAAATATTTGAAGAGATTGTAGTCAAAAACTTCCCTAACGTGAAAGGAAATAGCCACCCAAGTGCAGGAAGCGCAGAGAGTCCTGTACAAGATAAACCCAAGGAGAAACACACTGAGACACATAGTAATCAAACTGCCAAAAAATAAAGACAAAGAAAAATTATTGAAAGCAGCAAGGGAAAAACGACAAATAACATACAAGGGAAAAACGACAAATAACAAATAACATAAAGATTTTTCAGTACTTAAGGTTGACCCTTTATGCCAGGTTAACAGCTGATTTCTCAGCAAAAACTCTACAAGCCAGAGGGAGTGGCATGACATAATTAATGTGATGAAAGGGAAGAACCTACAACCAAGAGTACTCTATCTGGCAAGGATCTCTTTCAGATTCTATGGGGAAATCAAAAGCTTTACAGAGAAGCAGAAGCTAAGAGAATTCAGCACCACAAAACCAGCTCTACAACAAATGCTAAAGGAACTTCTCTAGGCAAGAAACACGAGAAGGAAAGACCTACAAAAGCAAACCGAAAACAATTAAGAAAATGGTAATAGGAACATCCAGATTGATAATTACCTTAAACGTGAATGGATTAAATGCTCCAACCAAAAGAAACAGCCTCACTAAATGGATACTAAAACAAGACCCATATATATGCTGTCTACAAGAGACCCACTTCAGACCTAGGGACACATACAGACTGAAAGTGAGGGGATGGAAAAAAATAATCCATGCAAATGGAAATCAAAAGAAAGCTGGAGTAGCAATACTCATATCAGATAAAATAGACTTTAAAATAAAGAATGTTACAAGAGACAAGGAAGGACACTACATAATGATCAAGGGGTCAATCCAAGATGCACCCAACATAGAAACACCTCAATACCTAAGGCAACTGCTAACAGCTATAAAAGAGGAAATCGACAGTAACACAATAATAGTGGGGGACATTAAAACCGCACTTACACCAATTGACAGATCATCCAAACAGAAAATTGATAAGGAACACAAGCTTTAAATGACACAATAGACCAGACAGATTTAACTGATATTTATAGGACATTCCATCCAAAAACCGCAGATTACAATTTCTTCTCAAGTGCGCACAGAACATTCTCCAGGATAGATCACATCTTGGGTCACAAATCAAGCCTCAGTAAATTTAAGAAAATTGAAATCAGATCAAGCATCTTTTCTGACCACAACGCTATGAGATTAGAAACGAATTACAGGGGGAAAAACGTAAAAAACACAAACACATGGAGGCTAAACAATACGTTACTAAATAACCAAGAGATCACTGAAGAAATCAAAGAGGAAATCCAAAAATACCTAGAGACAAGTGACAATGAAAACACGATGATCCAAAACCTATGGGATGCAGTAAAAGCAGTTCTAAGAGGGAAGTTTATAGCTATACAAGCCTACCTCAAGAAACAAGAAAAATCTCAAATAAACAATCTAACCTTACACCTAAAAGAACTACAGGAAGAAGAACAAACAAAACCCAAAGTTAGCAGAAGGAAAGAAATCATAAAGATCAGAGCAGAAATAAATGAAATAGAAACAAAGAAAACAATAGCAAAGATCAAAAAAAATAAAAGCTGGTTCTTTGAAAAGATAAATAAAATTGATAAACCATTAGCCAGACTCATCAAGAAAAAGAGGGAGCGGACTCAAATCAATAAAATTAGATATGAAAAAGGAGAAGTTACAACAGACACCGCAGAAATACAAAGCATCCTAAGAGGCTACTACAAGCAACTCTATGCCAATAAAATGGACAACCTGGAAGAAATGGACAAATTCTTAGAAAGCTATAACCTTCCAAGACTGAACCAGGAAGAAACAGAAAATATGAACAGACCAATAAAATTGAAACTGTGATTAAAAATCTTCCAACAAACAAAAGTCCAGGACCAGATGGCTTCACAGGTGAATTCTATCAAACATTTAGAGAAGAGTTAACATCCATCCTTCTCAAACTCTTCCAAAAAATTTCAGAGGAAAGAACACTCCCAAACTCATTCTATGAGGCCACCATCACCCTCATACCAAAACCAGACAAAGACACTACAAAAAAAGAAAATTACAGACCAATATCACTGATGAATATAGATGCAAAAATCCTCAACAAAATACTAGCAAACAGAATCCAACAACACATTAAAAGGATCATACACCATGATGAAGTGGGGTTTATCCCAACGATGCAAGGATTCTTTAATATACACAGATCAGTCAATGTGATACACCACATTAACAAATTGAAGAATAAAAACCATCTGAATAGATGCAGAAAAACATTTTGACAAAATTCAACACCCATTTATGATAAAAACTCTCCAGAGAGTGGACATAGAGGGAACCTACCTCAACATAATAAAGGCCATATATGACAAACCCACAGCAAACATCATTCTCAATGGTGAAAAACTGAAAGCATTTCCTCTAAGATCAGGAACAAGACAAGGATGTCCACTCTCACCACCATTATTCAACATAATTTTGGGAGGCCTAGCCATGGCAATCAGAGAAGAAAAAGAAATAAAAGGAATCCAAATTGGAAAAGAAGAAGTAAAACTGTCACTGTTTGCAGATGACATGATGCTATACATAGAGAATCCAAAAGATGCCACCAGAAAACTACTAGAGCTAATCAATGAATTTGGTAAAGTAGCAGGATACAAAATTAATGCACAGAAATCCTTTGCATTCCTATACACTAATGATGAAAAATCTGAAACAGAAATTAAGGAAACACTCCCATTTACCATTGCAACAAAAAGAATAAAATACCTAGAAATAAAGCCACCTAGGGAGACAAAAGACCTGTATGCAGAAAACTATAAGACACTGATGAAAGTAATTAAAGATGATACCAACAGTTGGAGAGATATACCATATTCTTGGATTGGAAGAATCAATATTGTGAAAATGACTATACTACCCAAAGCAACCTACAGATTCAATGCAATCCCTACCAAATTACCAATGGCATTTTTTACAGAACTAGAACAAAAAACCTTAAAATTTGTATGGAGACACAAAAGACCCCAAATAGCCAAAGCAGTCTTGAGGGAAAAAAATGGAGCTGGAGGAATCAGACTTCCTGACTTCAGACTATACTACAAAGCTACAGTAATCAGGACAATATGGTACTGGCACAAAAACAGAAATATAGATCAATGGAACAGGATAGAAACCCAGAGATAAACCCACACACCTATGGTCAACTAATCTATGATAAAGGAGGCAAGAATATACAATACAGAAAAGACAGCCTCTTCAATAAGTGGTGCTGGGAAAACTGGACAGCTACATGTAAAAGAATGAAATTAGAACACTCCCTAACACTATACATAATAATAAACTCAAAATGGATTTGAGACTTAAATGTAAGACCAGATACTATAAAACTCCTAGAGGAAACCATAGAAAGAACACTCTTTGACATAAATCACAGCAAGATATTTTTTGATCCACCTCCTAGAGTAATGGAAATAAAAACAAAAATAAACAAATGGGACTTAATGAAACTTAAAAGCTTTTGCACAGCATAGGAAACTACAAACAAGACTAAAAGACAACCCTCAGAATGGGAGAAAATATTTACAAACGAATCAACAGACAAAGAATTAATCTCCCAAATATATAAACAACTCATGCAGCTCAATATTAAGAAAACAAACAACCCAATCCAAAATGGACTGAAGACCTAAGTAGACATTTCTCCAAATGTCCAAAGAAGGCATACAGATGGCTAAGAAGCACGTGAAAAGCTGCTCAACATCACTAATTATTAGAGAAATGCAAATCAAAACTACAGTGAGGTATCACCTCACACCAGCTAAAATGGGCATCATCAGAAAATCTACAAACAACAAATGCTGGAGAGGGTGTGGAGAAAAGGGAACCCTCTTGCACTGTTGATGGGAATGTAAATTGATACAACCATTATGGAGAACAGTATGGAAGTTCCTTAAAAAACTAAAACTAGAATTACCATATGATCCAGCAATCCCACTACTGGGCATATACCCAGAGAAAACCATAATTCATAAAGACATGCACCCCAATGTTCCTTGCAGCACTATTTACAGTAGCCAGGTCATGGAAGCAACCTAAATGCCCATCGACAGACGAATGGATGAAGAGGATGTGGTACATATATACAATGGAATATTACTCAGCCATAAAAAGGAACGAAATTGGGTCATTTGTAGAGACATGGATGGATCTAGAGACTGTCATACAGAGTGAAGTAAGTCAGAAAGAGAAAAACAAATATTGTATATTAACGCATATATGTGGAACCTAGAAAAATGGTACAGATGACTGGTTTGCAGGGTAGAAATTGAGACACAGATGTAGAGAACAAACGTATGGACACCAAGGGTGGAAAATGGCGGGGGTGGTGGGGGTGGTGGTGTGATGAACTGGGCGATTGGGATTGACATGTGTACACTGATGTGTATAAAATTGATGACTAATGAGAACCTGCTGTTTAAAAAAATAAATTAAATAAAATTGAAAAATAAATAAATAAAAAGAAAATGGAAATCATGTTCCATTACCCAGAGACATCTACTGCTCACACCATGATAGTTTTCCTTTCAATTAATGCTATCATAGCTCTACCCTTTGGCTGACAGGTAATGCCTAAGAAAACCCAATCTGTAGTTAGTACTTAGTCTCTACACCCTTTCTCTACAACCTTATTCATTGCATATAATTTTAAAGTTGAGATTATTATATACAAAAGTTTGCGCCTACTTTTTATATTTAAAATTCTTTAAAAGTATTTTAGGGGATCTTTCATTCCATGAATGAACATTGAGGTTTCTTCCACTCCTTTTATATTGTAAATAATGACGTGATTAATATGTTTGTGTGTATAGCTTTGCATGCACTTTGCATTATTTCCTTTTGAATTGAAATTTCTGGGTCAAAGACTATGCACATATTTAAGAATCTGTATATTACAACACATTATTAACAAGGTAGTCCAGGATGTTAGTGAAAACACCTTATACACTACAGTGTAATAATCATAGCTATATTTTTTACATTTCTGGAGTTCCAGTTTCCCTTCCAGTTCTGAGATTGAGTCCGAGTGTCCAATAGATGTTTCCTATTACTCTGAAGCTTATATTCATTTGTAAGGATGCCAGCACTCTAGAGGATATTTAGATAGATATCCCATGCTATCAAGGCTTAAGTTGTCACAGGTTACTTTTGATGGCCTTAAAACTTACTCAGTTTTTAGACTGAAGACGATACAGGCTCTGCTGTCTTTGTATAATGTGTTCAGCCCTGATCTATGTAGGTATAATACTAGAACCAAAGTATTGAGCTATAATTTTCTTTTAAAATACCAAATTATCATCTAACAATTTAAGCCCTGAAAAGCATCTCTCCCCCCAAAAAGTCATGAGAAAGTCTGAACCACAATGCCACACTGGCACACCCAGGTGCCACCTGTGGGCTCACTGATAGAACTAGGTTAACCATCCAACAGAAAGAATCCTTAGATTTAAATATGTGCTTTAGAGGGAAGAAAGATTCCCAGCAAAAATAGGACATGGTCTGACATGATGATGGTAAATCCCATCCTGGGATGGCACTTATTACTTACCTGTGGTCTTAATTTCAAAAACTTTGAGATTTTTACAGTGTCCAGAATACATTAAACCCTGACTAATCTTTCACAATTGGTGGATTTCAATCAAGTTCTAGCCTGTTCCTTGTTATTTTACATTTCCACAGTTTGAAACTAATGTTTCCACCCCTCACCCAGCCTCCCTTAATTTAGAGAATTTACATCTTCTGCTTCACCTGCACTGAGATACCGGGAGGAGAGAAGATATTGTGACAAATGACACTGAAAAATTAAGATTAAATTTTCAACTCTTGAATGGAGAGGACGGAAGACCTGGACCCGTGAGGGAAATTTGGCTTATACACTCATCCTTTTCACAACAATTACAAGCTGGAGTGCAAACCCCAAACAAATATCACAAGCTAACAAGATTCATTAACTGCTGCTGATGGCTGTTATCTATTCATACAGAGTATAATCTTCACAGAATGGTTAGAATCAAGATGCTTCCAACTAACTACCGACATCGACGAGTACTTTTGGACCAAATCACACAGCAAGCACTAAAACAGTTAACTGGAACCTTAACACTTTTCCACCCATTCCAATTTCATAAAATTTATCAGTGAAGAACAACAGATTGCCTAAAGAAATGAAAAAAGAAAAAGTTAAATCCTTTACCATATTCTGGTAATCAACTATTTTAGGGAGTTAATGCCTTCCTCTCTCAATCTTCAGACTTTCTGATGGGAGGCTCAGGGGAGCCTCATTTTCTGCTGAGAGGAAGCAAGGATGAGAATCTGAAAGAGGAGCTATTCTCTACCAGAACAAGAGGGAACAGGACACCTACCCTCCATTAACTCTGGCCTCTCCCAGTCTCTCTCCAAGTCAACAGTTCCTTTCTGCCCTGCACCACAGGCTACCTCAGAAAGGAGTCCCCAGCAGCAGGTAAGGAGGACACCAGACTCCTCCCTCTACACTTTTCCCTCCCCTAGAGAGAGAAAAAGGAAGGGGAGAAAAGACCACAGAAAATTCCACTGGCTTAGCAATTATGGTTTCCCTGGAATCGAAAGGGATGTCCTTTTTCTGAAGGTAAGGGTGTGTGCAGCTCACTGCATGTTTTGGCAAAGTACTTGTGAAGCATCCTCAGCTAAGACAGAAAAACATGTAGCTTAGCAGGAAAAAAGGGCTGAGAAATGATACCTGAAATTAAAACCACTAAGCTCCATGATAGACAGTGATTACTTAGAAAACATCCATCACGTTGTCAACTGGAAAATCTGTGCAGAATGAAAATTGCTTTATAAGGAGTTTCGAAATCTGGAACAACTGTTGATTTTAAGTGTCGGGTACAATAATTAGTAGTAACCATACCTCCTGATTTTCTAGGATGGGTTCACACTGATCACCAGCTCTTTCAGTCTTAACTTAAAATCATCTATCTGTTATCCCCTTATGTACTCATTCTTGTTAGACTAAGTTGAGTTTTAGAAAATACAGTCACCCTTATAGGCATCCATTAAATATCTGTCAATCTCATATGACCAGTTAGTCATCTAAAATCTTTCATAGCATGAATTGAATTAGTTCATTTCTTTCCATGCCTATGGATACACCTTGATCCAAGACTCTACCACTGTCTCATTCATCTTCGTGTCTCAAGATCGCCAAAAGGCACATGAAAAGCTGCTCAACATCACTAATTATTAGAGAAATGCAAATCAAAACTACAATGAGGTATCACCTCACACCAGTTAGAACGGGCATCATCAGAAAATCTACCAACCATAAGTGCCGGAGAGGGTGTGGAGAAAAGGGAACCCTCTTGCACTGTTGGTGGGAATGTAAATTGATACAGCCACTATGGAGAACAGTATGGAGGTTCCGTAACAAACTAAAAATAGAATTACCATATGACCCAGCAATCCCACTCCTAGGCATATATCCGGAGAAAACCAGAATTTGAAATGCACCCCGATGTTCATTGCAGCACTATTTACAATAGCCAGGACATGGAAGCAACCTAAATGTCCGTTGACAGAGGAATAGATAAAGAAGATGTGGTACATATATACAAGGCTGAATATTACTCAGCCATAAAAAGGAACGAAATTGTGCCATTTGCAGAGACGCGGATGGACCTAGAGATTGTCATACGGAGTGAAGTAAGTCAGAAAGAGAAAAACAAGTATTGCATATTAATGCATATATGTGGAATCTGGAAAAATGGTACAGATGAACCAGTTTGCAAGGCAGAAATAGAGATACAGATGTAGAGAACAAACTAATGGACACCAAGGGGTGAAAGTGGGGTGGGGGGGATGAACTGGGAGATTGGGATTGACATATATACACTAATATGTATTAAATAAATAACTAATAAGAACCTGCTGCATAAAAATAAATAAATTAAATTAAATTTTAAAAAATTACCTTTTATAATCTGAAAAATAAATAAATAAATAAATAAATATATTCCATATACATGGAAAATATACTTGATTGAATTACCCTTATTCATTCAATTCTTAACATTGTTATCAAAATTGTCTCTTCTAGTAGCTGTAGATTATGGGAGGATCTATGCTTCTAAAAGAAAAATCATGAAGAGATATTATTAAATGTCTACATTCCAAGGCTTGCAGCTCTGCATATCTAGACTGAGAATTCTATTCATATTTGGGTTCAATTCTTGGACAAGTCACTTAAGTTTCTTCACCGTACTTTGCTTATTTGTGAAATTAGAGAATTGGATTAAATCAATGTTTTTATACTGTGGGTCACACCCCCCAATAATGAGTCATGAAGTCAATTTAGCAAGCCTATATAGGGAAATATTTTTAATGGAATTAGATAGAACATAAAAGAAAAGGAAATAGCAGAGTATATCACAAATAGTAAGAGTATGTGTTTGTATATGTGTGTATTGGTTGTTGACATAACTATATTTTTCACCATGGTTAAAGAAAGTTTGAACACCACTAGACTAGATCATCTTAAGTTTCCTCAGAGTCTCAAATGCTTGAATTTTAGGAATAAGTTGAAAGAGGAATAGGAAGGCCTTCAGTGGTAGGATTGGGAAGTTAGAGTAACAGAGGACAGTGTCTCTTGGAGCAGAGCAAAAGCTGTGCAGGTAAGAGATAATTCAGTGCCTTTAATATTATCCACATCATATGAAGATAAGCAATAGGTAAATCTTTTATACAGAATACCTCTTCCTGGAGAGCATTGGGAAAATAAGAAAGTTATCAAATCCCTGGAGGACTACAGAAGAGTTTGTAAAAATTAGTACGCAGTGATCCTCATTTACCAAAGGCCTATTATGATTGTTACTAAGGGAAGACCGTTTATGTATGTGGAGGAAAGGGAGGCTCCATGTAGGTTGTAGGTATATCCTATCTTCATTCATTTAAATTGAACGTAGCAAACCCCACTTCTGACTCTCTTTGCTTTGATCTTCAACTTCTGGAGTGCGAAATAGCTTTCACTTTGTAGATGACGAGACACGTGCCCATAATTCCTGCCCAGTAGTGACTTGTCATCCTAACCTGGACACTGGGGATGGGACTGGTGCCCAGTCTCCGCCATAGACGAACCATGCAGTGATAGGCAAGTCCCATCCCTCTCTGGGCTTCACAAGCATCCCCTTCAAAATGTGAGTTTCTTGGACAACATATGTCTCTGTGTATGAAATTGCCCAGATCTCATCTGCTCTTACTATATCAAGTCTTTCCTAAAATGAGAATGACCTGAGGCATTCCAGGCATTTTGTTCAAGAAGAAACCAGTTTCGGAGGATCCCCTTTGGGAGTAAAACCCCAGGTATGCAATTTCCAGGATATTTTATGGTCAACTGAGAAAATTAGGAATGAAGCTTCATGGAGAGAAATGAACTGTTGTTCCCTGAGGGATAAGTTTTCTGAAAGAAATTTCAGAATTACTTGAGATTTTGTGTTACCCCGCCCCTTTCTGTGTGCTGCCCTTCTTAAGGGACTCGAGAGGGGGCATCAGACTTAGTGCGTCCACTCCCACACGCTCAATCCCCTCCCCCCCCCCCAATACACACAGTAGCTTGCTTTTCTTCAAGCTCTAGCAGAATGGGTTTTAATTAAGTCTAAGTGAATACCAAGCAATTTTATTAGTTGGATCTTCTTTAAGAGTGAAAAAAGCTTTGGAAGAGGGAGCATTTACATTTTCTAGTGAAAATACAGAACGTAAAATTTCCTCTGATAAATAGAGTAATACAAATTTCAGATCTACATTCTGCCCAGAGGTAGCATGGAAAAGGGAAAACGAATAGAAAGAAAAGACAGAATGGATGGAGGTGGTGAGGGCGGCTTTCCTCCTGAAGCAGCAGGAAGAAAAGTGTTGAGAGGGAGGGAGAGGGAGTAGGAATCAGGAATGGAGAGAGCAAGCTGCATCCAGACAGCAGACTGGAAGAGGGGTGCACCCTGAAAGGCGAACAGGAGCCAGTGCTGTGCTCACTAGCCCCAAGGAGGCTGCCACACTATGGAACCAGTCACACTGGCCCAATCTGATCTCTGACCTCACCAGGAAGCCTGCACAAGACAGAGCAGAGATAATCCTTGTTCTAGGATAGACAGTCATTCGCTGGTTTGGAGCTTGTTAAACTGACTAGTTGCCTGTTGTGATTCTTGTTCCTAATTTGTACTCCATTCCCATTTTTGTCGTTGTTGTTTTTCTCATACGAGTCCTAAATGCCAGACTCTTGACTTTTATTCTGACTGCTTCTCCCTTAGACCTGAGTTGGATTTCTGAGTGCTAGCACAACAAGAACTTTTCCAGATACTGAAAGATGCCCACATCCTACAGTCTCACCTGGTAGTTCTGACCCTGATCTTAGACTTTCTCCCAGCATTCCCAGATCCATTCTTTCAGTGGACCACTCAGCGGCATGATTCCTAACCCACATTTTGTTCACACTTTCAATCCACTGACTTCATTTCATTTCAAAAATATTTATTGGGTATCTGGCATGAACAGGCGAGGCACTGGGACTACAAAGAGGAACCAGACACAGTCCCACCCTTGGGGATGCTACAGACTAGTAAGAGGGATCAACTCTTAAGCAAACATTCCAGGATAATCTTTAAGAAATCTCTACCTATGTGCTACGTTTGGACATGCAGACCCAGAGCACAGGCTAGTTCGGGAGATCAGAGATGGTATCTGCAGAAGATGAATCCTCAGCTCATTGTTAGGGAAGCATGTAGCAAGGTGGTGAGGAGAAGGTGGTGGAATTGGGGTTAGGCAACCACCAGCAGTGTGCAGCCTGGTGTGACACAGGCATAAAGAGCATCACGTACATGTGGGAAATGGTGGCCATGAGACCTAGATGTCCATTGGAACAAATCATGGAAAACCTTGTGTCCACGGTAAAGGGCTGGCAGTTTATCTTACAGGAGTTGATGAGACACTGAAGGATTTAAGCAAGGAAAGCAAACGCTCAGATTTGTATTTCACATGTGTCTTTTCAGTGCCTCTGTGGTGCTAAATTTGTGGAGAGTAAACCTTGATGAAGGGAAGGAATTGGGCTGATTCTGCTTTCGGTTCTGCACCTCCCAGCCCACCTCCTCCTGTGACAGTCTGTGACCAACTGAGCACAGCTGGAGGCAGCTTCACAAGCCAACTGCTTTGTCTTTTGACATTGAAGGGTATTGCTATTTAGCCAGTTTAATATCTAATATATATATATATTTTTTTTTAAATGAAGTATAGTTGATGTACAATATTATATGTTACCAATGTACAGTAGTAATTCACAATTTTTAAAGGTTATACTCCATTTATAGTTATTACAAAACATTGGCTCTATTCCCTGTGTTGTACAATATATCCTTGTAGCTTATTTTATACCTAGTAGTTTGTACCTCTCAATCCCCTACCCCTATGTTGCCCCTCTCCCCTTCCCTCTCCCCACTGGTAACCACAAGTGTGAGTCTGTTTCATTATATTCACTAGTTTGTTGTAGTGTTTAGATTCCACATATAGGTGATATCATACAGTATTTGTCTTCTCTGTCTGACTTATTTCATTTCGCATGATACCCCAAGCCCGGGCTTCCCTGCTGGTGCAGTGGTTAAGAATCCGCCCACCAATGCAGGGGACACGGGTTGGAACCCTGGTCCAGGAAGACCCCACATGCTATGGAGCAACTAAGCCCGTGCACCACAACTACTGAGCCTGCACGCCTAGCGCCCACGCTCTGCAATAAGAGAAGCCACCGCAATGAGAAGCCTGGACACCGCAAGGAAGAGTAGCCCCCACTCGCTGCAACTAGAGAAAGCCCGCACGCAGCAACAGAGACCCAATACAGCCAAAAAAATAAAAAATAAATAAAATAAATAAATTTATTTTAAAAAAATACCCCCAAGTCCATCCATGTTGTTGCAAATGGCAAATTTTCATTCTTTTTTATGGCTCAGTAGTATTCTATTTTATATATATATATATAATATATATATATATAATATATATATAATATATAATATATATATTACATATATATATATATACCACTCTTCTTTGTCCATTCATCTGTTAATGGACACTTGGGTTGCTTCCATATGTTGGTAATTGTAAATAATGCTGCTATGACCATCAGGGTGCATGTATCTTTTTGAAGTAGTGTTTTTGGGTTTTTTCAGACAAATACCCAGGAGTAGAATTTCTGGGTCATATAGTAGTTCTATTTTTAGTTTTTTGAGAAACCTCCACACTGTTTTCCACAGTGACTGTACCAATTTACATTCCCATCAACAGTGTATGCAGGTCCCCTTTTCTCCAAATCCTCGCCAACATTTGTTATTTGTGTTCTTTTTGATGACAGCCATTCTGAAAGCTGTGAGGTAATATCTCGTTATAGTTTTGATTTGCATTTCCATGATTATTAGTGATGTTGAGCATCTTTTCATGTGCCTGTTGGCCATCTGCCTGTTCTCTTTGTAAAAATGTCTGTTCAGGTCTTCTGCCCATTTTTCAATTGAGTTGTTTGCTTTTTTGATGTTGAGTTGTATGAGCTGTTATATTTTTTAGATATTAACCCCTTATCAGTCATATCATTAGCAAATATTTTCTCCCATTCAGTAGGTTGTGTTTTTGTTTTATTAATGGTTTTCTTTGCTGTGCAAAAGCTTTTAAGTCTAATTAGGTCCCATTTGTGTATTTTTTTATTTTATTTCCTTTGCTTTAGGAGACAGATCCAAAAAAATATTGCTACGATTTATGTCCAAGAGTGTTCTGTCTATGTTTTCTTCTAGGAGCTTTACAGTTTCTGGTCTTACATTTAGGTCTTTAATCCATTTTGAGTTTTTTGGGGGGTTTTTTGTATATGGTATGAGGAAATGTTCTGATTTCATTCTTTTACATGTAGCTGTCCAGTTTTCCCACAATATTCTTCTTAATCATTTTTAATTACAGTAAGCCCCATACATGTGAACCTTCAAGTTGCGAACTTTCAAAGATGTGAACGTGCATTCCATCCACGTCAGGTATGAGTCAAATTGCAGCTTGCCCTCCATCTCCTATTGCTGTTGACCCTTCAGCTCTACCATCTCCCACCTCCTCTCCCTCCTCCAGTCAGTAACTCTTCTTGCTTGTTCACTTGATGCCAGCCCCTGTATGCCAGCTGTTGTCCTGTACTATTGTACTTTTCAAGGTACCATACTGTAAAATTAAAAATGTTTATTTTTTGTGGATTTTTAATGTATTATTTATGTGAAAAGTATTATAAACCTATTACAGTACAGTACTACATAGCTGATTCTGTTAGTTGGGTACCTAGGCCAACTTTGTTGGACTTATGAACGTGCTCTTGGAACGGAACTCATTCGTATGCAGGTGACTTACTATAGCTGCTGGGGGCATATTTTTCTTCCAAACAGACTTTAAAATATTTTTATCCTCCACCTGCGTCCTTCACATAGGCTATGGGTCAAGTCTGAGACTGCATTGAGAATTTGTCTTTGAGGAACTGACATAGTAATTCATTTCATCCAGGGACACATTAATATCTTTCTATTTTCTTAGATCTTATTTCACGTCCTTCATTAATAGTCTTCTAACCATTCTTAAGAAAATTACTTCCAAATATTTTACTGTTTTTACCTGAGACTATGAATGAATTCTTTTTCTCATTTCACTTTCTAGACTCTTATTACTAGGGAAAAACGTTACTGATTTATTATATAAAAATCCACCTTAAAATTTCTAAGAAAAGTGCTACATGCAAATGTGTGATAATAAATTTGAAAACTCTAGAAGATATGGATAATTTCCTTGCAAAATATAAATTATCAAAATGTAGCCCCCAAAATGGAAAGCCTCAACAGACCAACTGACCATTGAGGAGCTCCATATAGTGAAACTTGGAGTAACTGGAGATAAATTTCATAAGCTCAGAACACTTCCTTAAAATGCAGGCTGACTTACCCAAATTAGTATAAACTGCATCACTTCAAAGTCTAAAGGAATAAAAAGGTGTTTTGAGAATTTGTCAATCCTGACTTCACATGGAGAATTGAAGATTAACATTAAGTCAGCATGTTGAACAAGTTAATCAACATGCGCAAACATCCATAAAATTAGCCGTGTGTCTAAGGCATCAAAAATGAAGCCCAAACTGACTCATGAACCTGCTGTGCGAAAAAGGGAGACTAGAGGTAGAGTTTTCTCTACCTTTAATCTCTCTTTAGGTGTATCCTTCCAGAAAAAGACCAAATATGTTGCAGCTGTGCCGGTACTGGATCAAAAAAATAAAATCATACTGTAAAGATGTGCTTTGAGAAACGTTCAGCCTAAATGAATCCATAGGAATCTTCAGAAGTTTCAATAAAGAAAAGTAAATTGAAATGATGTTCAAAAAAGTTAATGTGAAATAGTATAGAACAAAATTCTGTAAGCTAAACAACATTTTGCTGTAAGACATGGATTTATTCCCTATTCAGGTAGGTAATGGATTCTGATCGTCTTCTTAATGTCAGCAAATAGAATAAGGGTGTTTATTCAAAGGAAGGCCAACTAGACATGTCCAAAACTGTAGAAGAAACACGTTCATATGTTTGAACGGGAAGTTCAGTGCCTTCTTAAGTACTGTGTGAATACAAAACAGATCCACATGATACAGGAGTTACTGTGCCCTTGAAAAACCAAAGCAACAAAATACACTTGAAATTTGTTTCCTCTCATTAATCTTTTCAGGAGGCTTTGTAGCTCCTAGTCAGGACCCCAATGGTAAAATGCCCAGGACAATAAGTTGTGCAAGTTTTACAGGTTTGAGACTTACTTGCAACTTACTAATCATAAAAGTATCAGCGTATGATGCCTCACGTAAAAAGCCAGTAACACATGAGTCTTTGGTAGAAAAGATTAAACACATCAGTCTTTGACCCAGCAGAATAAAGAATGACAGACGGCTCATTTTTCAGAAGCATCCTTCCTTTCCATGCTAGAGCTAGGAGTTCTTAACCACAAATACTCCTGTAATCCTTGGAGATCATTTTTTAAAATGTTCCATGCTGTTTTCAGATCCCATCTACAGATTGGCGTCTAAGGCAGACCAGGGAGCATAGATCCTGTTGTGTACGATGCAGTGTATCCATTCCACTGGCAGCCACGCCTCATGGTATGTGGTTTTCTTCCCATGGGTGGAGTGGTGGGTTGAGATTTAAATTTTTTAAATTATAAAAAAGTTTTGTTTTCTTTCCTTAAGAATTACCTATAATAATACTGGTACGATTTGAAAACATAAGTCATGGCTCCCATAATACTTAAAAATATTCAAGGACTTCTGTGAAATGTGCTCTTTATCATCAAAAGGAATATATATATATACAAATAAAGGGATGTAAAAAGAACTAGAGAGTATAGGAAATTAATATTTGACTTTGCATATTTGATTGTCTTATCTTTTCAAATCTTTTTTTTTTTCACTGTTTTCAAGTTTGACATGTCATTTACTAACCAATGTAATGAGTCTGTTTTCTTTAACATTTTTTTTTTATTCAAACAGAAAGTCACAAAAATTATAATCATCCTCATCAATTCACTTAGTCCCATGTAATTATTTTTTCGCCTTGATCTTTTGTTAGCACTTTTATGAATTCATCAGTTTTCCATTAGAGTTCTGAAAATGCTTATTCATTCAGTTCAGCAGTACAGTCAGTTACCAAAACCTGCACTTGTCAGAGTCTTTTCCATGAATTCCTTGAAGATGAAACCCTTTTATAGGAACATTTTTGCAAAAGCATCAGAGTACACCCAGAACTGTCTGTAAATGACAAAAGACTTAAAAATGACCACGGTTAAAGATTTGATGAAAGTTCATAATAATGCAGTTGACAAGGAAATTTAGTTATTTCTGAGATATACATTTTAAAGTAATAACTAGAATTATGACTTATAACATTATACCAGAACATATAAGATTTTTAGGAATTTCATGTAATGTCTGAAACATTTATATTAACATATTTCCAGGCAAATAGCCCAAAGAAAGTTTAGTATTAGGTTTTTTTGTTTTGTATTGTTTTGTTTTGTTTTATACAGCAGGTTCTTATTAGTCATAAATTTTATACACATCAGTGTATACATGTCAATCCCAATCGCCCAATTCAGCACACCACCATCCCCAACCACCCCCCCCCCCGCGGTTTTCCCCCCTTGGTGTCCATACGTTTGTTCTCTACATCTGTGTCTCAACTTCTGCCTTGCAAACCGGCTCATCTGTACCATTTTTCTAGGTTGCACATACATGCATTAATATACAATATTTGTTTTTCTCTTTCTGACTTACTTCACTCTGTATGACAGTCTCTAGATCCATCAACGTCTCAACAAATGACTCAATTTCGTTCCTTTTTATGGCTGAGTAATATTCCATTGTATTATATGTACCATGACTTCTTTATCCATTCGTCTGTTGATGGGCATTTAGGTTGCTTCCATGACCTGGCTATTGTAAATAGTGCTGCAATGAACATTGGGGTGCATGTGTCTTTTGGAATTATGGTTTTCTCTGAGTATATGCCCAGTACTGGGATTGCTCAGTCATATGGTAATTCTATTTTTAGTTTTTTAAGGAACCTCCATATTGTTCTCCATAGTGACTGTATCAGTTTACATTACCACCAACAGTGCAAGAGGGTTCCCTTTTCACCACACCCTCTCCAGCATTTGTTGTTTGTAGATTTTCTGATGATGCCCATTCTAACTGGTGTGAGGTGATACCTCATTGTACTCTTGATTTGCATTTCTCTAATAATTAGTGATGTTGAGCAGCTTTTCATGTGCTTCTTGGCCATCTGTATCTCTTCTTTGGAGAAATGTCTATTTAGGTCTTCTGCCCATTTTTGGATTAGGCTGTTTGTTTTTTTAGTATTGAGCTGCATGAGCTGTTTATATATTTTGGAAATTAATCCTTTGTCCATTGATTCATTTGCAAATATTTTCTCCCATTCTGAGGGTTGTCTTTTCGTCTTGTTTGAAGATTCCTTGGCTGTGCAAAAACTTATAAGTTTCATTAGGTCTCATTTCATTATTTTTGTTTTTATTTCCCTTACTCTAGGAGGTGGATCAAAAAAGATCTTACTGTGATTTATGTCAAAGAGTGTTCTTTCTATGGTTTCCTCTAAGAGTTTTATAGTGTCCAGTCTTACATTTAGGTCTCGAATCCATTTTGAGTTTATTTTTGTGTATGGTGTTAGGGAGTGTTCTAATTTCATTCTTTTACATGTAGCTGTCCAGTTTTCCCAGCACCACTTATTGAAGAGACTGTCTTTTCTCCATTGTATATCCTTGCCTCCTTTGTCATAGATTAGTTGACCATAGGTGCGTGGGTTTACCTCTGGGTTTTCTATCTTTTTCCACTGATCTATGTTTCTGTTTTTGTGCCAGTACTATATTGTCTTGATTACTGTAGCTTTGTAGTATAGTCTGAAGTCAGGGAGTCTGATTCCTCCAGCTCCATTTTTTTCCCTCAAGACTGCTTTGGCTCTTCGGGGTCTTTTGTGTCTCCATACAAATTTTAGGATTTTTTGCTCTAGTTCCGTAAACAATGCCATTGGCAATTTCATAGGGATTGCATTGAATCTGTAGATTGCTTTGGGTAGTATAGTCATTTTCACAATATTGATTCTTCCAATCCAAGAACATGGTATATCTCTCCATCTGTTGGTATCATCTTTAATTTCTTTCATTACTGTCTTATAGTTTTCTGCATAAAGGTCTTTGGTCTCCCTAGGTAGGTTTATACCTAGGTATTTTATTCTTTTTGTTGCAGTGGTAAATGGGAGTGTTTCCTTAATTTCTGTTTCAGATTTTGCATCATTAGTGTATAGGAATGCAAGAGCTTTCTGTGCATTAATTTTGTATCCTGCAACTTTACCAAATTCATTGATTAGCTCTAGTAGTTTTCTGGTGGCATCTTTTGGATTCTCTATGTATAGTATCATGTCATCTGCAAACAGTGACAATTTTACTTCTTCTTTTCCAATTTGGATTCCTTTTATTTCTTTTTCTTCTCTGACTGCCGTGGCTAGGACTTCCAAAACTACGTTGAATAATAGTGGTGAGAGTGGACATCTTTGTCTTGTTCCTGATCTTAGAGGAAATGCTTTCTGTTTTTCACCATTGAGATTGATGTTTGCTGTGGGTTTGTCATATATGGCCTTTATTATGTTGAGGTAAGTTCCCTCTATGCCCACACTCTGGGGAGTTTTTATCATAAATGGGTGTTGAATTTTGTCAAAAGCTTTTTCTGCATCTATTCAGATGATCATATGGTTTTTCTTTTTCTTTTCTTTTTTTTTTTATAAATCTATTTATTTATTTCTTTTTGGCTGCGGGTTTTCTCTGGTTGCGTCGAGCAGGGGCTACTCTTCTGTTGCGGTGCGCGGTCTTCTCATTGCTGTGACTTCTCTTGTTGCAGAGCACGGGCTCTAGGCACGCGGGCTTCAGTAGTTGTGGCTCGTGGGCTCTAGAGAACAGGCTCAATCGTTGTGGCGCATGGGCTTATTTGCTAAGCGGCATGTGGGATCTTCCCGGACCAGGGCTCGAGCCCGTGTCCCCCGCATTGGCAGGCGGATTCTTAACCACTGCGCCAACAGGGAAGTCCGATCATATGGTTTTTCTTCTTCAATTTGTTAATATGGTGTATCACAATGACTGATTTGCGTATATTGAAGAATCCTTGCATCCCTGGGGTAAATCCCACTTGATCATGGTGTATGATCCTTTTAATGTGTTGTTGGATTCTGTTTGCTAGTATTTTGTTGAGGATTTTTGCATCTATATTCATCAGTGATATTGGTCTGTAATTTTCTTTTTTGGTAGTGTCTTTGTCTGGTTTTGGTATGAGGGTGATGGTGGCCTCATAGAATGAGTTTGGGAGTGTTCCTTCCTCTGCAAATTTTTAGAAGAGTTTGAGAAGGATGGGTGTTAACTCTTTTCTAAATGTTTGATAGAATTCACCTGTGAAGCCATCTGGTCCTGGACTTTTGTTTGTTGGAAGATTTTTAATCACAGTTTCAATTTCATTACTTGTGATTGGTCTGTTCCTATTTTCTGTTTCTTCCTGGTTCAGTCTTGGAAGGTTATAGCTTTCTAAGAATTTGCCCGTTTCTTCTAGGTTGTCCATTTTATTGGCATAGAGTTGCTTGTAGTAGTCTCTTAGGATGCTTTATATTTCTGCAGTGTTTGTTGAAACTTCTCCTTTTTCATTTCTCATTTTATTGATTTGAGTCCTCTCCCTATTTTTCTTGATGAGTCTGACTAATGGTTTATCAATTTTGTTTATCTTCTCAAAGAACCAGCTTTTAGTTTTATTGATTTTTGCTATTGTTTTCTTTGTTTCTATATCATTTACTTCTGCTCTGATCTTTATGATTTCTTTCTTTCTGCTAACTTTGGGTTTTGTTCGTTCTTCTTTCTCTCGTTCCTTTAGGTGTAAGGTTAGATTGTTTATTTGAGATTTTTCTTGTTACTTGAGGTAGGCTGCTATAGCTATAAACTTCCCTCTTAGAACTGCTTTTACTGCATCCCATAGGTTTTGGATCATCGTATTTTCATTGTCATTTGTCTCTAGGTATTTTTGGATTTCCTCTTTGATTTCTTCAGTGATCTCTTGGTTATTTAGTAACGTATTGTTTAGCCTCCATGTGTTGTGTTTCTTACTTTCTTTCCCTGTAATTCATTTCTAATCTCATAGCGTTGTGGTCAGAAAAGATGCTTGATCTGATTTCAATTTTCTTAAATTTACTGAGGCTTGACTTGTGACCCAAGATGCGATCTATCCTGGAGAATTTTCTGTGCGCACTTGAGAAGAAAGTGTAATCTGCTGTTTTTGGATGGAATGTCCTATAAATTTCAATTAAATCTATCTGGTCTATTGTGTCATTTAAAGCTTCTCTTTCCTTATTTATTTTCATTTTGGATGATGTGTCCATTGGTGTAAGTGAGGTGTTAAAGTCCCCCACTATTATTGTGTTACTGTCGATTTCCTATTTTACAGCTGTTAGCAGTGGCCTTATGTGTTGAGGTACTCCTATGTTGGGTGCATATATATATATAATTGTCATATCTTCTTCTTGGATTGATCCCTTGATCATTATGCAGTGTCCTTCCTTGTCTCTTGTAACATTCTTTATTTTAAAGTCTATTTTATCTGATATGAGTATAGCTACTCCAGCTATCTTTTGATTTCCATTTGCATGGAATATCTTTTTCCATCCCCTCACTTTCAGTCTGTATGTGTCCCTAGGTCTGAAGTAGGTCTCCTGTAGACAGCATATATATGGGTTTTTTTTTTTGTATCCATTCAGCGAGCCTGTGTCTTTTGGTTGGACCATTTAATCCATTCACGTTTAAGCTAATTATCGACATGTATGTTCCTATAACCATTTTCTTAATTGTTTTGGGTTTGTTTGTTTTTTTTTAATTAATTAATTAATTTTTTTTTTTTTTTTTTTTTTGGCTGTGTTGGGTCTCCGTTTCTGTGCGAGGGCTTTCTCTAGTTGTGGCAAGCGGGGGCCACTCTTCATCGCGGTGCGCGGGCCTCTCACTGTCGCGGCCTCTCTTGTTGCGGAGCACAGGCTCCAGACGCGCAGGCTCAGTAATTGTGGCTCACGGGCCCAGTTGCTCCGTGGCATGTGGGATCTTCCCAGACCAGGGCTCGAACCCGTGTCCCCTGCATTAGCAGACAGATTCTCAACCACGGCGCCACCGGAGAAGCCCTTGGGTTTGTTTTTGTAGGCCCTTTTCCTCTCTTGTGTTTCCTGCCTAGAGAAGTTCCTTTAGCATTTGTGGTAGAGCTGGTTTGGTGGTGCTGAATTCTCTTAGCCTTTGCTTGTCTGTAAAGCTTTTGATTTCTCCATCAAATCTGAATGAGATCCTTGCCAGATAGAGTACTCTTTGTTGTAGGTTCTTCCCTTTCATCACTTTAAGTATATCATGCCACTCCCTTCTGGCTTGTAGAGTTTCTGCTGAGAAATCAGCTGTTAACCTTATGGGAGTTCCCTTGTATGTTATTTGTTGTTTTTCCCTTGCTGCTTTCAATAATTTTTCTTTGTCTTTAATTTTTGGCAATTTGATTACTATGTGTCTCGGCATGTTTCTCCTTGGGTTTATCCTGTATGGGACTCACTGCACTTCCTGGACTTGGGTGGCTATTTCCTTTCCCATGTTTGGGAAGTTTTCAACTATAATCTCTTAAATATTTTCTCTGGTCCTTTCTCTCTCTCTTCTTCTGGGACCCCTATAATGCGAATGTTGTTGCATTTAATGGTGTCCCAGAGGTCTCTTAGGCTGTCTTCATTTCTTTTCATTCTTTTTCTTTATTCTGTTCTACAGCAGTGAATTCCACCATTCTGTCTTCCAGGTCACTTATCCATTCTTCTGCTTCACTTATTCTGCTATTGATTCCTTCTAGTGTTTTTCATTTCAGTTATTGTATTGTTCATCTCTGTTTGTTTGTTCTTTAATTCTTCTAGGTCTTTGTTAAACATTTCTTACATCTTCTCAATCTTTCCCTCCATTCTTTTTCCAAGATCCTGGATCATCTTCACTATCATTATTCTGAATTTTTTTTTAGAAGGTTGCCTATCTCCGCTTCATTTAGTTGTTTTTCTGGGGTTTTATCTTGTTCCTTCATCTGGTACATAGCCCTCTGCCATTTCATCTTGTCTATCTTTCTGTGAATGTGGTTTTTGTTCCACAGGCTTCAGGATTGTAGTTCTTCTTGCTTCTGCTGTCTGCCCTCTGGTGCATGAGGCTATCTAAGAGGCTTGTGGAAGTTTCCTGATGGGAGGGACTGGTGGTGGGTAGAGCTGACTGTTGCTCTAGTGGACAGAGCTCAGTAAAACTTTAATCTGCTTGACTGTTGATGGTTGGGGCTGGGTTCCCTCCCTGTTGTTTGTTTGGCCTGAGGCAACCCAACACTGGAACCTACCTGGGCTCTTTGGTGGGGATAATGACAGACTCTAGGAGGGCTCATGCCAAGGACTACTTCCCAGAACTTCTGCTGCCAGTGTCCTTATCCCCACGATGAGCCACAGCCACCCCCAACCTCTGCAGGAGACCCTCCAACACTAGCAGGCATGTCTGGTTCAGTCTCCCCTGGGGTCACTGCTCCTTCCCCTGGGTCCTGATGTGCACACTATTTTGTGTGTGCCCTCCAAGAGTGGAGTCTGTTTCCCCCCAGTCCTGTCGAAGTCCTGCAATCAACTCACACTAGGCTTCAAAGTCTGATTCTCTAGGAATTCCTCCTCCCGTTGCCAGACCCCCAGATTGGGAAGCCTGATGTGGGGCTCAGAACCTTCACTCCAGTGGGTAGACTTCTGTGGTATAAGTGTTCTCCAGTCTGTGTGTCACCCACCCAGCAGTTATGGGATTTGATTTTACTGTTATTGTGCCCCTCCTACCATCTCATTGTGGCTTCTCCTTTGTCTTTGGATGTGGGGTATCTTTTTTGGTGAGTTCCAGTGTCTTCCTGTCGATGATTGTCCAGCAGCTAGTTGTGATTCTGGTGTGCTCGCAAGAGGGAGTGAGAGCACCTCCTTCTACTCAGCCATCTTGGTTCCTCTGTCTCAAATCTTATTATTATATCACCTGAGATGGTGAAAAGGCCAGGATGAGGTTAGATCCAGGAGGGATGCCAGGTCTTTTGGATCTAACCACGATCCAGAAGTTACTTAGTCTGGGTCCAGTTTCTTAGATTGCTATACTCAGAATCTTAACTTTATTTCCATTTATTATAATCTGATAAATTATTAGCATTTAAATGAACATTTAAATCTCTTGGTAGAGCTAAAATATATTTTTTATACAAGTACTATTTTATCATAAAAGAAGCAGAAAAGAATTACCTATAATAAACATTATGCCTGGGGGAGGGGAGGGAGGAAGGACAATTTCTTACACTATCAGTGGGAATGTAAACTGGTATAGCCTTCTGGGATGACGACCTATTAAAAACTGTACTACATGTGCCCTTTGATCCAGCAGATATACTTGCACAAAATTTTT
The DNA here is from genome assembly GCF_965194805.1 of Balaenoptera borealis. Taxonomy (NCBI): domain Eukaryota; kingdom Metazoa; phylum Chordata; class Mammalia; order Artiodactyla; family Balaenopteridae; genus Balaenoptera; species Balaenoptera borealis. The sequence goes on along the minus strand of NC_138875.1, from coordinate 44,909,526 downwards.
AAAGATATGTTCGTTTAATCACCCTGCAAATTGCTGGGAATAAGGTACTAAATGAAATAGACATGATACCTCCCGGATAGAGTGCACAGTCAAGTGGAGAAAGGCAATATAAGCACTCCAATTAAGAAATAACAATGGACACATGATACTAAGCCCTATACAGACAACAAATTGGGATGACAGATAAAATAATGGGGATGAGAGTGCCCACGTTAGGGAGTAGGAAGAAAGGATCCCTCTGAGAAGGTCTCATAAGCTACCAATTGATGAATGAGAAGCAGCCAACCAGGCAGGAGAGAAACTGAGTGAAGACCTGAGGCAGGAAAGAGCTGGTGGTTTTTGAAGAACAACAGAAGGTGCATGTGAGAAGGAAGGAGTGTGTGAAGTGGCTGGAGAGGAACACAGGTAATGGACCAGGCAGTTCCCTGGAAGCCACAACAGGCAGTTTTGATTCTGTTCCAAGTACATTGGAAGCCACGCTCCTTTCAAAAATAGCAGTCAGGTTGCTGAGTGAGAGGAGGATTGGGTGAGAGGCGAGAAGGGAACAGGAGCTCAGTCCTAGGCCCATTGCCTAGGCTGCCTGAGAGATGCCAGGAATCTGGTGAGTGTGGATGCCCAGAGAAGGAGGGAACTAGATGGATTCAAAATAGATTTTGTAAGTAGATTCCACCTGGTCAAGTTTATCTCCAACCAACCACAAGAACCAAAGAAAAGTTTCCTAAAGAGGCACGTTGTTGAAGTGAACATGAGGCTCATTTGGAAAATTCCTCCATTCGTACTCTTTATTACCTTATAAAAATATTCCCACAAATAAGCAATTGCCTAATCAGACTAAACAAAGCCAAAAGATGTTGACCCTAATCCACGGCATAAGTAAAAAATTTTTAAATGTGCATTCACCCATATTTACCCTTCCGAAATTTGGGCTTGAATCAATATATGATAAAAAAAATTGCACAAATCTTTTGAAAGAAAGAATTCCAGGAATTACAGAACCATGGTGACCATGTTGCATACTATCTAATAGAAAATTAGATCGATAGCTCTATTTTCACTGATTTTTAAAGTTGCAGACTGTTCTCTGCAAATGCACAATTATTACATTCTCTGACATTTCTGGATGCCTTCAAGTGATGATCCTAATGAAAGAAGTGTATGATTTCCATCATCTTGAATAACAAAAAGTGATGGATCACTACGTTGGCAGGCCATTTCAGGATGTATGTATCATTTTGTTAGTGCATGATTTGTGGAACTCATACCTTAATTAATGAATCTGTGGACATTCAAGAACAATTAAATATCAAGAAGTAGTGATGTCTGACATATAAGATATATTATATACATGTTTCCAGTCAGAACAAACAAAAACAAGTGAAGGCTTGCCAGTGAAAACAGTCTTATTAACATCCTCTACTTGGTGAATAATAGAACTGCTGTAGACAATGAGCATTAGAAACATCATGGAAACCTCTGAAGCCACTGCCTCTTAAATAAACACTCATTTTTATTGCTTCACTTCTTATGCCATGGTTCAGTTTCCAGCAGATTGAAGAATGGTCTCTTCTTAAACCTACGATGTATTGTATCTATTGTCCAATTCTTATATTTTTAATATGATGCATCAAATGAAGCACAATACACACATACAATGAAGCTCCTTTTTAATGATTATGATTATTATTGTTATGATCCTCATTTTTATTTCAGCTTCTTGAGTAAAAGCCAGTTTCAAGTTGGGCTTATGTTTCCAAAGCCATTATCTGGAGAGTAATAACATAACCACTCAACAAAAACTATTGGAAAATCCTCCCTTCTTTCCTTTTCACAAACATAAACATCAACAAAAATAGCAAGTGAAAACACTGCTTAGTCCAGAAGGCACAATGCAAATGCACTCCCCAGCAGGAGTAACCTCCAGGCCACCTTCCTATCACCATGTGAATGTGGCCCCAACACAAGGATGCTTTATTACCTTTATTACCTTTATTACTGAGGTTCCCAATCCTGCAAAGAAAAAGAAGTGTTGGCTTAAAACACTGTCAAGAGCACATAGAAAGAAGATTAGGGGAGTCCTGTCTGCCTACAGAATGGACAATGGGATCCGTCCTTGCTTTCTACAACCTTCCTTAACAGGGACAAGTAAATGGAGCCAGCCTGAATCAGGCCAAGTCTGGTACATACTCTCCTATAATGGTGCCCATACTCTATTTACACCACCCAACCAAGAATCCTTAGATGGTATTTCAAAATACAAAAATGAAATACCAGTTAAGTCCTTAACCTGTGTTCAGGTGAGGAAAGAGTGAAGTGATAATCAACATTTTTAAGGCTAATTAATTAAAATTGTCAAAGAAGGGATTTCCCCGGTGGTCCAGTGGTTAATACTCCCCGCTCCCAATGCAGGGTGCTCAAGTTTGATCCCTGGTCAGGGAACTAGATTCTTCATGCCGCAACTAAGAGCCCACATGCAACAACAAAAATCCCACGTGCCACAACTAAGACCCAGTGCAGCCAAATAAATAAATAAATAAATATTTATATAATTGTCAAAGAACTGGAGTTTTAGGAAAGGTAAATCAGAAAAAAAAAAGTTGAGTCATATCTAGAATTTAGTCCACAATACAACTTATGGGTATTCCTAGGAATATCATAATTCACTGCTATCATTTTTTTAAAATTTCTTTTGTCTTTAGCACAATAATGCTTTGAAGAAATTGCAAGATATTAAATTATGGAGAAGGAAGGCATTGAAAGCTCATTATGTTTTTCTCTTTTTGCCTGCCCCAAAGTTTAGAATGTTATTCATAAAAGCTTTCTGTACTCACATTATTTTTAAAGAAGTTACTTTTTTAATGATAAAACTAATATATTCTCATTACCAGAAATAAGAAAATATATACAACCATAATGAAGAAATAAAATACATCCATAATCACTTCATTCAAAAAATAAGTTCTAGTATATTAAGGTGGTTCATTCTAGTCTTTGCCCATATGTATGTATTTTTCATTATGCTATAAGAAAAAAGCCCCAGTATACATACATATAAACCCAAAACTCTCACCAATGTTAAAAAAATTCAGATACTAAATTGAGAAGCAACCAACACTTCAATTGCTGAATTCTGCACTATGCAAATCACTAATAAGTTCAATAAAGCTCATCCCAGCTTCTATCCCTACATTGTTAACTAGTCCAGTCACAGACTAGTTAACATACTTAATGCCACTCATCTGAAACTTAAAAATAGTTAAAAGAGTAAATTTTGTTATGTATATTTTACCACAATTAAAAAAAAAAAATCCCACAAGATTTTTACCTATAAGGTGTTTTTTTCCAACTCCTAGACTATAAAATCCTTTCTGTCTAAAATACTCTGATTAAATGGTTTCCCTGGTACTAAAAATCTTCCAAAACCTGATGCACAAATACTTATAATATTGTTTTTCTACCAAACATTTTAAAAAATATTCTGGAATGTTAAGAGTGCTCTTAACTCTAGTGTTATAAGCAAACTAAAAAGGTGCTTTAGTAGCTTTTTCCCATCCCATAACTTGAGTTGGAGTCCAGGAGTTTAGAAGTGCACAAGTAAACAGCAGTGAGCAAGGTATCTGCTCTAGAGGAAATGTAATTAAAAGTGCACAGAGTTAACCTACTTCACTAGGCAAATTACTTTTTTAGAAAACTTATAAATGAAAAGAAATAAAATAGAAAGATGTCATCTGAGTATTATCAGGGATCTGATTTTGCAATGCACAGCTTATATATTTCAAATATCCAAGGCACCATATGTGTTTAGTCCAATTTTATTTCCAGTTGTTTTCATTCAAAACCTGTATTAATAACTGCTTGATGTGATGGTTTTCTTCTTCAGATTTGTAGTTTCTTTCAATAAAATATATTATTGCTTAACACCTAAAATATATTTTGCTTAACTTTAAATCTACTCACATACACTCAGGCTAAAAATAAATGCTCTTCCACAAGTTAGATTTGGGGGAATTTTGTAGGTTTTGTTTTATTTTTCAGTTTTAATTGGCACCATGAGAAGCAGCCAATTAGATCCTTTTTCAGTGTAGTCAAGGTTAACTTTTTCACTTCCACACCATGATTAATTTATCAGCTGGTACCATCCTATGAAAACTGGTTTTTAGCCTGCGAACTTTTCTTTCAGCTTCCAACAGAGGATTTCATTGCTTCAGGAATTGAGGTGTGTCTAAGTTTTTACCTGGGAGCAAAAGTGATGCAAGCGTTTCGGGTTTAGGGTGGGGAGGAGCTGCAGAACAGGCCATCTGCAGACTCCTGAAGACTCCTGCTGTCCTGAAGACAGCAGAGACGCTGAGAGGGCTTTCCTCAGACATCGCATGCAGGCGGTTGGAAGGACTAAAGCAGCAGCTCCCTTGGATTCGTTCACCAAGGAAATCAGAGACAATGGCTTGGTTCCTTTTCAGAACCACAGGGGCTCTGACCATTTTAATGGTAAGTCCTATTTTTTTCTAATAATTGCAAACTTTCCCTGTTTCCTTCCTTGTTAGAGAATGCTATATTTGACTGCTGAATCCCTATTATAAATTCTAAAAAGAGTTCAGTGGAAATAAACATTTTAAAATGAAATTGTAAAGATTACCGGTTTCCCCATTTTGTTGTTTTTTTTAAGGTTGTATTTTCACATAAGAAAATAAGCCAGATAGAAATGAATTTGAAAGTTGCTATTTAGCATTTCTTCAGGTAAATAATTAACTAAAGAATTAAATAATCCTGGTCTGAAGTCTATTTTCCACAACACCTTGACTTTCTTCAAAGTAATGCTTTTATTCATCTTTTTATTCATGCTTTTATTCTAATACACAAACTAAAACACATAAAAGAGAACGAGGTCTATTTTCCAAGGTTTTATATCTCTTAAGCATATGGCTAAGAATTGTACATGCCTGGTCTTGATTCCTGACATGTTTTTAAGTAGTCAAAGACCATGGAATTAAAATCAAAGCAATGTTTGACTCTAGAGAAGTTGGGAGGGTTATTAAGAAAACAGTGTTTTATGTTTAGCCTTTATGTGCAAAAGACATCCAACCTTTGGGTACAAAAGAAGACAGAATATTTTATAAGCCAGTTTTTCAGAAGAGTAATACTTTTTTGGATTGGGAAAGATTTATATAATATTACATAAAAGAGAAGTGGAATCTGGAGAGCAAAGCACTAGCCTGGATATTACAGACTAGTTTTTTCCTTAAATGTGTTATTTTAGTAAAGAAGAAAACTTGTCACAATATTATCAGTTACACAAAGATATCAAAATAGTGAAATACGCCATAATGAATATTTTTTAGATTCTTAATACTGATTCCTCATTTTATCAATAATAAGTTGGGTTGGCCTACACGTCAGTTTACCTCATTGCCTCATCTAAAAAAACTGAGATAATTGAACTTCAAGAAGTTATAGGGAGATAGTTCTCAAGGAAGAACGTTCTAAAAATTAAATACGTTTAAAATTAGAATAGATTGCCTGTGAGCCAGTTTCCCAGCCTTCCTTCTCATGGCAATGGTCAAGCAGAAAAATTGGTATCACACCCTTCTGTTTGAGTCTGTTTCTATTATGACAGTTTTATTCATCTTTGTATCCCCAATGACCACCATAATATCTGTCTTACAGTGAATGCACAATTGTTTGAAGAATGGATAAATGAATGATTGAATGCGGCCTCTCTCAACTATAACTTCCCCTCATGGTGCTTCTATAATGTTAGTCATGGAAGAAGCTATGAGAGGTTAGAACATTTTGCTCCCCTCAGGAAAATTTTACAGGCACACATACACAAACACACAAGCTATTTAAACAACAATATAACTTCATACATAATTGTTAAACTGAGAGGTCTGGACCTGCTCTTTCCAATATGGTAGCCAGTAGCCACATGTAGCTATCAACCACTTGAAATGTGGTTGATCTGTATTGAAATGTGCTGTTAAGTATAAAGCATACACCATGTTTTGAAGATTCAGTATGAAAAAAAAAAAGTAAAATTTATCATTAATAATTTTTATGTTGATTACATATTGAAATGGCAGTATTTTGGATATATTAGTTTAAAATATATTAATAAAATTAATTTCACCTTTTTAACCTTTTTAATATGAATAATAGAAAATTTAAAATTATATATGCAGCTCACATTTGTGGTTATTATATTTCAACTGGAGAGTGCTGGTCTACTCTTAATGCTATTAGTGGAAGGCGGTGTCAGTCAGAGGTGGGGTAGGCAAACAAGTCTCCACGGACCAGGTGAGATTTGAGCCGCTTTTTGGTAAGTATAGATGGGCCACAGGGAGATATCTGCGGTTGTCAGCCCAGCACATGCAAAGGCAGGCGCCATTACGGCACTTGCCTAGAGGCAATGGACACACTGATTTGGCTGGAATGATAGTCTGCATTGGAGAATCTGGACATGAAGTTAAAAAGGCAGATGAGGGTCAGACTGAAACGTGCGTTCTGTGAAGGGTAATGAAACCCTTTTAGAAGTGGGGAGCCACCCAGAGTTTCGAAATAGCTTGGTGATGGGAAAAAACAATGCTTTTAAAAGCACTGCGGAGTGGGAACGCGCATCTTTTGTTATTAAAGGGTGGGGTCTGAAAGTTGGAAGACCTGTTTGGAGGTTTTGAGTTAATGCCACCAACCTATGACCATACAAGTGTTGCCTAGAGAGGTAATATATGAAAGCTAAGTCACAGACTTCAATCTATGCCTATACCACTGACTCACTCCAGGCCTTGCTTCCTCAGCTGTCAAATAAGAATAATCATATCCGCCTGACTAACGAGAGTGACCACAGTAAGAATAAAGGAGCTATGTGCATAGGAAAGTGCTCTGGAAAACATAAAGTGCTTTGTAAGACTCTAATTCCTATTATTTGTAATATTTTAGTAATAAAGATGAATCTTGATTGATGAAGCAATCCAATTTCCAGTACTAATAAATATATGAAAATAAGTTTCCTCCTGATCCTCTCCAAAAGTTAAGATTCTAAAATCAGAATAACCTTGCCAAGAAATTCCATCCAGCCCTGCCTGACTTGAGCAAAACTTAGGAAAGATGTCATTACTTCCACCTATTACCACTCCCACTTACTTAATACCCGAAACCGGTTTTCACTTAGAACACTCAGTGTCCATGACGTTTCTCATAAACCTCTTAGCCTTTGTCTCTACCTTTCCTGTTAAGAGTCATTCTGATAGCCTAAGGTGAGGGCTTGCTTTGGGAAGTTCATCACAAGAATTACATAGGCAATTGGCTACTATCCATAATTATACTATGAATAATGGAATTTGTATAATATGCACATTTTTCTTGCATGGCCACTGCACAGTTGGCCAGGCTGTACACTGCACAATGCCAGGAAGTGCATTCACATAAACTACAATGTGAACAGTGCCCCCTGGAGTTGTGCAAGGAGCAACCTACACAATTGTACGGTGGAGCGCTGGTTCTTGTCTTTTTCTGATGCTCAAGAAAGAGAAAGTCCTTATGTGCCTTGACATGAATAATAATAATAAAAGGTCACTTAATATCACAGTGGCTCTTTTACACCATTTTTTAAAAGTCTGGACAGAAGTAATTAACACCTATTAAGCAGTTACTGTAGGCTAGGGATCATCTCTATGCTTTAGAGGTGTTAATTCATTTAATCCTCACAACAAACCTATAAAGTAAGTAGAATTATTATTTCTACTTTACAGATGAGGAAACTGAAAAATTAAGTAATGTTCCTAAGTTATTCAGCTGGTACATGGTGAGACTGGGATTTTAATTCAGGGATTCAGGATCCAGTGTCCAATTTTCTATTGCTACATTTGACTGCATCCTACACAGTCTTTAAAATGAGCTCTTGAAAACAGCCATGGGTATTTGTTTTTCTTATCACCTCTATCATGATACAAGGCTTAACTTTCTAAATTGAGCTTACTCTAAACATCAGTTATTAAAAATTGAACCGTCCTAAATTACTTTTTAAGTAATTAAACATATATCATTTTACTTCAATTAAAGAATTTGCCTTGATTAATACAAAGCTTATTAAAATACTTTCAGGTTTTTAAATTTTAATTTTAAAAAGTCTATATATATATACAAAGCTATGAGGTATCATAAAATATAAATCACTCATTTCTTCTGAATTGTACATATGAAATTTATTCAAACATGTATTGAATGACCTCTATGATCTGGCACATAAATAATCATTGTTCTTAACCAATTATAAAAATATCACCAACCTATGTATATATATTTCATGAATTTTTCCAAAAATAATTAATAATTTTAAAAAATCAAGTTTAAAATTTGTAATGATTCCTTTGAATTACCCAATTCATTCTACAAATTTCCCAGAGGGGAGTGGGTGTGATCCACTCTCATCCCATTCTGAGAAGAGTGGCCATGCCCTAGCCTGGCTAGGACTAGCTCTGTGGATCCAATCCACAGTCTAACAGTCTGTCCTTCCCCACACTAAAGTAACAGATTACTCTAAACAAAACCTTGGCCAGCTCAGTAAAAAGCAATTGTTATTATATATGATATTTAAAAATCCAGTCACCCATATCCTCAAAATATATTTATTGTTGACCTACCATACTCAATAGGAATCTTAATGATATAACTACATACATTTTAATTAGCAAATAGGGCATGTGAATATCAAATCACTTTATGTCATACGCTTTTTAACCTAATAATCTCATTTGCTTTTAATAAAATATTTCTAATTCTTACGTATGCCAAGGTATTTAGACCATATCAATGCTTTAAAAATCATGTAGTCAAAATTATAAAAATAACCAGGAAACAAAGGGAAGAAAGAAAAGTAAAGAAATTCTCAAGATATGGAGTGTTTTCTCCACATTGGTATTTCCTAGACTCTAGGCCACAAAAAAAGAAAACTTAGTTGATTTACATTGTCAAGAAACTATTGAAATATTTATTACATATTCAAAATACATATATGAACAAAGTAACTAAAACATCTAAGTAGCCACATATAAGTATTAATTAACTAAAATAGGAAAGTTTTTTAAAAACACTATTCAAAATAATGTAAGCCTATGATTACATGTCTCAATACATATATAAAGAACACTGCATTACTCAGAAGTGCCCCCGTATTCCTAGAAATACAAAAATAATCCCATTTTCACAATATTCCCTAAAATTGGAGAACATTCTTGTTGGTCTGACTTTAAAAGAGAGGATGGGAAACAGTAAAGGTTTGGCTGAGTAACTTCTCTAGGGGCTCTGATTCAATGAAATGATTGAACAAATAAGAAACACCTGGCTGCAATGCTCATTTTCCATAGTTTAGGGTTTGTCCTTCCTTTGCTTCCCAGGAAAACAGAAATCATGTCTTAATGTCTACTAGAAGAATCATTCTCCATGGGGCTAGTACAAACATGATTCATATTTTCTGGATGACTCTTTCTGGTTTTCCTGTAAAAGAGATTGTGCCTGGTCCATCCCTCCTCTCACATGTGGCTGAGTTGTTCTTAAGAACTGAGAAAGTAGTACAGTGACTACATTGCTCTGGTCTTTTCTCCCAAGTAACTCATGATATTGTTTAATAAAGAGCAGCAAAGCTGTAAAATCATTTTGAGACCTGTTAGAACCACAGTAATGGTTCTTTTTCATGACAATTTTAACAAACACCCTTTGAAATAAAGATTTTACTGAAATTTTTAGAATGGAAGGGCCCTGGTGTTCTATGTCTGGTATGATTATTCCTTTGGTTCAGACTGGGGCCTGCCTCTTTATTATAACCTTCCAAAATAAACAATGTAATAAATCTACATTGTTTCAGGAATAACTGCAGCCTTTGCCAGGAAGAAATCTAAACTGACTATCATATAACTGTCTTTCTATGACTAGTTTTTTTCTATTTATCTATGTTGACTTTGGTTAGAATCTAGTGTAGTGGTGATGTGCACGCTTTAGAGTCAGGCTGCAGGGGTGCAAATCCTGGCTCTCCTGGGGCTGTTGGTTGGGGCAAAGTACTCATTCTCTCATGTCTCCATTTCTTCATCCATGAAATAGGGATTACAATAAAAGAATCTCCTTCAGATGACTGCCATACTAAGTGAGATAGTAAACATAAAGCTCTATGAATAGCAACTGACACAAAAAAATAATCATTTTTTTCTTCTGATTTATTTTTCACAATCTTTTCCCTACCAGATTCTCTTCAGATTAGGTAATCAGTGAGTCACAAAATAGTGGTTAAACATCTGCTGAGGGACAGGTATTGTACGAATTGCAAGAAGAAAAATAATACAGAAGCAATGATTTGGGAAGTTTGCAATTCTCTTGGCTCGATATCACAATGCACATAAAACCATAAGAAATAATAAATCATGGTAAACCATTACGAGCAAAACTGCATGTTATAGAATATGTGTTGTACAAACTCAGAAAAGGAGACATCAGTAAGGACAGTTTCATGGAGACTGTTGGAACTTGAAATGATCTTAAAGGATGAGTAATATTTAAGTGTGTGAAGGGAAAGAAGAATGCATTCCAGGGGGAAAATGACACAGATGAAGGTCCTGTATGCTCTTGAGAAAGTGAAGACCCTGGCCCACCTGGCTTCATTTTATCTTTATTTTTTTCAGATCAGTATGAATATTAAGCTCAAATTTAAATTGAAGTAGTAAGGCAGAGATGCGCAGATCCATGTCCCACAGAAAACAACACTAGTGACTGGAATAGCATATCCCGATCTTTTACGTTTCATTCTCTAAATTAGACTAGTTCCTTTCCACTCTCTCCACTCTTATATGACTAAGAAAATGCCTTACCCTGCAATTGCAACTAACTAATACAGGATTGCCTTTGTACAAGTCAGTAGCGTAGGTCGTGGCTTTTAATAATCTCCTATGGCACTTTCTGAAGTTTATCACAATGATGCTCACCATTGTTTCCCAAAGCAATAGCTTCCATAGCTCCCGGGAAGTGTTTATAGAGCAGCCAGGTAAGAAAAGTCTGGTTGCTGCAACAACTGTTAGAATTTTGAAAAGTCCAATAGATTCTCCTGTGTATCATTGAAATGCTGTAGTCAGATTAAAGAACTGAAAGAACTTGTTTATACGAAGAGTATTTTCTTTTTTTTGGAAGGATTTTGCCCTTTGAATACTGTGTCTCCAAATCTACTTCTTTTGAAATAGAAACAAACTACAATATGAACAGCAGAATGTAAAAACCAGGATTATCGTCTTATATAATTGCTTATTTGAAAAATTCACATTTAATTTGACTTTATTTAAATGTCTACAGGTGGTCCTTTTGGTTCATGGAGAATGGAGAATAGAGGTAAAGTATGAAAACGTTTTTTGTAATTAAAATAATAGTTTAGTTAAAAAATTAAAATTGTACTCAGGAAAAATAAATATTTAATGTTTTAAATTATTTAATAATTTAATTGTGAAAATATAATTAAAATTCTAATGGCTAACCTAATAATATTTAAATACTAGCAAGAAGAAGTGTCATTATTGTAACTTATCGCATACATTCTTCTTATCTTAAATAAATCAACAGGTTTTCATTAAACCTGTCTTTTATGCACAGAATAGTTAGATGTTGTGGAATATATATAGAAAATATAAAATACGATTAAATGCTAATATTAAAAATCATATAGCTCTGTAGCTATTGTAGTTATTTAATGTTTCTTCTTAGCTTGACAGTGTGAGGGAGAGAAAATTAGATATTTAACAGTCTTAGAGATCTTGAAACATAGGAGGCTCCTCAACCTAGGTGTCTATAATTAATACTCAAAGCAAAAATTTCCAACAATGTGCATAATAAAATGGAATCCCTTTTTACATAAGACAAAAGGGCAACATGGAGAATATGAGACAGCGGTACAACAAGGCAAAAGGAGATACAAACGTGAATGGGTGAAATTTGCAAGACCCTGCAGAGAAGAAGAAGACAACTCGAAAAGAAATCCAATTGCCACAGTAAGTATTATGAGCAGAAGTAATGTTTTCAGAATAAATGTACTAGATGTAAATTAAAATAATATGGCAATTCCAATTAGCAAAATGCAGACTGAGGAGTCCACAGAACAAATAACCTGGTATCTTCAACAAAACAAAAAACACAGTAATAATAGTAATAACAATTTAAAAGAGAGACAGATGAAGGAGCTATAGCTTCTAGAGTAATAAAACATAATTAAGAGACATTTCAATCAATTTCAATGGATACACCTTTTTGGATTCAGATTCTAGCAAACAAATAGAAAAATTATATGGAAAGTGCTTTGTTTGGGGCAGCAAATTATGCTCCGAGAATAAGATTTTTACCAGTAATTTATTTAGCACGGGTTCACTGCAGGAGTTATAATAATTTCACAAGCCAATAACATATAAGATAATGTCTCCCAATGAACCAGTAAATACCGTACTCCTAACCACAAGTAGATTAATCACACTATTATTGTTCCAGGCAAGGGAGAGGTGAAAGGAATAGAGTACAAATGTAGTTGAGTTGTAATTTTCTACGAGTTGGTTCTTGGGAGAGTCAGTTTAGTCAACCACAAGCTGATGTCCAGTGCAAAAGCACAAGTCCCTTATCACTAGAGCACGTTACTAGGGAACAGAGGCGGTGGTACTGGCAAGCAAGATCGTGGTTTTCACCACTGCCAGGCAAAGAGCTGCCTTGCCCAGGCAGGAGCTAATAATGCCTCAAGGTCTTCAAGAGAGCTATTTAGATCAGCAAAGAGTTGCCTTGCCCAGACTGAACGCTCTCAAGAGGTCCTCATAATCTCCTGATATTTAAAGCTTAAATGTCCCTCAACCATAATGGCTGCTCCACATGTTCGTATCAATAAGCTCCCAACATTGCTCCCCAATAGCTGAGCTACTGAATGTTTATTGACAGCCACGGATGTCCATGATGACATCCTGACACAGCTTCCTCAACGTAAGCAACTTCACTCTTAGAACAAAACAACTTTATTCTTAGATTTTTTTTTTTTTAAAGTGGATTTGAAATCATACCATACCAATACACAGCAATAAGATAATTAAAGATGGTTGAGAGTCAACATGGGATTGGCCATGTATTCAGAATTGTTGAAGCTGGGTGATGAGATATATCAGGTTCATTATACTCTTCTAACTTGATAATATATTTGAAGTTTTCCCTATTAAAAAGTTTTAAAAATAATAATAAAAGCAATGCATTCTAATATTAACACTTACTATATAATCCCTTTCCCTTTTTTTCTCCAGCTCCTCCTTTTTAAACTAAAATAAATGTCTTTTTTGTTTTTTTAATGTTACCTGCGAAGGAAAGGAGCATTCAGAAGTAGGCTTGTCAGTATGAAGTGTCCTTGACTTTCTCTCAACCTTTTAACATCACCATGGTGACCACAATCAGGGCAAATATTCTAAAGCCAGAATGATTAACGACACATTGGTCCCTAGTGGTCAACAGAAGCAAAAATTTGAATTTATTTCACATTCCTACTATCTATCAAGGCAAAAAAGTAAACAGCACAGTGTCAAGAAAGTGTGAATAAAATGAATAGATTGACTTGAGAGTATGGAGGAGAGGAGGGGAAGGAATAGGCCTGAGTGATGATCACCTTAACATTTTGGGTATTTTGGGCTACAGATTACTTCAGATTTCCAAGTAAGCCAGGAGATTACCTACCACATTACTGGAATAGGAATTGATGAGCCCCCTCTTGGAATCTTCACTGTTGACAGAAACACTGGAGAAATTAACATAACAGCCATAGTTGATCGTGAGGAAACCCCAAGCTTCCAAGTAAGTTTGTGTTCTCGATATTGGCCACCCTTCCCCTCGTGCACAGTGGCTTTAGAAGGTTAATTTAGAAGAGAGATCAGTGCATGAATCCATCCACCAACAAATAACAATATTAGTCCCTCTACAGAGAGCCTCCCCTGGACTTCCCTGGCAGTCCAGCGGTTAAGACTCTGCGCTTCCTCTGCAGGGGGCGCAGGTTCGATCCCTGGTTGGGGAACTAAAATCCTGCATGCCTCGCGGCAGGGCCAAAAAATTAAAAAATAAAATAAAACAAAGAGCCTCCTCTTATGGTTGTGCCCCTGAAGGAATACCCCAGGAGGGTGCATGAGCGCTCAACTCCAGCACGCTGCTTGCCAAGAGCTTCATGCTGCCAGGAGACACGTACCAGCCTGCAGGAAGGGGCAATTTGCCCAACTGGTACGCCCAGAGTCGGCACTTTTTCCTGCTTTGTCTCCTCTCTGGGGAAATACTTTTCCTCTTTGCACAAAAGCACTGTACATGCCAGGAGAGGCCTTATCTCTACAAGTTTTAATAGTAGGCAAACTAAAGTTTGTAGAATGTTAATTAACATTTCCCCTCCTTTTCTAGATTACCTGTCGTGCTCTCAGTGCCCTGGGACAAGATGTAGAGAAACCGCTTATACTAACAGTCAAAATTTTAGATATAAATGACAATGCTCCAGTGTTCTCAACAAGTATGTTCATGGGTGAAATTGAAGAAAGGAGTGCTTCGAGTAAGTCTTTTGCAGTAACTACCATTTAAAATTTTTTTTTTTTCAGATACAAGTGTCACTATAGTACATCATTTTTACAAGCTAGTTTATTCTCTTAGTTTCATCAGTAGTTTTGAAGAAAAATTCGTCAAGATAACCTGAGTCTTCCTTTCTAATATTTGTGGTTGAGCTACTTGTTCACTGCCAGTGTACTATATTTCCAAATTGTGATTGTGTTATCAAGTCAAAGCTTATCCTAGTCACAAAGATAAGGAGGTGGCTTTAGGCAACCTGGATGCATCAGCTGGGCTTTTTTAGGTTATAAGGGACAGAGATATACTCATTACTTGGATAATGGGGGGGAAGGGAGAATTATAAGGCCATCCAGCAAGGGAAAAAATAAAGAGAAAATAGTCCCAACCTCAACACAACCAACCAAGGCTTAGTGAGAAGTGGAGGATTTTTACCAGAAGGCACCGCAGCTCACCTGATTGAGAGAGACAGTAAGAGATATTGCAAGTGGCATGTAATATTTTTTTAGCACACAGATAGTTTTAAGATTTTTTTAAAAATTTTTTAAATAGATTTATTTTATTTATTTATTTATTTAATTTTGGCCGCGTTGGGTCTTTGTTGCTGCGCACGGGCTTTCTCTAGTGCGGAGAGCAGCTTGCAGTGCGTGGGCTTCTCCTTGTGGTGCCTTCTCTCTTGCGGAGCACGGGTTCTAGGCGCGCGGGCTTCAGTAGTTGTGGCGTGTGGGCTCTAGAGCACAGGCTCAGTAGTTGTGGCGCACAGGCTTCGTTGCACCGCGGCAGGTGGGATCTTCCCGGACCAGGGCTCGAACCCGTGTCCCCTGCATTGGCAGGCATATTCCCAACCACTGTGCCACCAGGGAAGCCCTCTAGTTTTAAGATCTTAAAAGACAAAAATCAGTTTGAAATTGTGCTGAACATTTCATGTGAACATAGTGTCAGTCTTTACATATTCCTTAATAAACTTCTTCCGTATTCCTAGACTCACTGGTGATGATCCTGAATGCCACAGATGCAGATGAACCGAACAACTTGAACTCTAAAATTGCCTTCAAAATTATCTCTCAGGAACCTGCAGGCACACCCATGTTCCTCCTAAGCAGACACACCGGGGAAGTCCACACTTTGACCAATTCACTTGATCGAGAGGTAAAGCAAGGCACTGGGGAGCGTTCAATAACTCAGGATTCGGTTGTAAGAATGTTAAGAGAGGTGACTCCTTTCTACCTGAGAATGAAAGGAGAAAGGAATAGAGGTTCCCAGGACTCACTTGGCCCAATCTAGGGAAACTCCTTGCATCCTAGTGTGATTCTGCTGGAGTAGGATGTGTACTTGAGACCTGCGCAATCAATTGTACCTAAGGAAACAAGTGTCAGCATACCCTTGGGAGTTAAAGCAGGGGAGTGAGGGAAGGCATTGCATGCACGACAGAGACTGAACTGGGGTTAATCCCTCATATGATGGAGGAGAAGGAAATTTCTTAGATGGAGGGAGAAATTTCTATCTGGAGTAAAGCCTTCTCTGGTGTCATGCTTTTTCTCCTGACTTCTCTCAAATTTACCCCTACTTCCGGAATACTAAAGAATCCCCTTCCTCTCTCTGCTCCATTGTCCTACCACCACATCTCCATCAATGCACGCTACCCCATCAGACTCTGTATAACTTTTATACAAGTGATTTTCCAAACAGACCAGCAGGGAAGCTCTGTAAGTGAGTTTCCCTCTGATAAACATCCCACCACCCTCATTGTCTATTTTTGCTCTAAGTGTACTATCCTGCCCTAAGAAGCTCAGAGAAAACCTGTACTAGCCTCATAAAGACTTCCACCCAACCATCCAGAGCCCCACATACCTCCTCTATGATGGACGATGAACGGTGCGTGTGGTCCTTCTAGAGAATGAACCATGAACTTGAATATTTTCACCTCCTTCCCATAGGAAGCAAGGAGTTGTCATTCGTACCTCTGGCACTAGAAATTAATCATTTTTCTTTATTTTTTCTCCAAATTTAGCAAGTTAGCAGGTATAATCTGGTTGTGCATGGTGCAGACAGAGATGGAGAAGGACTAGCAACACAATGTGTATGTAACATTACAGTGAAAGATGTCAACGATAATATCCCAACGTTCAGAAAACTGCAGGTGTGCCTTTCATTCCTTGAAAAATAATTATATATTTTTTTATGTTATACCTTGCCATCCTAATCCAGGATTTGCCTGCTTGCTGGCTTTTATTTGAGCTCTCTGCACTTTTCTTTTAAAATAAGCTATTGTAAAATATAAGAATTCAGTAAACAGCAAAGAGGCAATACATAATTAGAGAATTAATGACTAATGCCATTCAGAATGAATACAATTCATTTAGATAAAGCCTGACAGTGAGTCTTAAATTTCGCTTTTTTTTTTTTTTTTTTTTTAGTATTCAGCAAGTATCAAGGAAAACACTTTAAGTTCTGACTTGCTTCGATTTCAAGTAATAGATTTGGACGAAGAGTTCACAGATAATTGGTTTGCAGTGTATTCCTTTACCTCTGGAAATGATGGGAACTGGTTTGAAACACAAACTGATCCCATAACTAACGAAGGCATCTTGAAGGTGGTTAAGGTAAGGTCTGATTTCCCTTCAGTGGGAAAAATGTTCTGTATTAACCAAAACTATTACGATATTTTAACCAAAACTGTCATAAATAAACTTTATTCACTTATGAATAATAATACCACTTCTTTATAGAAAACGTAAAAAACACATAAAAGTAGATAGAATTTTGAAGACACACATAGCCCCATTACCTAAGGAAATTCTCTTAACATGTTGATTTGTTTCCTTCCAAGCTATCACACTTTCTATAGAAACACAAACACACTAATATACATATATTTATCGGTGTGCCTGTTTTATGCACAAGAAAGTAAAACGCACTTCCCGACTTAAACTCGGGAACAGACAAGAATACATGGAATAGTTGCTTGTGAATTTGTCAACTTACTTTAAATAGATTAGCTACGGTCCTCAGAGGGAAAAAAAAAAATGCGACTTTTTCTAGAAAACGGAAATGTAAAAACTAAATCTGCAAAATAAAAAATAAATAATTGAGTAACACTTCCATTTAACAGGCTTGGCTACAATAGACCCTTCATCTGAAATAACATAAGGCTATTTAATGCCTGGATATTGTATAGACTAGAAGAATATTACCACTATTCTGTGACATTCCTTGTCACAGAACATTGGACTATATGGGAGCTTCTCTCTTTAATTCTGTGACTCCAGTAGAATGACAGATCCATAATATTCCTTAACAGGGAGATCCCTGGAATTCTAGATTGTTGGAAGCCACATAAGCGGTTGCTATTACTCTGCTTTTCAGAGTGGGTTACAGCCATCCTCAGTTGCAAGGGTTTTGTTATAAACTCCCGACAATGCCTAGGAATGAGATATTCCCAGTCTTCTATGTTGGTGTCATCCAGTCTCCCAAACTAGAAACCTGGGCCTTATCCTTCAATCGTGGCATTTTCTCACCACCCAGAGCCAGACATCAAATTCTGCCCTAGAAACTGTCCTTAAAGTCTAGCCCTGGTCTTCCTTCTCACAGCCTGTGCTCTTCTCAGCCTTGCCCCCTCCCCTCCTGATTGACGTACCTACCTCCTGTGTATACTTCCCTTCATTCTCCTTCGATCACATTTTTCTTAAAGCCAATTGGGACCAGTTACTCTCCTCTTTAAAAACTTTCCTTGTTCTCCATTGGCTGTGAAAATGGCCCTCAATCAAGATTGTCCATGTGAATCACCTGCAGCTTCTCCCAGCCTGTGGCAAGTTAGGAACTACTGGTTCAGTTGGTCTGCAGGGAAGGCCAGGCAGCAAGCGGCTCTTAAAGGCTCCTCAGGGGACTCTTAATATGCAGCCAGGGTGATGACCACCTGCTGGCCTTTGAGAATGACCTTCAACCCCCTCAGAATTGCATCCAAGGCCTCTCGGCAGCCATCTCCCTATCACCTTCTGTAACCCTGGTATTTGCAAGTGCTTTCACTCTGCCTGAATAACTCCTCCTCACCCCGAATCACTCTGCTCACATGAAAACCTCTCGGAAGCCTTTCCTGACTTTCTCCAGGACAAGTCTTCACTCGCTTTCACACATAGACTCTGTAATCTCTTTTGTCAATTACCCCTTATATTATAATGACCTATTTAAGCATCGTTCTCTTCTTCTCCACTAGGAAACACTTGAGCCCACAAAACCAGTCATTGCAAAGTTAAAACTCAAATCTGGATCTCATACCTTAATTATTTTCAGTTATACACAAATGTAACCAAAATGAACATTTCCTTATCCCATCACCCTTAAAAAATTTACTAGTGAATGGAAAAAACTATCCTGGGATACCTCAGGCCTTGATTTGGGCCACCTCAATAACAGGGTCAAACAAATAGGTAACACACAGGACTATCTGAAAATGGTTCTATGAAGAGTCGGTGGGCCACCCACTCACTGCTTTGCAGAGGCCTATTTGCCAACCAAGTTTATTAAGATAATTTATCGTTGCCAACAGGGAATTTTTAAAGCCAGAAAGGATATTATTGCACAGGAATCCAATAACTATTCTCTGAATGGACGTAGCTGCCATTTACAGGAATGTATTATGGGCCTTAATTAGTTCAGTCCTTACAACAATCTGATGAGGTAACAGTGTTTTACCAGAAGCAAAAAGTTGAGGATCAGAGATAGTAAATGTGCCCTGAGTCACATAGCTGTTAAGTAGCAGAATCAGGGTTCAAACCACGTTACCATAGAAAATTTGTGATTCTTCCCACTGTACCACACAGCCTGAAGAAACTATAAAGGTGTTTTGTTAGTCTATAAAGAAGTACTCTGCTTCATAAGTATCTGTTACCAAACTGAGGTTTCATGAGTTACAAATTCTAAAGGATTCTCATCACAGCATTGCAATGATCTGTGAAACCGTTTCGCTGTATAGAAATAAAGGATTCATTCATAGCACGTAGCATAGAGCTCTCTTGTCCTCTTTCCAGATATTTTTGTGACGCCTCTTTCCTTCTAATTTTATTTTTACTCTAGTCTCTAGATTATGAACAACAACAAACTTTCAAACTTAATGTCACCGTCAAAAACAAAGCTGAATTTCACAAATCAATAATCTCTCAACATGGAGCCCAGCCAGTCCAACTCATAATCCAAGTAATAAATATGAGGGAAGGAATTATATTCCGTCCTCCTTTCATGATATTTGTTGTCCCAGAAGGCATAAGCGGTATATACCTGATCAGTTATATCGTGGGAACATATGAAGCCATTGATGAAGACACTGGCCAAGCTGCCTTAAATGTCAAGTGAGATTTTATTTTAATATTTTATTATTCCTTGAATTTTTTTTTATTTTATTGAAGTTTAGTTGATTTACAATGTTGTGTTAATTTCTGCTGTACAGCAAAGCAATTCAGTTATACATATATAATCTTTTTCATATTCTTTTCCATTATGGTTTATCACAGGATATTGAACATAATTCCCTGTGCTATACAGTAGGAACTTGTTGTTTACCTTGACTAGTTTTAATTTATAAACTATTACAAAATAACATCTAAACTATTCTGAGCCAAGGATACAAAGGGATACAAAGGCAGCCAACTCAAGGAACCATATAACTCAAGAAGAGGCATGCTATGAGCAAAGGTAGCATAAGCATAAGTTAAAGTGGAAACTAAGAAAACAATGACTTAGCCTGTCTAGAGAGATCAGGAAAAAGTTTCATGGAGACTTTCAGTTGAGCCTTAAAAAAGAGTAGAATTTCACCAGAAGACCGTGGTGCAGTCAGATAGAACAGCACATACAAGACACATATGCCTAAAATAGTAGAGCACCATGCAAAGTAGCTGCTGCAGTATAAAGAACAAGGACACAGGGACTTCCGTGGTGGTGCAGTGGTTAAGAATCTGCCTGCCAGTGCAGAGGACATGGGTTCGATCCCTGGTCTGGGAAGATCCCACATGCCACGGAGCAACAAAGCCCATGCGCCACAACTACTGAGCCCACGTGCTGCAACTACTGAAGCCCACGCACCTAGAGTCTGTGCTCCACAAGAGAAGCCACCGCAATGAGAAGCCCGTGCACCACAACAAAGAGTAGCCCCCGCTCGCCGCAACTAGAGAAAGCCCATGCAGCAACAAAGACACAACGCAGCCAAAAAGAAATTTAATAATAAAACAATAATAATAATCTTCATTAAAAAAAAGAACAAGGACACAGTTATTTTACTGAGCAGAGCAGAAAATTGAAAAACCAGGCTAACATATACTTAAGGATTATGAAATACTGCTTGTCTGTGCTAATATGTTAAGCTTCTGCTGCTTTTATAAAAGTATGTTTCATAGTCTTATATTAAGTATAAATATATTAAATACTAATGAGTCATTTTCATTAAATAGGTAACATTCCATGTTTGAAAAAAAAAAACCTATTCTTGTCTTCTATTACAAAACAGATACATCTTGGGACGTAATGATGGTGGTTTGCTAATTATTGGTTCAAACACTGCTCAAATCAAATTTGCCAAAACCATTCATTGGGATGCTACTTTCATGGTTAACAAGACAATCACAGCTGAGGTCCTGGCCATTGATGGTAAGAAAAAATATTTCATTTTTAGAGAACTGTTACTCCAACTGGCATTTCTTGATGAATAGATGACTGTGATTATTAACATATTACCTTTATCATTAGATGAAGTTAATTATCTTAGAGGCTCTGGGTCTCAAGTCTGAGGTGGCTAAATCCAGGAGAAGACTGAGAATCCCAGCCTCTCACTTGAGTTTGTTGGGCCAGTGAATTCTGTGTTTGGTCCTGTTGTTTGCTGTTGGGGCAGGAGTTTCTCGGTTTGAGAAGGTGGATAAAGATTGAGACAGAAAGCCTGTCAGGGAAGCTCAGCTCAAATGTGAGGAGCCTTTGTGACTTACTTACACACAGAGTGAGTTACTTACAGAGACCTCAAGCACTTATATCATTGAACAATAAAAATCTTTTGAAATGTTTTAAAAATAATATTCACTGACTATGTGTGTTTCCCTAAGTGTAAAATTAATTTATGCTCAAGGCGATCAGCAAACATAAAAATAAAACAAAAGAATAAACACCCAAAATCATATTATCTGGGAAAACAGAAAAAAGCACTAAGGGAAACAACAGAAATAATTCATAATCCCACCACTGAGAGATTTTTATTTTATTGTTTTTGATAGTCAACATTAAAAAATTTTTCTTCAATAAACTTTATATTTTGGGTAATAAAAATAAATCATAGTTTATTCCAAATACTTTGGCTCAAGCTTTAGAAGCAAAAATATTTCATACAGTCTGGGCTCGTGCAGTAGGATACATTTAAGAAAACTATTATTTTTATGTTGATTTCATTCATAATCAGTGAATTTATCATCTTATAGGTCTTGGTTCCAAGCATATTAAATTAATAGCCATGCTTCTAATCAAGACATCTGCCAAGTTGATAAATTTAAATTTGCTCTCAACAAGGTGTGGAAATTGGGTGACATCATTTTACTTGTGGGAATAACGAATACAATTTCTCACGAGTAGATACACTAATCTGGCTGCATGTGAGAGAAATTTTAAAGGTTTATTTATTTAGTTATTTTTTGTACAACTTGTTCTGTATATTTCTCTAACTCTAAAATGTTATTCTTATAGAAATAACAGGTAAAACTTCTACAGGCACCATATATGTCCAACTACCTTATTTTAACGAAAATTGTCCAATAATTGTCCCGGAAAAGGAAATAATCTGTAGTTCATCACCTTCCGTGGTTGTCAAAGCTATATTACGGGGCAAGGGTGAATATACTGGCCCCTACACATTTTCGCAGAAGGAGAATACTACAGAACCGCCAGTGTGGGAGATCACAACACTTGATGGTGAGTACTTGTAAAGCTGCTTCCACAAATGAAAGTTGCTGCTTCTTTATATTTCCAGAAGGTTAAGAGAGAGTTCATTTGGGAGCAGTTCCTTTCCAAGAGTAGTTTTTAAAATTCTTTGTAATGAAGATGAGGTCCTAGCCTCATGAATTTCTTCTCTCTTCAGGAAAGAAAAGGGATGATATAATATAATATTAGCACTATTTAATATTTTCTGCTTGTCATGTGGACTCCAATTTTTGGATAGCTTTATATTTTTAATTTTTTATCTGTACCTTCACAGCACCCCCAAAAAATAAAAATAAGATTATAGTCAGGCACCTATTTTATTGCAGAGCTGTTTAGGTTTCTAAATACAGCCTTCATGTCTGCAGGCTGTCAACAGACATAAAGCATTGACGGTGTCAGCCTGCTCAAAGCTGTCACTAGTCGGTCACTAGTCAGGAATCTTGAGAGCATGGTGGACTGAAATTTGTAAACCTATTAGCCAATGGGCAAGAGCTAATCCATCCTTCCTTTTCTCCTAACCTTTATCATGCTAATTTCACGTTTCCTCTGTTTTCCAGGAGTCTCACGGAAAAAGCCATTAGACAATAAGAATCTTCTCCCTTTTAGGATTTTATAATGACCAGCAGGCCACTTCAAATCCTTTGTAAATGAACTCACTTATCTCTAGCTCTTTTCTGAACTAATCTTGCTTCCTTTCATGAATGTGCTTACTCTGTGGTACCCTAGTCATAGGGATCTGCCATTGCCAGAGTCACCAAAGGCATCTTGTTCTCCGTGGCCTTCTTTCCTGGGGTCTTACTGATCCTGGTGTAGGGATCTAGCTCCAAATTGTGCATGTAGCCAAATGGGTTTACCAGACACATGTCCAGCGAAAAGCCTACAAAAGAAACATCATAGAGAGACAGGACCTGGCACTAGACACGCCTGTGTGGGTGAGGGTGGGCAAGGTAGCAGTGGTTGGACGAGGTGGATCGGGCACAATGTCAAGGGGCATGATGGGGTCAAGAATGATTCAAGGGATACAACCCTACAGCTTATGAGAGCTGCTGCTGGAGCCCACTTAAGAAGGGAGAGCATAGCAATGAAGAATGGAGAACGATCATTGCTCTTGAGTCAGAGAAGCAACAGGCCTTCACCACAGGGAGTCCCATACAACTGGCATTAGGCTCATGGGTTGAGGACCGACAAGAGCAGCTGACGTAGCAGCAGCCAAAGCAGAAACTCAGTCTTGATAAGTCAGGCACAAAAGCCTGGACTGAGGCGGAAGGGATACATTCAGAGGTCTACACCAGGGTCCAGGGGTTGGTGCAGACGTACAGAAGAGTGGTTAAGTCCCAGAAGAAGGAGGCCTGGGATTTAAATGATGCCCATCTCCCCTCCTCTTTTGGGGGAAAATCAAGATAGGACTGAGTTTTCATGGGGGAGAATAATGGGCCCATCTGGGGCAGACAGGAGGACAAGGAGGCAGTACAACCCCATACACCCACTGATCTCCGATAGCCCTCATATCTGCTCAAGCCTCACCCTACTATTTGTGACAGTGATGTCTATGGCAACTCTGGTTCTGTTCACCAAAAAGAAAAAAAAAACCCATAGTTTTCAGAGCAAGGAGCAAGATACGCCTTGTCCTACTGCTGATTTGTTTGGTTGTTTCCCTTCAGCCACCTCTGCAATGCTACGAGGCACACAGCAGGTATCTCCCAGTGTGTACAGAATCTCCCTGGTCATCGTGGACAGCAAGGGCATGTGGTGCGAGACCCCGGAGAGCTTGGCTCTGGAAGTCTGTCAGTGTGACAACAGTGGCACCTGTAGATCTTTGACCCCGACCGAAACCCCTAATCTGCCTACTGAAGAGAGGCCTGTTAGGCTGGGGCCTGCTGCCATCGGCCTGCTACTCCTCGGTCTTTTGCTGCTGTTGTGTGAGTATGCCGCATCATCGTTCCGCTTGCACCGGGTGTCAGCACATGCAGAGGCCTTCCCGCTGCATGCACAATGCATCTCCGCAGTTGTTTTACAGGCAAAGCTGGGGGAAAATGGCATTTTTCAGGAAAAATCAGAAATGTTTAAAACTAACACGTCACCTGCCAGCAATCTGTATTTATAATACAGAAAAGCAAGTCGTATATGTTAGACATATAGAAAACAACATGAGAGATTCAAGAAGGAAAAAAATGAAGCATGAATAGTCTACACACTGGCCATGATGTTCATGGTCAAAATAATGACTTTATCCATGAGTGTGGCACTTTCTAAAATGTCTTTTCCGTATACAAATCTCATGAAATTCTAAAATAAAATAGAACCCTGACCAAATAAATTTAGGGAAAATATATATCATAAGCCTTGAGCTTTACAATGCACATAAATATATCACAGACTCTGAGAAGTTATTGCTTAATCTAGAATTTCCTCAGAATAGCTTTCTACCTGAAAATATACTCCTGTAAGGCTCTCATACTTAATATATTAAGTTTATTGAACACGTTGAGGGAAATTACATACATGTATTATTTTTCAATAAAACTAAAATTTATTTTTTTTTAATAGGTAGGTTTCAAAAAGTTACACTTAAAATCGTGTGAATCAATTAGTATTTTGAATGTAACAAGTCTCTATTTAAAAGAACTTCATGGCAAATTCTTATAGTATAAGTAAAAGAAATCCTTGATAAATTCACAGTCACTTCCCTAATTTATTATAGAACTATAGACTTTTAGAGTTAAAAAGATTATTCAACCTCTTAATTTAATTTTTTTTAATTTATGAGATATTTTTAAGCCACAAAGAAGAACAGAAAATTGCCATGACAAGCACAAATATAACCACAACTCAGACTTAACAGATATTAATATTTGCACACATATAATCATATAACATATAACCATCACTCAGACTTAACAGACATTAATATTTGCCATATTTATTCAGATCTCTTTAAAAAAAAGAAATAAATTGCTATCCATACATTTAGTGGCCTCCTACACATGCCATATATTCTCCTTCCTCTTTCCCCTTAAGTGTTTACTATTCTAAAGTTATCATGCATCATTTCATTTAATAGCTGAAACTGACACTCAGAGTTTCAGTTTTCCAATGTCATGATTAGTCAATTTCAAAACCAAAAATTTTTCAAGTACCTGTATATGAGTCTTTATGGTACCTTCCAAGAAAGGGAACTTGATTCTGGTTTTCATGTAGTAGTAGATTTATGCATGTCTAACTCTATGGAAAACATATACCATGATAGAGCTGTAATATATTTAATAATATAATATAAAATAAAAGCGAACACTAAGGAATATTGCAGAGGTTTCACAGACTCAGGGGAATCGTCCATTTGAGCCTTGGAAAATGAGTAGGATATAGCAAGTACAAAAAGAGGGAAAGGTGTTTCCAAAGGGTAACAGCATGAGCCAAAGCCAGAAAATGCTTGGCAGGTTTTAGGAAGCACACAGCCTTGGGAGGCTAAAGCAAGGGGAAATTGTGGAGAGTGAAGGAGTTGAAACTGGAGAATGCTTTGGGACTAGTTTGAAAGAGCTTACACACACATGGAAAGGAGAGTTGCTGAGAGTATTTGAATAAAAGACTAACACGATCATATTTGTATTTTAGAAAGATAACATTGGCACAGTGTGTACTGTAACTTAAAAAGGAAAGAACAGTTAGGAGGTTATTGTAATAGTTCACAAGGGATGATGGAGGCCAGGTTTTGAGCCATGGCATAAGACTGGAAAGGAAAGAATTGATGTGCAAGGCACGATGCGGGTACATGGAGAGGATCTGGAGACAAATGGATGGGAAGAGTGGAACAGAAGTCCAGATGCACCACTGAATTTGGCTGCTACTGAAACCATTAAATGAAATTGAAAATATCAGAGGAAGCACAGATAAGTAGGGTGGCAATGATAAGTCTGATTTTGAAATGTTGAATTTTGAGGTATGCATATATCCTCTAGGCTACTGTACAGGATGGCTGTATAGTAGCTGTGGCTCAGGATGACAGTCAGAGGTAATATACTCCATTATTCCCACAATCACATTTGCTTCATGTGAAATATCACCATTTGCAAAATGTCGTATCTTGAATTTTGGGCAGGACAGAACTTTCTCTGGATGCATATGTAAAAACATAATACATATTGCACACACAATGATAAACAAGATTTCTAAAAGACTATTATGGCCACCTAAAAATACTGACCATACAGATATATATTCATCACTTTTCAAAACTAATTTGTCCATTTATAATATTCAACCCTTCCCACACATTTAACAAAGTCATAGAATTAAGAATGGCAATAAGTAAAGAAAACCTTTAGAAGTATCACTTATATGAACATTATGTTAAATTTTGAGAAAATGTATTATGTCCAACTTTTTATTTTATATACTTGGCCTAATTTTTTTCATTTATGTATATATAAAATATATAAAACTGACCTAATTTGTACAACTGATGTAGCCCATCCAAACAATACTGGCAAGTCCTCATGGCACTCAGTACCATCCTTTATCTATATTATCTCATTTAATCCTCACAGCAATCTATGAGGTAGATACTATATATTCTCCCATTCTTTGGATCAGTTAATGGAGGCAAGAAAAGATGACATAATTTGTCCAGCTGGTGTATGGTGGAACCAAAACTCAAACCCTAGAGGTCTGACTCCAGAGGTTATATACTCTTAAATCTCTCACTAAGCTGCCAGTAAGTGAACAGAATTCAAACATTAGGATTCAGGCGGCCTCAGCAGGCCAAAGGTGGAGGTGTGGTCACTGACTACCTAGACTGAGAAGTGCCTCCTTTCTCTCTTGGCCCATTAGCCTGAGAATGATGTTAATCTTTATTGCTAAGATGTGACTGATAAGCACAGAAAGAATGGTTGTTACCCAGGCAGGAAGGCCCCTCCAAGCTAAGAATTCCTAAGTCACAATTAAGAGTGCAATGATATTAGATCATCACTCTAGTTGCTGAGGGAGTTTGCAAGTTAATGGCTATTCTCTAAGAGATCATTAGAGACCAGATTACCAAATCACTATAATGCCCACCTAAAATCTTGACTCTTCAGGTGTGTATTCACTTGACACCATACACATAGCCTCAACATGTACAAATAAATGCAATAATAAAAAAATATATATGACGGAAAATGATTGAGGAGCTGAATGGCCACCTTTATCATTCATCAAACAGTGCCTATTTTAAGAAAACAATATACTTGTCTCAAGAATAATCTGATCTGTCTCCTTCAGTTTCATAATCATGCGAAATTTTAGTATGCTTAATTTACCAAATTTTATTTTGTAGAAACTAATTTTGCTTTCTATTAGATTATCCATAAGCGTTAAAAAATACTGTATTTTCTTTGTAATGTTTCTGACAATTGCCATGTCAAATTGTTTCCAAGTGATTCAAATGTGCTGATATTTTGTTTTCCTATATACTAGTGGCCCTCCTTCTGCTGCTGACCTGTTACTGTGGGACCGGTCCTTTCAGGGGAGTGACCGGTGGATTCAACCCAGTGCCTGATGGTTCAGAAGGAACAATTCGTCCGTGGGGAATTGAAGGAGCCCAACCTGAAGACAAGGTGAGGATACACTTCGTAAAACATTTATTTCAATCATACAGAACAAAATTCGATTTATATTCATATAGAAAAAGAGGTAATGGGGTATAAAAATGATACTCCTGACCCTCAAGGACTCATGAGAGTCAGTACTAAAATGAATGGAGCCTTTTAGGATCTTAGCTCTTCAGATGTCAAATCATAAAAATGGTTACTCCTGGAAGAATTTGGAATTCTTGTAATGTCTCCATTTGCATATCTTACTTATACTGGTGAAATCTGGATAATTTTTAAATGTATTTATTTTTTGCATATGGTTTGTAGGAAATCACAAATATCTATGTGCCACCTATAACTGCCAATGGAGTTGATGTCACAGAAAATTCTGGTAAGTGAACATAAAATTTATTTTTGAAAGCAATAATGGGTTAAATAAGAAATATTGAAAAATAAGAAATGTTCTAAATTCTTTTCTTAATAATTTGCATATTTGTGCACATACTGAGAGATGTTACCCCTGAAATAGGGTTTCAATGAAATGGTTTACTGTTAGTATATCAGTCAATTCTGTGACCTAGCTCTGGCTTCAATAAGTTCATTTGTCCACTGATGTCACCATTTTTTACTAGCTGAAGATTTGTTATACTTTTCCAAACTTTAATAAACTGAAGTAGAGCTCTCAGGGGGTTAAATTATTAATTTTTTAATAAGCAAAGATTTCACACATATAGAAAAATGTAAAGGAAAATATAACAAACACTATGTACTCACCACCCAACTTTGCCTATCAACATTAGTAATATTTGCAGTTAAAGCCTCATGTGTGCACATCCTAGGTCTTGTTGCCCTTCTTCCTTCCCCAGAACTAACAGGATCCTGATTTGAGTTCAATTACCAATTCTTATATTTAATCATTATGGGACAAGGATCGCTTATTTGTCATATAGGTGAAATTATTTATTTCTTTGGTTTACCAGATGACTATTTTATTCATCTTATCTCAATGCTACAACTAAGGTGTAAACTAGAACCATAAGACCTAATGCCTAATATTCAATTTTTTCTTAATTCCATGCTTAGCAATAGATTGTTTTTAAATGTCCAGCCTGAAAAATCCGCATAAGATCTCCCCCAAAAATGTAACTGTCTTTATCAGCTACCTTAATCCTTAATCCTTACCTGCTTCTCCCATTATAATTACATAGCAAAAACTATATTCAGAATTTTCTAGAAAAAATAGCTTTCCATGAAAATGTAAAAGTAACAGGCAAAATAGTCACAGCTTATGAAATTTTCGTTAAGCACCGAGACACCAAATTAACACCTGCTAATTTGCATGATTACATTATGTATGTTTCCTCTTTGGTTTCCATATTGAGCCAATATGACAGCTTAATTACAATTTCTTTTTTCCTGAAAACAAACAAGCATTGCATTAGAAGCTTTCCATTGCTGTGTGCTGAATATTCTGTTTTTACTTTTCCATTTCTGGCCGTTGTCACTGAAAATCTATTTCCTTTGTATATTTTTTCAATTAGCATGTTTTCAGAGCTATTTCATCTGCTAATATCCTCTGTTACGTCCTCACCTCCTCTGTTACTCTCACATAACAGACTGCGGGATGTTCTTATCACCTCGAGTCATAAAATTGTATTTTCTCCCACACACTTGCTTTACTTGGCAACTGCTCACGGATATCAAAGACCAGGAAACAAAACAAAACAAAACAAAACAAATCACAGCATGAGATGTTATCGAATTTTCTCCTGTTTTTAGAAGTTCGTACAAATACATACGCTGGAGGGACGGTGGTGGAAGGAGCTTTGAGAATGGAAGTGGCCACCAACCCTAGAGCAGCTTCAGCATCTGGAGCCGCTGCAGAATTCGGAGCAGCCGCTGGACTTAGCAACGATTCCACAGGACGGTCCGGAACGATGAGAACAAGGCATTCCATGGAAGACACCAACAGGGACTATGGTGAAGGGGCAATAAACATGAACTTCCTAGACTCCTACTTTTCTCAGGTAATTTGGTGGAAAACTTTGTGGCTTTGTTATCTTGTTTACATTAGAGATCTTTCTACTTGACTCTACTTCAGTTTTACAGTTCGTTTGTTTGCAGCTTGGTGAAATACAAGAAAAAAAAAGTAGAGGCTCCTTGTAGAATAATACAGATAACCTAAGATGGCTGCCAAAATCAGGCTACTGGTCAAAAGGAAGAAGGGGCCGGTAGACATAAGATGAGAGAATATGGCACCTCATTCCTCCAACTGGAATAACAACAGAAAGCAAAACCTTTTGCATTTCAGATCAGCAGCATCCTCTTTAGGAATACAAAGCAGCTTATTTTCTATTTCCAATACCATGAAGTATGTCAGAATACATCTGCAAACATTTTTCTGAGAGGGTTATAGATAGTATTCTTCACATTGTCAAGGAGTCCATGTCCAAAAATGTTGAAGAACCATTGAATTAATGACCCAAACATAAAAGGGGGAACAAGGGCTGTGGTCCAAGATTAGGTGAAGTGTCAGGAAGCATAGAATCAAAATGGGACAAGGGTGCAAGAACAGAGAGGACTTTGGGAGGCAGGTTGCTTGCCTCTTGGTTGGTGCATCTTTAGAACGGATCTCACCTACAGTTTCGGTATCAGAACTGGCAAGTGCTGGCATCTAGCCTGGTAGAGCAGATGAAGGCTGACACTGCGTGTGAGGAGAGACTGGCAGGAAGGGCTTGTTTAGGATGAGGATTCTAGGAATATTCCGGGGTGTGGCATGGGCCCTATTTACGGGTCAGGCTCTCACAAGATTGCTGATATAGAGGGTGCCCTTACTTCTATGGATTACCTAAGTCACGCATTCTTGATCAAACCTTGAGTTCTAAGAATGGTATAATATTACATTCTTCCACTGGGTGTCTCTTATGATTCATTTTTTCCCACTTTTCTCCACCTTTAGAAAGCATTTGCCTGTGCCGAGGAAGACGATGGCCAGGAAGCAAACGATTGCTTGCTGATCTATGATAACGAAGGAATGGGTGCCCCTGGTTCTCCCATCGGCTCCCTGGGTTGTTGCAGTTTTATTGCTGATGAGTTTGATGACAGCTGCTTGGACTCACTCAGTCCCAAATTTAAAAAACTTGCAGAGATAAGCCTTGGGATGGATGAAGAAGCCAAAAACTCTCAGCCACCCACCAAAGAGAGCGGTTCTGGGATTGAATCCCGTGGCCAATCCGTACAAGTCCAGCAGTCAGAATCTGTTAGGTACCAGACTTTGTCAGGCAGCCAGGGAGCGTCTGTTTTGTCTGCTTCTGGCTCTGTCCTCCAGCCAGCCATTTCCATCCGTGACCCTTTGCAGCATGGTGGCTATTTGGTAACGGAGACTTGCTCAGCTTCTGGTTCCCAAGTGCAGTCTTCCACTGCAGTCTTTGATCCACTTCTCACACAAAATGTAATAGTGAGGGAAAGAGTGATTTGTCCCAGTTCCAGTGTTCCTGGCAACCTACATGGTCTGGCAGAGCTATAAGGGTCAGGTAGTAAAATCTGTACAGAAGATCCTTGTTCCCTTCTGATGTGACCAGAATGAACTGGAATTATATACTGGCCACATATGGATATGTGAACCAAATTATTCAAAATAGCATAGCAAATCTCACAGTATTGGTCTGATTTGGCACTTATTTGCTACTCTCATAAACTGATCATGATTACAGTCTAAATCGTCTAGTTTATATCCCCAAACTGGATGTGTTGTCACTCTTACTTCTCAAATACTATTCAAGGCCTAGTAAATCTTAATGTTTTACAAAAAATCTTGAGATCATATTCAGTGGGAAATTTTCCTAATAATTTTTAAACTGCAAATGCCATGTGTTTTAGTGGATTAAGTGCTTGGAGTCAAGAGCCCCAGTTGTTGAATCTTTCACCTTTTCTTATATCATTAATAATGATATGTCATAAGGTCTTTGCTAAAGCATTTTGAGCTGCTTGGAAAAAAAGGAAGTAGTTGCAATTGAATTTTTGCTATCTTCTTGGTGCTGGGAGACCCTGGGTACATCTTTTGCTCAAGCTAATGGTATTGGTTTATGCATTAAACTCGCTGCATCTATATTCCTTATATTCTCACAATAAGACAATTTTGAAATAGAAGTATCATAGAAAACTTAGGAAAGTTTAGTATGGTATAAATATTTTGTGTTTTTTTAAATCACCTTGAAAGGATCTACCTAAAGAAAATATTTTACATTAAG